>NC_139167.1:96117398-97317398 GCF_965202585.1 Thalia democratica | reverse complement strand
TGAAATACAATCGTTGTCTTTAAATAGCTTCTAAAATGGACTTTTTAAACACCTGAAACAATTAGATTAGTTCTAGATAATTAGAAATATATTTTAGTAAATAAATATATAATAAATAGTTTTAAAACAGTTTACTTAAAAATATAACAAAAACAGTTTTAAAAATTTTCAGAAAACGAAAAAAACAGGCCAAACTTACGCTACCAATAGTTTACATAAACTTATTTTAGTGATTAAAATGTTTCTTTAAGTTTTTTTATAGTTTATGTTTTTGTTAGACGTTTAAGAACCTTAGAAATATTTTCTGTTTTCTATTCTTTACATTTTGTTTAATTTAACAATATAATTTTTTTTTATTGTAAATCTTTGCTCAAAGTTAAAATATTATTGAGTTTTTTATTTTAATGTTTTTAAAAATCATAAATAGATTTTTTATAACCATAAAAAGGATTCGTAGTAACAGCAAAAAAAAAAGTATGTAAGTTTACAATGTTTGCCAGCGTTTAAAAAACTGTACTTTAAACTTACAGTACACGCGTATAAAATTACTTTAGTAATTGTTTTTTTATTATTTTTTTTTTTGCGTCTTATTATTTTAAAAAGAATTTAGAATTAAAAAATGTAGAATTAAACTTATTTATTTTGAAAAGTTTTCAGCTATCAACTAACATAAGAAGCATCTTAATAACCTTTTCATTTTATGAGTCAATATCTAAGTCAGTTTTTGTTAATTTCAAATTTATAAGTATCAGCTCAAGAAAGAATAAGTTTTGATGTTTATTTAATTCAAGAGTTTTACTTTTGTTTTTTAAAAACATTTATAAACTAAGAAGAACATATGTTTGAAAAAATTGTTAATTACTTTATGAAAATAGACTTATAAATAGTTTTTTGATGGATAACAAGATGTGTTTAAAAACATTTATGCTAAAAACAATGATTTCAACGTACCCTCAGTAAGCAGCTTCCTATAAAACAAAACAATAAATTTGATCGATACTGAGTAGTATTTTTAAAATAATGTGAATTTACAAACATCATTTATAGAGACCAACTTCAGTAATGAATGTTAAAAATTTTTTTTAATGATAACAGTTTTTGACACTGTAAATATAAATGTTAAAAAATTTCAAGCACTAAGCATTGTTTTATAAGTAAGTTAGTTTCTCTTGTGTAGAAATATTTCTTATTGAAATATTTTTTTTGTATCAAAAATATTATTAAAAAATATTAATGTGTTTTAATTTTGTATGGAACATTACGTTTAAAAATTTACAAAGTTAATAAAAACAGATCTTGCTTTGGAATGTTACAGACTGATGATATTATAAATTATGATGTTGAATAAATTAAAATAATAAGGTTATAAAAAATTATTTTAATCAAAATGTTAGTTAATGTCAAGTTTCATCTAACATTTTTTTATTTGTTCCTGAAAGTTGTAATTCGTTGTCTGAAATTATAAAATAGTTTAAAGAAATTTCGATGATAAACATTTAAAACAATAAAACTTAGTATAGAATAGAAGTTAAAAACTGAGACAAAATAATTTAGATAACCTATTTTTTCTGTTTATGTGACACTTTGAAAAGTAATTAAATATTGTTCTTATACTTATAAAGTATCTAAACTTATTATTTTTAATTTTTTAACATTTTTTAATAGTTTTATTTTATGCTAATATCGAAACCGAAGTGCTGTGACTAAACATGTGATGTTTAGTTTGATAAGAATTCATTAACATACGTTTCATGCGAATTGTTTTTATTGGAAATTTCTTTATAATTTTTATCAAAAATATTTTTTCTTTTGCAGAAGGTACACAACAAAATCAAATTAGTAAACTTTACTTATTTGCATCTAATAAATAAAGTTTCTGTTTGTACAACATATATTTGAAATAAGAAGACTTTATTGTACAGATATTATTACTTGTTAGTCAAAAAGTTATGTAAATGTTATAACCGAGCTATAATATATTTAAACTATAAATTTTTAGGTTTAGTTGAAAACCGTCATTTAAACTCACTAATTTAATTAACAACAACTGAAAAAATTGTAGAAAGACTATAAATTTTTAACACGACCACATCATTAGAATTAGAATTAATCAGTTCTTTATAAGAAAATTCTAAATAGTTTTTAAGTTGAGGCATATATGACTATGTATTATTTTTTGTTATATCTGTCTATTTTATATAACTTCTTTTCTATAAAATTTACCGTTATCAACACTTATAAATAAACAACGAAACAAATTAGTAAAGCTTAATTCTCTTACTGTAATTGAAACCGAATATCAAAACAAAACATAATTTTACTAAAATAAACACAATATATTGATAACTCATCATTACTATTAACTTAACATTAATTATCAAAAACGTATAAAATAGTATTATCTCTACTAACAGTTTAATTTCTCACTGAAATATTTACTTTTAATAAGAGTTGTACTTAATAAAACTTGAACCAGTAATATTGTTTAATATTTTTGTTTGCTTTTCTGACCAACTGTCATTAATAACGTCATAAATCAATACTTTTGTTGCTGATAAACTTTGTTTATTAACAAACATTAATATATTGTAGCCAATACAAATAGCTTTAAAATTGGCTATACTACTTGTAATAGGCGAACTAATATACGTAAGTTTTCTTGTAAAACTGTCAAAAACTTCACAGCTTGATTTATGTTGTCCACCAATAACAAACAGTTTATTACCCATGCTAACTGAAGCATGACTACTTCTATATTTAATCATATCAGGCAAATAAGTCCATTTGTTTTCATAATGATATGCTTCTACTGATTTTGTATAACCTTCTGTAACAACAATATTTCCTTCAAAATCTGTAAAAGCTGCATAAGATCATTCTTCTTTCATATAAGCTTTTTGGATCCATTCGTTATTTTTAAAATTGTATACAAAAAATCTACTATACTCATCGATTAAAACTATGATTTTTTTTAAAGACACAAATACAATAACGACTGTTTTCTGATAACTTTTCAACTTATTTTACTAAAGTTCTGTTCTTTTACAAAAACATGTCATACTATAAAAATATTGTTCAATTAATTTGTACACGTAAGAAGTCACTAGTAAGCAAATTTCAACCAAAATAAAGGTTTTATGAACTCATCTAATTACTAATGATAACTTTTTTTAATACTTAATTAGTTAATTTTTATAAATACATTGCATAAACACAATAATTAATAATTTTAAATATTTATCAATACTTCTTAAGATTTGATTACGACCATAAACAGTTTAAAGTTTGTTAGCGAGCAAAAATGATTTAACTTAATGTTTTCAGTATTTTTCTGTTTTACTTTTATAAATATTATAATTCTTGAGTGACTAGTAAAAATCTTAGTTTTGTTCATTTAGTCATTGGTTTTTAGTTTTTATTGTGTACAACAAATATTATTTAAAATTACTATAAAATAAAATATTATCTGTTTAAAAATCATAAAAACAAAACATATATAGTGACTATGTTCTTTAGTTGGTACAGATATTGAACAGTTTTTAAACACTGTTTAACTCGAATAACTTTTTCTTATACTGAATAGATGTAGTTATTTAACTTTGCTCAAAAATGTTGCTTAATTTACTATAAAGTAAAATGTTTATTTCAACAAAATAATAAATGTCAGTATATTTATTTTACGTATTACCCAAATTCAGTTGCTTAGTGCAATTTACTATTTTACTATGTTTGACAAGTTCAACAATTTTACCCAACTAAACCCTGCTAATACTTAGGATAGTTAATTTGCAATTTATCTTAGATTGTATCGATAAAATATAAAGACTAAGTTTGCTTTAAAGTTTAGTTTGAAAACAAATACTACTATAAATTTAGGAATAAGTAAATAAGATAACTATTTTTGTTTTAAAAATGTGATAAAATTTTTGTAGGACATTAGTTTTATATTTCTTTGTCGATTATCTATTTTGAATACCTTAAATTTTCTGAAATTAAGCGAAGTTGCTTTTGTCAAGTTTAGAACCAGAATTAACAATGCAAGAGCGAAAATGTTTGGATTTTCCCCCTAAAATTTTGTTTGAGAACAGGTATTGCAACCAAGATGATTTCAGTGTTTTAATTTTTGGAGAAAAGGTCATCAAAGGAAAAAGTTAATCTGTTTACGAAGTTCTTGGTCCTAATTTTGAATGTGATAATTATACTTCAATGCCATATAAACGTAGTTATTGTAAAACTGCTGTAATCAATAAAGATCTATTTGTTTTGGGTGGATATTCCGAAAATTATATATACACTGAATTTTTCAAAAAGTTTTGTAGTAGTACAAAAACTTGGTCATCTAAAACGAAATTTTACCAGAACGAAGAAATCATTTGTGTTTGTTCCTTCAAGAAAAACATATATGTAATTTATGAAACTGGTGGATGCTTTGTTTACAAATTGAAAGATGACAAATGGTTTATACTACATGACTCAAAAAACGAAAGATGTAATGCAGCTTGTACAGTTTTTGAGGGCAAAATTGTAGTTACTGGAGGTGTAAGTAAACTTTGTGAGATAAGATCTGTAGAAGCATATGATTATTATGAAAATAAATGGACAAATTTACCTGATATGGTTGAATACAGAAAACATCATGCTTCAGTTAGCATGGGTAACAAATTGTTTGTTGTTGGTGGAATTTATAAATCAAGTTGCGAAATATTTGACAGTTTTTCTAGAAATTTCACTTTTATTAATTCTCCTGCAATTGAATGTTTGAACAAATGTGATGCTGTTTGTGTCGGTAATAAAGTTTTAGTTTTTTCTATTTGTTGGAACGTGTCAGACACAAAAGTGTTTATTTATGATGTTATTAACGACAATTGGTCAGAAACGAAAGTCAAAACTGCGAACATTTTTAATTGCCACAGTTTTATCAAATTAAACTCAGATTGAAATCTTGTTAGATTCTGAGTTTGTAGATTTCTTTTTGTATTGTGTACATTTATGTTCAAACTAGGTTAATTGTTAAAAATTTTTGTTCTACCAATAAATATCGAGTTTGGTATTATTTTAGTTGTTTGTCTAGAAGAACTGTTTTAAACTGGTTGAGGTGTTTTATACTTATTGCATGAAAAACAATAAATTGGTAAAAATAGTTAAAGTTAGAATTACTTCTAGTAATTATTTATACAACAGTTGAACTTAGTTTTACTTATAGTAATTAATTCTCTTAGCTTTGATAGTCCCTAGTAAACATTTAGTTTCAATAATACCTCGATATAGTTTCGAAATAAAAAATTATTTCATAAAGTTGAACTACTTTTACTTAAAAATAAATGTTTTGCTTCATTTTACTAAAAATGCTATATATCAACACCAAAATAAACATTTTTTTTCTAAAGTTAAATTACATTTTTGATTTCAAAAATATATTCAAACTAGTGTTCAGTATATACTTTTCAAAATTGAACTTTTTTTTTGATCAACACATTAATATATTTGATTTAATTTTTTTACATGATTTTTTTTTTGTTTAGAATTTCTATGTCCTAGTCAAGACTTAAAATCTATATCATGGTGGTATATGACTCGATAACCAAAAGGGTTTTCCATGCACTAGGTCCTTTTACTACACTTATGAATATTTTTTGTAGATCAATATACAATATATATGTCTTTAAGATTTGATAAGAATTTACAACTGTAAGAAACTCTTAAAATGTAAAACTAGTTTAAAACTACTGATTTAGAAATTTACAAAATATTTTACTTGAAAAATGTTGAAATGAAGAAAATTTATACAAATTTACATCTTTTTAAACAGTTTACAGGTATATTAATATATCTTTACGGTAAAAAGATTGTCATTCCAGACAAGTGTAATTTTGATAATTGTTTAAATTTCAAATTATTTTTGGAAAACATTAAAAAATTAAAAACATTTTATTCTACTCAACTAAAATATTATATGTAATGTTTAATAATTTGTCTTAAACTTAATGTATTAAAAAGAAGTCGTTGAAGTCGTTAGAGTCATTCTCAACACCAGAAGTAACAATACTAGTAAGAAAAAGTTTAAATTTTTCACCAAAAGTTTTGTATGAAAACAGAAACTGCAACCAAGATGATTTCAGTATTTTAGTTTGTGGAGGAATTAATGTTGATACAAAAAAAAGAGTAAACAGTGTTTTTATACTACATGGTCGCGAACTAAAATGTAAAAAATTTACTTGCATGCTAAAAAAACTATCGGGTTTTAGAACTGCTGTTATTAAGTCAAATTTATTTATATTGGGTGGGTGTTCAGAACTTTATAACTTAAATGATACAGTTTATAAGTTTTGTAGTAAAACTGAAACTTGGCTTTGTGAAACGAAACTATTTCGAAATGACGTTTTTAATGGTTGTTCTTTCAAGAATAACTTGTATGTAGTCTATGGAAATAGTGATTGTTTTGTTAACAATTTTAAAAATAAAATTTTTATCGAATTAGCTAAACATAAACAAACAAGATATCATGCAGCTTTTACAGTTTCTTAAGGCAAAATTGTTATTACTGGAAGTAAAAGATATTGCCATGAATTGAAATCAGTAGAAGCATTTGATTATTATGAAAACAAATGGACTTACTTACCTGATATGATTGAAAAAGAAGATTACATGTTTTGGTTAGTATGGGTAATAAAATGTTTGTAATTGGAGGATAATACGAGTAGAGAAATGTTTGATAGTTTCTCTAGAAAGTTTTCTTTACTTCGATAATATTAAAAAGATATTTTTCTTCCTCTGTTCGAGCTTTTAGTATTGGCGATAATATTGTTGTTTTTTATACGAGAGAAAGCAAAGCAATAGTATCAATTTATTGTTTTGACAAAGGTCATTGGAGTGATTTCGATGTAAAAGTCTCAAAAAACTTGTCTTATTATAGTTGTGTGAAGTTCCCTACGCATTGACAGTCTTAAGTTATTCTCATTTATTAATAATTTATGTTATGTCTTACAATTTAGAATTTTTGTTTTTGCTTATTTTTTTGTGAACACAGTCTCTTGTTTGAATTTAGTCTACACAGGGAATGTTATTATTTAGTATAAAATGTATTTAAAAATAAATTAAAAAAAAAACACTGTGTGTTAGTAGTTGTTGATTTTATACATTTAATCTTGTTTTAGCACTGTTTGAAATTAGCTAAGTTAACTTGGTGATATACTCAGTGCTTATGTTATTCATTTAAATTAAAATAAATGCTATTCAATTATAATTACAAAATTTTAAATGTTTTTCTCTGAATAATTTTGCATTTCGCAAAAATAAAACTTATTTTATTTTAAAATAAAACTCAAATAAATTTGTGTTAAAATACTATATGCCTAAATTAGAATATATGAAACGTTATTGGAGTTTTCAATTTTAAATTACAAAGAAAAATTTGAAAAGTAACCACATAACTAACTACTATTGCAATAATTTATTTATTATATATGTTGTAATGCTTATTATTACTTCATAAGCTAAAAACGATCTAATAGTTATAATTTACTAAAAATTTTTATATTTAGTGTATAAATAAAACTGAGTAAAAGTTTAAAATTAATGAATAGTAACACTTAAAGTATAAAAACTGATTTGTTTTCGATTAAAAGTTTTCATTAATGATCTAAACAATATAGAAATTAGAGCACTTTATAAGTAGTACTTTATACTAAAGATGTATGCAGTCCTGTGATAGTAAATGTTAATCTAACTTTAAGCAGTCGTTGCACAGCTTTTAGAGTTAAGAAACATTTCACATTTAATATACTTATATTAAGAATAACAACTATTTTATTTACAAAAGTTTCCGAGAACATTGATTCGCATCTAAAGTAAAATTCTAAAATTATTAATAATTAATATTAGAAGTTATACTTTTTATATATCATCAGTACATTCTAAACATTTATGCCATCTTTGTTTAACAAATAAAAGTATGACTCAAACTTTAAAATATATATTAACTTTAAGTTAGTAGTGTTTTGTATAACTTAGATAGTTGAACACTACAAAGTTAAAAATAATTTTAACAACTGTGAAATATTTTTTTCAAGCACAAGTTTTGAACAACTAACAATTAAAACCAGGTGTTTTTGTATGATAGAATGATGCTCTGATATTACAATATTTAAGTTGTTTTGAAGATGTGTTCAGTAAAGTTAATCTTATATTTAAAGTTGTTACTAATATTTTTTATTGTTATGTAGCTAATTTACTGTTTAGCTTTTTAAAGAGTACAAAATCTTTAAAACTAAATATATTAAGTATACCTTAATTTATACTACTAAAATAAAATATTATTTAGGTGTTATGTGAAACACAAACTTTAGTTTAGTATTAAGATTCATAATAAATTTCAATACTTATTAATTCACATTTCAATTTAATTTATTTTAAATATATTTATAAATTTCAGTTTTGATACTTTTTCAAGTAAAAGTTTAAAATCGGGGTTGAATGTTAATATTTATGTTTTTTTAGTCTTCAAAGAAGTATAAGAATACAAAACAAAAAGTATTCAAAACTTCAAATGTTTAGACTGTATAAAACTTTTTGTTTATTTAGACAAATACATATCATATAAAAGTATTTTGTTGTTAAAAGTGTTCTATATAAAACAAACAGGGTTAGTTGAAACTTTATTTCAAAATAAATAACATCTTTAACTAAACCACTAAATGTTTTGCCAACTTTTATATTTATTAATAGAGTTTCTTGTAAATGTGTATTTTTAATATTAAAATTTTCGTTTCAACTTTATGTTTTTTTACTTGTTTTTACAACCTCTTTAATATTATCATACGCTTTTATAGTTAGTGAAAAATACAGTTGTAGTTTACCTCTTGAGTTATATATTTTTATGAAAATAATATAAGTTTGTTAACTTAATCATTAAATTTTAGTTTTAACTATACTTATACGACTCTTTTTGATATCAAAATTATTTCAAACACAAAACTTCGCATTACTAAACTATTCTTTGTTTTAACTTTTATAATCTATTCTTATTAATTGACTTTTTTTATCTTTGGTACTTTTTTTTTTGGTAAAGCTCTATTTTTAAAGCTTATAAACTTGTTTTTATACATTAAAAAAGTTACTTTAATGAGATAACATTTTCAAATAAATAACAATTTTATCTAAATTGAAATTTAATTGTATAACTAAATACATTAACAACAACAAAAATAACAATTTTAAATAAGTCTATGCTTTAGCTTTTCTTTTTATACAAAGCAAATTACTTTAAACTATTTATAGCATAAAAATTACTAAAAAGTAAACATATAACAAAATAATTTCAAAAAAATTTATATTTTTATTTCAAACGTGTAATTTAAGTTTATTAAGTTTTTATTCACAGAGTATATAAATAAAATAAATTTCATAAAATATAACTTTTAAAAGAATATGTTTAGTTTATAGTATTATTTTTTAATCGTTCTTATTAATTAAAAATTGAAATTTAAATAAGTTTGTAAATAGCTAGTCTGTTGATCTACTCATAAGTTAGTAGTTGTAGTTAATCAAACATTTTAGTATACATGAAAAAATTGTGAAAATAATGTTTTATATGTTTAATTGTAAGGTTTTTGTCACAGTTAAAATAGTGTATTCTAATCTACATAATTAGTATATAAATTTATGCATCATTTAAAAATTCAAACTTGAAAAGAAACTGTTTTAAACTAATAAAAATATTATTCCAAAAATAAATGTTTAAAAATTCTAAAAGCAAAATATACAAACATGGCCTAAGTAGTTTTTTAGTAATTTAGTAATTTCAGTACTTGAAGTAGATACATTTTTCTTTGTATCAATGTTGTATAAAGTTTTGAAGGTATAACAAAAAAATACTTTTAAAAATTTGCTTTAAGTAATAAACAAAAATAACATAAAATAGTTAAGTCATATAAAATTTTTTTTTTGATCAACAAACTATAACTTAATTATTATAAATTTCATTTTTGTTACTTCTCAAATATATTTATTTTTAATTTTAATTGTGCTATATGTTAAATTTTATATTTTGTCTAATTGTAGGATTCGTACGTTCAAATATTTTAACAGAAAATTAAACAAAGCAAAAAAAAACTCTTTCAAAAATACATCAAGATTTAACTAAAACTTTTTACGCATATTCCATTTTAGACGCAGTTGTTTAGACGTTGTTAAAATAGCTCATTTTTTAAATAATAAAATAACTTAAAGTTGTAATATTATATCAATTTTAAGATTTATTTAAGAATAAAAAATGTGTTTTTTTTTCTTTTCAAAATACTATTGTGTAAATTAAATGTATTTTATTCATTTTTAATATAGCATTGTAAATTGTCAATAAACGTGTTTTAATATATTTGGTGTATAGTTTTCTGTTACTTTACACACAGTAATCTTTGGAATTTTTCGAAACTAAATGGAGTCGTTTTTGTCAAGTTCAAACTCAATATCAACAGTGCAGGAAAGAAAAAGTTTTGATTTTCCACCAAACGTTTTGTATGAAAATAGATATTGCAACCAAGATAATTTCAGTGTTTTAGTTTGTGGAGGAATAACTGAAAGCAACAAGGTTGTTAAAAGTGTTTATAAACTAGATGGACGTAAATTAAAATGTAAAAATGTTACGTCCATGCCAAAGGAACTGTATGACTGTCAAACAGCTGTTATTAATTCAGAACTATTTGTTTTTGGTGGTATTGAATATTTGAAAAATGGTTGCTTTGATAGATCAGTTAGAAAATATTGTAATAAAACTCAAACTTGGTTACATGTAACAGAATTACAATTTTATTATAAATGTTTTTGTACTTGTTCCTTCAAAAATAACTTATATTTAGTTTATGGAAGAAAGATGTTTATTGTTTACAATTTGAAAAAAGACAAATGGACCCAACTAGCTGATACAAAACAAAAAAGGTATAATTCAGCTTGTACAGTTTTTGAAGGCAAAATTGTTGTGACAGGAGGTTATAACTCTTACTATGATCTGACCTATTCTGTTGAAGCATATGATCATCATGAAAATAAATGGACTTACTTTCCTGATATGATTGAAAGAAGAATACTTCATGCTTCAGTTAGTATGGGTAATAAGTTGTTTGTAATTGGTGGATATAGAAGCACAAGTTGTGAAGTATTTGACAGTTATTCACGGAGGTTTACAAGTGTTCCTGCAGCTCATTTAAAAAATATAGAACCATGTTACTTTAAAGCTGTTTGTGTTGGAAATAAAATTATAGTCTTTTTTAAGCCGAAGTACTCCTCAGAAACAAAAGGTACTCCTCAGTACTTATGATGATATTAATGACTGCTGGTCAGTGAAGAAGATCAAAATTGTAAACAAGTTGTCTGGTTTAAGTCTTATTAAATACAACTCGGATTAGAGTTGAGTAAAAACACTAACTTTGATGAAAAATGCATTTTTTTAGTCATCTACTTTTATGTTAATATCCTGACTATGTTTATGAACTATTTTGTTATGTTTATGTTATGTTTTCGCATTTTGTTTATCATAAACGCAATATAAATTGATTTAAAAAAACTTTGTAACATTGTGTTTTTAGAAAAAATAGAAAGCAAGTTTTTAAACATATTAGTTCCAACTTAAACTTCATATTATGAATAAAAAAATACTAACAATGTTAAAATGATATTCGTTTCATAAATAATAACATACGGCTTTTACTTGTGAAAAGAGCTAACTATGTATTTTAAAGGTTTTTACGGTAATAAGTTAGTAAAGTATATTAATGTTTTGATCACAACGAAATAAAAATTATTATATTCTTTTTATGTCATTTTTAAAATTTTAAATAAGTTTATCTCTATGCATTTAGTATCAAAATAACTAAATAAATGAAACAGAATTTGTATTTCCCATTCAAACAAAAAAGCAATTTGTAATCTTTAAAGTTTAAAAATTGTTTTACTACATAAAGTCTTATTGATTTGTTTGCTAATAAAATTAATTTTATATAAACTTTGGAAGTCAAGTTTTAGATGGGACTTATAAGAACTTAAACTTTAAACATATACTTCTTTTGTAATGTTTGTTAGTTGTTGCTAACCAAATTCGTTAACTGAAAAATTATGATTAATTTGACATTGATTTATCACCATTGACGTTTAACACCGAAAATACACCTGGTAATTTACATTTAGAACTAATTAAACTAAAATGTGACAATATACTAAAAGAAAAGTTTAAAACTAAAGGAGTTAACAGATGTTCCGCCTTACTTAACAAGTCAAAATTTGTAATTTTTAAAAAAGATGGCAATGAATTTACTTGTTGTGTTTGAGTCTACAAGTATCTGTGAACAAACATTTTTAACTATGAATTTAAACAAAAGTAAGCTGCCTTCAAATTTTACTGATACCAATCTTCAGTCATTACTCAGAGTATCTACTTCAAACATACTTCCAGATTTTAAACAATTTGTTTAAAACTTTGATGATCCACAAATGTCTCATTGACGTCTTTTTATGTAATTATTCTTGAAAAAGTCTTCAAACTTTGTATTTGAAATATTATGTGACAGTTTTATGTGTTAGTATTTCGTTTAGAAATATTTTCACTAGTGAAATTGATCTCAATCTAAAAGTCTATTATATTAGTATGTTTATTATGTTGAAAACATTAATTAATCTCTTTATTTATTTTAATATTTCGTTATTTTTGTTAGTACTTTTGTAAATGTATTTTAGATGCAATGTATGATAACAAAATTTTTAAAGTACAGAATTTATTTAAACTACATAAGTTGTTCATAACTGTTTGATATTTTAAAAGTAAAAGTATTAAAATTATAAGCTAATTTGTTTTCTAGGTTTAACTGTTTTGTAAACAAGTTGATATAAAAATTTAAATCAAACGTATAACTTTCATTGGTTTTAGTATATTTTTAGATAGATTTTATGTATTATTAAGCAAGCCAAAGTTTTTCAGATTCAAAAGATGACCATAAAAAGAGTCGTTTTATTCGAGACTTCATATATTTGTAAACAAACATTTCCGACTTTTAACATCATCAATGATTTCAAACCTAATCAGTATTCCAGTGCAACTAGTGCAACTCATAGCACTCGTCTTATTTTATTTTAATCTATTAATAGTCTCTATATTCAAAACATAAAAAAAATCTATTTTTTATATTATAACTATTTAATATTAGGTTATATGTCTTATTGAACAGGTTTTGAAAGTTATTAATCATTTAATATTTATTACAGAGTTATACTATATGCAATTGTGAATATATTTTTGTAAATGATGATATTTGTATTCTGTTAAATAAAATAAATAGTTTCATGCTAACAGTCAAAAATAAAAATATATTACTAAAAGATTGAAATAAAACATTCTTTGCGTATCGAAGAAATTATTAGTTGGTTGAACAATATTGATTAATTATTTGATTAGTATAATTAATTTATTTTTAAACTGTACGATCCAAGGACGAATTTTACTTAAATTTATTAAACCAAAATCATTATAAAAACAATTCATTATTTTCACAAGTAAATGTGTTTTAAAGTATCTCAAAAATTTTAGATACTTTAAAACAAATAAGAAACAAACCAGAAATCAAAACATTTAGTTTGTTAAGGGAAAAATAAATGTAACAAAAATGTGGACAGTGTTTTTATACTAAAAAAATGTTTTTTAACTTGAAAGTGAAAACTATACTTCAATGCCAAGTGCACGTAGTTATTACAAGACTGCTGTAACTAATTTAGAGTAGTTTGTTATTGGTGGGTATTATAAAAAGCACAAACTTGATGATACTTTCTTTTGTTGATAGCTTTTGCTAAATTTTTTTTACAGCTCTTTTAGAACACATTTAACACTTTTGATAGCTACAAATTACTAATGCTTAGTTTATTTATTTAATATGTAAACTTACTTTTACTAGTATTTGGCTACTTTTTTATTTAACATCTTTTTGAACTTACAAATTATTAATGAAACAATTGTCTGCTTTTCATATACCATAAAAACAAACCAAACTTGTACATTTTTTCTTATTTTTAATTACTGTTTTTGTATGCCTCGTTACTAAAAGAAACGTTTGCATAATTATTTTATACACAAATTATTAACAAAAATAATTTTTTATACTGTTTAGAAAAAAATGCTAATTTATTTTTTTTAACTTGAATTAAAAAAGTTTATAATTCTATAACATTAAATTGTAAATAAATCAAAAATAGGTAACCGAGTTATAGTTTTAATACAAAGCTTTCTGATAGGATCATAAAACTTACTATTTTGCGAACACCCACTCATATTAAACAATTATGATTTAATTACAGCAGTTTTATAACAAAAATGTTCCTTTGGCATACTTGTATACTTTTCACAATCAAGTTCAGGACCTTCTAGTTCATATACACCTTTTACAACTTTATCGTTTTTAACTTCTATTCCGCAAATCAAAACACTGAAATCATCTTTGTTACAAGACCTGCTTACATGTAATATCTGTGGTGGGAAATCAAAACTTTTTCTCTGCATTGTTATTTTTAGTTTAAGGCTGGACAACATCGAGTTCATACAACTTTAAAATTTAAGAATTTCTTTAAAAGTTGTTAGACAGATATAAGTTTAATTTAAATATTTTAAAATAAAATATTAAAAATTTACTATACTTAATTATTATAACTTGAAAAGTAAAGAAAAACAGTTTAAACAGAAATGTTTGAAAAAAATTAAAAATTTTATCAAAATATGATTTATAGCGCTATAAATAAGTTTATATACATATTTAGTAGGAACAAATATTTTCTACTGTAATAAATTTTAACTGTTTTTAAGGTTTGATATGTACAGAAAAATAAATTATCTTATTTTGTTTTTATAAAAAAAAACTTTGTTTTTTAAAATTATTGTTTAATTGTGTAAAAAGTACAAAGAGTAAAAGCGTTTTTAGACAACAAAAAGTTTACAAGTTTTATGTACAACTAGAAATTAATTAGGTGTTATATTAGCATTAACTAGTCTATTAAATTCACTTATCAGAAATTCTATATTATAATGTGTTGTTTATTATAAGCTTTATAATATATAGTATGAATACGCTTATCTATGAATTTCAAGCTGGTTAACTTTTATTTAATTTAAAAAATTTTTAAAACTAATGAACCATGCTAATTGAGTACACGTTTTGGTTTATAACTTTTACTTTCAAAAATTATCCTTTTTAAGCATTTAAATAGCAAAAAATAAAATTTTTTAATTTTAATTGTAGGATTAGTGTTTATAAAGAAAGGGCTTATGGTAATTACACGAATTATTTTACTAAAGTACTTAATGTACTTAATTTACTTTTTATTCTTACACATATGTATACTGTTATAATTTGTTTGCAATACTGGTTTTCATAGTAAATACTTTTTTATCAACCAAAAATCAAAGCATTTTATTTCTTTAACTGTTACTTCTTGATTTGAAGTTAACAAAAAACTCAGATATTAACTCAATACAATCAAGAAGAAAAAGAGGCGTTTGATATATAAATTGATAATTAAAAGTCTAAATAGTTATTATGTTTAATGCAATATCATATTTAAAAAAAATAATAACATGCAAAACGCTTGAAATTAAATAATGTTAAAACAAGCATTTTTTATAGTTAACCATAACTGTACATTTTGAAACAGTGGCAACAAAAAGAAAATATTATTATTGTTTTTACTAGAAGTCCTTTTTTGATTTATAGAATACACTTGTTTTTTTAACTATTTAGAAATAAGTGATATTTTTTTTTTATAATTTTTAGCGTAAAATTTGAAAAATATGTAATAACATAAAAAACATTTTTGAATAATTGAAACTAAATGTGAAGAATATAAAACCTTATAAAAATCAACACTTCATAAAATTTTAACACCAAAATAAGCTAAAAAAACAAATATTTTTTTTTTGAGTACCGTAGTTCTTTTTTTAATAGCCACTTTACTTGATATACCTACTTTTTTAAAACAGTTTTTATTAACTAGAATAATTTCAGTTTTGTTATGCGTTATCGAAAATAGACAAAAATAAATAAATAAATTACAAAAGAAATAAAAGTAAAAATAAAAACTTTGTTCCACTTTTTTTATTATGCAAAACTATGTTTAGATATAAGTACTTCTGGTACGTATCATAATTTTCTTGCTAAAATTTTTACTTTATTAAATTAAAACATTTAAGTTTTAGCTAGACTAATTTTTGGAAATCATTGTGTAAAGTTTATTATTTTATAAAATTAATTACTTTATGCAGTTAGAAAAAAACTTTTGTCAATAAAATGCAAAATAATTTTTCTGTTTCAATTAATTATTACCTTAACACTAGCGAACCTCTTTAAAGATTTTCAAGTCATAAACCTAACTAAAACAATATAAACATAAGTTTTAGCTCTAACATTTTTAAAAGGCTGTTTTTTTTGAAGTAGAACAGTAAACCTACAGGCAAAATTTTGTTACTTTGTTTATTTATTGGTATCGTTTATAATTTTTTAATGTATTTTAGTGCGTACTTTGCTTTAAAAAAATCTTAATACTTAATTTTCCTAAATTAATACTTTAATTTTTGATAAAGTTTAACTCTCATCATAGGTTACGGATTGAAAAAGATTATAACCAAAACATTTTACTTTTTAAACAAAATTTCTTTCTAAAATTTCGATTCTAAAAACATAAAACCTTTTTTTATTAACTACCTAAAGTAACTTAATCATAAAATATTTCTTTTCACTATAGTAAATATATAACAAGTTTTAAAGTACTTAAAAAGAATGAGTAAATTTTTCAATAGAATAGTTATGAACTATAAAATTTATGATAACGTTAAATTTTTTACTATCAGAAAACTTTTAATAAGTTTTGTTAAGTTTCTTGCTAAATTTTTTTTAAAGGAAGAACATTTTCTAGAAAATTAAACAAAAACTGCTAGTATTTTCAAGTGATCCGGTTAAAAGTAATCCGGTATTACATAAGCACAGAATTATATTACATTTATTTTATGAAAATAAAAATTAATTAGGGCCTTCATAAATCTATTTCGTTACTTTTTTACAAATTATATGTTCTGTTATGTTTTTCACACTTAAATTTCACCTTATCATGAAAGTTGTTTCAAGTATGAAGTTCTAGAACTTTAACAACACAAATAAAGTCTAGTTAAAATTTTATTTGGTCTTTCATTAAAGTTAATTCAAAAAAATTGTTTTATACAAAAAAAAAATATTTATAATTTTTTAATTATAATAAATTAAGTATTGTAAATTACTAGTAAACAAGATTTTGTTATGCGTATAACTATTTCAAACAATCTTTAACTTATAGAAGATAAAATGAAGTTGTTTTTGCCAAGTTCAAAACATTCTGTAACAATGCAAGGAAATTTAGATTTTCCAGCAAAGATTTTGTATGAAAATAGGTATTGCGGCCAAGATGATTTCAATATTTTTGTTTCTGGAGGAAAAATTGAAAACAACAATGTTGTAGAAAGTGTTTATAAACTACATAGTCCTGATCTAAATTGTGAAAATTATATTAAATGAGCTTAGCCATTGTAAAACTTGTGTTATTGAATCTAATTTATTTGTTTTGTGTGGACGCATGCAAAATTACCAATACGATTTCTGTATTAAAAAGTTTTGTATTAGAACTAAAACTTGGTCATGTCGAAAGGAACTAAATCTACATAGCGATTATTTTTGTATTTGTGCTTTCAAAAAAAACTTGTATGTAGTTTATGGAGGTAAGAGGTTCTTTGTATACAATTTGAAAAAAGACAAATGGACTCGACTAGCTTGCACAAAAGTATTTAGATATTATGCAGCTTGTACAGTTTTTGAAGGCAAAATTGCTGTTACTGGTGGATTTAGGATAAGGTCAGTAGAAGCATATTATTATTATGAAAACAAATGGACTTACTGGCCTGATATGATCGAATGTAGAGATAATCATGCTTCAGTTAGCATTGGTAACAAATTGTTTGTCATTGGTGGGTATGATAATCCGATGAGTGAAATATTTGATAGTATTTACAGAAAGTTTATTTTGTTGGATATAACTAACTCAGGAGTTTTTGATTCCTTCTCTGTTCAAGCTGTTAGTATTGATTTCAATATTGTAGTATTTTCTAGTAGTGGTAACAGAACAAGAACAAATATTTACGATGTTATCAATGATCACAAATGTGATCTTGATGTAAAAGTTTCGGAAAATTTGACTTGTTTTAGTTGTGCTAAGTACGCTACTTGTTAATGTAGTTTTATTATTTTTATAATTTACTTATTCCTTAGTGGTTTTTTGTTTTACGAAGTTGTGATTTTGTTAGTTTATTAGTCTTTGTTAAACCTTCTTTACTTTTCGTTTGTATAAAAAATAAACTTGAAAATAATTTAGTTTCTTCTGTAAAGTTAATTTAGAATAATCAATTTTACAATATAACATGCGATTTTAAAATACATAAACCTATATAAAAATAAAAACAAGTTATAGTTTATTATTAAGAACATAAAAATCCAAATAATCATAGTAAAATATTTGAACTTAATAAAAGCTAAATAGAAATAAAAATTAAGATTGATACTTTTATATTTGAATTTTTTTTTTTTATAACTTTAAGAAAATAAACTTATGTTTCGAATTTACTTTAAATGATTTAAAAAAAACTGTTTATTGTTTCGTTTTGCTTAAAACTTAGTATAATGGTTATTGTATTTAGCTTAATTTTTAAATTATTAACTTAACAGTTCTATAAACCACAAATAAATCATTCTTGATAAAACAAGCACATAAGTAATTTCTACTAGATTTCAATGCATTTCCAATGACCAAGTTTTAGTTTTATTACTAACCTTTCTAACATTGTTATCAAATTTGTAAATTAACTGCCAAAAAATAATAACTCTGAATTGTTTTCAGCAATTACGCAATCACTACGTGCATTTGGCATTTAAGTATAATTTTCATATCTTAATTTAGGACCATGAAGTTTAAAACTCTTTTTAGATTTACTTTCGTATTTATGCTTTCCTCAAAAACTGAAACTATCTTAATTGCAATATCTATTTTTATACAAAAGTATAAGTGAAAACTCAAAACCTTTTCTTTTTTGCACTTTAAATTCTTGTTTTGAATTTGACAAAAAATAATTTATTTAACTTTAAACATAGGAATAAAGACAAATTAACACAGGTATTAAAGCATAATTGTAAAACTTTTGCTGTAAAGAGATATACCATTTAAATATAAAATTTCTTTCTATAAAAAAAGTTTTTTAATATTGAATATCTAATTTGTATTTAAAGATTAAGTAGATAGAAAAGTTTTTAATTGCAGGTTACGTTATGAATTTACAATTGTTAACATTTATATATATTTTATATTTTCTTAATTACAACAAAAACAGTTTTGTTTTTTTTTACTACTAAATAGCATTATTAAGTAGCAGAAATCTTTAGTATATTTACCAGAATACTTGTATAAGTTTTTAAATTTTTTATACAGACCTTGAAAACCAAATTTTACACCTAAAAAAACTACCAAACAAATTTCATAAAATAACCTTTTTGTTGATAATTTTTTTTTTAGAAACATTTGAGTTGAAAACATTTAAACTGGAAAAGGGGTTGTCAGTATATAAAGCAAATTAAATAATTTTTGACAACTACTTATTTTTACAAACAAGAGGATTTTTAAAATAACCCAGTAAATAGTATTAAAAAATTAGTGACTGTGTTTTTATATTTTATAACCTTTGTTTAAGTATGTAATAAATTAATATTGGAATTAAGTTTAAAAAACTTACAATAAAATAAGTTTTTAATAAGCAGTTCAAACTTATATTTCGTTTTTTTAATCATTTTACTAAACATCTATCAAAATAGAGTCAATTAAACTTTTAATCGTTTCTGACAGATGACAGCTAATTATTTAGTGTTGTTTAATTATCAAACAAAACTGAAGTTTAAAAGAATTATTAGATTCTACTTAATTTTTAAGATATTAGTAAATTGGCGACTAGTCGATATGAACTCGTGTTTTAATATAACTATAACATTTAACTTAAATATATATCAAACTAAACTTAAAGTTTAGTTATATTAAACTTCAAAAGTTATTGCAAACTAAATCACTAAATTTCGATCAACAAACCGACTAAATGACTAAATTTGCTAAAATAATGCCGCACAAAAATGACCCTCGTGAAATAATTTGACTTCTATCCTATTTTACTACATTCTATAAAACATATAAACTTTTTAAAAAGGTGCACTTTGTCAGACTTTCTGTAGTTTTTATAGAAAAATTATGATTTTTCTATTAATATTTTTTCTAAGTTTTGATAGTGAGTTTTAAAGAAAATTTTAAAAAGTGTTTATATACTTTTCACTGATAATGTTACTGTGTTATTAGTTTATAAAAGGGAAATCTAATATATTCTTTTTAAGTATAACTTAAAGAAAAACTTTTTAAAACAGTTTGCAGATTAATGTCTTTTGCATGACATTAAACTGTTTTGGTGTATAACTCGATAACCTGAAGTTTTCTCGTATACCAGGTCCTATGACTAAACATTTTGAGAACTTTTTTTTCTTTGTCATTCAATAAACAATAAATAGTGTTTTTCGCACTAAATAGATTGTAGTTTTACATAAGTCTAAGGTTGATAATTTATGTATTAAATTAGTAAACTTGAAATCGCGGATATAAACATATAAAAGAATTATTTTAGTTGTTTAAAACGTAATTAATTTTTTTCGGGTTTTAGATCAGGGTTTCCTAAACTTTATTTTAAAAGATCCCTAAATAGAAATTAAAAGATCTATGGCCCCTCAAAAAACCACCATGAAAAGTAAGTTTCAAATTATGATCTCATGGCCCCTTTTCTCCTTAAATTATGTCCATCTTTGTAAACCTTGTTTCAGATAATGTAACTAATTAACTTAATTTTTACTTCTAATTGTACAAGTTAAAGTTATAATAAATGTCTAGTAAAAACATAATATTTATGAAAAATGTAAGCATTTAGAAGCAATAACTTATTATTTAAGTTGTTTTAAGTATATTCAAAGCTTAGTAAAAGAAAAATATAAAATAAATTTTTACAAGTCCTATTGTATATTTAAAGACTTCTTCTGTAATATTTTTACAGAAAACATTTTATTCATAAAAAAACCAGATAATTATAAATGCAAAGGTTGTTTGTATTTCTTTTTGCAGTAAAACTTAGTGAAGTTTAATATATTTAATAACTGATGATTAAGGGTACTTTAAAAATTATGCTTAAAACGATGAACTAAAACAACATAAAATAGGTAATTAACTAATAAAATTATTGTTAATTTTTTTTTCATTCAATAAACTTTTGTTTTTATTAAGTGTGTTACACCTAGTAAAAGTTACACCACTTGGTTGGTTAATTTTGTATTTTAGTTGTAACAGTGTTAAAACTTTCTAAATTTTATAGGTTTTGTGTTTTTTTTTTGTAATTTATTAGGAAAATAATAAACAAAGTACTCTGATAAAAGTATATTGGAATTTAACATAATATTATATATGCATATCTAATCTATAACAGAGTTTACGCGTTGTCTAAGTAGTATATTGTTTTAATTAAAAGATAATTGTAGATAAAATATTGTAACAACTTATCAATGGCAAAATTATTCTCAAATATAATAAGTAATTTTAATCTTTTTAAGATAATGTTGTATAACCTATATGTACTTTAATTGTTTATAGAATATAGCATTATAAATTATAAGTTATATAATGTAGCTTTATAAAAATAAAAACACTTTTATAGGTATTTGTTAAACATTTAATTGTCAAACAACAAATAAGGTCATCTCTGACTTTATATTAAGTCATTTTTGTCAAGTTCAGAATAAGAAGTAACAACGCAAAAAATAAAATATTTAGATTTTCCACATAAGGCTTTGTATGAAAATAAATACTGAAACCAATATGATTTCAGTTTTTTAGTTTGTGAAGCAAAATATAAAAAAAAACATTCTAAATAGTGTTAATAAATTAGATGATCCTGAATTAAAATGTGAAAAGTATACATGTATGCCAAAGGAACTTTATAAACGTAAAGCTGTTGTAATTAACTCTGATTTATTTGTTTTGGATGGATTTTCTCAAATTGGTATACACAATAATTCTTTTAGAAATTTTCGGAATGAAACTAAAACATAGTCACTAAAAACGCAAATTAACCTAAACAAACAGATTTTGTGTGTTTTTTTTTAAGAACAACCTATTTGTAATTTATGAAACTAATAAGTTTTATATTTACAATTTAAAAAAATACAAGTGAACCCACCGAGCTGATACAAAATCTTTAACATCAATATAACACCTATGATTGTTGATAACATCCTGTATATATAGTCTTGTTATATTTATCTTCATAGAGAACACAACAATATTATAACCAATACTAACAGATTGAACAAAAGAATGATAAAAGGCATTTGAGTTCGTTGATCGCACTAATTTAAATTTTCTGGACTAACTGTCAAAAAATTCAGTTGTTGAACGATTATATCAACCAATAATAAACAGTTTATACTAACTGATGCATGATAAATTTTTGATTCAAATATAAGAATAAGACCATTTATTTTCATAATAATCCTATGGTTCAACTGATTAAGCAAACAGGTAGATTTTTAAATATTTTGTTAAGTGTTTAATACAACGACTATGAGTTTTCTGTTTCTAAATTTTGAAGTTTTGACGAGGAATTTATATTAAAATTCTTTAAAGCAATAAACAATTTATTATTAATAATTTCGTTGTTTAATCAATTTATTAATGTGAAACCAAAAGACTCTAATTAAGTATAACTGATAATTCATTAAAACGTTTGAAATTAATGTATAGCTTTTATTAATAGAAAGATTTTTATTTCTTACAAGTTTAATTGTAATAAGTAATTTAACTCTAATTTATTTTATGAAAAATTAACAACAATGAAATTTAATTTAATCAGTCATTATAAATTAATGTGGTAAATAAATATTAATATACGAAATTTATAACATATTACAAAAACAAACTATTAAATTAAGTTAATTAACCAGTTATAAAAATTTTAAACAATTTTATTTGTAATATGTTTTACAAAACTTTAAATTTATTTTACCAAAGTTCTGTTTCTTTTACATAAATATGCCATATACACTTCAACCAAAATTAAATTTTTTGAACTTATGTTGTTTTTAGGAAGTATTAACTTATGTAATTACTTATGACAACTTTTTTTATATTTAATTAGTTTATTTCTAAAAATACATTGCATAAGCACAACAATTATTAAATTAAAAAAATTATTAATTACATCTTAAGATTTGATTACTGCCTTAAACAGTTTGAAGTCTGTTAACGAGAAAAAAGGTTTTAAATGGTGTTTTCAACTTATTTCTATTTTAATTTTATAAATATTATTAATGGTTTTGTATCAACTATTAGTTTCTTAAGTGACTAAAATCTTTGTTTCGTTCATTTAGTCATTGATTTATAGTTTTTACTGTTCACAACAAATGTTATTTAAAATTACTATGAAACTAAATAGTATCTGTTTACAAAATCGTAAAAAAAAACGTATTTTGTGACTTTTTCCTTTAGTTGGTACAAGATTACTAACTTTGAACACTGTTTTACTGGAGCAATTTTTTTCTAAAATTAAATAGGTATAGTTATTTATCTTTGCTCAAAAATGTTGCTTAATTTAATATAAAGTAAAATTTTTATTTAAACAAAATAATTAAATTCAGATTATTTATTTTACGTATTACCCAAATTCAGTTGCTCAGTGCAATTTACTATATTAGTATGTTTAACAAGGTCAACACTTTTTCCCAACTAAACCCTGCTAATACTTAGGATAGTTGAATCGCGAATTAATTATTTTATCTAAGATTGTATCGATAAAAAATAAAGACTTAGCTTGCTTTAAAGTTTAGTATGAAAACAAATACTACTATAAGTTTAGGAATAAATAAATAAAATAATTATTTTTGTTTTTAAACTGTGATAAAGTTTTCTAGGACATTAATTTTATATTTCTTTGTCGATTATCTATTTTGTAAATATTAAATTTTCTGAAGTTAAATGAAGTCGCTTTTGTCAAGTTTAGAACCAGAATTAACAATGCAAGAACTAAAATGTTTGGATTTTCCACCTAAAATTTTGTATGAGAACAGGTATTGCAACCAGATAATTTTAGTGTTTTATTTTATGGAGAAAAGATTATCAAAGGGAACAGTTTATCTGTTTACGAAGTTCTTGGTCATAATTTTGAATGTGATAATTATACTTCAATGCCATATAAACGTAGTTATTGTAAAACTGCTGTAATTAATAAAGATCTATTTGTTTTGGGTGGATATTCCGAAAATTATATATACACTGAATTTTTCAAAAAGTTTTGTAATAGAACTAAAATTTGGTCATCTAAAACGAAATTTTATCAGAATGAAGAAATCATTTGTGTTTGTTCCTTCAAGAAAAACTTATATGTAATTTATGAAACTGGTGAATGCTTTGTTTACAAATTGAAAGATGACAAATGGTTTATACTACCTGAATCAAAATTCGAAAGATGTAATGCAGCTTGTGCAGTTTTTGAAGGCAAAATTGTAGTTACTGGAGGTAGAAGTGAATTTTGTGAGATTAGATCTGTAGAAGCATATGATTACTATGAAAATAAATGGACAAATTTACCTGATATGATTGAATACAGAAAACATCATGCTTCAGTTAGCATGGTAAACAAGTTATTTGTTATTGGTGGAATTTATAAATCAAGTTGTGAAGTATTTGACAGTTTTTCTAGAAATTTCACTTTTATTACTTTTCCTACAATTGAATGTTTGAACAAATGTAATGCTATCTGTGTCGGTAATAAAGTGTTGGTTTTTTCTATATGGTGGAACTTGTCAGACACAAAAGTGTTTATTTATGATGTTTTTAACGACAATTGATCAGAAACGAAAGTCAAAACTGCGAACATTTTTAAAAGTTGCCAAAATTTTATTAAGTTCAACTCAGATTGAGATCTTGTTAGCTTCTGAGTTTGTAGATTTCTTTTTATTTTGATTACATTTACGTTCATACTAGGTTAATTTTTTAAAATTTTTGTTTTTGTTCATTGCAATAAATATCGAGTTAGGTATTATATAGTTGTTTGTCTAGAAGCTATGTTTTAAACTGGTTGAGGTGTTTTATACTTATTGCATTAAAACTAAATTGGTAGAAGTAATTAAAGTTGGAATTACTTCTAGTAGTTTTTATACAACAAATGAATTTGACATTCTTGTTGTGTACTTACTTTAACTTACAATAAATAATACTCTTAAATTTGATTATCTCTAGTAAATATTTAGTTATAATTAAAACCTCAACATAGTTTTGAAATTTTTTTTTATAAACTGAGCTATTTTTACTAAAAAGTACAACGTTTTGCTTCATTTTACAGAAAAAGCTATATATCAACCCAAAATTAACATTTTTATTTAAATATTTATCGAGTTTTTTGTTATAATACTATTTGATATAATCTTAAAACTAAAAATACTCTTTAGTGCTTTAGGTTACTTAGAAAGAGGGTGTTACTTTTTTTTACACTAGGATATTAAATTTAACCATAACACCTTAATTCTTTACTTAGAGTAGACTGTTGTTATTTTAAGGTGTTATGGTTGTAATCTGCGAAATAGTTATAAAGTTGACCATTTTTGAATTTTGAGCTAATCAAAAGTTGAATTAAAAACAGTTTTATCTGTTGTTCTACATCAGGGGTCGGCAGGCAGTTGGTGGTCGCGGGCCAAATTTTAAGTTTTTAAAGTCTTCGCGGGCCGCAGTTTTAGTTTTAGTGACATTTGAACAATCTTATGGTTTTAGTTTTAGTCACACTAGAAAAAAGTTTTACTTTTATTCACCTTATTACTTAAAATGACTTTTAGCTATACATAGAATGCCTATTCAAATTAATATTTATTAGATTATGATTTACATTGACTAATATACTTTAATAAATATGTACTAATATTGTTAATAAAATATCTACTTTCATAAGCACTTAATAAGTTAAACTTGATGCTTTATTTATTTTACTTACAACCTAACTCTCTATTTTTGGGTTACTTTTATACATTTGTTATGTCATCAACACTTTTTCATATTTCTAAGAATATTTACTTCGAAAAAAGTTTTTGCGAGTTAAATAATTTACACTCATTAAGAAATTTAGTAATTAGTTAACATAACAAAATTAATACCTGATTGTATTCCAGAAAGATAAAACAAATGATTTAACATAATTAATTCTCAAATACTTTAATAAAATATTTTATTAGTAATTAGACTTTTACATGGTTGCCACTAAAAAGCAAAAATGTCTGAGATGTATCAAACCAGCTTAAATTTATAAAAATTTGAGAAAACTAATAAATAGTTGTTAATCAAGCTTAAATACCTAGTTAAAATATTATCATTATCAAAAGGTACACAAAGTGTAAGAAAACAAGAAAAAAATGCAACTAGTAAACTACACAACAATCATAAAAACTATTCTGAGAATTGGAAGATTTCTTTAATGTGTTCAAAATAAAAGCTTCACACACACCTGAGTTTTTAAGTTTTTAAAATTGTCTGTTTGTGTAGCAATCCAGTTAATATAAAGTTCACTACATAAAGAAATGACAAAGGTTATTAACAGTAAATAAATTACATGCCAAAAATATATAAGTCAGCTGGAATGGACAATTGAGTTTCTTAAACAAGTTTAACAAAAGTAAAAAAATTTATTGAGTCATTAGCGAAGTAGATTTTTTTTTATTAAGCGTGATAGCAATTCTTTATTCGCAATAAGAATATTGCATTTAAAAATATTAATTGTAAAATATAAGACGAGCTACAAGAATAAAAAAAAAGCGTTAGTTAGGAGTTATTGCGAGAAACAATAAAAAAAATCATTAAAGTCATTTTCGACAAAGCATTTATTATCTTCAGTAACTACAGAATAATCAGAAAAAATTGTAAAGGCAAGTAATAAAGTAGCAAAACTTACTAACTAAAATGAGTTATCGTTTATAACTGAAAACTTTTATAAAGAATTGATGTTGGTGGTAATGAAAAAGTTTTGTTTATTTCTTCAATGACAACATGAAGTCGTGCTTAGGAAATGCATTAAGGTTATAAATTCGCATAAATCAAACTAGGACTTTAATCAAACTGTTAACATGAGAGCACTGATAGAAAAACTATTGCTCATCTGAGAATTTTTATTAGAGATGTTTTTACTAACTTTGACATTTTAGTAGAATTTCTTGGTTTAGTTCCAACACGAAACACAACAATCGGTTAAAATTTTTCAAATAAAGGTGCAACGTACCAATACGGAGTTTTTTGAAGTACAATTCCTTCTTTTATTTATAGTATAAAGTTTAATTAAAGTTTAAAAAAATGTCTTAAAACATTTATCAATATTAAAAAATACTGTTAAGCTACTATAATATACTTTTAAATAAAAAAACATTTATTTGGTAATTTTTTTGGAGTCAAATCGAAATTTCATTACTTTAAATGTAAAAATTGTTTGAAATTCCAGGTTTTTTCAAAAATTCTCAAATTCGAGTTTTTTTCTTGAATTTTTAACCGTAAATTCACAAATTCAAAGCTTTGCCGGGATTCAACTACTTTGGCAACACTTATTGTTCTTTCTTTAATGTACACAATAGTGTAAATAATATTTTGAATTATATCAGCTACAAGACTTAAAATTTAACATATATTAAAACTCAAACAAACACTGTGCATTGAGCAAAACATACATCATAAGTTTAATTTACCGCTCTTTCAAGCAAAAAAGCTAACCGGAGTCAACAAAAACATTCCTGTTATTTTTGTATACAAAAAGCAATTCCACCCAAAAACTTAAAAAAATGGCTTAATTGGCCTGAGATTTGAAGTCTTCAAATAGTGATAGTCTGAGTGAGTGGCAATGTTTAGTTGTTTATTTGCTTGAATTTGAACTATTTTAATTAACAATGTACAAACTTTATAAATTTACCATCCCTATATCTAGTTTATATTAAATAGGTAGCTCGAAAAAACAGCAATTGTGTGTATTTATATGCAAGGCATAAAAATTAACGTAGCTTGAAAAAAATAAATGTTTGAAAAATGGAATGTATACCTAACAAAAACTATTTTAACTTATGTCATATATAATGTTTTAAATGTGTCTGTACAAACTCAGATATGACATGTATAAATAACAATGTTAGAAAATAATGTATAAACTAAACTTAAACTCTAACTAAAGTATTAAATAAAAAGTGGTTTAAAATATGAGCATTTTTTTAAGTTGGTGTGCATAGAAAACTTATAAAAAATTAAAATGTGTCAAAACAAAAATCAAATGAACCTTATTTCTTATTACTATGTTATTTTAAATGTATTCACACCAAAATATAACATTTACAAATAAAAAAATTATAAAAGAAACTGAGGTATAAAAAATATTTAAAAAGAATATCTAAGCTATAGAGAAATGACACTTTAGTTAATTACTGTGCATTAGTTTTGTACAAAATTGAAAATATTTGCATTTAGTTTATTTAATAAATAGGTATTATATAACCAACTTATTAAATACAAGCACTCTTGACACTCCTTTTTCAGATAGTTACTTACTGTTGTAAAAAAGAAGTAATTATGAAACAGAGAAACATATCCTGGTAGAACGCTAATCTGTCTTTTTCACATTTTTAATCTAAAGCAGTAATTACTTAAAATTATTTCGAAATGTTATAAAGAGACTTAAAATCAAACTAATCAAGTTAAATCGAGTTGCCGAAAAAATTTTACTAGAAATATAATTTTGCTCAGCGGGCCACATTTACATGCTCGCGGGCCACAAAATTTTCTTTCGCGGGCCGCATTCTATTCAAAAAAATAACATGCTCGCGGGCCGCAGATTTACCCTTCGCGGGCCGCAATTGGCCCGCGGGCCGCAGTTTGCCGACCCCTGTTCTACATCTTCTGTATAAGATATTCAATTTTAACACCCGACTGCATTAATGAGTAAAATATGTTATGTATAATATTAATCCTTAAATATTCAAAACGTCTGTATGCGATATTTAACTTAAACACCCGACTGCTACTGCTACTTATCAATCAATTACATTAATAAATATTAATACAATATATATATAATTTAAGTCATTGTAATATTATGTATGTCGCTGTAACTTGTTTATCGGTCAGTACTTATTAGCTTAACAATAAATTTGGTTCTCTTAAATTTTAATTTTTTTCTTTTTAAATTTTTACATTTGAACTAAATCTGCTTCTTATTTTATATATTTTTAATTTAATCATTACAATCATTTATTATATAATAAACATGTTACATCGAGTTTCTGTGACTTTTATTGTCTTCACCGTTGTTAAGTTTTATTAAATTTTATTGATTCACTTACTAATGGTTGATGTTTTATTTTTGTTCAAAATAGATTACAAACATTTAAACTAAAATAACAAACTAGCTACAAATTAGATAGTTGAAATAACCTCATTTATATTGTCACGTAGTTATTAGATGTAATGAATGTATTTTGTTCATTCATTGACAGCAGTAAAATTTGAATCAATTATTTTTTCCATTAACGTGAGTGGTTTGTTTATGTTATGATTTGTTGTTTTGTTGTGTACTTTAGTTTACTTAACTTATTTTAACCTAATTAATTACAAATATTATATAGTTTTATAACAGTCGGATTTAATATTAAGCATATTACTTATTATTAACTATTATCTGTAGAAAATATTTATTTTAATAAAAACATGTATATACCTACTTTAATCTTCTATGCTTCTATTCTTTCATTACAATAGATATTTTTTACAGAACTTAGTTAAAGTGTGTTGATTTGTTAACACACAGAAACATATTTTGGTACAATAAAGGAAGATTACTGTTTAACTTGTTTTTCGGAGTCAAAATGACCGGCCCCAAAACCTTTTTTAAATTTAAAAATAACCCGGCCCGCGGACAAAATTTTTCCGGCCCACTGAACATTTTCAAAATTTGGATACAAAACCTTGTCTGAAATTAGTATTTAGTCTAATTTATAAACACTTTTACAACATTGTAATTTTATTTCTTCCTCCACAAACTAAAACACTGAAATCATTTAGGTTACAATTTCTATTTTCATATAAAACCTCTGATGGACTTTTTCTACCTTGCATTGTTAGTTCTGGTGTTAAGTATTTTTATCTAACTTCACAGAACCTTCGAAGATTTCGATGACTGAAAGATAACAATATATACTTAAGACCTTTAAAAAATAATTATTCATATATTATTGTTGAAAATTCAAACAATTAACATAAACTAGAGAATTTTCCTAAAAGTGAAATAGTTTTATTTTAAAGTTTAGCTTAAGCATAAAAAAAAAACTACTAACATTTTTCATTATTATATGAAAAAGAAAACGTACTACTTAAACAACATGTAAGTGAGGTTGTATATGATGTGTAAATAAAAGTCTATATAATCTTGTACTATTTGTTAAAATAACTTTTCTTTTTTTATTTATTTCCTGCAAATTTAAAAAGTACAAAACTCAGATGTTAACTAAATTAAACTTTTTACAAATTTTAAGTAGAATATTAACAAGATTTTATATATGCACAATTTTATATTTACTAAAATCAAGTTTATAAGAAGTTTAATAGAATGTTTTTTAATTTATAACCGATTTTATAATATTTCATTGAAACTTAAATAAGTCAGACTCAATTTTTTACAATTTTAAAGTCTGACTTACTTTATTTTCTTTATACTTAATCTTTAAAACTTTGCAAAACATCTATACAAAGTTAAAAGTACTTACAAATTGAAAATTTTAAACAGTTTCAGATTTTTTTTTTTATTTTAGATAAATATTATTGCTATAAAGTTATTATAATACAAACTTTACCTTAATAGATACGGAGCTTGTTGAAAATTAACTCTTTTTTAATGTTTAAAAATTTTATATGAGTTTATTTTATTGATACTTACATATTCAGGTGGATTCTATAACTTTATTATTCTATAAGTTTCCTAAATTTAGCTAAAAAGATTTAAGCTTATTAGCAAAACTTACTAAAAATATTTAATTTATTGATTAGACTAACATCGTACTTTTGTTTTCGAAATTAGTACAAATAATAGTAAATTTAAGTATACGGTAATGTTTTACAACTTCAAGTGTGCAATAAGAATATGTTATACATAAAAGAAACTATTACAACAATTTTTAATAATAAGAAAAAAACGTAAAAATACTCAACTATAATAAAAATATTTTCCGTTTATAAGTAATTTATTTAAGATTAAGTCATATAATAAATTTCTTAATGTAATTACTTTAACAATTTATGTTTTAAAAGTAAAAATTATAGAATTTCGCTATTTCAGTACTAAAATTAAATAAAAACTAAACATAAATTGAATTTTTATTACATTTTTATTTAAAAAAAATAAAAATAAAATAAGTTGGTTGTACTTAAAAAAAAAAAAGGTATAGTAACTACTTTAGATTAAGTTTAATCTCTAAATATTTAATTATATTGCTAACGTCAATATTTTAAAACTTATATTGAAAAATTGAAAAATAATAAATAAATAAAGTTTTTCTTAATACACGAACTAAAAAATATTTTATAAATATAATCGTAGTTTAAAAATAAGTTGGAAAACTAGAGGAAGTGTTTATTCTAAAGAAAAAAAGAGTTTTTGGAATTAATCAGATTAGTAAATAATATAACTTGAAACAATTAATTTGTTAACAAAGATTATTTCTGACCAGCTGGTTTTAACAACATCATGATTAAATACTTTAAAATCTAGTAAATCTGCTGTTTAGAAAATTGATTAATTAATCATTGATTAAACATCCAATGTCTGCTTAATTATTTATTGGTATTTAAAGTGTAAACTATCTCCTTTAAAATTCTGATTTCATTCTTAGATAAGAAAATTCACGCTAAGTTTTAATTAAAAAAAACTATATCAATATTATTGATTTATGTTTTCAATTTGATAACGAACATTTAATAATAACAGAATTCTACAACGATATAAAATTTTACTTTATTTATTTAATGCATGTATAACGTATCAATTAATAAATTATTTATTTAAGATTTTAGTACTAACTTTTTGAAATTGGAAAAAACTAATTCTGTTTTTATTAATATTAAGTACAAGCTACTCTATTTTACATTTTGTTACATATTTTGTTTAAAAGAATATTTTACATTAACAATAAATAATTACTATGTATTTTTTTTAACATCACATTTGATTTCTTAACATTGTTTCATTTTAAAATGCATTAATAAATTTATTCAAGCAGCAGGTTTTGAAGTTATAGTAAACTAACTACCTTATAAATTAGAAGTATTAAGGTTTGATGCAAAGTTAATATACCTAACACAAACAAACTTTTTCTTACTAAAACTTTGTTTTTTTATTCTGGCTTAATTTTAAAAAAATTAAAGTTATTTTTATCTAAAAATTGTGATCAAGAAAAAATCATGCATAAATTATTACGTAATACTATAAAGTAGTACAAGTAAAATATACGGTTTAAAATGTAATTATTATTTTTTTAAATATTATTATGTCAAATTAGGTAGAAAAACATTTAACTATTTAAACTATTATAACAACTTAAAAAGTAAAATAAAACACATTAGAACTACATTTATGTAGTAATGTGATGGTTGAATTATTGTATAAATTGAAATAATCGAAATAAAAAATTTGATATTTTAAAATACCTTAATTATGTATAAAAACTATTATTGAAGTTAATTTCACTAAGTTTCTTAGTTTTATAATTTATTATAGAAATTAAAAACCAAATTTTTAATATTATTACTTTTTTATTTTTGCTAGTTTAACAGAATTGAGTTACTAAGATTAATAACTTTAAAATTTAGCTAAAAAAACATTTATATTATTTTAATTATTTTATAGTATTTTTACTCTTCATAAAATATTTATAAGTTTATTAACTTGTTTACTTTCAAATTTACCAAATATCACAACTTATTGTAAGAATAATTTTTTTTTTTTTTCAATTTATTTTTTTCAATTTTTTTTTTTCTAATGGCTTTCTTCAAAATAATTAGTTGTACATTTGTTTGTCAAGCACTAGTATTAAAACTTCTAGGAGTTTAAAGTTAAAAGAAGTTCTTTATATCAAATTTAAAACCAAAAATAACAATGCAAGAAAGAAAGAATTTTGAATTTCCACCAAAAATTTTGTATGAAAATGGATATTGCAACCAAGATAACTTCAACATTTTAGTTTGTGGAGAATATAATCGAACAAGTGATGTAGAAAACAGTATTTATAAACTAGTTGGTCGTGAACTAAAATGTGAAAAACTTACTTCAATGCCAATAGAACTTAATAATTGTAAAACTGCTGTTATTAATTAAGATTTATTTGTTTTTTGTGGGTTAACACAAAGTAATTATTTTGATAATTCTATCAGAAAGTTTTGTAATAAAACTAAAACTTGGTCATGCAAACCGCAACTAAATCTAAATAAGTGGAATTTTTGTACTTGTTCTTTCAAAAACAACTTATATGTAGTTTATCAAAATGGTACATGTTATGGTTACAACTTGAAAAATGACGAATTGACTCAATTAGCTACAACAAAACAAAAAAGAAGTTATGCAACTTGTACAGTTTTCGAAGGCAAAATTGTTGTTACAGGAGGTTATTCTAAATCAGTAGAAGAATATGATTATTATGAAAATAGATGGACTTACTTACCTGATTTAATTGAAAAAAGAAAGAACCATGCTTCAGTTAGCATGGGTAATAAGTTGTTTGTTATCGGTGGATGTAATAATTTAGGTTCTGAAGTGTTTGTTGGTTCAACAAGAAAATTTACTTGTATCACTTCGTCTAAAAGACATTCGTTTGATGAAAGTAAAGCTGTTTGTGTTGGTGATAAAATAATGGTTTTTTCTGTGCCAAAAATTTCTGTAAAAACAAAAGTTTTTATTTATGATGTACTTAATGATAGCTGGTCAGAAAAGGAAATTGTAACTGTAAATAATTTGTTTCGTTCAAGTTATATTAAATTTAACTCATAGTATAAATAAATAAAAAGCTTCTTTGTTTTTTGAACTAATACTTCTTTTCAATTTTTTTACGGTGTGGTCATACTGCGTTTAGTTTATCATTAATTTTGTTATGTTTACTGTTCATTCATTTTTACTTAGTTTTATTTGATTATGTGTACTTTTTTGTTTAGTATTGTTATATATTTTGAAGTAAATAAAAATTTGGAGAATTTTTGTTCGAGGTTTATATTTTGTTATAACATAAAAATTTGCAAATGAAACAAAAAGCTAAAACGATGTAAGTCAGATTAATTGCAGCTTGTACAGTTTTTGAAGGCGAAATTCTTTTGACTGGTGGTAAAAATTTGAGGTATAAACTTAAATAAACAAACGTTTATGATGAATATGAAATCAAATGGAAAAATTTACCCGATATGATTGAGAAAAGAACACATCATTCTTAAAATAGTATGGGTAATAAACTGTAATTAGTGGACGTATTAGTTTAGTAGTAAAGTTTTCGACAGTCATACCAGAGTATTTACTTTGTTGAATTTCCCTGTCATTTAAACCTCTGTACAAGCTGTTTGTATCGACTATAGTGTTTACAACGAAGGGTTTACAAATGATGTAAAAAAGAAAATAGTTGATATAATAGTTGAAAATAAGTAAAAGAAATTTTGTTTGTATTAAAACAGTTTTGTTAAGGTATTTTATAATATACTATAAAAAAACGATTTTAGATACTCATTTTTAATCTAATATAGATTCCTTTTATAATCTATTAGTAAGTAATTAAATATTTGTTAACTTAATGTTTTTAATCAGTAAATTTATCTATTCGATATTAAGTTTGTTTACTTACGCAAAGGCAACGACATTTCAACCCTAAGGGATCTTCAGGCCTGCAAAATAAGAAAAATAAGACGATGGATAACTAAAAATATATATTAATGCAAGACTTTATAATCAAATTCATATTAAATCAAAAATCATAATATCAATACATTATTACTATATAAATTTATTAACAAAATTAAAAAACCAAAACAATAATAATGAAAGGAATAATAAATTTTAAATAGCACTTATATTTACAATAATTGATATGTTTTATACAGATTTAGTTTGAGCTTATAACAATACAAAACAAAATGGCATTTAACTAATTGGGGTACAAGCAAAATCAAAAATAACTAATGAAAGTTTTAAACACAATAAGTTTTAAAATAAAGTTTCCTAAAGTGCGTGCAGGTGTAAAAAAGCTCTTGTCATTTCTTTAAAACTCGTTTCTTGTTAGCAAGTGCTATTTCAAATTTTTAAAGGTTGCAAGTTTTGCAGACTTTACCTATATTTTTTATTTTTCTAATCTTGTGTATGATGTTCCACCTTAATTTGTAGCAAGTGTTATTGTTTTCTAATCTCCAAATGTACTTGGAAAGTTTTTTTCATTTATTATTTTTATTCCTATTATCACTAATGTGTGCATAGAATTACATACAAATTGGCCTCCTTTGGATTCTATATATTCCTTTGTTTCGATCTAACTAGTGATTATTGCCTTATATACAACATTCTCCTGCAAGCACTTGCCACTTAAGGGGCAGGAGTCTTTGTCGCGACAGTTGCACGTCTTATTCTCTTGGTCTTTCTTATGGTTCAAAATACTTTGTATCATCTTGTAGTGGCCACTTATTAATGATTTAATAATTTTCATTCAAGAATACGATACTTTGCAATTGCTTCTTTTAAAGATTTTAAATTTAAAACTATAAATTTGATATTATGTTTAGAGTTTTGCTTAAAGTAAGCTGATAGGTATTTTTTACAAATGCTACAAAAAAAAAGTATGTAAGTTAGTAGTAGTCCTAGTACTAAATTATTAGTACAAGTATTTAAGTTAATAGTAGTCTTTGTTCTAAGTTAGTAGTATTACCAATAAATATATTTGCAAATCATTAGATTAGTTTGTTTAGTTACAATTGAAATGTAAAATATTTTAGAAGTAACTTTAACTCAACAATTTTAATAAATTTCAACACACATAACTGTTTAACTTCAATTTACTAGGGAGTTTTATATTTAAAGAATACAAGTATTATTATAGAATACTTTATTTGTTTACCGAGCTCGTCATTTTTTAAACAATTATTACAGTATATATGACTAAACAAATTAAAACTTATTATTAAGTATTAAATAAATTTGTTCACATGCTGTATACTAATTTCTTAAAAACAAAACCTGAATCAAAACGCTTATAACTAAGCATATATTAAGAAATATTTATATAAATGATCAAGTTAGTATATTCATATAAATAAAAGTTTGAAATAAGTCATAAGCTGATAATAAACATTTTTCAAAGTTCGGATAAAATGATAATAACTAAAATGAGCTGAAATAAAAATATAATTTATTACTTTAAAATAAATAATTTCATGTCTAGACATGATACATTAAAATATCCAATTTCATAAAACTTTATAATTTCAAACCTTTGTGGTTTTAAAAATATTTTGTCACCAGGACTTTAAAGTTTAATTTAATACCTAAAATATTCATGACATTGATCAAGTGAAATCATTTACTTAAAATATTCATTTACTTGTTAGTAACTCAAAGCTTTACATTTAACAGCTCTCATATTTTTTATTATTACCATTTATTTTTTTTAAATAACTGGGGTTGAAAATTCATGAGAATATGTATAATAATTGTTAAACAAGTATTTGTTGTATGAGCATACTATTTAACCTTAACTTTACAACTAAACTAAAAAAATTTTGTGAAAATGTATTTCAAAACATTAAATCTGTAATTGTAATCATATACACATCACTTTATTCACTTAACAATAAAAATGTGAAAAATACTTAAACATGGGTTAAAACATAACTTTATTTTCTTGACAATAGTTATAGCAACATGTGCTGTTTAAGAAAACAACAATTTTAAATGGACTAAACCCTAAGAATGATTTGAAAAAACTAGAACTAATAAGAATTGTTTTAGTTTCCTGTTTTAGTTTTTGTAACAGTAATTTATGCTTACTATAAGAGTTTTAAAGTAATAAAAATTTTATATATTGCTAAATATAAAAAATAGTTTTTGAGTGAATGTATAAAATAAAACGTAACAAAATAAATTCATAAAAGTTTTGTAGTAATATGAACAAAGTGTTAGTTGAAGCTTAAACTTGTAACACATTAAATTAAAAGCTATTTAACTTTTTGTTTAAATTTTACATAATAAAACTTATATTTTTAAACATAATGCTATAAATTTAAGCTACCATGAATAAAACATCGTGCAAATTAAGTTACGGTCTAAAGCAAAGTAGCGCTGTTAAAGATTATAAGAATGTGAGATTATCGTTCTTTGCATAATTGTCACACCAAGCTAAAGCATCACTCCGAGCTAAAGTGTCACTCTGTGCTAAAGTGTCACTTCGTGCTATAGTGTCTCTCCGTGCTAAAGTGACACTTCGTGGTAAAGTGTCACTCTGTGCTAAAGTGTCACACTGTGCTAAAGTGTCTCTCCGTGCTAAAGTGACTTTTCGTGGTAAAGTTTCACTCCGCACTAAAGTTTCACTCTGTGCTGAAGTGTCAATTCGTGCTAAAGTGTCACTATGTGCTAAAGTGTCACTCTGTACTAAAGTATCACTCTGTGCTAAAGTGTCACAATGTGCTTGACTGTCAATCCGTGCTATAGTGTCACTCGGTGATAAAGTGTCCTTTCGTAGTAAAATGTCACTCTGTTCTATAGTCTCACTCTGCGCTAAAGTGTCACTCCGTGGTAAATTGTCACTCCGTGTTTTTCTGACCAATTAATAAATTAGTTAAACAAATAAAACAAAAATGCTGCGCTCCTAATTTTAGCAAATTTCATAAATGAGATTCAAGCCAAAACATTTTCTATTGAACTAAATGTTTTTAAACAAAGTTATTAAGCAAAATTTTGTTAACTTCATTCTTTAAATTTAGTAGATAGCTGTTTTGAAATTTATAATTAAACAATATAATAAAGGTTACAATAATAGTGTTAATAAGTAGCTACCTAATTGTTAGATAAATTGATGATTTCTTTTTGAAAACTTAATATAATATATTTTTCTTTATAATTTTTAGTGAAATAGTTTTTTCTTTGATTAAGTATATTTTAATAATTTTCATAAGTTAAGAGTCCAAGACTTTTTTTGTTAGTTAACGGTTTTACGAAGATTTTCTAAAATAAAATAAAACATCCATGCTTATAAGTTTATAAAATAATAAATAATCAATGAAAAATAAATATATAACAAATAACTTCATGGTAAAGTTTTAAACAAAACTAACTAATTCAATACTTTATAAAAGATTAAATGTTGCTTTTGTACCACTGCTGTAAGGTTTTACTACTGTTTGTTAGTAAGATTTTAATTTTTTAGCTAGTTAAACACGCTAGATTATTAAAACAAGTATTAAATACTATATATTTATAAACATACGAAACATCATAACCATTTTTATATAAATAACATTTTATCTTCATTTAAGTATGTTTAAGTAAAAATATTTCTTGCATGATAAATGATTAAGTTTGCAGCAGTCTGTAATAACATAAAACTTTAAATAAGCGACTTTTTTGTAATTAACTTGTTTGTAAAACCTAACTAGCTTACAATTTAAACAATTTTTAAATAATGGAAGCTTATTAATAAGTATTTTCAACCGGTAATTGCCATATATTTTTTTGTATAAAAAACACATGGGAATATTGTGTGAAGTTCAAAACCAGAAGCAACAATGCAAGAAAGAGAAAGTTTTAATTTTCCAACAAATATTTTGTATGAAAATAGATATTGCAACCAAGATGGTTTCAGTGTTTTAGTTTGAGGAGAAAAAAAATAAAATTGGAATTGCTTGCGATACTGTTTATAAACTAGATGGTCGTAAACTAAAATTTAACAACTTTACTTCAATGCCAGAGTAGCTTTAAGAATGTAAAATATTTTTATTAATTCAAATTTATTTGTTTTTAATGGGTTTTTGCAAAGTGGTTTGTTCAATAAATATATTATAGAACTGTGTAATAAAACTGAAATTTCGTTGTGTGATACGCAATTAAATCTTTAAGACAACTATTTTTATTTTTGATCCTTCAAAAAACGCTTGTGTATGATGACTAATAAATTTAGTGAGTGTTTTGTTTACAATATTGAAAGTTACAAATGGACATGAATAGCTGACACAAGAAAACTAGATATGATGCAGCTTGTACAGTTTTTGAAGGTACAGTTGTTTTATCTGGAGGTCGAAAATATATGTAAGTCGAAGTAAATGACAATCATAAAAACGAATGGATTTATTTACCTGATATGATTTAAGAAAGACTTTATCATGCTTCAGTTAGTATGGGTAACAAGTTGTTTGTTATTGGTTAATACTATACTACAAGCTGTGATGTATTTGACAGTTTTTACAGAAAGTTTACTCGTGTTTATTCTATATTTGTAAATAGTATTAATCAATTTAGCTGTAAAGCTGTTTGTGTTCGTAATAAATTTATTGTATTTTCCATGCCTTGAAATCAATTGAAACAAAAGTAACTATTTATGTTGTTAATAATTACAGGTGGTCAGAAAAAAATTTAATGTCGTAAATAGTATGACTGGATCAAATTTCATTACGTATAACTCAGATTAAAACTTATTGAAGATTTTCTGTGAATAAAATTGTCACATTTATTTATCGTTTTACTGTTGTTTTAGTATTAATTTTATCTTCATAATATTCTCGCTGTGTTTATATTCTGTTCACATCGTTCGTTTTTATCGTTGTAATCAAATTAAAATACTATATAGTTGTTCATTAAAAAATATTAGAAAGTAAGTATTTAAGTTGTTTAAAAGCTCAAATTAAAAAAAAAAAGCATGCGGTAAAATTAACTGGAATTTTGAAACTTAAATTCTTTTTTTTTCCAATATTAATATAAAGCTAAAGCCTAAACTACGACTGCGTACCGCAAGTTTTTTTTTTTTTAATTTGCCCGTGACCAGAAAATGCTTATAGACTACTAACTATGCTTTAAAACTTTGATAGTTAACCCAATAACGTATCATACTAAAAACAAACACAATTAATTCATCATAAACAAAAATATTAGCTACTCTAAAAACGAATTTATAAGTATTTTAGAATAATATACATAACACCGGCAGTTATAAAGATTTTTTTTTTAACTGTTAACAAACTAAACTAAATAAAAAAGTGTTCTTTGCAATTCTTACATGCTTTAGCTTTAAAATTAAATTAAAATATAAGTAAAAGCTTCAGTTTCCATACAGTGGTTATGATTTTTAAACCGTTCTGAATTACAAGCTTACTCAAGACTTTTTTTTGTTACATACCAAACAATTACTGCTTGTACGGCCACGAAACATTTAATACCCACTATTTATAACCTGAATAATGTCCATATTTTATTTCAAGTTTAATCCATAAAGTATTTTTTATACCACAACAAATATATTATGATTTATAAATGAGACAAGGGTTATAACATTTAAAGCTTTATGAATTTCTTTTTATTATATAGTTTTTACATTAGTTAAAACTGCAAGACAAAATAAATGTTATAATTTTTATATTTGGCTGTAATGTAAACATATTCCAATTATTTAGACATTACAAGAGATAACCCAAATCAAGTATTTTAAAGTTTTTTTATTTAGATTTTCTGTTTATTATTAAGTTTTATTTATTAAGTTTAAAACAATATATTTTTTTCTAAATTGTTATACAACAGTATAAATCAAAATAACTCTACAAACAGTATTGTCTTGTTAAAATTTGAACATGATCCAAGGTAATATTCAAATTACTGTTCATATATTGAATGTAACTACAAGTTTTTTAGTCAGTGTGCTCACCCTTCATTTCCCGGCAATGCCAAAAACGATGTTTTTACTCAAATTTGAATTCAACCAATGCGCGGTTAAATAAATATATGATTTAAAGATAAATAACACTTAAAGGTATCCGCTAATGATATTACTTAATTTATTTTTAGAGTTCTTTTTTCTTTTTATAACAATCTTTCAATACAAAAAATAGAACATCAAAAAAAAACTAGAAAATCATTAAGTTTTATTATTAACATATTTTTATGCTTTAAAATATTGTTATGGCAATAAATATCAAAATGTTTTAAGTTGTGTAAATTATTAGATGCGAATGTCGTACATAAGTATACCTGTTTCGTAGATCATAGCATAATCGACATTAGGAGGCCACGTTTCAAATGTTTAGAGGAGTTGTGGACCACAAAGTAAATGATAAACGCAATTTTAGCGTGCCTTTACCATCGTGTACCCGGTCAAAGTATCGATATCGATAATAACTTCGATGTCCTTAAAAGGTGTAAAAGTTTTATAATTTTGAATCGATGCTCATTGAAAAAGAAAACCAAAACTGAATAAATTTTAAGTTTCTGGAAATGGAAAGATCAATATATTAACATAATTGTTGTTTTTAGTTTTGCTGTAACTAGCATGTTTTTTTATAACTTTGTACAACTACACCATATTAAGTTTATATAAATCTATATCAATACTCATAAATGTTTGACAGTTTATTTTACTTTTAAAATAGAATCAGAGATAAGATTCGAAAAGTTTAAAGTTTTACTAAATTTTTGAAAGTCAAAATTATCTATATGTTGAGTTTCAAGTGGTAATTATATACAAAAAAAACTTTCCGACAACAGAGTTTATTAATAAATTTTAAGCGTTGTTTCGATATTTTTAACCATTAAAAATGCTATATTATTTAGTTTTATACTTTTGGTTTACCTTAATCATTAACTTATCTAATTATCACGTAACTAAGTTAGTTAAAATACTCATTAGAAACGTTCTTACATAAGTGTAAAGTACAGAAGGTGTACACTTTTTAATAGGTTATTTAAATGCATTTTGCGTGTTTTCTTCATTAATTTATTAATTTCGTCTGATCTACATAACAACCATTTTGATTGAATAAAGATATGTAAAATAAAGCGAACTTATTTATTGTGATAAATAAAAACAAAAAAACAACTATATTACTATAATAAAATTTCATAAATAAAATGTTGTCTGTAATAAACTATAAGAAATTAAAACAAATATCAAACAGAGAAGCTATTTACTCAATGATAGTCGGAATTAAACTTAATATAACTTGACGAAACTAAAGTGTTCAGAATGACAACTTTCTTTTCTGACCAGTTGTCGTGAATAACATCATAAATAAATACTTTTGTTTCCGATGTCGCATATACCTTGAAAAATACAAAAATTTTATTACCAATACAAACAGCTTTACTCATGGATGGTATCATAGTTTTTGTTGTAGCAAATTTAATACAAGAAAATTTTCTTGAAAAACTCTCAAAAACTTCACTGCTTGTAGTTTTCCATCGACCGATAACAAACAATCTGTTACCCATACTAACTGAAGCATGACAATATCTTTTTCCAATCATATCAGGTAAACTAGTCCATTTGTTTTCATAATAATCATATGCTTCAACTGATTTTAGTTCTAATAAATAACGGGAATAGCTATAACCTCCAGTAACAACAATTTTGCGTTCAAAAACTGTACAAGCTGAATCATACCTTTTTTGCTTTGTATCAGCTAGTTTGGTCCATTTGTCTTTTTTCAAATTGTAAACAAAAAACATTATATCTCCATTATTTACATATAAGTTATTTTTGAAGGAACAAGTACAAAAACATGTATAATAAAAAGGTAATTTCGTTACATGTAACCAAGTTTGAGTTTTATTACAAAATTTTCTAACTGATCCATTAAAGGTTTTGTTTGGAGAATATCCACCAAAAACAAACAGTTCTAAATTGATAACTGCTGTTTGACAATCATACTGTTCATTTGGCATTGAAGTGAACTTTTCACATTTTAGCTCAGAACCATATAGTTTATAAACAGTTTTTACAACTTTTTTATTTTCATTTCTTCCTCCACAAACTAAAACACTGAAAACATCTTGGTTGCAATATCTATTTTCATACAAAACGTTTGGTGGGAAATCAAAACCTTTTCTTTCCTGCACTGTTGATATTGAGTTTGAACTTGACAAATACGACTCCATTTAGTTTCAGAGAAATTTAGAAGATTACTATGTGTTTAGTAACAGAAAACTATACACCAAATATAGGCAAAATGGTTTATTGATAATTCACAATGCTATATAAAAAAAGAATAAAATTTATTTAATTTACAAAATAGTATTTTAAAAAGAACGAAAATACTTTTAATTTTTAAGATAAATTTTAAAATTGATATAATACAACATTTTTAAGTTATTTTGATATTAAAGGAATGAGCTACTTAAACAACGTCTAAACAACTTCGTCTAAAATGGGATACGCGTAAAAAATTTTAAGTTAAATCTTAATGTATTTTTGAAAGAATTTTTTTTTTATGTTCTGTTTAGTTTTATGTTAAATTATTCAAACGTACGAAACCTACAATTAGACAAAATATAAAATTAAACAAATAGCACACCAATAATTAAAAATAAATAAATTTGAGAACTAACAAAAATGAAATTTATGTTAATAAAATTATAGTTTGTTGATCGAAAATAAATCTATTAGACTTTACTATTTTGATTACATATTATATGTTGTTTTCGTTCAATACTTAAATCAAATTTTTAAAAGTATTTTTTGTTATACCTTCAAAATTTTATACAACATAGATACAAAGAAAAATGTATCTACTTTAAGTACTGAAATTACTAAATTACTATAAAACTACTTAAGCCATGTTTATACATTTTGCTTTTAGAATTTTTGAATATTTTTTTTCTGAAATAATTTTATAGTTAGTCTAATACTTTTTTCTCTTTAAGTTTGGATTTTTAAATGATACATAAGTTTTTATACTAAATATGTAAATTAGAATTTAATTTATAACTGTATCAAAAACCATACAATTAAACATATAAAACATTATTTTTACTTTTTTTCTTATATACTGAAATAATTGATTTACTACAATTACTAACTTAGAAGTAAATCAACAGACTATCTATTTATAAATTTATTTAAATTTCAAATTTCAGTTAATAAGAACAATTATAAATTACATTATAAACTAAACATATGCATCAAAAGTAATGACTTATAAAGTTTATTTTATTTATATATTTTGTGAATAAAATCTTAATATACTGATATCAAATGTTTAAAATGAAAATTTAAAATATTATAAAATTGTTTTAATATATGTTAACTTATTGATAGTTTTGATGATATAAACAGTTTAAAGCATTTTATTTTGTATAAAAATAATAGCTAAAGCATAAACTTATCTAAGATTGTTATTTTCGGTGTTATAAATATATTTGGTTATACAATAAGATTTTAATTTACTTTAAAATGGTATTTAACTAAAAATTTTATCTCATTAAATTAAAATTTTTAATGTTCGAAAACAAGTTTATAAGCTTTTAAAAAAAAGCTTTACCAAAAAAAAAGTATCATAATAACAGTAGTCTATTAAGCTGAGAAAAGGTTCAATTAATAAAAATAGAACATCAAAGTTTAAACAAAGAATAATTTAGAAATGTTTAGTTTTGCGTTTGAATTAATTATGATATTAAAAAGTGTCGTATAAGTATAGTTAATACTAAAATTCTATGATTAAGTTAACTAATAAATGTTATTTTTATACAAACATATAACTCAACAGGTATATTATAACTTTTTTATTAATTAAGTAAACAAGCTCGTGATAAAACTTATAAAGTTGTAAAAAACAACTAAAAAATAAAGTCGAAACGAAAATTTTTATATTAAAACTATACATTTAAAAAAAAGTTGGCAAAATATTTAGTAGTTTAGTTAAATATATTATTTATTTTGAAATAAAGTTTCAACTAGCTCTGTTAGTTTTATATAAAACATTTTCAACAATAAAATACTTTTGTATGATACATTTTTTTAAAATAAACAAAATTTTTAGATAGTCTAATAATTTGAAGTTTTTAATACTTTTATTTTGTATATTTATATTTCTTTGTACACTTAAAAAAACATTAAATAATAATATTTAACCCCAATTTTTAACTTATACTTGAATTACAAAAAGTATTGAAACTGAAATTTTGTAATTGGTAGAAAAAAAAAGTTAAAATGTGAATTAACAAGTACTGAATTTTTTTACAAAATGTAATACTTAACAAATATTTGTGCTTTTCATTTTACCTTATTAATATTTTATTTTAGTAGCAAAAATTAAAATAAACTTGATATATTTAGATATATATCTTTTAAGTAATGTACTGTTTAAAAGACAAACTAGTAAATTAAGTTTTTCAATATAAAAAACAAAATAAAATATTAGATATAACATTAACTTAACACATCTTCAAGGTATAAGTATATGTGGATCATACTTCTATAATACATAAATAAAATGTTTAATAATTGGTAGTTGTTTAAAATTTGTTTTTAAAAACTATAATGTTTACGATTCTTAAAACTATTTTTAATTTCGTTATGTTTAACTATCAGAATTATACTAAACACTGCTAGTTATTACTAAAATCATTTTGTAGGGTACAAGTTACATATTGATTTGTAGAAACAAAGCTGGTACGAATTTTATAATGTACTGATTATTTATTGATAAAATATAACTGCTAATTTTAACAATGATTATTTTCGATACTTATTAGATACGATTAAGTTTTTATAACAGCTTTTATAAATAATAAAACTGTTTCAACGTTTTTCTTTTAGCACTTGTGAATACTATTGTTTACTTAATTGAACACTTCAAAACATTATTATATTCAAGTTATTTGAATAAGTGTTTGTGAGCAACATATTTGCAACATATTTTTTTTTGACTTTTTAATTTAAAATACATTAAAACTAAGTATTTTTGAATACTAGAATATACAGTTCTTAAGAAAATTATGTGTATTTTGTTTTATATATTGCGTTAGTTTAGTAGGTGATTTTTTTAGCTAGTTATATAAAACTTTGTAAAATTGCTTAGTTTCTTAATGTAAGATAAACAAACATTGCTCAAGTTGTAACGTTGTAACCAGTTCTGACTTTCAAGCTTAATTAAAGTTAAAAAGTATAAAGTTACAGCATAATATTTTGCGACTAAAATAATTGTCAAGATATAATAAAACACATTTATAAAATAGTCTAGTTTATTCAAGCGCGTTAAAATGAACAGGTTACAAAAATGTTCCTAGACTAGTACCATCAAAATATTAAATGAGAAACAAAAAGTTTTCTTTTGATTAGTTTATGATTTGGTACTAAAATAAAAAACGCACTCGAACATACAACTTCCTAAAGCTTCCTCCTTCTCGAGGCCTCCATGATCTCATCGACTGTACTTGCCGTGTGTCCTTCCCAGAGCTTCCTCATCTTTTCCTCGGTCTCATGCGACCATATGCGATCATATGAAACGTTTTGGGGTTCCTTCTGCTGATGCGGACCATTTTGGTGGTACTGCGGTGGTTGTAACATCATGAACTGTCTGACACCACCAGAGCGATCATATTGTGGACTGTTCTGCTGCATCGTGTACGGTCCGACAAAACTTCCAACTGGTAAATACCTAAAATCATTCTGTAGTATGGACTGTACAACTGGTCTGCCGTATTGAAGTTGAACCTGCTGCCCTGCATACATAAGTTGTCCTGGATTCATGGGAACCTGCTGCTCTGGATACACGGTTTGACCGGTGTACAAGGGCTGCCTTGGATACGTTGGCTGCCCTGCATACATAGGTTGTCCTGGATTCATGGGAACCTGCTGCTCTGGATACACGCTTTGACCGGTGTACAAGGGCTGCCTTGGATACGTTGGCTGCCCTGCATACGTAAGTTGTCCTGGATTCATTGGAACCTGCTGCTCTGAATACACGGTTTGACCGGTGTACAAGGGCTGCCTTGGATACGTTGGCTGCCCTGCATACATAAGTTGTCCAGGATTCATTGGAACCTTGTGCTCTGGATACACGGTTTGACCTGTGTACAAGGGCTGCCTTGGATACGTTGGCTGCCCTGCACACATAGGTTGTCCTTGATTCACTGGAACCTTGTGCTCTGGATACACGCTTTGACCGGTGTACAAGAGCTGCCTTGGATACGTTGGCTGCCCTGCATACATAGGTTGTCCTAGATTCATGGGAACCTGCTGCCTTGGATACATGGGTTGCCCGTGGTACGTGAGTACTTGTTGCCCGGAGAGCTTAGGTTGTCCTAGATGCATGGGCAGTACCGGATAGGAAGTCTGGCTGGGGTAGGACGGCTGCACGAATTGGCGGAATGCAGGGCTCGTTTGCCCAGCGACGGGTAGGTAACCATAGTAACCTTGCTGCTGATTTTTCGAAATGTGAAATTGACTTAGGTCAGCTGGATCAGGCAGGTTTTGTCGAGTTGAATCCGCATTCAGGTTAGCTTGTGGTCGAGATTCTAATTTACAATTATTTATTCTTATTAGTACAAGAAAGTAAACTATACAGAGCTAAAAATAGATCAAAAATTTAAAAAAACTCTAACATTGAAGTATTAAGAGTATTTGTTATTTTACAAGCTGTTCAAGGCGCTTATATATAATCAAACAACAAACTTCTACTTGTTAACACGACTCCGGGTATTTTTCTCACCGATTGCTTTTCATTGTCAAGCTCCAATTTATCTTGTAGTGTTTCAATTACCTTCAGTATATAAATAGTTTGAGTATTTTGAAATATACTTGAAAATTTTGTCTAAGACAGTTTCTGTAGTTGTTATTTTTAAGTTTTTCACTTTAGTTAAAAGAATGTTGTTTTGTTTTAAGTTAATCATACTTTTTGTATGTTTTTCGTTTTAATAGAGATGATTTTTATTTTATTTTTTGACAATCAATTAAACTTTATACTCGTTTTTAGTTAAATGTAAAACTTTATGAAAGTAAAAGATTATGGTCATGAATAGTAACCTTAAACATTGTATTTTATTTTAGTCAGTTTTAATTTCATAATAATACTTTAACAATTATTAAAATAAAGCAAATAATTCTATCAATCTTCCAATTTTTATGATAAGCTAAAGTAACTGATGAAAAAAACTGTTTCAATTTAAAATATCTTCTACAACTTTTAAAAAGTGGATTTATAGAACTAATAAGAGTGATATCGTCACGAAGATTTAGAATAAATACAAAAGTAAAGTTATAACATGTTTTTTTTTTGTATAAAAATATTTGTTAGGTATTTCAGGACACTAACTAACCTTAATTATGTCATTTCTATTATATTTTCTCTTTTTTAAAGATCTAAAAGTAAGAAGCTTATCTATTTTCACAAAACCTTGTTCATCCATCTGTGTAAAAACAAATAAACTTTATTATTTATCAACTTTTGCTTAAATTTGTATTTATTTACTATAAAAAAAGACATGATATTTAAAAAAATTTAAGCGATTAATGCTATGCAATGCAGTTGTTATTGAAATATATAGTAAATAATTTTTATATTACCAAAAACAAAAAAATACAAGATTGCAAACACTTTTTATTTCTTACAACATTGAAATTTTGTAAACATTTCTTAATTACTTTTTTAACACAAACATTTAAGCTAATAAAAATAAATAAACTTAGTTTTGTATAACATTGTAAACTTACTTGTTTTATAAAATATTTACCTCCTGGAGACTTCAGATGAGCTTCGCCAAACCAAAAAATTCTGTAAATAATATTGTGTAAAAGGAAAATACTCAGTTGATTAATTTACTTAGTTTCTTCAGTTTTAGTTTTTACATTAACTTCAAATCAAGACAAACTTCTATAGTCGTAATTTCTGCACAAATAAATACTTAATGTAAACTTACAGATGGTCTTTGACTGTCCATCCATTTTGCGGTTTGACTTCGATGTTAATCTCGTTTGTAACCAGGGTAGTTTGATTATCAAAAGTCATTTTTGTTATTATTATGTATGCTGTTAATACTATTATATATATATCAACCATTTAACTTTACAAAATCGTTATTATTATTCAAATTATCTATGAAATGTTTTACTAACTAAGTTTTAACTTCAATTTTTAAACTTTAACAACTTATTAAAGTTTTAGTTATAAAGCTTTGTACTACTTTTTTTAAATGTCAGATTAACACCAATAAATTTACATTTTACATTTTAATCAAGCTTTACCAAAGTTTTACAAAAGTAATAAACCTTCTGAATGCATTAAAAAGATTAAATTTGGTCACCAATAATTGAAAATTTTCTTGTAACTCAATTTATTAATTTACTAGCTTAAATATAAAAGGTTTTAGTTTGATTTTATTGCTATGCTTAAATGATAATTTATTAAATTATACTAGCTTAATTATGAAAAAGTTGTAGTTTAATATTTATCACTCAGCTTATAAGTAAGTTTATTAAATTTTACTAGCTTAAATATCAAAAAATAGTAGTCTAATTTTTACGCTTAGCAATAATGTTTTAATTTAAAACCAGGTAGTAAAATTAACCTTAAATTTTTGAAATTATTCTTTTAGAATTAAAATTATACTTTATATAAATTAATACTTTTAAATAAAACTAATAGTATTCCTAAAAGTAAGTTGTTTTAAATCGATAAAAGGTGATAAATAACAATTGTTAATTACAACTTAAAGGGAAAATTAACAAACAAAATCTAAGAAGTATTGCCTAACTTCGAAAGATAATTACAAAATTACATTTAACTTATAACCAAAATAACCTGGATTATTATCAAATTATTAATTGGAACTCTAAGCTACCTTGAACTTAAATGAAATTAAACAAATTAGTTCAAATGATGCTTAGCTACTAAAAAAAAACAAAATATTTTATACTTATTTTTTGACTTTTTAAATAAAAAATGACTATAATTTGAATAAACACAATTGTTAAAAGCCTTTCAAAAGTACGGTTAGCTCTTTGAATTCATGATATAACAATGAAACTAAGAAACTTATATATATAACTTTTTTAAGAACTTTTAATCCTTTTATTTCTGCTTAATACTTATGATAAAAATATACAACTTACCCCTAAGGCGTAGATAAGTATTGGTTAAGAATAAGTCTTGCGTGAATAAGATTCCAAGAAAAGTAGGTATAATATCAGCTTACACTTTAAGTGGTTTTAATTAGATTTTTTGTTAAATGAGCAAGAGATAATTGTAGTTTTATATTTTATTAAATATTATTTTATTTTCTACTTTTAAATAAAAACAACTAAACGTTGGACCAAACATATTTTTTAAAAGACTTTTAAAAGAGCTGTTACCTCCTTGAATTCATGACAACTATGAAACTACGAAACTTATATTTATAACTTTTTTAAGAACTTTTAACCTAATTCTTCTTAATACTTATGATAAAAATATATAACTTAACCCTGTGACGTAGTAAGTACCAACTTCCAAATAAGTCTTTTTGTGAATAAGATTCAAAGAAAAGTATGTATGATATCAGATTACAGTTTAAGTGATTTTAACTAGATTTGTGTTAAATGAACACGAGATAATTGTAGTATTATATTTTATTTAATGTTATTTTATTTTCTTATGTGTGCCACAACCAAAAATTTTAAATCAAAACTCAGGAATTCAAAGTCAATGTGGCTGCGCTGGTAGCTGTAAATATAATTTGAAAGGGGGTAATTGCCGTTCAGAGAACATCGTCTACAGGGCCACAGTTAACTCTGGCGTTGAGACGAGGTTCTATGTCGGCTTGTGCTCGACTCAGTTTAGATTCAGGTATGCCAATCATAAAAAATCTTTTAAAGGCGGCATATATGAAAATGACACTGAACTTTCGAAGTATGTTTGTGGCTTAAAGCGCAGCTGCATTGACTTCGAAATATCCTGGGAAGTTATAAAAAGAGCACAGCCTATAGCCGACGGCAATAGCCCAATATGTAGGCTGTACCTCAAAGAAGCATCAGCCGTTGTATATGCACTGAAAGATAAGAGATGCCTAAACAAAAGAAGCGAGTTTGTATCGTCTTGTAGACATATAAAAAAGTTGCTTTTAAAATTTAACAAGTTTTAATTTTATCTTAAAAACACCTAAATTTCAATTTGCATCTTAATTTTATCTTTATCTCTTTCAATTATCTGTCCTAATATGTAGTTACTCACTGAAGTTATATGAATTTTTGCTAGTTTATTGTCGATTGGTAGATTAATTTTTGCACAAGCCATTTTGCATGATTTTTGATAGTTTCAAAATTACGTCATAATCTATTTATGCAAAAAAATTTTAACTTTCATTAGTGATTTTGTTTTGTGCTTTATTTCAAACTTGTTTTAAAGCTAATAAGTGAATAGTCACGAAACTCGAGTCCTTTGAGTTTTGCATCTTTAAATAAACCTTATATATATATATATATATAACTGATAGGAAAATTTTGAAGTTAGTTGTGATAAGACAGTTATAGCAACATACATAGGTCACAGATATTAATGAGAAAGTGATCACAAAACTATTAAATAGACAGTATCGTTTAGACAAATATTTTTTCAGTATTTAGAGCTCTTTACTTTTTGTTTAATTTCATTGTTTAATCAATCAAGGTTTAATGTCATTGCTCGCAAAAAGCTAAAAAAAAAAGTTTTGAGGTACTAAAAACAAATATAAGCTAAGAAAAAAAAATAGTATTTTAAAGATTTTAGTTTGTTGTTTCTAACCCAAACTCATATTTATTCGCATTTCAATAGGTAGAAGCATACTGTAGAATAATTATCTTTTATTTTGGTTCATGGTATCTTGACAATCTTATTGCTCTATATTGTATAATTTTTCTTAGCTTATATTTGTTTTTAGTACCTCAAAACTTTTATTTTAGCTTTTTGCCAGCAAATCCAGGCGTATCTTTAATGTTTAAAGTTTTATGCAGTTTCAATAGAGAAAACGCTTACAAAAAATTTATAATTAATGTATCATTAGTTAGTAAAAATCTTTAATACAAATTTTTATTTATAAAAACACAAATTCATTGTCTGAATATTCTATTTGAACACTAAAAAATAGAACGCTGTAAAATATCTACTTTTAAGAAATCTCAATTTAAATATTCAATTTCAATCTACTCATACGATTATAGTTTATTGAACGACAAAGTAAGTGCTTAAAATATTTTGTCCTAGGACCTGGCGCACGAAAAAACCTTTCGGTTATCAAGTTGCACACCACTTGGATACCTTTTAACGTCTTGTCCAGGACATTAAACTTGAATTTGTACCTTGTATGACGTAAAAGAAAAATAAATTAAATCTTACAATGATTAAAAACGTAAAAAACTTTATTTGTTTTACATTATACTTTTATTTACAAAAGTTCGAACTATAAGATGGATAATAACTTCCTTAAAAACTGTTTCCATATATAAAAGTAAGTGATTTTCTAAATAATATTTGGTCATATCAGTGACTTTAACCTACTAAGAAACCTATTCTTGCTATTTCAGGCTGTGATGAAGATACAAAAGTTTTTGTCAGTTTTTGGAAGCAACCGATTTCGCTTATTTTAGTTCGTACAAGTTACTAGCTTCTTAATAAAAAACTTTCAGAATAAACAGAAGTAGTTTTGCCAAAAGATTCATTATAAACTTTTTTTTTCTTTTAAATGATAACGATAATATGCGAACTCTTCTAAACTTGATTTTTATCAAACTTTTGTTGCGATGATTTGTCAAAAAAAAACTTTCTAAAAAATGTCTTACAATGAAGTTAGTTAAACAAAACAAAATAAGTAATAACAAAGTTTTTTTTACTTGTCAATTTTATTCTCGTTTATTATATAAAAATACAGCTGTGAAGTTTGAAAAATCTTGAAACTACCTAGAGTTAGAATTATTTTCAAAAACGTTTCAACTAGGCAATAGTGCAGGATTTTCAAAGTTAGCCAATTGGCCGCTTTGGAGCCATGAACAGCAAAGAAGCCAAATGGTGGGTTATGAGCAGTACAGGGACAATGAGGTCATAATTTGAAACTTACACTAAATAAACTTTAGTTGATGATGTAGAGCTAAAAAAAAGTATTAGTTGTTTTTTGAGTAATCTTGTTGGAAAGGGCTATTGGTTTTTTAATTTCTTTAAAGGGGGTCTTTTTTGAAAAAATTTGGGAAAATTTGCATTTGTGTCTTGAGTTATCTTAAGCATAAAACAAATTAAAAAAATCTCGAGAGTTATCCGAACGTATGATACTTCGTTTGTGGCTGTCATTCTTATTTAATATAAAAGTTATCCTTATGAAAACATTTTAAAATGAGTTGTTTAAAATGTTAGGTTACTACAAATTTAAGATGCAGCAGTTATTCAAAAAAAAATTAAACTTTTAACAGAAAAATTTTAGGTTAGTATAAAATGTTTTTCATTTAAACTAAGACTAAGAATAAATTTATTTTAAAAAATTTAAAATAACAAATTTTGTTGAACAGTTGCTGTCTCTTAAAGTTATAGTAACCAAATATTAAATGAGCTGTATTTGCAGAGTTTTTACATTATTTGACATATTTATATGAGAATAAAAGTCAAGTTTTAATTTTAAGACTTTTAACGAAAAAAAAATACATTAAAGCTAAAATGTATGTTTTAAATTAGAAGAAAAGTGTTTAAAATTTTTAAGTATAACTAAATTATAGTGTCATTAGAAGAATATAGTCTGCAAAAAAATTCAATTTATTAATCAACTATTTCACTATAATGGATGAATATGTATTCTTACAACAAAGAATTGAACTAAATAAACTTTAATTACTCTGCTTTGCTCTACAAACTTTATATATGTTAAATATATTAAAACAGCATAATCTAGGTAAAAATTAAAACTTGAAAAAGCTGATTGTAAAAAACCAAATTTTTCTATACTAACTTAAGCTGGATCAGGCAAAATCTCAGCTAGGATCCGGACTTTTTTTAAATTTAAATTGTGGCCGAATCAAGATGAATTTTTAAACTAGGATCCGGTAGATCTATAATAATAAAGTTACAACCGCATTTTTCTTACAATTACAATTTATAATTAATCTGTATTCGGTGCTATATCTCCTATAAGACTTTAACTATGACGTTAAGGACAGTTTTAAACAAATCCTACAGAGGTCGGCAAATTAAAGCCAGCTAGGACATGCTAATTTTTACGGTACTGTTATCTAAAAAAAATTGTCAAAAACTGTTTTTTTACACTTATTATGAGGCTTCAATTGTAATAGCTTGGAATTATTAGAACTTATTTTTTTTTAATGACTAATGAACTTCACCTCACGACAAACAACAGCGTCGGAGACAACCTGCGACGGGTTTCGTCTTTATTAGAACTCATCAGGCAGGCATGGTCGCGAGAAACCGCTGTTGAGATTTTACCAAGCAGGGTTAAGTATAAAGTACTGAGCGATTGTTAAAATGAGAAAATTGTTGCACATTATACCTCTTAACCGCTTAATAAGACCTTTTTACCCGCTTAATTATTGCATATTCGAACTTTTTTCTTAAATTATTTTTCAAAATCATTGTTTTATACAATTATTTATATATTATTAATAACTAGGGCGCGCCGAAGACTTATTTTTTTATACTATTGTCTGCTTGCAACATCTTTCAACTATAATTAACTGTTTACGTAAAAATACAGCAATCATATTCTAGAAAATCAAATTCTAATAAACTCCTTCCTAATGTTACTATTTACCTAATTTTTAAGACTTTTCTCTTATTTTTCAGGGTTTACTGCATGAGCATTTAATCAACCAAATGTCAGTGCAGGTAGGCAAATGTTTTAAAGAGATGGTGCCATTTAGCTTCACTCCATCAAGGGTATGGTATTAATAAAAAATTATATGCACATATATACTTAAAAATAGTTGGTTAATTTAAAACAGTTACACTTCATAAAAAATTTATAGTCTATTTTATTAAAAAATTCACGGAAGAAATCATTAATATAATATAAAATCTCATCTGTTTAGATGTAAAAAGTAATGCTTGTTTGAAGCATCACGCATGATTGCGTTCTACTTTTCAGCATAAGAGGCTTGAATGCATTTTAAGTATAACTAAACAACTAAAGTTTGTTAATAGTAAATGGTCTAGTTTATTGTTGAAAATGCTCTAAAAATCGACTTTCTAAAAATAATTTATCTACTAATATGAATGAAATGACGCTTGAGTGCGTTTCAAGTTTAACGCTTCATTGCGTTCTTCTTGGTATGCTCAGCTGCCTTCTTGTCGAAACGTTTTTTGTCTTTTACGAAAAGCTCTCCGATTTCTGGCACCAATGCGTGAGTACCATCCGGGTTGGCGATGCGATCGAACAATGCTATCAAAACTGTTGAAAAATACTGAAGTTTCATGATTTATTTCTAACTTCAGATGTAAGTAATTAAAAGATGTTGATTGAACTAAAAAATAAGACGAGGGATAAACAAATTCAATTCTTTGTACATACAAAACAATAATAAATTTGTTTCATTATTCAACTTTTTCATTATTTTATTCAACCAAATATAAGCTATACGGATAACTATGCTCCTTAATTAGCAATCAGTTATTTATAGTAGTGCTTAACACAAAAAACTCACCTGAATTTATTTTGGTTGCTGGCGCCCAATTGTCAGCGGTGAGAAGCGGAAGGCAGACTTTTCCGTTGGCGTCCACGTTGCAATGGTAGATTGGGGTGGTGAAGTTTATTGTGGGCGGTTTGAAGGGGTAGTTATCACAAAACTTGATGTTCACCAGGAACGATCCCTTGTCATAAGGACTTCCCTGTAATAGAAAGTGTTGTAGTGCTTTAAAAATATTTCAAATCAAACCTTTTTGATATAGGATTGTTTTTATTTCAAATTTTAATATTTTAGAAAAAAAAAGTTTCTTTAACATCCTTTTTCATTGGTATTTATCAAATTAAATGTTTAATTGTTATGAAAGTTGAGCTCTTAATTAATTTAAAAAGTTTTGTTAAAAATTATATCATAAAAGAAATATGAAATATACAAATTACTTACAGGCAATATTCTGATATTCCACTCTTTGATGTTAGATTCATCAGCGAGTTCCAAATCTGCGAATCCATCAGAAAGATCTTGGCTACACAACAGTCCGTATTCCTGAGAATAAAAGTTTAAAAATAATTTTTAGTTTTGCTCTACAGAAGTGAGATTATTGCTAATAAAGAACGAACTGTTAATTAAAAGGTTTTTCAAAAGACCTTTTTTTAAACAATTGTGCGTACTACTTCTCAACAAATATTTTTTTCATTTGAGAGCTTTAAACTATTAAAAAGGTTATTTCAAATCATGTACCAGCTAAATAGTTTTTTTAATTATTATATAAAGTAATAATACTTTTTAGTTGTGGAACTTTAAGTATTAAAAAAGTTAATAATTAATATACGCAAACCACCAACTTTTTGACATCTCTTCAGGCATTCGTCTGCAACAATTTTGATTTTATTGTTTTACTAATTGTTTTACTAATCTGAAATGAATTACTGCTAGGTTTATGTCTTACTGATGCAATTTTGAACTTATAAATATACGAAAGTTTACAAACTTGAGCTTTATATATAAAAGTAAACAATCTTAAGTTTATTTGAATTTAAAAAACTTTTAAATAAAATTTAAGGCATAAATTAAAATAAATAAAAGAAACTTTTGGACTATAAAATACTAAAATTAGCAGAAGTAGTCAACTGTTCAAGTTTATTTTTCCATACATATAAAATATTTATTTAAAATTGATCTTTGTTCACAAAAGATCTGCTTTAAAACAAAGTTTTATAGAAATAACTTATGAAAATGTTTTTAGTTGTAAATATTAAGTGAAGTTATGGCTGCCCACTCCTAATGTGTTATTACAGATTTACATAAACAGTAATCGTAAACAGTTAAGTAGCTATAAAAATAAGTATTTTATGACAACAAACATGTTTATAAACTTATTGTCTTATTTCCAACAGTTTACGTAGTTAACTCTGTTTATAATTGTTAGAAATGAGTAGCAATTATTTAGTTTAGTCTTATCAATATAGTTTAAACTGTTGTTGTATACTGAATAAGGTTTTTAACTATGGGTAATAATAATAATTGTGGGTTCAAGTTTAAGTATTGCATATTGAAAAGTATAATTTAATAAAAATTAAAGATAACTTAGGTTGTTCATAAGCAATTAAAATCTGTAAAACTTTTTTTTTATTATAGGTAAACAAAAATATATGTAATAAAAGAGCACAATCCTTTTCTGACAAAAATACTTTTAGAAGCTTAAATATAAGCTTTTATATTATATTAACGTTCATAAGTTTTATTGTTTAACTTAATTTTAAACTTTAAATAACTTAACTTAAGGTCAAAAAACTTTATAGGTTATAGAACAATTTAAGATACTAAACAATTCAGCCTAAAAGAATTTGGTAAAGTTTTATCTTAAAAAACTGCCGATAGCTAAACTCGATCTCGCTACCTCCGGCTCTCTGAGAGGGTCGACAATCACTGCACTACACAACCACCTGTAAGACGACCTTAATGTTGGTATATAAAGTTAACAAAGTAATTTAGCTTTGATTTTTACAAACAAAGACATATCAATTACAAGAGGAGAAATATCATATTTTATTCTTTTAAGACTTTATTATCCAAACTATATTTCGCTAAAAGACGTCGTAAGCGCTTAAACAAATATAGAAATTTTAAATGAGTTTATTTAGCTATATTTTTTTAACTTTACTATAAGTGGTTATTATACATTTCATTTGAAATATACTTAAAAAAGATAAAACTGTTTGTTTTACACAAAAGTTTTTCGTGAATTTTGATATATGAAAGTTTTCCATTCAAAAGGTGCATAAACAGAGTAATTGTACTTAATAAAGGCAGTTTAGATTTATGTTGCTTATATCTAAATGAAAAGAACAAAACATATTTAATACTTTGATATAGAAAATTTTAACCTAACAGTTTATATATTATCGAAAATCAGAACTAAAGCAAAGGAGTTATATTTTAAAACTAAAATCATCTAAATCAGTCTAAAAAAAGTGGAGAGTTAGCTTAACTTAAGGTCCTGAGTTTGTGGCTGTCATTTTTGTTTAATAAAAAATTATCCTCCAGAAAATATTTTAGAATGAAACGTTAAAAATGCTACGTTACTATAACTGTAAGAGGCAGCAGTTGTTCAACAAAACTTTAAACAAAAATATTTTATACTACTATAAACTGTTTTTCATCTAAATTAAGGCTAAAAACAAATTTATTTTATAAGCTAAAAGCAACAAACTTTTTTTAACTGTTGCTGCCACTTAAAGTTATAGTAATAAAATATTACATGATCTGTACTTGTAGAGTTTATACACTATTTAATATATTTAAATTAAAATAAAAGTGAAATATGATTTTTTAAGACTTTTAGCAATAAAAATACATTTAAATTTAAATAAATTTTTATATTAAAAAAAAATTTTTAAGTTTTAAGCTAAACTAAATTATAAAGAAGGATCTAGTCTGCAAAAAACTCTTATTTGTTAATTAACTATTTTCACTCTAATGAATGTATAAGTATGTTTACAACAAATATTGAACTAATTAGACTTTAATTTGTCTGGATTGCTTGACTCGTTTATTATATGTTAAATGTATAAACAGCATAATCTAAGTAAAAAGAAACCCTGAAAAATCTGTTTGCGAAAAACAAAGTTTTTTCAAATTGTCTGGATTCGGATCAGACCAAATCTCAGCTAGGTTCCGGACTTTTTTTAAATTTAGGATGTGGCCGAATCAAGATGTATTTTTAAAACTAGCATCCGGTTGGTCACTAATAATAAGATTAAAACCGCATTTTCTTTTAACTATTTTTTTGCATTTAGTGCCATATCTTCTATGAGGCTCCAACTACTAAAGTTAAAGACAATTTTATAGAAATCCTACACAGAGGTCGGCAAACTAAAGCCAGCGAGAATATGCGAATTTTGAAGTACTTTTTATCTAAATAACACTTGTCAAATACTGTTTTTTTAAACTTATGATGAGGCTTCAGTTGTAAAAGCTTGGAATTACCAGAACTTGAATTTTTTATTAATTAATGAACTTCGCCACACGACTAACAACAACATTAACAACAAGAACAACAACGGCGTCCAAAACAACCTGCGACCGTTTTCGTCTTTATTAGGACTCATCAGGCAGGCATGGTCGCAAGAAACCGCCGTTGAGATCTTACTAAGCGGGGTTAAGTATAAAGTACTGAGCGACCGTTTGTGAAGGTGAGAAAATTGTTGCACATTATACCTCTTAACTGCTTAATTGACCTTTTTACCCGCTTAGTTATTGCACATTTGAACTTTTTTTTTTATCATTTTTTAAAATATCTTTTTAAAGAACTATTTATATATTATAAATAACTGCGCGTAGACTTATTTTTTATACTATTGCCTGCCTGCAAAATCTTTCTACTATAATTAGCCGTTTACGTTAAAAAACACCCATCCTATGTTCTAGAAAAATCAAATTCTATGAGAGTCCTACCTAATGTTACTATTTACCTAATATTTAAGACTTCTCTCTTTTTTCTCAGGGTCTACTGCATGAGCATTTAATCAACCAAAATTATATACACATATATAGTTAAAAATAATAAGTTAAATTAAAAAAGTTACACTTCATAAAATATTTATAGTCTATTTTATTAAAATATTTACGGATGAAATCATTAAAAAAACTAAAATCTAATCTGTTTAGATGTAAAAAGTAATGCTCGTTTGAAACATCATGCAGGTATGCGTTCTACTTTTCAGCATAAGAGGCTTGAATTCATTCAAAGTATAACTAAACAACTAAAGTTTGTTAATAGTAAATGGTCTAGTTTATTGTTGAAAATGCTCTAAAAATCAACTTTCTAAAATAATTTATCTACTAATACGAATGAAATGACGCTTGAGTGCGTTTCAAGCTTAACGCTTCATTGCGTTCTTCTTGGTATGCTCAGCTGCCTTCTTGTCGAAACGTTTTTTGTCTTTTACAAAAAGCTCTCCGATTTCTGGCACCAATGCGTGAGTACCATCCGGGTTGGCGATGCGATCGAACAATGCTATTAAAACTGTTGAAAAATACTGAAGTTTCATGATTTATTTCTAACTTCAGATGTAAGTAATTAAAAGATTTTGATTTAACTAAAAAATAAGACAATGGATAAACAAATTCAATTCTTTGTACATACAAAACAATAATAAATTTGTTTCATTATTCAACTTTTTATGCTGTTTTATTCAACCAAATATAAGCTATACGGACAACTATGCTCCTTAATTAGCAATCCGTTATTTATAGTAGTGCTTAACACAAAAAACTCACCTGAATTTATTTTGGTTGCTGGCGCCCAATTGTCAGCTGTGAGAAGCGGAAGGCAGACTTTTCCGTTGGCGTCCACATAGTTCATAAAATATAGTATCATTAAAGCTTTCTAAACACCAAATAAAATATTACAGATAGTTGAAACAATTCAAGATAAATTTGAAGTTGACAATGAGAAGCAATCAATGAGAAAAATTCCTGATGAACCTAAAACAGGTAAGTTGTAACATATATTTACATAGTATATACTACTTAATATATATCTACTTGAATTTTAATCTAACTATTTTAAATAAATAATAACTAAAGAGGGAATATTTTATTTTTGTTTTGTGACGATCAACTTCATAAGTCCAGACACAGTTCTCAATAGTGTTTACTTTAATTATTTGTTGTTGTTTTTAACATAAAACTGTATTCTTAACTGTTCTGATTATATATAATTTCTGTTCCATTCTGGGAGACACTTGTCAACTACCCCGAAGATCCGACAGGTTAAACCGCACCTCCTCGAAATAATCAGTTTGCAAAGTGGTTACATGGCGCCCCCCAGCGGACAACCCATGATGAATCAGCCACCACCGCAGTTGCCCCGTCAGAGGAACGAGAGTCAAGCAAAAGAAAACAATAAATTAAAAAGTTGTCTGATTGTTGATATTGATTTTATTTGTATAAGATATGCTTGTGTTTTTGTTCAGTTATAATTTATTTGCATCTATTAAATATAATGTTTTATTTTGTTTACTCACATATATATATATATAATGATAAGTTACTTTTATTTTACTATGTTTGAATAAATTTCTAATACTCTTCTATTTGTGTTTTAAAAACTACTATTTAATCCTAAAAACGCTCCTCAAAACTAAAAAGAAATAAGTACTGTTTACATAAAATTTTGCTATACATAATTTGGTTCGTAAAGTACAAACCTAGTGCGATCTTAAAGCAGAGTATTTAGCATTTTAATTGCTTTATAGTTTAAACTTTTTTGGACGTACACACTATTGGAAGCTTTAAGTAAATTAAATTCATAACGTTTTTGCATCATGACCCATTATGCCTTATGAAAGTTAGCGGAGCGTTAGTTATTGTCAATTCTATTGCTGTGCAGTCTAGTGCTTATTGTATGGTGGCGAACAAATCTTAGTTTTGCGTAAGACGGCCTAAAACTGCAAACAGCTAATTTAATGAATTGTTATAATTAAACATACTTTTCTTAAATTTTAGCTTTAGACTATGTTTAAGACTTTTATTTAAAGTTTCAATATTGTTGTTAGAAAAAATAAAAACGTTGTTAGTAATAAAAAAAGTCTTTTACTTATATTTAATAATGTCAAACCGAACGACAAGACTTTTAAATAACCATCTTTACTAATTAAAATTGTACAGGTTTTAAATATTTACTTAAAAAATAATGTACTTACGATCAGCCTAAAATAAGGACTTTCGGAAATGTGGTCTTCTTCAAACCAATGACCTCTGAAAAAAATATTGATTGATGAAACAAATATAGTGTAACGCACTGTGGATATTCATTAACAAAACATCCACAAATAGCTTTCAAACTTAGTTGTTGATTTTACTATTGTATACAAAATGTTGTTTTGGTAACAACGTAAGGCTATATGTATTTTATATGTAGTGAAAATATATAAAGCAAAAAAGTTTATGCCAAAAGAATATTGACAACAACTATGATAAATATACCTTACAAATATTACTAGTTTATATTATTATACGTAAACTACTTAAAAACATTTTTAATATATTGAAGAATTTTATGAACTTATATACATGAAAAATAGCTTTACATTAAAACTTAAAATTAATAAAAACAATACTAATGAAAACTATACTCTCTCTATTAATTAATGATCAAAATAAACTCACAGAAGGCTTTTGATCTCGTCCAATCTTTCTTCCGGAGTTAACTCTGTTTAAAATTGTTAGAAACTAGTAGCAAGTATTTAGTTTAGTCTTATCAATACAGTTTTAACTGTTGTTGTATACTGAATAAGGTTTTTAACTATGGGTAACAATAAAAATTGTGGGTTCAAGTTTAAGCATTGCATATTGAAATGTGTAACTTAATAAAAGTTAAAGATAACTTAAGTTGTGCATAAGTAAATAAAATCTGTAAAACTTTTTTTTATTATTATAGGTAAACAAAGATATAGGTAACAAAAGAGCACAATCCGTTTACAGAAATGTATACTGTTTTCTAAATGTTGTTGTAAATAAACTTTTTTCAGTATAAATGAATGTCGGTTAGCAAACTTACTTTAGTTTATGGTTACATGACAATTCAAATTCATAAATAAATTTTTTAGAGGGTATGTCAAAAAAATAATATATATACTTGTATAGAATAAATAAAGTATTTGTAAATCTGATAAATAAAATAAGAAAATAAATAAAACGGTTAAGAAAGAGTTTTCGAAGTTTATAGAAAAAAGTGTTTTATGCATTTTCTGAGCCATTTGACAAAAAATTTTAAAACTGTTTTGAAAAGCAAAAACGGCTTGTAGGTATAATTAAGCCTACATACGCAATTTTTACATAAAAAAAGCTTTTGTATTCGTAGTTTTTTAAACACTTTTTTAAGTATTTGAGTTTTCGGAAATCAAATCGACTGAATTTTAATGATCGTTCACCGAGCTTATTTTATGGAAACCAGCTGATTGCCAAGAACAAATTGTACAGATCATTTCGTAAAAAAAAAAAAGATATTTTGTATCCGATTTTATTTATCTGATTTTTAATTTCTGTACAACCTAAAGGGAATAGCTATGTTCATCTACAAATTAAAACAAATATTTTTTTCTATCTTGTTGTATATACCAAAAACAGTCGTTAGTTACTAAAAGCTACTACTATTTACACAACTACTGTTACATTGCAACACATTTTCAATATTGATTTTTATCGTTTTCTAACTATAACTTCAAAATGCTACTGTATTCGTTCTTTAAATCTTAATAAACTGTGTTTTGTGTTTAAACTTGAAACCACAAAATTTATGAGCAGTAATTTAATATTTATCACACATAAAATCATAAAAACTACTTTAGTATTCCTCTAACTCATAAGCAATAATTAACTTTCATAAATGCTTTAAAAATTTAAGACTTTTCAACTTTATTACAAGGTTAGATTAACTAATTTTAATACTGTTTTAACAGATTCTTTAGGTAACAATAATAAAACACGTTTTAATACAAAGGTATTTTTTTGTGAGTTTGCTCTTTGTTAAACTTTTTCTGCAGTATTTAATTGCTCTACTATTAAATTTTTGAACTTTAAATTAGAACTATAGTAGTTATAGTATAGTCAAGTATAGTTATAGTATAGAACAAGAACCAGTAAGATCAAAAAACTTTATAGGTTATAGAACAATTTAAGATACTGAAAAATTCAGCCTAAAAGAATTTGGTAAAGTTTTATCTTAAAAAACTGCCGATAGCTGGACTCGATCTCGCTACCTCCGGCTCACTGAGTGGGTCGACTATCACTGCACTACACAACCACCTGTAAGACGACCTTAATGTTGGTATACAAAGTTAACAAAGTACTTTAGCTTTGATTTTTACAAACAAAGACATATCAATTACTAGAGGAGAAATATTATATTTTATTCTTTTAAGACTTTATTATCCAAACTATATTTCGCTAAGAGACGTCGTAAGCGCTAAAACAAACATAGAAATTTTAAATGAGTTTTTTTAGCTATTACTTTTTTAACTTAACTATAATGGTTAATTTTTTTTTGAAATATACTTACAAAGATAAAACTGTTTGTTTTACACAAAAGTTTTACGTGAATTTTGATATATGAAAGTTTTTCATTCTAAAGGTGCATACGCAGAGCAATTGTACTTAATAAAGGCAGTTTAGATTTTTTTTGCTTATATCTAAATCAGGGGTCGGCAGGCAGTTGGTGGTCGCGGGCCAAATTTCAAGTTTACAAAGTCTTCGCGGGCCGCAGTTTTAGTTTTAGTGACATTTGAATAATCTTTTGGTTTTAGTTTTAGTCACACTAGAGAAAAGTTTTACTTTTATTCACCTCATCATTTTAAATAACTTTTAGCTATACATAGAATGACTATTTAAATTAAATTAAATTAGAATAAAATCTACATTGACTTATATACTTAAGTGTTAATAGACTATGTATTTTCATAAGCACTTACTTAGTTAAATTTAATACTTTTGTAGTTTTAAATACAATTTAACTCTCTATAAAAACCAAACTTGAAAGATAATTTATTAGTTATTTTTATATATTTGTTATATTATCAACCCCTTTTTTTATATTTCTAAAAATATTAACTTCAAAAAAAAGTTTTTGCGTGTTAAATAGTTTACATTCATTAAAAAATTTAGTAATTAGTTAATTTAATAAAATTAATACCTGTTTGTATTATAGAAAGCTAGAACAAATTCTTTAAAATAATTAATTTTCGAATACTTAAATAAAATATTATATTAGTAACTAGTCTTTTACATGGTTGTCACTTAAAAAGCAAAAATGTCTGAGTTGTATAAAACCAGCCTAAGTTCATTAAAAGTTTAAAAAGCTAGTAAATCGTCGTAAATCAAGCTTAAGAACCTAGTAAAAATATCATCATCATTAAAAAGTACACAAAGTGTAAAAAAACAAGAAAAAACTACAATAAGTAAACTACACTACAGTCATAAAAACTATTCTGGGAATTCTAAGATTTATTTCAAGTGTTTAAAATAAAAGTTTCACACACATCTGAGTTTTCAAGCATTTTAAAATAGCCTGTTTGTGTAGCAACCCAATTAAAACAAAGTTTACAACATAAAGAAATAACGAAACTTATTAACAGTAAACAAATTACATGCCAAAAAAATATAAGTCAGCTGGAATGGACAATTAATTTTCTTAAACATTTTTAACAAAAGTATAAGACTTAATTGAGTCATTAGCGAAGAGAAAAACCTCTTTTTTATTAAGCATTACAACAACTCTTTATCTGCAATAAGAATTTCAAAATATTAGTTGTAAAATAAAAGACGAGCAACAAAAAAAAACGTTAGTTAGGAGTTATTGCGAGAAACGATAAAAAAACAAATCATAAAAGTCAGTTCCAACAAAGCACATGATTATCTTCAGTAACTACAGAGTTATCAGAAAAAAGTTGTTAAGGCAAGTTATAAAGAAGCAAAATTTATTATTAATAATGAGATACCGTTTATAATTGAAAACTTCTTTTAAGAATATTTGTTGTGTAGTATTGAAAAACTTTTGTTTATTTCTTCAATGACAACAAAAAGTCCTATTTAGGAAATGCATTAAGGTTATAAAGTCGCATAAATCAAATTATGACTTTAATCAATATCTTAAGATGAGAGCACTGATAGAAAAACTATTGCTCATCTGAGATTTTTTATTAGAGATGTTTTTAAACTTTGACACTTTAGTATAATTTCTTGGTTTAGTTCAAGCACGAAGCACAACAATCGGTGAAATTTTACAAGTAAAGGTGCAATGCACCAAAAGTTTTTAGAAGTACAATTCCTTCTTTTATTTTTAGTATAAAGTTTAATTAAAGTTTAAAAAGTGTCTTATAAAGTATATAAATATTAAAAAATACTGTTAAGCTACTTTAGTATATTTTCTGTTAAACAAATGTTTATTTGCTAAATTTTTTGTGTCAAATCAAAATTTCACTACTTTACATGTAAAAATTGTTTGAAACTCTAGGCTTTTTCAAAAATTCTCAAATTCAAGTTTTTTTCCAAAATTTTTAAGCATAAATTTTCAAGTTCAAAGCTTGAACTTGATATATTATAACATAAATTATAACTGAAACTAACACTTTGGGTTGAGCAAAACTTACATCATAAGTTTAATTTGCCACTCTTTTAAGCAAAAAAGCCAGCCTGAATTAACAAAAACATTCTTGATATTTTTGTATACAAAAAACAATTCTAGCCAAAAACTTATAAAATGACTTAGTTGGCCTGAGATTTGAAGTCTTAAAATAGTGATAGTCTGAGTGTGTGTCAATGTTTATAAACTGGCCCTAAGTCTAGTTTATATTAAATAGGTAGCTCCAAAAAACAGCAAATGTGTGTATTGATATGCAAAGCATAAAAGTTAACTTAGTTTGACAAAATCAATGCTTGAAAAATGAAAATGTATACCTAACAAAAACTATATTAGTTTATGTCATATATATTGTTTTAATTTTGTCTGTACAAATTTAGATACTACATGTAGAAAAAACAAACTTATAAAATTATGCATTAACTAAACTTAAACTAACTAAAGTATTTTATAAAAAGTGGTTTAAAATATGAGCATTTTTTTAAGTTGGTGTGCATATAAATCAGTTCAAGTGCAAAGAAAACTTCTAAAAAATTAAAATGTATCAAAATAAAACTTAAATAAACCTTTTTTTTTATTACTATATTATTTTAAATGTTTTTACACTAAAACATAACATTTACAAATAAAAAATATATAAAAGAAACTTAGGTATAAAAAATATTGGAAAGAATATCTAAGCTATAAAGAAATGACACTTTAGTTAATTACTGTGCATTACTTTTGTACAAAACGGAAAACATCTGCATTTAGTTTATTTGATAAATAGGTATAATATAACTAACTTATTAAATTCAAGCACTCTTTTTTCAGGTAATTACTTGCTGTTGTAAAATAGAAGTTATTATGAAACTCAGAAAAATATCCTGTTAGAAAGCTAATCTGTCTTTTTCACATTTTTAAATTAAAGTAGTAACTTCTTCTAATTATTTCTAAATGTTATACAGAGACTTAAAACCAAACTAAACAAATTAAATCGAAATACCGAAAAAAATTTTACTTGAAATATATTTTTGCTCAGCGGGCCACTTTTACATGCTCGCGGGCCACAAAATTTTCTTTCGCGGGCCGCATTCCATTCAAAAAAATAACGTGCTCGCGGGCCGCAGATTTACCCTTCACGGGCCGCAATTGGCCCATGGGCCGCAGTTTGCCGACCCCTGATCTAAATGAAAATAACAAAACATATTTAATACTTTGATATAAAAAATTTTAACATAGCAGTTTATATATTATCGAAAATCAGAACTAAAGCAAAGGGCAAAGGAGTTATATTTCAAAACTAAAATCATCATCAAAACAGCATTTATAACACAAAAAAAAAACTGTTATTTTTAGAAACATCACCAGCATTTACGTTGTCTTTTTGATAATTTGTTGAACCAGCCAGTTACGAAAATGATATAGGTATGAATAAGATATGCTTAAGCATCTAATTTTTTTAAACCATCAATGCCAGGAATTCGAAAGTCTTTTTTACCTTACTGGACTTTTATGTCAAATTAATCCACGTGGTTGCTTATAATGCTGATAAAATTTAATGTTGTTGATTGTGATGTCTAGTTGAGCAGAACTGTAATAAATAATGTAAGAATTAACTACATTAAGCGTTTCTACAGTTAAGAGACAAAGTTTATCCTTCATTTTAGTTAGACGTAATGTTTTCATTATTTGAAATGATCAACAGTATTAAGGTTAACCGATAAAAAAGATACTTAAAAAGGCTTAAACTAAATAGATGTGCTATAAAAAATACGTAAGTAAGGACATTAATGCCTTTCAAATTAGTTGACAGCAAATTATAATGATATACATTAACAATCCGGTAGACCAAAACCTTGGCTTGAATGGCAATAAAAAATTGTTATTAAAATATAGCTAAAAATAATAACCATTATTTATTCATTTAAACACACAGAGTGGTGAATAAAGTTATTTATTATGTTTTATTTAATAGAAACCTTTAAATTTATAAAGGCTCTAAATGAAATGTTTATTTGAACTGTAATTATTACTTGAAAGAAACAGTTTAAAGTTTTAAATTTATAGTTAAATACCTATGTTGTTTGTGGTATAAGACTAGAAACGATCAAAAAAACCAGCGCAACAATATAATAATTAATGACTAAGTATTATTAAGAGTTGATTATAATTAAAAAAAATAGATTCATTTATATGCAGCAGTAAAATATTTAAGAGCTAACTGCCATATATATTTGTATCTGTTGGTTTTATTATAATACACATTATCCAACATATGTACATATCGTTAGTGTTATTCATTAGTATATAAGTTGCTTTATTAAACTTAAAAATAAAGAGGAATTTAATAATTTATATTCTGAAACATACTATGCATATACAACTAAAGTGTAAGTAAAAATTACCAAGTTTTTACTGTATGAGACATTAAGGTCATGACGTAATAATTGTAAATAGGTAAAAGTAAATTTATTACAAAATTAATTCAAAAATTGTGGACAAAAACTGTCTGATTTATTAGAGTCTAATTTAAAAGATGCCAAAATTAAGACGTAAATACTTACTTATGTAAATGGAAAACTTTAGCGTAGAGTTTCCAAAATTTAAGTTGTTGTGGAGTGACTATGGAAACATACTAATTAAAACTAGAAGTTAATGTACTCACTTACTTTGTATAATTTATTAAGTAACCAACAAAGTATTTTATCAGACCTACTAATCAACAAAGTAATAATAAATATACTCAAAATAGTGGTCAAACTTGAAACAGACATATATTTAATGTTAATTGTGATTCAATGTACCTATTACAGAATGTTACTTAGTATATAAGTTTTAGTAGATAATTATTAATGCCATAAGAGTTAAACGAATGATTATGTATCACAAACTTGCCATAACTAACTTTTAATTGACCTTTGTACACAAACAAACTAAGATGTAGTTCATTTACGAGACATTCTTAGTACTTAATACTATGTAACAATGTAAATAGTTAAATTACAATAAAATGACACTGATAAATAAAATTACAAAGTAAGTTGAAATGTTTATTATAGAATAATACCAGGCTGTCTACTACAAAATCTATCATTTGTAGTATGACACCAAAGATACATACTATAAAACATAAACTTCACTTGTAATTTAAATACTTTAATATTAAGTTTAAAAGAAAAATAACATACTAAAAGAACGTGCGTAACTACTCGTACATCACCAAAAAACTAATTAGTTGCCGACCAGCATAAGGACGTTGCCTAAAGGACGGCTTTCGTTATTTGTGCAAAAGTTCCGGAAGCAAGAATTCCTCCGATAGGAGGAATTCGCAGCGGGAGGGACTTATGCACAAATAACGAAAGCTGTCCGCCACCACTTTATCTCAAAACCGAACTACACTTGAAGCTCAGTACCACACTTTTATGTAGTTTTGCGGTCAGGCTTACTACCTGAACTTCAAGCGTAATTAGGTTTTTAAGAAAAAATGGTTGGGAGTAAAAGTGAAAAATTTTTCGCCGGCGGAGCCGGCGAAATGCCTTTAAAATAAATTTTATAATCAATCTCGAAAAATTCCCGCCTACTTTTCACTTTAGGGAAAATCCCCATTTGTGAAATTTTGGTGTAGGGGGCCTTAATGATTTAATGCGTTCCTATGCGAGTGCGTACAACTTAAATCGCGAACTTATAGAAATACATTCTTACTAACTAAACCATACTACTTCATGTGAATAACAAATTATTTTTTGTACAAAATTTGTTAACTACTTGCATCTTAAGTAGTTCTAAGGTCAGGCTGCAGTTATAATGTCGCTTCTGATTGGCTAATATATAACAATTTTTATTGATTTTAAGTTTGAAGTAATAAAACGTGTTTCTCATTTTATTTTTATGTAATTTGGTAATTGTTTTTAATATTATGCTGTATTATCACTTCACCTCATAATGTTATGAATGAAAACATATACAAAGCCTTACAACTGCAGCCGATCCACTTAAAATATGGCTTAACTTACCTTATTTAATTACTAACGTATTTAAATTTAAACAACCACTGTCTAAAACTATATTGTTTAACTAATAAAATACAGTACCACTTGAGTTACTACACAATGTTTTAAATATCCAAAAGAAATATTAGTGACTTTATTTTTTAAACAGTTTTTGACAGAGTTTATTTAAATAAAATAGTTAACATGCTTGTATACTTCATAAAAAAAAACTTTTTTTAAGTATCAAAATATTCTTTGTTTAGAGTCTTTACTGTGACACTATCTACTATAATGAAACTACTCAAAAACACTTGGAAATAATGCTGCACAATACATAGTATTAAGTTTGAGATAAAATAAACACTTATGTTAATTTATAATGTCACGATAGAAATTCCAGACAAAAACTATTTTGAAGTATTATTAATATTCCTGAAAATTAAGTCTATCATGTCTATACAACATAGTCTTTTTATAAGCATCATATAAAGTCAGACAACAGTCTGGTTTTTGTCAGCTAGTTACAGTTTACTAATCACAATTCTGTCAACTATAATAACCACTTAATGGTTATCAACCTTATAGTATATTTTAACATTGAACTTTATTACCACTTTTAATTATAATCACTACAACTAACTGAAACAAACCAGACTTTTATCTAACTTAGTTATATAAACATACAAAAACACCAACTAAACATCAGTCAGTTGATCATGCTGTATGAATGTTGTTTGTGTTCTTATATGTTTATATGTAATGAAATATGTCACTTATACAGAAACATTTTACACAATTGCTTTAATTGATTAGTGGATAAAAGAAAATAATAAAACATTTACTTAAAAAATTAATAACAACATAGTACCAAGGCTGCCAGTCTTTAATTCAAAAATTGTACTCTTGTAAAATTCAGCTTAATTTAAATATAATTAGAAACTAAGCCGCAAAAGCTGTTAATGCATTATGTACTTTACATTTACTTGATATCAATTGAGTTTGAGCACTAAATTATATTAATGATTTTCTATGTTTACAAAAATTAAGTAAGTAATTTTTAAGTATTTGAAATTGAGTGTTACTGAAACATTTAGTGCTTGGCAACCTTGAAAAATAATCTTGTATGACATTTATCTGTCTTAATTAAATAAGAAACTAACCTCACTAAGAGCTGCAGTAGTCCAAGAACTGACTTGGTTCACCAAAATGGTTAGCAGTATTGAGGATTGATTAGGAATTAGAAAGATGATTGATCTAGCATCTAACTAAATAAAGATGCCCATTTTGTTTCTGCTCAACATAAGACTTTTTAGTGAGTTTATGAATGTAGAGTGAATCAAACAAATGACATTTTTTCAAAATACAGGTAAACACTTTTCTTCAAAGTTGTGAACAAAAAGAAAAAAAATACATGAATATCACAATAAAGTAAAAGACTGTTGATTTAAATCACTTTTTCAACATACAGGTAATGACTTTTCTGTAGAGTTGTGAACAAAAAGAAAATAAAATACATGAATATCACAATAAAGTAGAAGGCTGTTGACTTAAATCACTTTGACAACATACATGTAATGACTTTTCTTTGAAGTTGTGAGCAAAAAGATAACTAATACCCTTGATTATCATAATGAAGTAGAAGACTCTTGATTTAAATAACTTTGACAACATGCAGATGATGTAGATTTGTTTTGTTTTCTTTTTTATTCAAGCATAAACAGTTCAAGTTTTAAATTTTGTTGATTTTTTTCATACTATGTCATTGGTTTTGAATTGTATGTGCTTGTACTTTAAGTACCTTTTATTACTTAAAGAAACATATAAAAGGTAATCTCTAAAAATACATATGTGAAGAAAGTTAAAGTAAAAATTTGATGACCTACCACTTCCAAGAAAACTGTTCTAAAATGAATTGCAATATTTTAGAAATTTCTGCAAACAGATTTTTTGTATAATTACGTAATAAATAAAAACTTTGTGCAAAAAATACACTTGGTGACATTCACGAGGCCTCTCTTCTCTCGCTTTGACAGTTTTAAGCTAATTTTCAACTTTTAGCTCTAACTTTTTCAAAGCTTGTTTTTTTTCAAAAATAAATTTTACCATCATGTCGAGCACCGAATTCTGCTTCAAAAAACACCAAACACTTTATAAAAAGGATGAAAAATAAACATAACAGAGCTTTAATACTTCAAATCTTTAAATTTACACTATTTTGTAGCTTTAAATACCTTTCAAACTTGTATCTGTTTGCATGATCTGAGTTTTAAACAATTAGCAGGCATTAGTACTCCAATTATGTTCGAAACAAATATCTCTGCTATATTTTAAATTTAACTTTAAACTTTTGTATCAGCTAAAGGTTTATATTTGTAACTGTTTATTAACGGCTTTAAAAAATCTGTATAAGTTAATATATTTATTTCAATTCAAACTTTGATTTAATATAATAATCATAAACTTGAGATTAATAGTTTAGTTTGTGTAACTTACTGTACAAACTTATTGATTTGTTTATTTATTAGCAAAATAATGCTTCACTATAATTTCAATGAGATAATTAGTAATAAACACCTTAATAAACATTTACAAAGACATTCAGGCTTAGCTTAACTTTACACACTATGTTTAAAACATAACAAAAAACTAATGAATCTATTAAGGAACGTTAAATACATTAAAAAAAGCTGTTAAAGAACAAGTTATACTGATATATTCTACAAACAAAAGTAGCTTTTATCTAAAAACCATACCAAATGGAGTCATGATAATTATAATTGGTTTTATATAACCTAATTTGACACTTACATTTCATACTTCAAAGTTAATATTAATGCAGTTGAGTAACAAATTTTTGTTTTAAACATTGATTTATTAAACCATAAGTTTTTTAATATTTTCATTTTGTTATACTTATGTATGCTTAATCTTTTTATATACCTAGCATTTTTACTATGACTTTTTTTGTTTTGTTTTTAACAAGTGAAGATCATATTTATCTTAATATAGTTTAATAACATTGTTTTGTTTATAATAAACTGTGAAAACAAAATATAATGGTCTACATAAAGCTTAATAACTAAATAACTTTAAGCTTTTAAAGCTTTTTATAAAGCTTTTAACTTAATAACTTTAGAAGCTATATACATTTTAAGCTTAAAGCCAGATCTCTGTAAACAAAAGAAATTTGTTTATTCGACCATTTTGTTTAATTCGTTGAACTTAAATTAGTTGATTAGTAAAGTTGTGTTACATTTATATTATTTCTGATTAAACGATTGCCTTAATTTGTTAATTATTACTATTGTGTTAAATTTAATTTGTTTTCTTAAATACTTAGTTTTATTAGTTTTTATCAGTAAATCATTATTTCAGCTTGTTTTGACACGAAAAAAAATACTGAAGAGCGTGTCCGAAAATTACTTCTATTTTGTATTTTGTTTGCAATAAACTTTAATATATTAATAAGTGTTGTTTATTATAAGCTTCATAATATTTAGTATGAATACGCTTATCTATGAATTTCAAGCTGGTAAACTTTTATTTAATTTAAAAACTTTTTAAAACTAATGAATCATGCTAATTGAGTACACTTTTTGGGTTATAATTTTTACTTCGAAAAATTATCCTTTTTAAACAATTAAATAGCAAAAAGTAAAGTTTTTTTATTTTAATTGTAGCATTAGTGTTTATAAAAAAAGCCATACGGTAATTACACAACTTATTTTACTAAAGTACTTAATGTACTTAATTTACTTTTTATTCTTACACAAATGTATACTGTTATAACTTGTTTGCAATACTGGTTTTCATAGTAAATACTTTTTTATCAACCAAAAATCAAAGTATTTATTTATTTAACTGTTACTTCTTGATTTGAACTTAACAAAAAAAACTCAGATATTAACTCAATAAAATCAAGAAGAAAAAGAGGCATTTGATATATAAATTGACAATTAAAAGTTTTAATAGTTATTATGTTTTATGCAATATTATATTTAAAAAAAAATAATAACATGCAAAACGCTTGAAATTAAATAATGTTCAAACAAGCATTTTTTATAGTTAACCATAACTGAACATTTTGAAACAGTGGCAACAAAAAGAAAATATTATTATTGTTTTTACTAGAAGTCCTTTTTTGATTTATAGAATACACTTGTTTTTTGTACTATTTAGAAATAAGTGATAATTTTTTATTATAATTTTGAGCATAAAATTTGAAAAATATGTAATAACATTAAGAACAATTTTGAATAATTGAAACTAAATGTGAAGAATATAAATCCTTATAAAAATCAACACTTCATAAAATTTTAACACCAAAATAAGCTAAAAAAACAAATATTTTTTTTTTTGAGTACCATAGTTCTTTTTTTAATAGCCACATTACTTGATATACCTACTTTTTTAAAACGGTTTTTAATAACTAGAATAATTTCAGTTTTGTTGTGCGTTATCGAAAATAGACAAAAATAAATAAAAAATTACAAAAGAAATATAAGTAAAAATAAAAACTTTGTTCAATTTTTTTTTATTATGCAAAACTATGTTTAGATATAAATACTTCTGGTATGTATCATAATTTTCTTGCTAAAATTTTTACTTTATTAAATTAAAACTTTAAGTTTTAGCTAGACTAATTTTTAGAAATCATTGTGTAAAGTTTATTAAAATTAATTACTTTATGCAGTTAGAAAAAAACTTTTGTCAAAAAAATGCAAAATTATTTTTCTGTTTCAATTAAATATAACCTTAACACTAGCGAACCTCTTTAAAGATTTTCAAGTCATAAACCCAACTAAAACAATATAAACATAAGTTTTAGCTCTAAAATTTTTAAAAGGCTGTTTTTTTTTTGATGTAGAACAGTAAACCTACAGGCAAAATTTTGTTACTATGTTTATTCATTGGTATCGTATATAATTTTTTAATGTATTTTAGTGCGAACTTTGCTTTAAAAAAATCTTAATACTTAATTTTCCTAAATTAATATTTTAATTTTTGATAAAGTTTAACTCTCATCGTAGGTTACGGATTGAAAAAGATTATAACCAAAACATTTTACGTTTAACAAAATTTCTTTCTAAAATTTCGATTCTAAAAACATAAAATCTTTTTTTATTAACTACCTAAAGTAACTTAATCATAAAATATTTCTCTTCACTATAGTAAATATATAACAAGTTTTAAAGTACTTATAAAGAATGAGTAAATTTTTTAATAGAATAGTTATGAACTATAAAATTTATGATAACGTTAAATTTTTTACTATCAGAAAACTTTTAATAAGTTTTGTTCAGTTTCTTACTAAATTTTTTATAAAGGAAGAACATTTTCTAGAAAATTAAACAAAAACTGCTAGTATTTTCAAGTGATCCGGTTAAAAGTAATCCGGTATTACATAAGCACAGAAATATATTACATTTATTTTATCAATAAAAATTAATTAGGACCTTCATAAATCTATTTCGTTACTTTTTTACAAATTATATGTTCTGTTATGTTTTTCACACTTAAATTTCACCTTATCATGAAAGTTGTTTCAAGTATCAAGTTCTAAAACTTTAACAACACAAAATAAAGTCTAGTTAAAATTTTATTTGGTCTCTCATTAAAGTTAATTCTAAAAAAATTGTTTTATACATAATTATAATAAATTAAGTATTGTATATTACTAGTAAACAAGATTTTAGTTATGCGTATAACTATTTCAAATAATCTTTAACTTATAGAAGATAAAATGAAGTTGTTTTTGCCAAGTTTAAAACATTCTGTAACAATGCAAGGAAATTTAGATTTTCCAGGAAAGATTTTGTATGAAAATAGGTATTGCGGCCAAGATGATTTCAATATTTTTGTTTCTGGAGGAAAAATTGAAAACAACAATGTTGTAAAAAGTGTTTATAAACTACATAGTCCTGATCTAAATTGTGAAAATTATACAAAATGAGCTTAGCCATTATAAAACTTGTGTTATTGAGTCTGATTTATTTGTTTTGTGTGGACGCATGCAAAATTACCAATACGATTTATGTATTAAAAAGTTTTGTATAAGAACTAAAACTTGATCATGTCGAAAGGAACTAAATCTACATAGCGATTATTTTTGTATTCTTGCTTTCAAAAAAAACTTGTATGTAGTTAATGGAGATAAGAGAAATTTATTTTAATTATACGTGTGTTTATTAATTTTGTATTTTAGGCGTAATAATTACAACCTCTTTTATTTTGTCAATTTATAAGTTTCGTACGTTTTAAATAATTTAATAAAAAATTAATTAAAACATTAAAATAAGTTTTCTAGTAAAAAAACGTTAAGATTTTTCATACAATTTTATACGCATATCTTATCTTTGACAGAGTTTAGGAGTTGTTTAAGAAGTTGTTTCTTTTAATAATAAATAATTTAAACTTAAAATCTAATACCAATGGTAAAACTTATCTTAAAAATAAAAAAATGAACTTTTATTTTTCTTAAAGTACTCTTGTGTCACCTATTTTTTTTTAATATAGCATTGCAAATTAACAACAATTTTTTTTATATTTGTGGTTTATAGTTATCTGTTACACAACACATATTAATCTTTGAAATTTCTCTGAAACTAAATGGAGTCGGTTTTGTCAAGTTCAAACTCAATATCAACAGTGCAGCAAAGAAAAATTTTTGATTTTCCACCCAAAATTTTGTATGAAAATAGATATTGCAACCAAGATGATTTCAGTGTTTTAGTTTGTGGAGGAAGGACTGAAAACTACAAGGTTGTTAAAACTGTTTATAAACTAGATGGACGTGAATTAAAATGTAATAATTTTACTTCGATGCCAAATGAACTGTTTGATTGTCAAACAGCTGTTATCAATTCAGAACTATTTGTTTTTGGTGGATATTTGCAAAATGATTGCTTTGATGGATCAGTTAGAAAATTTTGTAATAAAACTCAAACTTGGTTACATGTAACAGAATTACAATTTTATTTCAAACGTTTTTGTACTTGTTCCTTCAAAAATAACTTATATTTGGCTTATGAAGATAAGATGTTTATTGTTTACAATTTGAAAAAAGACAAATGGACAAAACTAGCTCAAACAAAGCAAACAAGATTTTATGCAGCTTGTACAGTTTTTGAAGGCAAAATTGTTGTTACTGGAGGCAATGATGGTAGATCAAAATCAGTTGAAGCATATGACTATCTTGAAAATAAATGGACTTACTTACCTTATATGATTGAAAAAAGATATTGTCATGATTCAGTTAGCATGGGTAATAAGTTGTTTGTTATCGGTGGATGGAAAACTACAAGCAGTGAAATTTTTGAGAGTTTATCAAGAAAATTTTCTTATATTAATTTTGCTACAATAAAAACTATAAAACCATCCATGAGTAAAGCTATTTGTATTGGTAGTAAAGTTTTAGTATTTTTTAAGGTGTATGCGACATCGGAAATAAAAGTATTTGTCTTTAATGTTATTCATGACAGCTGGTCAAAAAAGAAAGTTGAAATTGTAAACAGTTTAATTTCGTCTAGTTATATTAAGTTTAATTCCGACTATCATTGAGTAATTAGCTTCTCTGTTTGATATTTTTTTTAATTTCTTATAGTTTATTACAGACAATATTATATTTTTGAAATTTTGTTATACTAATATAGTTTGTTTGTGTTTTAATTTATTTCAATAAATAAGTTCGCTATTTTTTACGTATCTTTATTTAATCAAAAATTTTGTAAAATAATTTAAAGATTATACTAAATTTATAAATTAAACACACAAAATGCATTTAAATAACCTCTTAAAAAGTGTATATCCTTTTGTACTTTACACTTATTTAAGAAAGTTCCTTATGAGTATTTTAACAAGCCTAGTTACGTAATAATTAGATGAGTTAATAAAATTAAGCTTAACCAAAAGTATAAAAATAGATAAAATCAAATTTGTAATAATGAAAAGTATCGAAATAACGCTTATAATTCATTATTAAACTCTGCTGTCGGAACGATTTTTTGTACTATATTATCACTTGAAACTCAACATATAAAAAGTTTTGATTTTTAAAAATTTTGTAATACTTAAAACTTTTATCTTATCTCTGATTCTATAATAAAAGTAAAATGAACTGTTAAACATTTTAGAGTATTGATATAGATTTTTTAAACTTAATATGGTGTAGTTGTACAAAGTTATATGAGACATGCTAGTTACAGCAAAACTAATAACAACAATTTGGTTAATATATTGATCTTTCCATTTCCATTTACTTAATATTTATTTAGCTTTGGATTTCTTTTTCAATGAGCATAGATTCGAAACTATAAAACTTTTACACCTTTTAAGGACATCGAAGACCATTCTTTTATTGTTTTACAAAAGAAATATTAATTCTTAGTATTGAAGAATATCAACTAAAAAATAATAATTAAATGATTAGTAGTTGTTTATATATAGTTGTTTTTTTCTAATTATGTAGGTATTAATCGTTTTTAAAAAAAATCATTTTTTTCGGTATTTGTAATCTCAGTTGTGCATATAGTGAAAACAAATTTTTACGTCAAATTCCAAATCACAAGTCCATAATTTTTATTTATTTTATTTATATTGTTTGATATCAATACAATATTTCGAAATGAAACTGTTAATCTTTTTTAATAACTTTTTAGAATTGAATTTGAATGTATAGCATAAAAGTTTAAAAACTAGTAATAATGTACATTTCATGTTTAAACTCTGATTGATGATATATTATAGTTTTTCATTTGTGATCAATACACAGTATATTTAGTATTTTTTTGATTAATATCTATATAATACTCAAAAAGGTATGAAATCTTATAATAACTAATAAAAAAATTTTAAATGAAATTTTTGCATTACATTCAAGTTACATTACATTTGATGTTAAATAAAAGCATTTGAAAAAGTTGTAACATAAGTATATATATATGTACGTGTCTTATTAAAGTAAACATATTAATTCTTTATGATTCAAAGAGTAATTTATATAAGTTCAATTAAACATAATTCTTTATTTCACTTTAATTTGCCTTGATTTTAAATGAATAATTTTTTATATTTAAAAAAATAAAAAATAATCTTAAGACTAAAAACTAGCAAAAAGTTTTAAAAACTATCACAATAAATTACGTTTTGAATACTTATGGAATGTTTGTTTCAATTTAAAATTTGTGTTATTAAAATCAATTAAAATTTTTTTCAATTGAATATTTTTGATAAATAGTTAAGAGCTAACTGAACAATTTAGTATTTTTAAATTTAATATAGATATTTTACTAAAGACAATCTAAATAAAATAACAACTATAAATTTAACACTATTTTTAAAGTAAAACTTACTAGTATTTGTAACTTTAACTGTTCTGCATTTTGATTATAAAGGTAATAAAATTTGAAATAAAATTATGTACTAGACAAATTACAGCTAGATTTTTAATTTTTGTCACAGAGATAAATTTAAGTTCTTTTATTTATGTTCAACACAGATCATGGACCTACTTTTTAGTGCTTTAAAATCTTAAGAATAGTATTAAAAAATACTAAAACAATAAAGGTCTTTAGATGTCGCTTTTGCACTAAGAGACATTTGCAAAGTTTTACTTTTACATATAATCATCCATAACTATGACTAAACTCTGACCATTACTTTACTATAACTAAAGCATTGACCCTATCCAATACTCTGACCCTAACCCAAAACCTAACCCGAAATCCTTATACATTACTATTAACTAGTAAATAATGACGCTTCATGCAAAAATTTCTGCATGAATTTTGACGCTCATGCAAAAATGACGCAAAATGAAGATTTCGATACTTTAGTGTAAATATTTGATATATTGTTCAACATAAATTGTGAATTCAAGGGTCAAAAGAAAATAACAACTCAAAATGCTTTATACTTATAATTATACAATTCTAAGCATTTTTAGTTGTTAAGTTGTGGTCATAGACTTATTTTCACAGCTTTAAGTAAATAAAAGCGTAAGAAATATTTATGTTTTTTAAAGATAGTATCGAATGCTTTATGTTAAACTTTTTACCTTTTTGATAAATTTTTGTTAAAATCATAAAACAAACGACTACATTTTTTATCTTCATTTTTCGACAGCTCTTTAAACAAATTATTATCGACATTGAATGTTAGAAATAACTCATAAAGTTCTGTTTATAATTATTGACCTTATGTTTTTTACAAAGTTACTTTACTCTCAATATATTTAATCATGTTAGTATATCATTTTTGAGATTTGTTTTTTTAATAACACATCATCGTTAGTGGTTTCAGTATAAAATAATGTTCACTATTGAGCAAGTTTAAGTTTAAGGACTCAAGCTATTAGCTATAACCAATGTTTAAACTATAGAAATTTCAAAAATAAGTGCTAAATGGTATCAAAAGTTTAAGATTTTCTAAATTACTAATTACATTGTAAAGTAAGTCTTAGCAAAACGTGATTTCTGTTCAAATAACATAATTACTTAGTGAACAATATTGTTGAACTAATGTATGAAAGGAAGCAAAGTCATGATTTTTCAATCGTTATATAAATTAACTTAGGACAGACAACCAGTATAGAATCAACAAAATATTGCTATTAAAATCAAAAATACGCTTTTTGCTTATCTATTGTCATCATATAACTATTTTTTAATTACCAGATTTATTAATGATTCTAGTTTAAAATTATAGTCACAAGTGTAAGTATGTATATAATAACTTTCAAATTTGGCAATGTGTCATCTTTGTTATATTATATTTCATAATTGAGAGTCTATGTAAATGTTAAAGATGTTACAATTGACATATTGTGGAGCAAAAAATATTAAAGAGTGATTTTGGATAAAAAAACAAAATTATCTAACCGCAATATTTAATAGTAAAATTGCTAATTTAAAGGCATATTATACAATTTTAAAAAATAGCAAACAGTTTTTTCTGATTAACAAACTTAATTATCTAATAACAATATTGTTTAATTTTTGTATTGCAAGAAAAAAAAATCTGTTTAATATTAAAACAAAGAATATAAATCAATTAATTATTTATATTTTTATATTTTGTTTTTAATTACTCTGAGTTTTAAACTTTAAATTAGAAAACGTTCTTTTGAAGTGTTAATTATACTATTATCAGGTCAAATATTAAAGTCAAATGGTTTCGTTTTCGTCAACTTCAAAACATAGTGTAACAATGCAAGAAAGAAAAAAATTAAATTTTCCACAAGAAATTTTTTATGAAAATAGATATTGTATTCAAGATGATTTCAGTATTTTAGTTTGTGGAGGAGAAGATAAAGAACACGTTGAACTGGATAATATTGTCAAACTTCATGGTTCTACACTTGAATGTGAAATGTTCACTTTAATGAAGCAAGCATGTGGTGGTTGCAAAACTGCTGTCGTTAATTCAGACTTGTTTGTTTTTTGGCGGTTATTCGAAAAGTAAAGGATATAATATGTGTATAAGAAAGTTTTGTCATGAATCTAAAAGTTGTCCGTATAAAAAACAATCTAACAATCATTGTTTTTGTTTCTGTTCTTTTAAGAAAAATTTATAAGTTTTCAATCGAACCAGTACATGTTTTGTCTACAATTTGAAAAATGACAAATGGATCCAAATAGCAAATACGATGCAACCTATGTCTTATGCAGCTTGTACAGTTTTTGAAGGCAAAATTGTTGTTACTGGTGGATGTAGGATAAGGTCAGTAGAATCTTATGATTATTATGAAAACAAGTAGAATTACTTACCTGATATGATCGAATGTAGAAGTCAACATGCTTCAGTTAGCATGGGCAATAAATTGTTTGTCATTGGTGGAAGAAATAATCCGAAAAGTGAAGTATTTGACAGTTTTTCAAGAAAGTTTACTAATGTTAGATGTCCAATTATATGGACTGTTTCAATATAAATTTAACGCTGTTTGTGTTGGATATAAAATTATAATTTTCATTGAGAGTTATATTTTATCACAAACAAAAATATTTATTTATGATGTTGCTAGTGGTCAGATAAGAAGATTTACCAGGTAAATAAGTTGTTCAAGTCAAGTTATATTAAGTACTACTCAGATTAAAATTGAGTAAAGAAACTTCTCTGGTAGTAGAACTGGTATTTTTTATTTACTTTTTCCTTTTTTTGGTCATATTGCGTTTTTTAACAAGATTTTTGTTAAGTTTAAAATAGTGTTCATTTGTTTTGATATACTGCAATAAATACTAAGTTTGCTACTATGTTCATTTGTTTATCTAGAATTTTTACAATACAAATGTTAAGTAGATTATTTTTAATAAAATAAAATTAATGATCCATAAGTAAAAGTTTTATTAAGTTATGTTATATTAAGCTTCAAACAAAAATAAAAAGATTTAAATAAAGCTTGAATAACTATTATTTAAACTTGAATGTTTTGTCTTAAATTTATACTTTCCGAAATTTTCTTAATTTTCATTTAAATCAGGTAATTTTATTTTTTGTCTTAATTTCATCGCAAAATATTAAATTAGGCGTTAAAATTATAGAAAAATTAGACTAAATACAACAAGTTTACAATATGCAATTATTTATTTAATAAAGATGATCGTACACATGTGATAGGATTGAAAAAGTTCTTATTTTAAAAATATTTTTTATAAAAAATTTAGGACCATCTAGTTTATAAACACTTTTGACAGTTCTTACATCTCTTGAATATTTCTAACTTTTAATCTTTCCTCGACAAACTAAAATACTGAAATCATCTTGGTTGCAATATCTATTTTCATACAAAACTTTTGGTAAAAACTCTAAAGTTTTTCTTCCTTGCATTGCTACTTCTGGTTTTATACTTGTCAAAAAAAAAATATTTTTACTTAAAAGATCTACGCAGATTAAAAAATATGTATATCAGGTAAATATGCAATTAATTTTACAAGAAACACTTTTTGAATAAATAAAACAAAAATAACCTCAGTAGACTAGACATAAAATGTAATGTTTAGAAACTATTAAACTACAGTCTACTGTTTTTGAAGATATGATGTGTACAAAAAAATCAATGTTGTTGAATTAGTAAAATTAAAGAAGTACAAATGTTTACAATTTTATTTTAATTGTATTAAATAATTCTGATTGTTTTTTTCATTGGTATTTAAAGTTTAAATTATCTCTTTATGTTTTCTTCTCTGTTTTCATTAAACTAAAGACAAACACATAATAATTAGTCATTGATAAAATATCTATTGTCTAATTGTTTTTTTTTTTCATTGGTATTTAATGTGTAAACTATCTCCTTTAAAGTTCTGTTTTCATTTTTAGACATTTACGCTCAGTTTTAATAAACAAACTATTTTAATATTATTGATTTATACTTTTAATTCTAGAAAGAATAATTAATAATAACAGAATTTTAAAGCAATTAGAAATTTTAGTTTATTTTTCAGTGTATGTATAACATGACAGTTAATAATTTAATTAGCAGGTTTAGAAGTTATAATAAACAACTACCTAATAAAACTAAAGTATTAAAAATTAAATGTAAATAAACATACCTAACACTAAAACATACTTTTTCTTACTTTTGTTTTATCTGACTTAACTTAAAACAAAAACATTAACTCAAAATAACATTATCAATTTATTAGGTAATACTATAAAGTAGTATTAAGCTTAATAATATGGTTTTATCTGTAATTAATACTTTTTAATATTATTATGTTTAACTAGGTATAAAAAGCATTTAAAAATTTAAACAATTATAACAAACTATAAAAAAAAATAATAAAATAGTATTAAATTTATGTAACAACAGTATGATGATTAAAAATTACATTAACTGAAATAATTGAAATGAAAGTTTAAATACTTTAAGAGTTGTTAAATATGTATTAAAACTAGTATTGAAGTTAGTTCAACAAAATTTCTTAGTTTTATAATTTAATAAAGAAATTAAAAATAAAATAGTAAACATTTGTACTTCTTAAATTTTACTAGTTTAACAGAATTTAGCTACTAAGCTGAATAACTTAAAATTTTAGTTAAAAATACTTTTATAAACACTTTTAATTTTTTGGTTAAGTAGTATAAACAAATCAACTTTTATTATTACTATTATGAACCCATGTTATGAAGATCAATATTATAGTATAATTTATTTAATCAAATAAGTAAAAAAAATTTAAACGTATACGTAAGTTACTAAATAAGAGTATAGTTGTTTTCACTTTTGTTACTTAGCTCTTTAAGTTTTATTTTTAGGTTCTACTTACGAGGTAGTTGTACAATCTTATTTTGTTGTTTCAAAGGGAGAACTTTAAATGACTTTTTGTTACTTAATTATCTTTAAAATTTTGATCGATAAATTTTAAGCAAAAATTAACTTAATAAGACCTAAAAATATTAAATAGATTCAACTGAAATAAATTTTTGTTTAAAGTAAAAGTAGGCTACAAAAAATTTAAACTTTTAAGATTTAAGTATTCTACAAACTAACCATGTTTTTAAAACGATAGATTAACTAGTTTACAATTTATTACTGTTTAAACAACTTAAAAAAGAAAACTGAACCGATAATTAAAAAATGAAATTAATTAAAATTTTTAGGTAACTTATTTTTTCATGTACATATCACACATTGAAAATCTTTTAAATATTATTATGAGACATGTAAAGTAATAAAGCTTGTTAATGTTCGTCTCTTAAAATATACATAAATAAAGTGTTTTCTACTGTTGATAAAATGTTTCAACCGATTTTTTTAATTATTTTTGAAACTTTAATAATTTAATCATTGCAAGTTGATAGTAAGTTACTTCTAAGATTTAAGTTGTGCAAATATCTATTTAATACCTGTTTTATATATTTTAAAATTCTATAGCGTTAATTGAAGTCGTTTATGTCAAATTCAAAACCAGAAGTAACGATGCAAGAAGGAAAAAGTTTTGATTTTCCACCAAAAGTTTTGTATGAAAATAGATATTGCAACCAAGATGATTTCAGTGTTTTAGTTTGTGGAGGAGGAATTAATCTTAAGGCTGTAAAAAGTGTTTATAGACTAGATGGTCGTGAATTAAATTGTGAAAATTTAACTTCCATGCCAGAGGAGATTAACGGATGTAAAACAGCTGTTGTTAATTCTGATCTATTTACTTTTGGTTTATATTTGCCAAATCGTTTACTCAATAGATTTGTTTTAAGATTGTGTAATAAAACTAAAACTTAGTTAAATGAAACGAAATTGAAATTGCACGACAATTATTTTTATTTTTGCTCCTTTAAGAAAAGCTTGTATGTGATATATGAAACTGGTTTATGTTTCGTTTACAATTTGAAAAGTAAGAAATGTTTTCAATTAGCTAATACAAAACAAAAAAGATGTGATGCAGCTTGTACAGTTTTTGCAGGCATAATTGTTATATCTGGTGGTCGAGAAAAAAAATAGTTGAAGCTTATGATTATTACGAAAACAAATGGACTTATTTTCCTCATATGAATGAAGAAAGAGATCTTCATGCTTCAGTTAGCATTGGTAACAAGTTGTTTGTTATTGGTGGATTTGTTAGTACGAGTTATGAAGTATTTGACAGTTTTTCAAGTAAGTTTACTAGTGTCAAATTAGCTCTAATAAAATCTGTGGAACCATTAGAGTCTAAAGCTGTTTATGTTGGTCATAAAATTATAGTATTTTCTAAGGTATACATCAAAACGTATACTAATAAAACAAAAGTAATTATCTATGACGTTTTCAATGATAACTTGTCAGTGAAGAAGATCAAAAAGGTTAATTACTTGAATAATTTAAGTTATATCAAATACAAGTTAGACTAAAACTGAGTAGAAAAATTGTTTTTAAAAATGCGTTTCTTTTTATTTTTCTACTTTTTTACTTATATAGTGTTTATTTTATGTATGTTTTTACTATTTTTTCATTATTTGGTTTTACACAGAAATAAAATTAAGTTTTTGTTTTGTATAGTTTTTTGTCTAGGATTATTTTCAATTAAATAAAAATCTATTATAGCCTTATTAATTTATATTAAACAAAGTTGATAAACTAATTTAATTTTATAATGAACACATTAGTTTTAAATTATACTGATAAAGTATTCGTCAATTTCTTAATCTTAAAACAATGCAGTTATTTAATTGTAGGTGGGTTAATAAATGATAATATCTGTGTAATAGTAAGGAGTTATAAGTTTTTTGACAAAAAAGCGTTTACAATATTGAATATAAAACTAAATTACTAACATTAAATTTGTAGTGATCCAATAACATTCAAAAAAAAAACAATCAATATTTTTCTATTATTAATTCTGGTTTTGAACTTGCTAAACAGGACTTTATTTATCTTCCAGCGAAGATTTAAAAGTGATTTTCAGGACTATTTTAGGGTACTTGATAACTTTGATCTTTAAAAATATATACATAACTATGAAATAGTAATCTAGAGTCATATTTATATATATGTTACATTAAATACATATTTTTACTATTACGAATATGACAGACTATTTTGAATTTCATTTATCATTAATTTTCCTTATAAGTGCTAATATTCATTCAGAGTTTTTGAAAACTATAAAGATAACTACTGATTTGTATATATTAATTTTAAAATGTATTTAAATAATCTTTTCAACAGATTACTTTACTTATTTTAATTGCCTAATTATTAAGACCAGAGTAAATAAATAAAACTTAATGTGTTCGAGACTTTTTATTAATATTTTTATATTATATCTATAAAATGTTGATTTCACACTTAAAAGTCTGTTAAAATTTATTAGTTACAGTTTAGATATTTTAGCTGTTGATTATGAACGTTGTTTTCAGTTAAGAAATTTAAAACTGTAGAAAACAATGAAACTATTTAAAATACTCTAAGCATTTTACTTAGTTTTCTACACATTTCCTAGTTTTAAAAATGAAATGCTTTCAAAATAAAAACAGCTCATATCATAGAAAATCTAATTTTAATGTTTAAACTGTATGATCTTGTTGTTTAGTGACCAAATAAAACGCTAAAAATGTTTGGTCCTTGGACCTTGTCCACAAGATACCTTTTGGTTATCGAATCGAATACTAATATTAATACGAATATAAATACATCTTAATTTCTTGTTCAGTACTAATTAGATCCATTTTTAAAACTTTGTTTATAACTATTATTAAGTCTATTTACTTTTAAACTAGGTTGGAAGTATATTTACTTCAATAATTTTTTTTATTAGCTTTTTTTTGTAAAGTTTTATATAAAACAGCTAATAAAAAAAAAACTTTATATTTTCATCAACATATTAAAGCTAACTCTTAAAAATACATAATAAAAATAAATACATTTTTGATTTTCATGAAAATATTCGTGAGTATTTTAAAAATAAATGGACTAATTCACCTGACACGGTTTTAAATAATTATATCGTACTTCAGTTAGCATAAGTACCAAATTGCTTGTTATTATTGGATATGATAACAAGAGTAGTAAAGACTTTGATAATTCATCTAGAACGTTACTTGATTTTGATCATACTCAAAATATATTTTATTCCTGTGTTCGAGCTTGTAGTAATGGCAATTTCATTTATATTTTTTGTTTGTTATGTTTAATAGTCTAGATCTTTTGTTTTGCTTAGTTTTTTGTAAAGACAGTCTCTTGTTTGAATTTTGTCTTTACAGGGAATGTTATTATCTAGTATAAAATGTATTTAAAAATAAATTTAAAAAAAAACAAATGCGTCTCAGTAGTTGTTGATCTTATATATTTAATTTTATTTTTGCGCTATCATATTAGCTAAGTTAGATTTAAATTAATAGTTTTTAATTACTATTACAAGATTTCAAAATGTTCTTTCTAACTAATTTTGTATTTCGTAAAAATAAAATTTGTGTTAAAATTCTATATCCCTAAATTAATTTATATTAAACGTTAGTCGAGGTTTCGATGTTTACACACAAAGCAAAATATTAAAACTAATCACATAAGATAAAAATTTTATTATATTATTACAACATATATTTTATTATATATGTAGTAGTGTTTGTCGTTTCTACATAAGCCAAAAACGGTCTAACTGTTTATTATAAATTAGTAACTTTTTCTAAATTGTAGATATAAGTAAAAATGAGTAAAAGTTTAAGATTAATAAATAGTAACACTCAAAGTATAAACACTGATTCGTTTTCGATTAAAAGTTTTCATTAATGATCTAAACCATATAAAAATTATTATTAAGGGCACTTTATAAGTAATAATTTATACTAAAGATGTATGCAGTCCTGTGATAGTAAATGTTAATCTAACTTTAAGCAGTCGTTGCACAGCTTTTAAAGTTAACAAACATTTAACATTTATATAATTATATAAAGAATAACAACTTTATTATTTATAAAAGCTCCCAAGAACATTTATTCATATCTAAAGTAAAATTCTAGAAATAATAATAAATAACATTAGAATTTATACTTTTTATAAATCATCAGTACATTCTAAACATTAAGCATTCTTTGTTCGCCAAATAAAAGTATGACTTAAACTTTTAAATATATATTAACTAAAAGTTAGCAGTGTTTAGTATAACTCTTAGATAGTTGAACATAATAAAGTTAAAAATAACTTTAACAACTGTGAAATATTTTTTTCAAGCACAGTTTTGAACAACTGACAATTAAAACAAGGTGTTTTTGTATTATAGAATGATGTTCTGATAATACAATACTTAAGCTGTTTTGAAGATGTATTCAGTAAAGTTAATCTTATTTTTAAAGTTGTTTCTAATATTTTTTATTGTTGTGTAGCTAATTTAATGTTAAGCTTTTTAAACAGTACAAAAACTTTAAAACTAAATATATTAAGTTTACCTTAATATATACTACTAAAATAATAGGTTATTTTGGTTTTATGTGAAGCACAAACTTTTGTTAAGTATAAAGATTTATAATGAATTTCAATACTTATTAGTTCACATTTAAATTTAATTTATTTTACATATATTTATAAATTTCAGTTTTGATACTTTTTAAAATTGGGGTTTAATGTTAACATCTTATGTTTTTTAGTATTCAAACAAGTATAATAATACAAAACAAAAAGTACTCAAAACTTTAAATGTTCAGACTATGTAAAACTTTTTGTTTATTTAAACAAACATATATCATATAAAAGTATTTTGTTATTAAAAGTGTTTTATATAAAACAAATAGGGCTAGTTGAAACTTTATTTTAAAATAATTAATATATTTAACTAGACTACTAAATGTTTTGCCAACTTTTATATTTATAAGTTTAATTTCTTGTAAATGTCTAGTTTTAATATTTAAATTTTCATTTCAATTTTATTTTTTTTTACTTATTTTTACAAATTTATTAATTTTATCATACGCTGGTTTAGTTAGTGAAAAAACCAGTTATAGTTAACCTCTTAAGTTAAGTATTTTTATAAAAATAACATAAACTTGTTAACTTAATCATAGAATTTTAGTATTAACTTTACTTAACTCTTTTTGATATCATAATTATTTCAAACGCAAAACTTAACATTAGTTAATTATTCTTTGTTTTAACTTTTATAATCTATTTTTATTAATTGACCACTGTTATCTTTGGTACTTTTTATAAATCTTATAAACTTGTTTTTATACATTAAAAAAGTTACTTTAATGAGATAAAATTTTCAGTCAAATAACAATTATATCTAAATAAAAATTTTATTGTTAAACCAAATACATTTACAATAACGAAAATAAAAATTTATAATAAGTCTATGCTTTAGCTATTCTTTTTACAAAGTAAATTGCTTTAAACTATTTATAGCATCATAACTACCAATAATTAAACATATATTAAAGTTATTTAAAAGTATTTTAAACTTTCATTTTAAACATGTAATGTAAGTTTATTGAGCTTTTATTCATGGATAATATAAATAAAATAAGTTTAATAAGTTATAACTTTTAAAAGAGTAATTTTAGTTTATATTATCATTTATAATTGTTCATATTAACTAAAATTTAAAATTCAAAAAAAAATTTTTAATAGCTAGTCTTTTGATCTATTCATAAGTTAGTAGTTGTAGCTAATCAAATATTTCAGTATAAATGAAAGAAAAAAGTAAAAGAAATTTTTTATATGTTTAATTGTATAGTTTTTTGTACAGTTAAATTAGTAAATTTTAATCTACATATTTATTATATAAATTTATGGATCATTAAAAAATTCAAACTTGAAGAGAAAAGGGTTTTAGACTAATAAAAATATTATTTCAAAGCAAAATATTTAAACATGGCTTAAGTAGCTTTTTAGTAATTTAGTAATTTCAGTACTTTAAGTAGATACATTTTTGTATCAATGTTGTATAAAGTTTTGAAATTATAACAAAAAAATACTTTTAAAAACTTGCTTTAAGTATTAAACGAAAAAAAAAACATAGAAATATGTAACTAAAATGGTAAAGTTTATAGAAGTTTTTTTGATCAACAAAATATAATTTAATTAACATAAATTTCATTTTTGTTGGTTCTCAAATTTATTTATATTTCATTTTATTAGTGCTATTTGTTTAATTTTATATTTTGTCTAATAGTAGGTTTTGTACTTTTAAATAATTTAACAGAAAATTAAACAAAACAAAAATAAAATCTTTCAAAAATACATTAAGATTTAAATTAATATTTTTTACGCATATCCCATTTTATACAAAGTTGTTTAAACGTTGTTTAAGTAGCTCATTCTTTTAATAATAAAATAACTTAACGTTGTAGTATTATATCAATTTTAAGATTAACCTAATAATAAAAAAGTCTTTTCGTTCTTTTTTAAATATTATTGTGTAAATCAAATATATTTTATTCATTTTTTATTATAGCGTTCTAAATTGTCCATTAACATTTTGAATATATTTGTTATATAGTTATCTGTTACTAAACACATAGTAATTTTTTAAATTTCTCTGAAACTAAATGGAATCGTTTTTGTCAAGTTCAAACTCGATATCAACAGTGCAGGAAAGAAAAGGTTTTTATTCCCCACCAAACATTTTGTACCAAAATAGATATTGCAACCAAGATGATTTCAGTATTTTAGTTTGTGGAGGAAAAAATAAAAACAACAAGGCTGTAAAAAGTGTTTATAAACTAGATGGTGCTGAGCTAAAATTTGAAAAGTTCACTTCAATGCCAAATGAACTAAATGAATGTCAAACAGCAGTTATCAATTTAGAACTGTTTGTTTTTGGTGGATATTCTCCAAACAAAATCTTTAATGGATCAGTTAGGAAGTTTTGTAATAAAATTCAAACTTGGTTACATGTAACGAAATTACCTTTTTATTATACATGTTTTTGTACTTGTTCCTTCAAAAATAACTTATATGTAAATAATGGAGATATAATGTTTTTTGTTTACAATTTGAAAAAAAACAAATGGACCAAACTAGCTGATACAAAGCAAAAAAGGTATGGTTCAGCTTGTACAGTTTTTGAAGGCAAAATTGTTGTTACTGGAGGTTATAGCTATTCCCGTGATTTATTAGAACTAAAATCAGTTGAAGCATATGACTATTATGAAAACAAATGGACTAGTTTACCTGATATGATTGGAAAAAGATATTTTCATGCTTCAGTTAGTATTGGTAACAAATTGTTTGTTATCGGTGGATGGAAAACTACAAGCTGTGAAGTTTTTGAGAGTTTTTCAAGAAAATTTTCTTGTATTAATTTTGCCACAACAAAAACTATGATACCATCCATGAGTAAAGCTGTTTGTATTGGTAATAAAATTTTAGTATTTTTTAAGGTATATGCGACATCGGAAACAAAAGTATTTATTTATGATGTTATTCACGACAACTGGTCAGAAAAGAAAGTTGAAATTGTGAACACTTTAGTTTTGTCAAGTTATATTAAGTTTAATTCCGACTATCATTGAGTAATGAGCTTCTCTGATATTTGTTTTAATTTCTTATAGTTTATTACAGACAACATTTTATTTATGAAATTTTATTATAGTAATATAGTTGTTATTTTGTTTTTATTTATCACAATAAATAAGTTCGCTTTATTTTACATATCTTTATTTAATCAAAATGAATGTTATGTAACTTTAAGATCAGACGAAATTAAAAAATTAATGAAGAAAACACGCAAAATGCATTTAAATAACCTCTTAAAAAGTGTATAACTTTTGTACTTTACACTTATGTAAGAACGTTTCTAATGAGTATTTTTATTAACTTAGTTACGTGATAATTAGATAAGTTAATGATTGAGGTAAACCAAAAGTATAAAACTAAATAATATAGCATTTTTAATTGTTAAAAATATCGAAACAACGCTTATAATTCATTAATAAACTCTGTTTGTCGGAAAGTTTTTTTCGTATTTAATTATCACTTGAAACTCAACATATAAATAATTTTGACTTTCAAAAATTTAGTAAAACTTTAAACTTTTCGAATCTTATCTCTGATTCTATTTTAAAAGTAAAATGAACTGTCAAACATTCATGAGTATTAATATAGATTTTTTTAAACTTATGTGGTGTAGTTGTACAAAGTTATAAAAAAACATGCTAGTTACAGCAAAACTAATAACAACAAATGTTAATATATTGATCTTACCATTTCCAGATACTTAATATTTATTCAGCTTTGGTTTTTTTTTTCAATGAGCATCGATTCAAAATTATAAAACTTTTACACCTTTTAAGGACATCGAAGTTATAATCGTTATCGATTTTTTGAAAAGGTACACGATGGTACGCAAAAATTGCGTTTATATTTTCCTTTGTGGTCAACAACTCTTCTAAACATTTGACACGGTCTCCTAATGTCGATAATGCTATGATCTACAAAACAGGTATACTTATGTATGACGTTTGCATCAAATATCTCACATAACTCACATTTAAATATTATATTTCCAAAACAATATTTAAAGAAAAACTATATGTTTCAAATAAAATCTTAATGAGTTATTAATAATTTTAATTTTGTGATGTTCCAACTTTTGAATTAAACGAATGTTATAAAAAGAAATCTTAAAATTATTTGAAGTTATATCATTAGTGGATACCTTTAAATGTTATTTATCTTTAAATCATATATTTCTATAACCGCGTTTGGTTGAATATAAGTTTGAGTACAAACAACGTTTTTAGCATTGTCGTGAAATAGAGGGTGAGCACACTGGCTAAAAATTTGTAGTTACATTCAGTATATGCTTAATAATTGGAATATTACCTTGGATCGTGTTTATATTTATTTGCGAGACAATGCTGTTTGTAGAAACCTTTTGATTTGTTACTGTTATATTACAATTTATGAAGAAATATACAATTTTAAAATGAAATTAAACGTTTAAAACTTAATAAAGATTAGTAATAAACAAAAAACTTAAATAAAATAGCTTTAAAATATTTTAATTTATTTTATATTTTGTAATATCTTAATATATGGAATATGTTTACATTACAGCCAAATTTAAAAATTATAACATTTATTTTATTTTGTAGTTTTAACTAATGTACATAGACTTTTCAAAACTATATACTCTAATATTATTAAAAAAGGACCATTCATAAAGCTTTAAATGTTATAGCCCTTATCTCATTTATAAATCATGGTACTTTTGTTGTGGTATAAAAACTACTATATGGATTAAACTTGAAATAAAATATCGACATTATTCAGGTCATTAATAGTAGATATAAAATGTTTCGTGGCCGTACAAGCAGTAATTGTTTGGTATGTAAAAAAATTTTGAAAAAGAGTTTAATCAGAGCTTGTAATTTAGAACGGTTTGAAAAACAAAACAACTGTATGGAAACTGAAGCTTTTATTTATATTTTATTTTAACTTTAAAGCTAAAGCATGTAAAAATTGCGAAGCACATTATGTTATAAAGTAAGTTAAAATTTACAAAAAAATATCATTATAACTGCCGGTGTTATGTATGTTATTCTGAAAAACTTATAAATTCGTTTTTACAGTAGCTAACATTTTGATTATGGTGAAGTAATTGTGTTTGTTTTTAGTATAATACGTTACTGGGTTAATAATCAAAGTTTTAAAGCATAGTTAGTAGTCTATAAGCATTTTCTGGTCACAGGCAAATTTTCAAGAAATAAACTTTTCGTACGCAGTCGTAGTTGAGGTTTTAGCTTTACGTTAGTATTGAAAAAATAATAATTTAAGTTTTAAAATTCCAGTTAATTTTAAAGCATGCTTTTTTTTAATTTGAGCCTTTAAACATCTTAAATACTAACTTTCTAATATTTATTAATGAAGAACTATATAGTATTTTAATTTGATTACAACGATGACAAACGAACGATGTAAACAGAATATTAACACAGCGAGAATATTATGAAGATAAAATTAACTTAATATAACAGTAAAACGATTTATAATTATAACAATTTTATTCACAGAAAATCTTCAATAAGTTTTAATCGGAGTTATACTTAATGAAACCTGATTCAGTCATACTATTTAAGACTTTAATTTTTTTTCTGAATACCTTTAATTATTAACATCATAAATAATTACTTTTGTTTTATTTGATTTCAATGGCATGAAAAATACAATAGTTTTTTTACCAACACAAACAACTTTGCAGCTAAAATGATTCATATTCCTTACAAATGTAGAATAAATACGAGTAAACTTTCTGGAAAATGTGTCAAATAAATCACAGCTTGTAGTATAGTATCCACCAATAACAAATAATTTATTACCCATGCTACCTGAATCATAATAAACTCTTTCTTCAACCGTATTATATAGATAAATCCATTTGTTTTCATGATAATAATTTGCTTCGACTTACCTATACTTTCGACCTCTAGATAAAACTAAACTACTGTCAAAAACTGTACAAGTTGCATTATTTTTTGTCAGCTAATCGTGTCCATTTGTAACTTTCAATATTGTTAACAAAACGTTCACCAATTTCATAAATCACATACAATCGTTTTTTTAAAGGAGCAGAAAAAAATGATAGTTTTGAAGATTTAATTTTGTATCACACAACCAAGTTTTAGTTTTATTACACAACCTTCTAATATATTTATTGAATAAATCAGTTTGCAAATGCCCACCGAAAATAAATAGATCAGAACTAACAACATTATTCATAAAGCTCTTTTGACACTGGGGTAAACTTTTCACAAGTTAGTTTAGGACTATCTATTTTATAGGCAGTATCAACAACAATTTTTTTTATTTATCCACAAACTAATATTCTAAAATCATCTTGGTTGCAGTATCTATTTTCTTATAAAACTTTTTGTAGGAAATTAAATATTTTTATAAACTGCATTGTTACCTTTGGTTTCAAACTCGATAAAAACGACTAAACTTAACTTTACAGGATTTTCCTGTGTGCTACTTGACAGAAAAATACATAGATAGTACCAGGCACGTGGCTTGGTACGTTTCTGCAAGTCTACAGAAACGTTAACATTTGTGCGAAAAAACTCGCTCTTTTCTTAGATTATTAAGCTTTTAAGACGTTGTTTATTTAACTATAAGTATTCGTTTATACTTAGTTTTGCAATCCTGAGAAACATTTTCTCTCTTGCATTGTTAATTCTGGTTTTGAACTTGTCAAAAGTAACTTCACCTAACTTCCGAAAATTTAAGATAACCAAAACTGATATCTGATAGAAAAATACAAAACTAATGTCTTACAAAAATGTTACCACAGTTTAAATCCAAAACAGTTGTTTTAATTATTTATTCTTTAACTCATAGTAATAACTATTATCAAAAAAAACTTTAAAGCAAACTAAGTCTTTACATTTCAACGATACAATCTTAGATATAATAATAAAACTATATGCAAATAAAACTATATCTATTTAGTTGTAAAAAAAAAAAGTTTATTTAAACAGTGTTCAAAGTTTGTTTAATATCTGATACCAATTAAAGGAAATAGTCACTTTATATGTTTGGTTTTTATGATAAATAAACATCATATCATTTCCTATTTATTTTCATTTAGTGTTTTCTTTAAACATAATAAAATAATGACCAAATTAATGAAACAAAGTTTTAATTACTTTAGAAACAGTTAGTTAAATAAAATAAATAAATAATATTTGCAAAATTTAAGTATAAAAAAATTCAAATTATTCACTTAATACTATTTTGCTTGCTAACAAACATTAAACTGATTATGGTTGTAACTAAATTTTAATAAACAACTAATAATTTATCAAACTTAATAGTTATCCTGTTTATGCAGCCTGTTAATAAAATTGTATAAACTAAATATTAACAAAAAACATCAATAGTATTAAAAGAAGTTATCAGTTTCAAAGAGCAACATAAGTTCAAAAACTTTTTTTTGGTTAAAGTATACTTATTATTGATCACTAAGCGTATACTAACTAGATAAATGATTTTTTAATATAGCATGTTTTTGTAAGAGAAACGGAAATATGGTTATGTAGGTTATATAAATAAACTATTACAAATAAAAATATTTAATAATAATTTAAACTTGTTATGTTAGTTTAATTTCTTAGTCACCACATAAGTTTAAAAAATTATTAAGTTTAGTTATAACATTGATTTAAAAGAAATAGTTAAAATAAAAATTTAAACTTTATATAAATAAAAATCTATTTACTGTTAAAAGCTTTACCTTGATTTTAAAATGTTTAAAAATGTTTTTTTTTTCAGTTTTACTTAATTAGAGATTAAGCTTTTTCACTTCTATAACTTAATTAAAAAAAAGAAAATCATTATTTAATAAAATTTTATTTAAAATTCCCTATAAAAAATTTAAAAATGTTAATAAAAAATCATAGTTTTTGAATAAAAACTAAAGCCATATGATAAAATTAACTTTTAAAAGTATTTATTATACATTACAGAATATAGTAAGATTTGCTTGTAGTTTCAGAAGTCAATGATAGTCACTGTTGCAACGCATAATGTTTGAATACATAGAACTTAATTTATATTTGAACTAACTAAATAAGGTTTATATTAGTTATACGTCAAATTTAATGTTGAATCACAAAATTGTTGTACTATCAAAATCCATCCAATTTTTTTACATTTTCTAAATTTTTTAACTTATTTCTAATATATATATTCTTTTTGTTTATTTTTCACTATCAGTGTTACCCTAAGCCCTTACTCTCGATCGGTAAGCGGTTCTCGATATTAAATTGACTGGGTGAGTTTTGAACGCGGGTGGATTTTGATCACGGTTGAATTTTGATCGTGAGTGGATTTTGATCGCGGGCGGATTTTGAACGTGTCCCGAGAAATTTGAAATATCGATTCAAGGTTTCAATTATATTTCTTTTAATTTATTTTTAGATTGACCCAACAATAGTTAACTTAAATCATAACTATCGAATATATATATTATAAATACAAGTTTTTTATACCAATTTCGTTTCTTAATTAGATAACGTACAGACAATTGATGCAAGTTGTTAAATACAGTTAAAATTTTATCAACTTTGTTATATTAGCTTATTTTATAATAGTTTTAAAAAAAGATGTATAATTTAAACTTAATTCTATAATAGTCTTTTAAATTTATATTTTATTATAAGTTATCCTTACATAGTAAAGGATAAATCATCAAATATAAAAGCTAATCTTTTTATAAACATAATCATTCATTTATCTGAATATTTTGGTTATCTTTTGTCAAAAAACAATTAAAAACTTTTTTTTTTAATTTCTATAATTTATGTAAATATATTATTAGAACAAAATTAATCATCAACAACAAATTTTTCTTCCAGTAACTTATTTGGTGTGTAGTTTTTTCAGAGTAAAAATAGTTTAAACTTCTATTTCATAAACTTATTTATAAAATTTCAAATCCAAAATATTATTTATCACTTCTTTTTACTATTTTTTCCTTTTGGTCCTGTATTTTTATGTTTTCTTTGTAAAACTTGCAGTATTTTTAGTTTATTTAACATTAAATTTTTATGCTGTTTTACTAAGCTGAAAAAGCGATTACAAACAAATATAATTAGTAATGGAATACAAGTTTTGACAAGACAATTTTGAATTTTCTAAACATATTACATCTTCAAAGACAGTAAACTGTTGTTTAACGCAAACATATTTAAAAGTAAAACATTAGAAAATGTAGTAAGTAGGCTTAATTTCAATTAAAATTGTAAACACTGTTTTTACTATTCATAAAATGTTTATATACAAATTAACTTGTTTATTTGTTAAACTTTAATGAACATTAAAACTTATTGTAAGAATAGTTTAAATATGTTATTTTTATTTTATTTGTTTAAAAACTGATTCTTCTAAAAAACTAGTTTTACATTTATCTCTAAAACACTAGTAACACATTTTCCAGATCTCTGAAGTTAAACGAATACATTTCGTCAAGTTTAAAACTAGAAATAACGATGCAAGAAAGAAAGTACTGTGATTTTCCACCAAAAGTTTTGTATGAAAATAGATATTGCTATCAAGATGATTACAGTGTTTTAGTTTGTGGAGGATTTAATGCTGATTCTAGGAAAATGGTAAATAGTGTTTATAAACTAGATGGTCGTGAACTAAAATGTGAAAAGTTTACTTCAATGCCAAAGAAACTTCATAATTTTAGAACTGCTGTTATTAGCTCAGATTTATATGTTGTCGGTGGATTTTCACCAGCTGGTCACTATGATAGTTGTGTTACAAAGTTTTGTAATAAAACTAAAACTTGGTCGTGCAAAACAAAACTAACTCTAAATCAAAGTCTTTCATGTATTTGTTTTTTCAAAACAACTTATATGTAATTTATCAAAATTGTACATTCTTTGTTTACAATGTTAAAAGTGACAAATGGTATCAATTAGCTACAACAAAGAAATATAGACATGGTGCAGCTTCCACAGTTTTTGAAGGCAAAATTGTTGTTACTGGAGGTGAAAAATACGGTAATGAATTAAAATCGTCTGAAGCATATGATTATTATGAAAATAAATGGACTTATTTAGCTGATATGATCAAATGTAGAAGTAACCATGCTTCAGTTAGCATGGGTAATAAGTTGTTTGTTATTGGTGGATATAATACTTTAGGTTGTGAAGTGTTTGACAGTTCTACAAGAAAATTTACTTTTATTAATTCGGCTAAATCACAGTATATGCATGAAAGTGAAGCAGTTTGTGTTGGTGATGAAATTTTCGTTTTTTCTAAGCCAAACACTTTAATAAAAACAAAATTTTTTATTTATGATGTTCTTAATGATAGCTGGTCAGAAAAGAAAATTGAAATTATAAATAATTTGGTTCGTTCAAGTTATATTAAATATAATTTATAATACTTATGAATAAAAAATTCTAAGTTTCATGAATTAAAAATTCGTTTTGTTTTTTAATGGTTATGGTCAGACTTCGTTTAATTTATAATGGTGCTATTATGTTTATTAGTTTTGCATACAATTTTAACTAAGTTTAATAAAAAAATTATTCACTCTATTGTTTATTAATTTTATATATTTTGAAATAATAAAAAAGGAGTGTTATTAAAATGAGATAAATATATTAGGAGACTGACAAATTTTTACAAACAATTTAAATTCATGCTTGAAAATATCCAAATATTGTTATTAAATAAATTATTTAGAACAAAACACTTAAAACTTAATGCTCGATAAAAATGATCAATTTAGCGTTATGTTTAAGTAATTGTTGTAAGAAAAAATAGTAAGACGTAACTTAGTTTTAAATAAAAAATTAAAACATTAAGTAATACTTTAGTGATCTAAGTGTTCTGGCACAACAACAACGACCGTTGTGTAAACTATATTAGATAAATATAAAATATGATTAGAATAACATGTTTAACATATACATAGAATGAGTATATATATATATTCAAAAATTCAGTTAATTTTTCTCATGTAAAGTTTTCAGTTCAAATAACATTATACTAGTTAAAACAAAATTTTAAAACAGTATACATGCTTTTAATTTTTAATGAGCGCTACAAATGTTTACATCTTCAGCCTGTGGTTTAAATATTATACAGAATAAGGCCTTTTAAAATATATTAAAAGATAGTGACATTTAATAGATGAAAGTTGTATGTTATGTTGAATTTAAGATTAAATTACTTTTTAAGCTTATTCTCTTACATTAATCATGCGTAAGTAGCAACATATATTTTTTAATTGTACAAAGTTACTTAGTATTTAGTTTAAAACCTCGACAACAACTATTTTTTCTTATTTTATAATTGCAACTTTAATAACTACATAACTTTTTTAAAATTTATAGAGCGGTAACTTAAACGTATTTAATTCTTTCATAAAACACAACAAGACAATAAATTAACAAAAGCTTTGTAACAAACGATAATGATTATAAAACATTTTTTAACATTTAGAATACTTTACACAACTATAATCGTTCAAGTATTCTAGATCCTTAATATCAAGATCACACCAACGATTATAATACATTGTATATATATATATTGTTTTGTTCATACTCATAGAGTACATTATAATATTATAAGCAATACTAACAGCTTCAATAGTAGAAATATAAAAGTCTTTTGATTGGAATAAAGTGAATATTCTAGTAAAACTATCTAAAAATTCCGAATCTGAACTGTTATATCTTGGAATAATAAACAGCTTGTCACCCATATTAATTGAAAAATGAACATCTTTTTCTTCAATCATATAAGAAAACAAGTCCATTTGTTTTATAATAATCATATGCTTCAACTAATTTACGCCAACAGGAAATGTGTTCACCTCCGGCAACAATAATTTTGCCTTTAAAAACTGTTTAAGCTGCTTTAAATCTAATTAAATTCATTTTAGATAACTGGTTCCAATTTATATTTTTAATTGTAAACATTTTTGTTTTTTAGTAGTGATCTACTGAATCCAAGATTTGAAGTAAAAAAAAAAGTAATTTTTGACAAAAAACCTACAAAAATTAGAAAACTGTTTAATTTAAAAAAATCGATCAATAATAAATAAGTTATAATAAGTTTTTTTTTGTTCTATTTGTAGGAGAAAGCTTTAATAAAACAATATTTAACTGTCATGCAAGGTGAGATAAGCACAGAAAATGCAAAAGTTTTCAATCGATAATAATTTTTAAAATGCTTATAATTTTTTAAACATATATTAAAGACTTTTTATTTACCTTTAAGTTTTTTTTAAATATTTAAAATTATTATTATCATAGGACTGGGTACCTTTAGTTTAAGTTTGTTATTTTCAAAGCTTTAAACATGATAATTGCTACATTGTATTGATCATAAAAGCAAACTTTTTATTTAAAACAAATAGGGTATTTATATTTAAAGTATGCATTTTAGGTAGTTTTTTACTCAGCTTTACTTATATATTTAATAGAAAATGTTTATTAAATTATAATTAACGGTTAGTTTCTTTTTGACTTTTATAGTAACAACAAACACTGTTAACGTAGAGAATATGTTAATCTTTATTGCTAGACTCAAATTTTACCCGTGTTGCATACATTTAATGTTTGACTATTAGTTTTTAATATGTTGTTATTTCAAGATAAAGTAAAAATTTTAACTTAAATTTTCATTCTGCGAATTGCATACACAGTTACAGTAGAACCTTTATAAATACTTATAAAAAAACTCGATAAAATAAAATTTGATTTATCAGTGTGCTAATATAGTTAAAGATATTAAATTAACACGTGTGGTTTGTAGGTTTACACTTTCAACAGTCATTTTATCCAACTACTAATATTTCGTATATATATATATATAATACAAACAAGACAGTGTCTTCACAAAAACCAACAAATAACAAAAATACAAGACCATAAAATACGTTAATAAATAAATCAGAACGATCTAAGACTGTTAACGTGTAGAATACTTAAAACAACTACACTAAGACAAGTTATCTAGAACTTCTACAACATGATGAAACAATCATTGTTAGATCATTATTTTAGCTTTGTAGATAAATACTCTTGTGTTGTCAATTTTTATATAAAACAGTACAATACCATAAACAATAAAAAACAGCTTGAACAAAAGAATGGTAGATAAAGTTTAAGTCAGCTGGTCACAATATCAATTGTTCTAGAAAAAAATTCAAAAAATTAAACACTGAAATTAAAAAACCAAAGCCAAAACATTTATTACCCATAATAACTGAAGCATGATAATATCTTTATTTCTTCATATCTGGCTAATTTGTCCACTTGTTTTCATAATTACCTAATGGTTCTATTTATTGTGGTTTAAATTAAGTAAAAAAAGAATTAATACATAATTCAAACAATAAAATTTGGAAGTAAAAATGTTAAGCTTTCAATATCAGCTATATGCCATAGTTGCGAGAAATGGATTATATCGTAAATCTAGCGGTAGTGAACAATATAGGTTACAACGGCTTTACTTTAAAATACAAGTTAAATTTATGAATAACATTGTTCTTGTTAATTTAAAAAACTTATTAAGTTGCATCTCACTCATTTACATTATATGTGAAAAAAAGATTTTTTTTATTTGCTGTTAAATAAGTACCTTATACTCTACTTTGTTTATATAGACTTTGTTAATTATGTATTAAATGTTTTAGTAGTTGTTTTTTTCATAGATATGAAAGTATTTTAGAATCAAACGTGTGTAAATTTAACAGAAGTATATAAAAACGTGGAACAAAGTTTTTTAATTTACATACAGAATATATAAACAAAATAAATAGACAAATACATAGCAAATAACAAATAGTTTTGAAAACACAGCAAATGGTTGGAAACTAGTTCAAATATAAGCGTACTTAACACAACTAACATCATCTTAAAAAATTTTAACATCCATTTCACAGCAATGATCATTGAAAATATCGTATTTGTATACTCTTGTTTTTCTATTATTCATAGAAAATATTAGAATGTTATAACCAATACTAACAGCTTGCACGCAACGAGAATAAATATTTGATTTTAAAAAAGTAAAACTTCTGGAAAAACTGTCAAAAAGCTCACAACTTGTAACATCGTATCCACCAATAACAAACAGTTTATTTCCCATGCTAACTGATGCATGGACATATCTTACCTCAATCATATCAGGTAAATTTGTCCATTTATTTTCATGATAATTGTATGCTTCTACTGATTTTAATATTTGATCAGAGTTGTAACCTCCACATACAATAATGTATCCTTCAACAACTGTACAAGCTGCATAACGTCTTTCTTCTTTTGTTTCAGCTAAATGTGCCCATTTGTCATTTTTCAAATTGTAAGCATAACATAAACCAGCTTCGTTAATTACATATAAGTTTTTCTTGAACGAGCAAACACAAAAATACTTGCAGTCTAGAGGTAATTTCGCATTAGTTGACCAAGTTTTAGTTTTATTACAAAATTTTATGATAGTCTTATTGAATTTTTCATTTTGAGAAAACCCTCTACCGTATTCAGAGTTAAGCGAAACCCCACCAAAATAAATAGTTCTAAATTAATAACAGCAGTTTTACAGTTTCCAAGAGAGATCGGCATTGAAGCATAATATTCACATTTAAATTTAAGACCATCTAGTTTATAAACACTTTTGACAGATCTTACAGTTCCAAATTTCCTATTTTGATCTGACCTTAACCCGAAATTCTCATACATTACTACTAACTTGTGAGAAATGACATTTCATGCGAAAATTCCTGCATGAAATTTGACGCTCATGCAAAAATGACGCAAAATGAAGATTTCGAAACTTTAGTGTAAATATTTGACAAATTGTTCAACATGAATTGTGACTTCAAGGGTCAAAAGAAAATAACAACTCAAAATGCTTAATACTTATAATTATACAATTCTAAGCAGTTTTAGTTGTTAAGTTTTGGTCATAGACTTATTTTTACAGCTCTAAGTAAATAAAAGCGTAATAAATATTGATGTTTTTAAAAGATAGTATAGAATGCTTTATGTTAAACTTTTTACCTTTTTGATAAATTATTGTTAAAATCATAAAATAAACGACTACATTTTTTATCTTGATTTTTTTCGACAGCTCTTTAAATAACTTATTTACTATATTAAAGCTTAAGAATAACTCTAAAAATTCTGTTTATAATTATTGACCTTACGTTTTTCAAAAAGTTACTTTACTCACGATATATTTAATCATGTAAGTATATTATTTTTGAGATCTATTTTATTAATAACACATCATCGTTAGTGGTTTCAGTATAAAATAATGTTTACTATTGAGTAAGTTCATAAGAACTTTAGCTATTAGCTATAACCAATGTTTAAACTATACACATTTTAAAAAGAAGAGCATTAATGGTATCAAAAATATGAGATGTTTCAAGTGTCATATTGTAAAGTAAGTATTAGCAAAACGTGATGCTCTGTTTAAAAAAACACAATTCAATATTGTTGAAATTATGTATGTAAGAAGTAGAATCAATTTAATCATTAATTTTCAATCGTTATGTAATTTTATTTAAGACAGACAATTGTAGGATACACTGGTAATGCTATTCATATGCAAATTAAGCTTGTTGCTTATTCATTGTTATCATTTATTTTTATTTAGTTACACAAATTCACTGATGAGTCTAGTTTAAGATACCAGTCACAAGTAAAAATATGTATATTAGAACTTTCAAATTTGGTCATGTCTTATCTTTGTCTAATTATATTTCATAATTGAGAGTCTATGTTAAATAAAGGTGGTACAATTGACATATTGTAAAGCAATAAATATCAAAGAGTGATTTCTGATAAAAAATGTAAATATCTAATCTCAATAATCAATAGTAAATAACTATTGTAAAGGTATATTATACGGTTTTAAAAAATAGCGGTTTAACAATTGTATTGCTAGAAAAATAAATTAGATCTGTTTAAAACATAAAACAAAGAAAAGACTTCAATTAATTATTTAGATTTTATTCTTTTTTTTTTAACTATTTTGAATTTCAAACCTTAAGTTGAAAAATATTCTTTACAAGTGCTAATTATACTATTATCTGGTCAAATATTACAATCAAATGGTTTCGTTTTCGTCAACTTCTAAACATAATGTAACAATGCAAGAAAGAAAAAGATCAAATTTTCCACCAAAAAAATTGTATGAAAACAGATATTGCACTCTAGATGATTTCAGTATTTTAGTTTGTGGAGGTGTCGATAAAGAATACGGTAAATGGATAATATTCTCAAAATTCACGGTACTACGCTTGAATGTGAAATGTTCACTTTAATGAAGTTTGCATGTACTGATTGCAAAACTGCTGTTATCAATTCAATTTTTTTTTGTTTTTGGCGGGTTTTCGAAAAGTAAAGGATATAATATGTGTATTAGAAAGTTTTGTAATGAGTCTAAAACCTGGTCGTATAAAAAACGATCTAATGATCGTTGTTTTTGTTTCTGTTCTTTTAAGAAAAAATTATACGTTTGTAATCGAACCAGTACATGTTTTGTCTACAATTTGAAAATTGATGAATGGATCCAAATAGCTAATACGTTGCAACCTAGGTCTTATGCAGCTTGTACAGTTTTTGAAGGCAAAATTGTTGTTATTGGAGGTCAAAATGTAAGGAGTTTACAATCAGTAGAAGCATATGATTATTATAAAAACTAATGGACTTACTTACCTGATTTGATCGAATGTAGAAATAACCATGCTTCAGTTAGCATGGGTAACAAATTGTTTGTCATTGGTGGAATTAATAACCCGAAGAGTGAATTGTTTGACAGTTTTTCAAGAAAATTTACTAATGTTAGATGTCTAATTATTAATAAAATGTATAAATTTAAATTTAATGCTGTTTGTGTTGGATATAAAGTTGTAATTTTTACTGAGTGTTCTATTTTATCACAAACAAAAATATTTATTTATGACGTAGCTAGTGAACGCTGGTCAGATAAGAAGATCTACCAGGTGAATAAGTTGACTGAGTCAAGTCACATTAAGTACAACTCGGATTAAAATTGAGTAAAGAACTTCCCTGACAGTAGAAATGGTATTTCTTATTTACTTTTCCTTTGTTTGGTCAAACTACGTTTTTTAGCAAGATTTTTGTTAAGTTTAAAACAGTGTTCATTCGTTTTGACTTACTGCAATAAATACTAAGTTTGCAACTCTGTTCATTTTTTTATCTAGAAAAATTAAAAATACAAACGTTAAAAGTAGATTATTTTAAATTCAATAGAACTAATGATTCATAAGTAAAAGTTTAATTAAGTTACGTAATATTAAGCTTAAAGCAAAAAAAAAAAGATTTAAAGTAAAGCTTGATTAAGTATTATATAAACTTAAAAAGTTTTATCGTAATTTTATACTTTTTCTGAAATTTTATATAATTTATCTAAACCAGGTAATTTTATTTTTTGTTTCTTAATTTCATAACAAAGTGTTTGAGGCGTTTAAGTTTCAGAAAAATTAAACAAGTTACAGTAATTTTATGATTTTCAGTAGTTAAATAAAATTGATCGTACACGTATGATATAATTGAGCGAGTTCTTGTTTAAAAAAAAATTATAATAAATAAACAATTTAGACCTAAGAGAATAAATACTTTTATTTAAGTCTACCCTCTGAGTAAACAAAACAAATATTTATTAAAACAACAGTCTTCATAAAACATGTGTTAAATAATTTGAATAAAATTTAGCGACTTGTATAACTATTGGTTATGAATCCAATTCGAGAAAAATAGTCGTAGTTCTTGTAGTGATAAATATTGATGGCAGAAAATCATAAAAATATATTTTGTGTGAAAAAAAAACTAATTTCAATTAGTACTAGTTCTTTCAAACATGTGTTAGTTATTTTATACAAAGTTTTTTATTATTATCAAAATAAGTGATTTTTTTTGTATCTACTTATTTTATTAAAATTCGTATTCGAGGTTTTCTTTCAAAATAAGCAGTTTTTTGTATTATTTTTTAAAAAAGGTTGACCAGTTTCAAACCGAATATACGTTTAAACGTTAAAGTATTGATAATTAAATTTAGATCGTTAAGTTTTTTTTATTTAATTAGTTGTTTTCAAATCTTGTTACATTTTAACTGCACCAAATTTAATATAAATACTCATAAAACTAAATATTTTTCTTCTTAAAATAGCTCGTAATCGCGAATCGATTTCGTAATTTCAAGGAATTTTGATAAAACTATACAGCAAAGATGTCTTTATTATTCATTTTAAGTTTTTTCGAAAAGTTAGAATATTTCAATGAAAGTTTCTTTGATATTCCTAAATCATAACACAAATTATTTTTTATTTTATTAGATTTTACCATTTTAAATGATAACACTTGAATATCCATAATTTTCAAAATGTTAATATTGTATTTTATAATTTTAATAAATTTATTTTTTATTTACTCTAGAAATTTATTTTATAAACGAGTCATTTCAAGTTAACTTTCAAGTTGCTAGATTTTTATTTATTACAATTGAAACAAACTTATCTAAAAATTTTTGAGACAGTTATTATCATTGAAAAAAGTTAGAGTAAAGAAATTAATTTTATTGAAGAGTACTTCGAATTACTATTCAAATTATTAATGTACTATGAAAATAAAGACAAAAGCAAGCAAAAATACTTTAATTTTTTTGATATTTAAATAATATTGTGAACCGTTTGTGACTTAACTCTAAATAATTCCAACTCAGGTAAAATATGTCACATTAACTTTTTATGAAAAAATATAAACAAACTTATTAATCAAGTCTTGTGTTTCGGTAATTTTTTGGAAAATAATAATGTCATTAAAAATTTACAAAACTTGTTTATTCGTATCTAGTATTTAAAATTTCTTTAAAACAAAAAGTTAAATTAAATAACTTAAATAAACCAATTTTAAAGGTCAAAGTAAAAGAATACCTATTAAAAATCAGAATTTTATTACCAATATTTAATTTTAAGACAATGATAAATTTTAAAAGTTTATTTGTAACTCTAAAAAGCTAACCTCATTATAGTTTATGTATTTTAGTTTCTAGTAAATAGTTAGAGATTAAATATTGTTTCAATTTTTATTTTGTAGGTGATGACTCATTCATCTACTATATTTAAAACTTTAATACTGAACAAAAATGCAAACGTAATAATCATTAAAATAATGAAAATAAAAACTTTAAAAACATTTCATTTAAAATTGGTGTTATTAACTAAAAAATGGAATTTAAAACTATTTAAAAATAATTAGACTGTTGATAAAATATTACTCTTAAGTCAGTCGTTGTACTTAAGCAAGTATTTTAGTATAAAGGAAAAAAAGTTAGAATATTTTTGACCTGTTTAAATTTATGATTTTTGATACAGTTAAAATAGTAAATTATAACCTACAAGTTTTTGTTTAATATGAAAACTTATGCATCATTTAAAATACAAACTTAAAGAAAAAGAAATTTTCTACCAACTTAAAGTTATTTCAGAATTTTTTTTTTTAATTTCATTAGTGAAGTATATAAATGTGGCTGCATTATTTCTTTAGTAATTTAGTAATTTTAGTTGAATTAGTGGTCAAAAAATTCTTAAAAAATGTTAAATATATTCTTAAAACGTATAGTTGTAGATACTTTTTCCTTTGTATTAATATTGTATAAAGTTTTTAAGGTTTAATACTTAAAAATACAGGTATTAAAAAAAAGCTCAATTTGAAAGATTAGAAAAACATAAAATATGCAATCAAAATAAAAAAATTATTATAAAAAGTTTTTCTGATCAACAAACCATAATATCATTAACTAATTGTTAGTTTAATTATACGTGTGTTTATTAATTTTGTATTTTAGGCGTAATAACTGCAACCTCTTTTAATATGTCAATTTTTAGGTTTCGTACGTTTTAGATAATTTACTAAGAAAGTAACCAAAACATTAAAATAAGTTTTCTAGTAAAAAAACGATAAGATTTTTCATACAATTTTATACGCATATCTCATCTTTGACAGAGTTTAGACGTTGTTTAAGTAGTTTTTTCTTTTAATAATGAATAATTTAAACTTAAAATCTTATATCATTGGTAAAACTTATCTTGAAAATAAAAAAATGTATTTTTTTAAGTTCTTCTGTGTAACCTATTTTTTTCAATATAGCATTGCAAGTTGCCAACAATTTTTTTAATATATGTGATATATAGTTATCTGTTACACAACACATATTAATCATTGAAATTTCTCTAAAACTAAATGGAGTCGTTTTTGTCAAGTTCAAGTTCAATATCAACAGTGCAGGAAAGAAAAAGTTTTGATTTTCCACCAAAAGTTTTGTATGAAAATAGATATTGCAACCAAGATGATTTCAGCGTTTTAGTTTGTGGAGGAAGGAATAAAAATTTCCAGGTTGTTAAAAGTGTTTATAAACTAGATGGACGTAAATTAAATTTAAATAATTTTGCATCGATGCCAAAGGAACTGTATGACTGTCAAACAGCTGTTATTAATTCAGAACTATATGTTTTTTGTGGATATTTGCAGATGAATTGGTTTGATGGATCAGTTAGAAAATTTTGTAATAAAACTCAAACTTGGTTATGTGTAACGAAATTACATTTTCATAAATTTGCTTGTAGTTGTTCCTTCAAAAACAACTTATATGTAATTTGTGGAAACAAGATGTTTTTTGTTTACGATTTGAAAAAAGGCAAATGGACCAAACTAGCTGATACAAAACAAATAAGATATCATGCAGCTTGTACAGTTTTTGAAGGAAAAATTGTTGTGACAGGAGGTAGTAGTGGAAAATCAGTAGAAGCATACGACTATTATAAAAATAAATGGACAAATTTACCCGATATGATTGAAGAAAGATATGATCATGCATCAGTTAGCATGGGTAACAAATTATTTGTTATCGGTGGAAACTATAAATCAAGTTGTGAAGTTTTTGACCGTTTTTCCAGAAGTTTTACTTTGTTCGAATCAAACATTTATTCTCGTCGCGTGGAAGCTGTTAGTGTTGGTTATAATATTTTAGTATTTTCTATGAAGGATAGAAAAACAAGAGTATACAAATACGATATTGTCAATGATCATTGTTGTGAAATGGATGTTGAAATTATAAAAGATGATGTCAGTTGTGTTAAGTACGCTTCATTTTGACGAAATAATATTTTTTCTTATTTTTAACTAATTTTTAACCATTTTTATATTTTGAAAACTATATATTATTGCCTTGTTTGTGTGCATATTTCTTCTGTATATTTATTTTGTACATATGTTAATAAACTTTGAATGCGTTTTTCTGTACTCCTGTTTATTTTTACACCTCTTTTTATAAAATACTTTCATATTTATAAAAAAATAACTAACTAAACATTTAATAATTCTCAAATATTAAATATATCTATATAAACAAAGTACAGTATAAGATACTTGGTATTTCTAATTACTGTTTAATAAGTATATTATGCTGTATTTATACTTTTAAAATATAATGCTAATGAGTTTTACTATTTAATAAGTTTTTTAAACTAACAAGAAAAATGTTTATAATAAATATAAACTTTAATCCTAATATGTATTTAAAAGTTTGAGCCGTTGTAAACTATTTTATTCTTGACTGCTAGACTTATATATATAATCCATTATGATATAATCCATTAATGATATAATCCATTTCTCGCCACTATGGCACAAATTGATATTAAAAACTTAACCTTTTTATTTTCTAAATTTATTATTTGAATATTGTATAAAAAAAGGTTAAAAACTGGTTAAAACTACATAAGTAGAATCATTAGATTATTATGAAAACAAATAGACGAATTTACCAGATATGAAGAAATATAGATATTATCATGCTTCAGTTATTATGGGGAACAAATGTTTTGTTTTTGGTGTTTTAATTTGTTTTGTGAAGTGTTTGACATACAATTGATATTAAGACCGGCTAATTAAAACTTTATCTATGACTTTACTGTTTGAATTGGTCATAGTGTTATATATGAGAGTTAATGACACAAGAGTAATAATCTAAAAAAAGCTGGAATAATAATCTAACAATCAATGGTTGTAAAAGTTATAGATATCTTGTCACGTTCTAGTCAGTCATGTTATAATCAAGATGCCAGTTAATTACAGCTGTTAATATCAGCTGTTTACTATAGCAACTAAAATGCTAAAGTAACAATTTGTAGCTAACTTTTTCACATTTTTTACCTTATATTAAAATTTCATTAGTTATTTTTTTTTTTAATTTTGTTTTAATAAAATTAGTAAAAAGTTAACTTTTAAAAATTTTAATTTACATTGTACTTTATTATTATAACATTTTGTTTGTAAAATTAAAACAGTATATCATATTAATTTTATACATAAGCTCTTTCTTTTATAACAAAAATAAAGTTCTTTAGCTTAATGCTTTAAAAAAATAAAAAACTTATAAAGTACAAAAAAAAATTTTCTGTGATTTTAAGTTTTAATTAACATTATTGTTTATTGACTATAATTTTTTGTATCATGTGTTTAAAAAAAATACATAATTTCTTCAAGGTACCACAAATTTAAATGTTTCAACATCTTAATATATTTATAAAAGTTTTTAAATTTTAAATTTTAAAAATTTTCAGGAAAAGTTCTTTGAAATATTAATGATATGGTTATACTTAATAAAAAAACAAATTAATATCAAAATGTTAAAAAATATATTCAACCTCCTATGATCTTAGAAATCAATTTTTTTTTCTTTTATTTCTCATTAACAACAATTTTTAATGGGCCATAATAATTTTGGTTAAATTCAATCTATAAAAATAGAACAATTAAACCAACGCCAGGCTTTAAAAACAAGTTTATTGTTAATGAAAAATTGTTTTTAGATTTTTAAATGTAGTTAAAATTTAATAATATATATTATTTTTATAAATAAAATTTTCAATATAATGGTGAAACTATTTTTCATCCTTGCTATTAGTGCAACATAAACCTTGGCAAATTATTAATTTTTAATTTAAATTAATTTATTTTTAAACTACATTTTAAAATCTAGAACAGTTCTATTTATTAGAGAAAAGAATAAATATTGCATGTAACATATTGAGGTGAATATTTTACCCTTATTTATGTAAAAATATTAAAAGACAGCTATTCTACAACATACTATAAATAATTAAACTTAACTATGAAATTCACCTCTTTTATAATTTTTCTTTAAATATAAACAGTTTTGAAAAAATTATAAACAGGTAAATTATACACATAAACTTATTACCCAAAACACTAAATCTAGTGTTAAATTAAAATGAAATAATTCATTCACTTAAAAAAAACAATTAAATTTTAAAATATGCTAGATAAACTTATGTGTATTATCATTGTTTTACTAAAAAATGCTACAGATTATCATACTGCCTACAAAAACTGTCTGTTCAAGTAGGGTAGTTTAACAAAATTTTAATAGAAACATTTAGCAGTTTTATAAAGGATATTCATTTAATTTTACAAGATGAAGGCATTGATAATTAAGTAATTTTGTAAAATTCTTGGAATTTTTTTCAATTTTAATCACACTTTAAAGAATTTTAATTAACCTTTTACCATTCAAAGACTTGTTTTTAAATATAAGGAATTTAGTAAATTTAAACTGACAAAATCTGGTATTTTTTTTTTAATTTAGTCAAATTTCCTGACTGTTTTCAAAAAAGATTTACTTTACTATTTGTTACTTGTTTTTATTTTTGCTTTTCCTGAGTTTTCTGACTTTTCCTGACCTTGTTGCAAGTCTGCTTAATTTACAAAACTAGTTGTAAAAACCTTGAGTTGTATACTAAAACTTTCAAATATATTTTTTTTTTAATAAATTACCTAATTATAATAAAAAAAGACTCAATGAATTTGTTATATCAAAAATTTAAAATAGAATTCATCTAAGCAAATAGTAGTTTCAAGTTTGTTAATAAAAATATTAAATTATATTAATAAAAGGAATTAATAAAGCTTTCAATTTTATATTTCATCTTATCAATAGTTATAAAATTAGTAGTAAATATTTTACCCTTATTTAAGTAAAAAATATTTAAAAACAACTATTCTACAATAAACTATAAATAATTAAACTTAACCATGAAATTCACCTCTTTTATAATTTATTTAAAAAACTTAAACAATTTTGAAAAAATTGTAATGAGGTAAATTATACACATAAACTTATTACCCAAAACACTAAACCTAGTTTTTAATAAGAATGAAATTATTTATTTACTTAAACAAAAAACAATTCAATTCTAAAGTATGCTAGATAAACTCTTGTGTATTATCATTGTTTTACTAAAAAATGCTACAGATTATCATACTGCCTACAAAAACTGTCTGTTCAAGTAGGGTGGTTTAACAAAATTTTAATAGAAACATTTTGGAGTTTTATAAAGGATATTCATTTAATTTTACAAGATGAAGGCATTGATAATTAAGTAATTTTGTAAAATTCTTGGAAATTTTTTCAATTTTAATCACACTTAAAAGAATTTTAATTAATTCTTTACCATTCAAAGACTTGTTTTTGAATATAAGGAATTCAGTTAATTTAAACTGACAAAATCTGGTATTTTTTAATATTTAGTTAAACTTCCTGATTGTTAAAAAAAAAACCTTACTATTCTTGTTATTTGTCTTTTTTTCTGCTTTTCCTGAGTTTTCTGACTTTTCCTGACCTTGTTTCAACTCTGCTTAATTTACAAAACTAGTTGTAAAAACCTTGAGTTGTACACTAAAAGTTTCAGGTATAATTTTTTTTTAGATAAATTACCTAATTATAATAAAAAAAGACTCAATAAATTTGCCACATTAAAAATTTTAAATAGATTTCTACTTAGCAAATAGTAGTTTCAAGTTTGTAAACAAAAATAATAAATTATATTCAAATTACTTTTAAGTGAAATCTATGTCTTAATAAAATAATTTATAATGAATCTTAAAAAATTATAATAATCAAACTTTATTTTCAAGTTTAAAAATTCAAATATTTTGATAAAAGTAGGATATAAGAAAAAAAAATTTGTCTATTTCATCTAGTTTTTGGAAAAAAAAATCAAATAATAAATTAACTTAACATCAATTAGTTCCAAAGCTACAATGTTTTTAGTTTATTAACCATTTAAATAAGTGGAAGATACTTTTCTTTAATTTTTCTAACCAAACATTACCTACAACTATAAGGTTAAAAGGTAGTTATGATTAAATTAACAATAAAGTGACTAAAATTAACCTTATGAAAATAAAAAACATAAACTTACAATTAAGGCATTCATATTTATAAAAACAATATGGTTTTAAATATGTTGGTGTAATTGAATATATGAAACTTTTACGTTCTCAACTTGTAAAATACAGTTTTTTCTTTCATAAGAAATTTTAATTCTATTGCCGGGGATTTTATATTTTTATTCTACTGCGGGGATTTTGTGCTCTGCGATTTAACATATCTGGTTCTAGTTGTTATAAGTATTCTAGCGTTAACAGTCTTCGATCGTTCTGATTTGTCTATTAATTTTTTTTTTTGTTTTATTGTCTTGTATTTTTCTTATTTGTTGGTTTGTATGAAGACACTGTCTTGTTTTTGTTTTATATATACGAGGTATTAGTGTTTGGTATAAAATGTATGTTGAAAGTGTTAACCTACAAAACAAACGTGTTAATTTTACATATATAATTTTTTTAGCACAATGTTGAATTAAATTTATTCGATCGAATTTTTTAAAAAATATTTTTAAAGATTTTTGTGTAACTGTTTACGCAATTCGCAAAATTAAAATTTAAGTTAATATTTTCTTTTATCTTGAAATAAAAAGATATTAAAAACTAATAGTCAAGCTTTAAAACTATGCAACACGGATAAAATTTGAAATCTAATTATAAAGATTAACATTTTCTCCACGTTAACAATAGTGTTTTTAATTACTACAAAAGTCAAAAATTAACTAGCCATTAATTTACTAATTATTTTTAAATTAAATATATAAGTAAAGCTGAGTAAAAGTTTTACAACTACTTAAAATAGACATTTTAAATATAAACACTGATTTGTTTTTAATAAAACGTTTTCATTTATGATCAATACATTGTAGGAACTATCATTTTATGAAGCTTCGTAAATAACAAGCTATACTAAAAGGTACACAGTCCTTTGATAACAACAATTTTTTCTATTCAAAAACATTTTAAATTATATTTTTGCAATACAGCCAAGTTGCAATTCATTCAATGGTATAAAAAGAACTTAAACAAGGTGTGACATAAGTACATTTAAGTCATTATTAAGAAAACGTAAAATAATTCAAAAAATTAAAGATTACATAAAATAAAAATGTTAAAACATAGTTCTTTATCATAATTTGTTTCACATTGGTTTGAAATGATGTTTTTTTTAAACTTCATATTAATAAAATATCTTTTAATCTTATTTAAACAATCATTATACAGTTTTAGTATGTATATAATACTTAATTTCATTATCTAAAATTATTGCTAGAAATATTATAAAAATTAAATGTATTACAAAAATACTAAAGTATACTTTTAATTAGAATCAAGTTATTTATTGATCTTATAAGATTAAGAAAAAACTATCGTTTTAAATTTTTTATACAAACTTTTAACTAACGATACACTAAATAAATTAACGGTCAGATGTTTAAAACAATTTGCAAAATAAAGATTACTAGTATCTGTAACATAATTCATTTGTTAAATTCTTCAATTGTAGTACAGAGAAAAGCGAAATGCAATTTAATTTCGTACAATTGTTTCTCATATTACATATATGCTGATTAGTTGCTATCAAAAAAAAAAGTATAAAAAGATTATAGCCCTACTTTCTACGTCTTTGAGCAACTAAGAGGATAATTACAAAGCTCTCAACTAATAAAGGTGGGTTGGTGTCACTTTTGCACGGCGTCAGTTATCCAATACCTAGACCTAAACTTTATATTAAATATAATCTTAATGCTAACTCTAAACTCGCACGTAATAGACGCTTTGTGCAAAAGTGTCTTCGTGAAAAAGTGACGTTCCGTGGAAAATTATCTTCGTGCAAAAGTGACATTCGTACATAAGTGTCTTCGTGCATTAGTGACGCTCATGCAAAATTATCTTCGTGCATAAGTGAATTACATAAGTACACATCTTTTGACGCCTCTGTTGATAATTCTTTTCTACAATAAATTTAATTTTTGTATCTAATAAATGATCTTGTCTTATTTAAAAAAATGATATAGTTTTATTAGACATTAAAAACTAATTTTCTTTCAAATAAAACTTTACTCACAATAATAAAATATAACGTAAACAAGTATTTAATTGTCAATTTATATAATAGCACATAAGTCTAAACTAATTTATTTTGAGTATTCTTATTTATTACTTATTTATTAAAATCGTTTATTTCTTTTATTAAACAGTATACAAAGAAAACTGTTTAACACAAACTTAGTAACTACCAAAAGTTTTTTAAAAACATGTTTCGAAAACACAAAAAATAGTTAGAAATAAGTCAAAACATAATTTTAACTATCAATGAGTTAATAAGTAGAATATTTATTACAAATAACAACAAAAAAACTTATCTAAAGCTTATTATCAAGTTCACATCAATGGTTGTTCATTAAATTGTGAATGTGTACTCTCGTTATGAAACCACTCTTTGAAAACAATATAATGTTAAAGCCAATATAAACAACTTGTGCAGAAGTTTGATTGACAAACAAAGTAAATGTTCTTGTATGACTGTCGAAAATTTTACTACTTAAATTACTACGTCCACTAATAACAAACAATTTAGTTTACCCATGCTAACTTAAGCATGATCTATTTTCTCTCAACCATCTCAAGTGAATCTTTATTATCAACTACTGATATTAACTCAAATCGTACAACCAGTTGAAACATTTTTACCTTAAAACTGTGAACGCTGCATTTAGTCTGATTTGCATCGTTTTAACTTTTTGTTTAATTTGCAAAATTTCAAATTATAACAAAACATATACCTCAAATAAAACTACTTCAATTTTTTTCTAAATTAAAATATAGAGCATTACTAAACAATAAATACATTTAAACGTTACATGTATAAACTATTTTAATAAACTACAAATATAAAAAAACAAATACAAAAATAACTTTGACTTAGTTAGTTGCATTCTGCACGACCAAGTTTAGTTGTATTACAAAACTTTCTATTATATATTAACCCAATTGTTGTTACTAGTTTTAATTTTACAATTATGTTTTTTATAACTTTATACAATTACGCCATATTAAGTTTTAAAAAATCTATATCTATAGTCAAAAATGCTTAACAGTTCATTTAACTTTTGACAAAGAATCAGAGATGAGATTCGAAAAGCTTGAATTTTACAAAATTTTTAAAGTTAAAGTTATTTATATGTTAAGTTTCAAGTGACAATTAAATACAAAAAAAAACATTTCCGACAAAAAACTTTAATAATGAATTATAAGCGTTGTTTCGATACTTTTCATCATTAAAAATTTTATATTATCTAGTTTTATACATTTGGCTAACCTTAACTAACTTATTTATATAATTGTTACGTAACTAATCTAGTTAAAATACTATAAGAATTTTTTGTTAAAGAAGTGTTAAATACTAAAGGATATATACTTTTTAAGAGGTTATTACAATGCATTTTGTGTAGGTTGTTCATTTAATTTATTAAATTAGTCTAATCTTTAAATTACACAACAATCATGTTGATCAAACAAAGATACGTAACAAAATAGCAAACTTATTTATTGACATAAAAAAAAACAAAAACAACTATATTACTGTAACAAAATTTTATAATTAAAATGTTGTCTGTAATAAACAATAAGAAATTAAAACAAATATCAAACAGAGAAGCTCATCACTCAATGATAGTCGGAATTAAACTTAATATAACTTGACCTAATTAAGTTGTTAACAATCTCAACTTTCTTTTCTGACCAGTTGTCTTCAATAACATCATAAATAAATACTTTTGTTTCCCATGTCGGATATACCTTGAAAAATACTAAAACTTTATTACCAATACAAACAGCTTTACTCATTGATGGTATCATTGTTTTTGTTGTAGCAAAATTAATACAAGAACATTTTCTTGAAAAACTCTCAAAAACTTCACTGCTTGTAGTTTTCCATCCACCGATAACAAACAACTTGTAACCCATGCTAACTGAAGCATGATAATATCTTTCTTCAATCATATCAGGTAAATAAATCCGTTTCATAGTAGTCATATGCTTCAACTGATTTTGATAAGTATCTCATATTTCTACCTCCAGTAACAACAATTTTACCTTCAAAAACTGTACAATCTGCATCATATCTATTTTGTTTTGTATCAGCTAACTGGGTCCATTTGTCTTATTTCAAATTGTAAACAACAAATATCTTATTTCCATAAACTAAAAATAAGTTGATTTTTAAGGAAGAAGTACAAAAAAATTATAATAAAAACAAAAATGTAATTTCGTTACATTTAACCAAGTTTGAGTTTTATTACAAAACTTTCTAACTGATCTATTAGAGTTATTATTTTGCAGATGGCCACCAAAAACTAATAGTTCTGAATTGATAACAACTGTTTGACAATCGTACAGAACATCTGGCATTGAACTAAAAATTTTACATTTTAGGTCACGACTTGCTAGTTTATAAGTTCTTTTAACAACCTTGTAGTTTTCAGTCCTTCCTCCATAAACTAAAATACTGAAAACATCTTGGTTGCAATATCTGTTTTCATACAAAACCTTTGGTGGGAAATCAAAACTTTTTCTTTGCTGCACTGTTGATATTGAGTTTGAACTTGACAAAAACGACTCCATTTAGTTTCAGAGAAATTTAAAAGATTACTATGTGTTTAGTAACTGATAACTATTTAATAAATATATTTTAAAAGGTTTATTGACAATTTACAATGCTATAATAAAAAATGAATAAAATGTATTTGAATTACACAATAGTATTTTAAAAAGAACGTAAATACTTTTTCTTTAAGATAAATCTTAAAATTGATATAACACTACAACTTTGAGTTATTTCATTATATAAAAAATGTGCTACTTAAACAACATCTAAACAACTTTGTCTAAAATGGGATATGAATAAAAGATTTATAAATGAGACAAGGGCTACAAAATTTAAAGCTTTATGAATGTTTTTTTTTTATAATATTAGAATATATAGTTTTTACATTGGTTAAAACTACAAAACAAAATAAATGTTATATTATCTATATTTGGCTGTAATGTAAACATATTCCAATTATTTACACATTACAAGAAATAAAACAAATTAAAATACTTAAAGCATTTTTATTTAAAATTTATGTTTATTACTAATCTTTTTTTTAAGTTTTAAACGATTAACTTCATTTTTAAACTATTTATTTCTTTATAAATTGTAATATAACAGTAACAAATCAAAAGATTTTTCCAAACAACATTGTCTTGAAAATAAATATGAACACGATCCAAGGTAATATTCAAATTACTAAACATATACTGAATTTAAAAACAAATTTTTTAGCCAGTGTGCTCACCCTCCATTTCCCGGCAATGCCAAAAACGATGTTTGTACTAAAATTTGTATTCAACAAATGCGCTGTTAAATAATTATATGATTTAAATATAAATAACATTCAAATGTTTCCACTATTGATATAATTTTAATTAATTTATGATTTTGAATATTCAATTCAAAAATTAGAACACTAAAAAAAAATTAAAAAAAATAAAAATTTATTAAGTTTTATTATTAACGGATTTTTTTCCCTACAATATTGTTTTGGAAATATAATATTAAAATGTAAAATATGTATAATATTTGATGCAAATGTCGTACACAAGTACACGTGTTTTGTATCCCATAGCATCATCGACATTAGGAGACCACGTGTCAAATATTTAGAAGAGTTGTTGACCACAAAGGAAAGGATAAACGCAATTCTCGCGTACTTGCACGTACATAAAAATCGATAATAATTTCGATGTTTTAAAAAGTGTAGAAGGTTTATAGTTTTGAATGGATATTCATCGAAAAAGAAAATCAAAACTGAATAAATCATTAGTTTTTGGAGATGGAAAGATCAATATATTAAACAAATTGTTGTTATTAGTTTTGCTTTTACTATCATGTTTTTTATAACTTTGTACAACTCGTCATATTAAGATTAAAAAGTAGTTATATCAATGCTCAAAAATGTTTAACAGTTCATTTAACTTTTAAATAGAATCAGAGATAGGATTCGAAAAGCTTTACAAAATTTTTGAAAGTCAAAATTTTTTATATGTTAAATTTTAAGTGACAATTAAAGACAAAAAAAATCCTTCCGACAACAGAGTTTAAAGTGAATTATAAGCGTTGTTTCGATACTTTTCATCATTTAAAATTTTTTTAACAACTAATGTAATACTTTGGGCTAACCTTAAACTAGTTTACTCATCTAATTATTACGGGACTAATCAAGTTAAAATATTAATAAGAATTCTTGGTAAATAAGTGTAAGGTAATAAAGGATACATAGTTTTACTCGATTATTTAAAAGCGTTTTGTGTTTTTTTTTTCATTTTATTTATTAAAGTAGTCTTATCTTAAAATTATATAAAAATCATGTTAATAAACAAAGATACGTAACAAAATAGCGAACTTATTTATTGAAATAAATGAAAACAAAGAGCAACTATATGACTATAACAAAATTTTATAAATAAAATTTTGTATGTAATAAACTAAAAGAAATTAAAACAAATATCAAACAAAGAGGCTATTTACTCAATGATAGTCGGAATTAAACTTAATATAACTTGACCAAACTAAAGTGTTCACATTTTCAACTTTCTTTACTGACCAGTTGTTTTGAATAACATCATAAACAAAAACTTTTGTTTCCGATGTCGTATACACCTCAAAAAATACTAAAACTTTATTACCAATACAAATAGCTTTACTCATGGCTGGTTTCATAGTTTTTGTTGTAGCAAAACTAATATAAGAAAATTTTCTTGAAAAACTATCAAAAACTTCACAGCTTGTAGTTTTCCATCCACCGATAACAAACAATTTGTTACCCATGCTAACTGAAGCATGATAATATCTTTCTTAAATCATATCAGGTAAATTAATCCATTTATTTTCATAATAGTCATATGCTTCAACTGATTTTGATCCACCATCATCGCCTCCAGTAACAACAACTTTGCCTTCAAAAACTGTACAAGCTGAATCATACCTTTTTTGTTTTGTATCAGCTAGTTGGGTCCATTTGTCTCTTTTCAAATTGTAAACAAAAACCATCTTATTTCCACGAATTACATATAAGTTGTTTTTGAAGGAACAAGTACAAAAAACATAAGAAAAATGTAATTTCGTTACATGTAACCAAGTTTGAGTTTTATTACAAAATTTCCTAACTGATCCATCAAAGCAATTATTTTGCAAATATCCACCAAAAACAAATAGTTCTGAATTGATAACAGCTGTTTGACAATCATACAGTTCATTTGGCATTGAAGTGAACTTTTCACATATTAGGTCACCACTATCTAGTTTATAAACACTTTTTACAACTTTTTTGTTTTCATTTCTTCCTCCACAAACTAAAATACTGAAACTATCTTGGTCGCAATATCTATTTTCATACAAAACGTTTGGTGGAAATTTAAGACTTTTTCTTTGCTGCACTGTTGATATTGAGTTTGACCTTGACAAAAACGACTCCATTTAGTTTCAGAGAAATTTAAAAGATTACTATGTGTTTAGTAACAGATAACTATATAACAATTATATTTAAAAAGGCTAATTGACAACTCACAATGCTATACTAAAAATTAATAAAATATATTTGATTTACAAAATGGTATTTTAAAAAGAAAGCAAAATCTATTATTAAGATAAATCTTAAATTTGATATAATACTACAACTTTAAGTTATTTTATTTTAAAAGAACGAGCTACTTCAACAACGTCTAAACAACTTTGTATAAAATGGGATATGCGTTAAAAATGTTAATTTTAATGTTAATATATTTTTAAAGAATTTTTTTTTGTTTTGTTTAGTTTTCTGTTAAATTATTTGAACGTACAAAACCTACAGTTAGACAAAATATAAAATTAAACAAATAGCACACCTAAAATTAAAAATAAATAAATTTGAGAACTAACAAATATGAACTTTATGTTAATTAAATTATAGTTTGTTGATCAAAATAATTCTATTAGACTTTACTATTTTGATTACATATTTCATGTTGTTTTCGTTTAATACTAAAAGCAAATTTTTAAAAGTATTTTTTTGTTATACATTCAAAAATTTATACAACATTGATACAAAGAAAAATGTATCTACTTAAAGTAATGAAATTACTAAATTACTATAAAACTACTTAAGCCATGTTTAAATTTTTTGCTTTTAGAATTTTTGAACATTTTATTTGAAAAAATTTTATAGTTAGTTTAAAAGTTTTTTCTCTTTAAGAAGTTTTAATAAAAATATGTAGATTAGAATTTACTATTCTAACTGTATCAAAAACCATACAGTTAAACGTATAAAACATTATTTTTACTTTTTTTTCATATATACTGAAATAATTGATTTACTACAATTACTAACTTATGAGTAGATCAACAGACTAGCTATTTATAAACTTATTTAAATTTCAAATTTCAGTTAATAAGAACAATTATAAATTACATTATAAACTAAACATAAGCATTAAAAGTTATAACTTATAAATTCATTTTATTTATATATTCTGTGAATAAAAACTTAATATACTGATATTATAAGATGTAACGTTATAAGGCGTTAAATCCTGGAGATTCTGATTAGCTAAGCTTATCGGAATGTATATATATTTATAATTATACTAATCAAATTAATAATAACAGTAATAATGATAATAATAATTTTAATAACAGTAATAATAATGATAATCCTAATAGTAAAAATTTTAATTATGGGAACAATAATGTAAAACATATTAATACTTTAAACATTAAAGATATAAGCTATAATGATAACTTTAATATTAATGATAATGAAAATATCCATACCAATAGTACTAACAATAGTGTAGATTATAATAATCAACGTATAACTAGAAGTATTTCTAAAATGATAAAAGAAAACTTAGAACAAGTAAGTGATAATAGCGCTAAAAGTATAAGTAAAATGCATAACAACAAAACTATAAATAAATATTCAAAACCAACTAACCCTAATAGTAATAAGTTAAGTAATATGCCTAAAACATGTAACTGCCGTAAATTAAACAAAGAAAACTGCCCATTAAAAGGTAATTGTTTAATTAAAAATGTAATTTATAAAGTTAAAGTTGAAAGTAAGGGCCCAGATAAAATTTATATCGGAAGTACAGCAGGTAGTTTCAAGGATAGATATGCTAATCATAAACATACTTTTAAAAATATAAATAAAAAAACAAAGCACGCGTTTATCGGATTATGTCTGGAGCTTTTTTCACAGGTACGGTAAAAGGCCAAACATGGAGTGGAGTATTGTTTCAAAGATCAAACATGCATCCAACGGAGTAAGTAGAATTTGCCCAACTTGCAATACAGAAAGAGCAGTAATTGCAGCAGAAGATAAAGACCTACTTCTGAATAAGCGGCAAGATTTATCGAATATCTGTCCCCATAACCGACGATTCTACTTTAAATAACTCTGTCTATTTATGTACTAATTTATTTCACAAAACTCACATGTACTTGCAAGTTTAATACTTCATGTTTTTAAGCTGTATAAATTATTGAACAATTTGTTAAAATTATTATGACGTAACATTTCTGCACAACTCAATTTAATTTTCATTTTTAAAACTTGCCTATTCTTAGAGCTTTTTGAGGTTAGTGCCTACTTTTATTAAATTTTTTTTGTAGACAATTTTATAATTTTATGCTTTTATCCCAAACTTTGTTTTTAAACCATAAAGTCCATTTATAGTTACTACCTAAATAAACACTATACATAATTATACATGCTTTTTTCTGCTTTTTTTCCTAATGTGTGTTAACATTTTATAGACTCCGTAGATCTGTTCTTAAATTTATTTGAGAGCAGTGAAACGCCGTTAGTTGAAATAAAGTTTTAGCACAAGAACATCTGTGGTATACTGATATTAAATGTTTAAAATAAAATTTAAAATATTGTAAAATTATTTTAATATATGTTAACTTATTGGTAGTTTTGATGATATAAACAGTTTAAAGCATTTTACTTTGTATAAAAAGAATAGCTAAAGCATAGACTTATTTAAGATTATTATTTTCGTTGTTGTAAATATATTTGGTTATATAATAATATTTTAATTTAGTTTAAAATGGTAGTTAACTAAAAATTTTTTCTCATTAAAGTAAAATGTTTAATGTACAAAAACAAGTTTATAAGCTTTTAAAAAAAGCTTTACCAAAAATAGTACCATAAATAACAGTAATCAATTAAGCTGAGAAAAAGTTCAATTAACAAAATTATAATATAAAAGTTAAAACAAAGAATAATTTTGAAATGTTAAGTTTTGCGTTTGAAATAACTATGATGTTAAAAAAAGATGTATAATTATAGTTAATACTAAAATTCTATGATTAAGTTAACTAATAAATGTTATTTTTATACAAACATATAACTTAACAGGTATATTATAGCTTTTTTATTAATTGAGTAAACAAGCTCGTGATAAAACTTATAAAGTTGTAAAAAACAACTAAAAAATAAAGTCGAAACGAAAATTTTAATATTAAAACTATACATTTAAAAAAAAGTTGGCAAAATATTTAGTAGTTTAGTTAAATATATTATTTATTTTGAAATAAAGTTTCAACTAGCTCTGTTTGTTTTATATAAAACATTTTCAACAATAAAATACTTTTGTATGATACATATTTAAAAAAAAAATTTTTAGATAGTCTAATAATTTGAAGTTTTAAATACTTTTATTTTGTATATTTATATTTCTTTGTACACTTAAAAAAACATTAAATAGTAATATTTAACCCCAATTTTTAACTTATACTTCAATTACAAAAAGTATTAAAACTGAAATTTTGTAATTGGTAGAAAAAAAAATGTGAATTAACAAGTACTGAAGTTTTTACAAAATGTAATACTTAACAAATATTTGTGCTTTTCATATTACCTTATTAATATTTTATTTTAGTAGCCAAAATTAAAATAAACTTGATATATTTAGATATATATCTTTTAAGTAATTTACTGTTTAAAAAGCTAACCAGTAAATAAAGTTTTTAAATATAAAAAACTAAATAAAATATTATCATTAAATTATTTAAACACATCTTCAAGGAGTACATCTTACATGTACATAGTATAAACAGATCATACTTCTATAATACATAAATCTAATTTGTAATAATTGGTAGTTGTTTAAAATTTATTTTTAAAAACTATAATGTTTACGATTCTTAAAACTATTTTTAATTTCGTTATGTTCAACTATCAGAATTATACTAAACACTGCTAGTTATTACTAAAATCATTGACATCGATTGATGTCTATGTTTCAAAGGCTCTAGTACCAGGTTCAAGTCCCTTCGAGGGCACATTTTTATTTACTTTATTTACTCTGAAATTTAATTATAAAAATAAAACAAAAACGCTGATATAACGGGAATTTTGATTATAGTTTTAAAATTTAAACAAAAATTCCCCGATGTTATTTAAACTTAAATTTAAATTTTAGTTAGTATATATTCATTCTGTAATTGAGCTATACAAGTTTTAAGCTTCAAACTAACCGTAACTTTTCAAACGTGCTTGTAAAAATTTACCACGTTTAATAAATTTTAAATGTTTGTCAGTCATTATATTAGTTTTATAGAAGGTAAAAATTTTAAGTTTTGTAAAGAAACAAACTGTAAAAAAAGAAAAGTTGAGTTTATATATTTAAATTATACAGAAGTACATGAGGAACAACAGTACCGTGGATAAGCCAAGATCATTCAAATCCGGAGACCCGGGTTCAATTCACTAAATGCCCTTTTTGTTCGGTAACCTAGATACTGTAGTAGCAATTAATAATGAAAAACAATTTGACAAAGTTTCAATCAGAACTAACTTATTCTTTCAGTATCACGATTTTTTTGTTTTCAATTCTAAAAAATAGCTATCTGATAAATTGTGCTTATTCCAATATACAAATACTAATATGACTAATTTTTAATTCTCGTTTCGAGTAAATAACTAAATAAACTCATTTTTGTTGTAAAGCTGAAATTTTTAAAAGATTGTTGATGATTAACACATGTTCTTTCATCTATCTTGTGTATATACAAAACCGTTAAATTTTAAAAAAAGTAATATCAAACCGCTTTAAAACTTATTTATTTAACTAAAATATGGATATTAGGGTTGGTATAGCAAGTGATGTAGACTAATAAATAATTATTATTTAATGATCTAAACTTACAACGTACATCTTTTAAAATTATACATTTTTTAATGTAGTATTTAAGTTACTTTAATCTTAACATATTAAAACTAAAGATACATTATGAAATATGTTTTAGTTACTACAATTTTAAAGGTTTACTGTTGGAAATTACTACAAAGAAATAATTAACTAATGGAAAAAAAAAATGTTGTATATATAATAAGATTTAAAGTATTAAGTATCATATACTTTTAACTTTTTTAGTAGTTATTAGGCAAACGAAATCTTCTCAAAATGCCATCAAAAATTTCTAAATTTGAGCAAAACTTGGTTTGCTAAACAAACTATTGTAAGAAATATATATGTTCTTAATTGTTTTAGTTAAAACTATTTAAAGTCTACATAACAAAATACAAAGGCTTGGTTTGTACATATAGAGGTTGTAATAAAGCTGTAAAATAAGCATTTAGATATAAAAAATTTGCATTTATGCTTTTAAGCAGATAAATGCGTTTGTACAAAACAACTTTTGATACAATTGAACATTCTTTTATACCTAAGTGAATCAACTTAAGTTTGATAAAAAACAGTGAGGAAGTCTAAACCTACATTGATTAAAATACTTGTACAGTAAAGTTTTAGAATCTACGGAATGTGAGTAAAATAAGCTATATTAAGTATTATTTTACTATAACCAACAGAGTATAATTGCAAAGAACTTTGATCATTTGAGGATTATGGTTGTTTAATTTTTTTTAAAGTCAGTATTGAAATTTTTATGCACATTATTTACTTAAAATAACGTTAGTCTAACACATAAACTTGTTAACAATTATACTAATATCTTTGTTGAGTATGAAAACATCTAAGCAAAAACCAAATTTTCCACTAATAAAATATTCAAAAATGTCAAGCAATGTTAGATTGTTACGTCACTATTAAATAATTTTTTGAGACTACTTTTGATAACACTTGCTTGGATAGAAAATTTTAAGAAGTTGGAACAAAGGTATGTGAATAAAAACTTTTTAAACTTGTTTAAAACGTTTTGTTTTACCCTATAACTTATGTTTAAATTAATATTTAATAAGTTACAATTAATAACCAACTACTTGTTGTTTTAAACAAAAAATACTGAGCTTTTCATTATGAATAGTTAAGATAACCTGTAAATAACAGAATAGCAAAAAAGTGATACTGGTAGTTAAGGTTTGTTATACAATACAAACATAGCTTTAAATTTAATTTTTATCATCTAAAGGTAAGTGGCATAGTTTATTTTAATTTTTTTACTACTTATAAGCTTAACAGTTTATTTTATTAGGTAAAAAGTATAATCAAGTAAATTTTGCAGAAGAAAAAACTATATAAGTTTACTATTATAAGTAATTATTTATTATATATATTTATTTATTATTAAAAGTAAAATTTTGCAGAATAAAAAACTATATAAGTTTACTATTATAAGTAATCTTGTAAGAATAATATTATAAAGGGTAAGTTAAAATGAAGTTAATTCATTTTTTGAGATTAGCTTTCTATAACAGATTATAAATCAAGTAATTTAAGTTCAAAATACTTGTATAACTTTTCTATTTCTTTCTTCTACCAAAATATTAATTTTAAAGCTGATTTTGTATTTTATTACATACCAAACACCACATCCTATCTGACTTTTTTAAAGCTGCTAGCTTTATAGTTTCGTTAATTAGCTTATTATGTTATTTTTTATTATATTATTATGTTTTTTTAATCACTGTTATGCCTAAATTTTTGTTTTCAATTACTTAAAGTCACCCCTGTTTTACCAATAAACTGTTTATTACCACTGTGAGCTGTTAAAATTGTCCAAAGGAGATCCATATTGCTAACTTGTCATAGACTGGTCAGCACTAAATTCTGATAAAAATTATTCTAAAAAAGAAAAACATAAGTTAGTCATTGAAAAAGATTTTTTAAGCACACAGCTCAAACTAAAACATATAAAAACAAACTAGCTATTAAATAAAATTACAAATGTATTTTAATAAGAAATATTTAATTGAGTTACTATATTATTTCACTCATCTGCTACTTTGCCAAAAAGTATATGTTAAAAACATTGATAACTATGTAAAAGTTAAGTAATCATTGGAAAAATTAAAATTTTTGCACAACAGTGTTTAACAGCATTTAATATATTATTAACCAAATGTAAAGTTGTAATAGTAGATAGCTAGGTACTCTAAAAAGTTAAGCTAGAATGTCTAGTGAGAGTATTTGTAAATAAATAAATAAAGTTGAGAAAAATAAAGAAAAATTTGCTAACTAGATTATGTATATAAAGGTTATTGGATAATAAACTAAAAATATTTTCTCTGATAGTGTATTAATATTTCTACATTTAGAAAATATGAAGAATGATTTATTTTACCTAAACTATTTTTATCAAAATCTATAGTTACTCTTTACACATAAATAAGTCTAAATTTAGTTATTTTAAACAGAGTTTTAGTACTTAAAATAAAACAAGCTTATAAACTTTAACAAAATCAATTAATTTTAATTATACAACTACTATAATTCAAAGAAATTTGTTATGATATAATGTTTCACTTTGTAAGTGATCTTCAGTTGTACCTAAATTCTTTTTTAAATAAAACATTATTTTTTTAAGTTTTTCTTGAATTCTATTGTATATACTAATTTGTATGAGATAAAGTAAAGTGTATGAAAGTAATTAAAGTTTCATGACATAATAGTCAGAAGCTTTAAACTTTTGATGAATTTATAAGTAGTTTGATAGTAGTTTGATAAAAAGCTTAGTATGTAATTATTTCATTACATAAAATCTTTGTCATATTGTATTGTAAATAATTTAAACATTAAATAATACTTGATATATACTCTTAGGTTCTTAATTAGTTTTATATACAGATTAAACTAAAAAGGTTTCAAAATGATTATGTAAAAAAGCTGTAGAAGGAAATTTAAGGATACAGTATTTTTAGCTATGGCCTTCCAGAAGACACCTATTGATTTCCCCAACTATTACTCATATTTTTCAAAAGTTACTTTGAATCTTGGGGTGCATTAAAAGCAACTAGCAGCTTGTTTGAAAAGTAGGACTAATTTTAAATAAAACTGTTAATTCCCCACCCATGGCCTTTAACAATGAATGTGTATAAAAACAAACTCTATATATTAACAATGAAGTTGAAGTAAATATACTTTCCACATAGTAGTTTTTTTTCAAATGGCTTACAGATTTCATTTTAATTATTTTGTGTCACAGCTAAAATAATTGAAAATATGGACCATGACACTTTCAAATTAAAAGTTAAAACATAATAAAAACAAGTAAAGTTGGAATTCGAAAATAACATACAAGAACTTATTAATATTATTTACTTATCATTTGAACTGAATTTATACAAGATTATGAACTTTATCAATTAGTTTAATTTAGATTATGTTTTATTTTAACCACACTTAGCTTGTAAATAATAAAAGGGAAACCACCTAAAATTATAAACTTTTACATATCAGGGATAAAAGCTTAAATTTAAAATCGAAATAAGAATTATAATATACTTCTTTAAAAACCTTACACACCTTTCAAAACATTTAAACCTCTTTACTAAAAACTATTTAAAGCTTTAGCATCATTTACAATTTTAAAATACTGCACATAAAGACGATTGAAATTAAATCAAATGTTGCGACTTTTAAGAATATAATTTTTTTAAACTTAGCTAATTATACGAAGAAAAATATGTTTGTAACATTTTATAATACTTTAATATAAATTAAATTTTTTAAGTAACTATTTTTTTAAACATCTATTTAGAATCGTTTTTTTTTACAGTTCTTGGTTTTGTTAAATTTGTTAATATAAAAAGTTGCTTTGCTAACGAACCAAATGTCCCTTTTCTATTATTTTTTATAGTTAACTTTATAATAAGAACATTTTTTTATCTCCTAAGACTTCATTAAAAATACAATGTTTTAAAAATTTACAATCATATTTATTAAAATGATCCAGAATCGATAGATAACTAAAATAACTTAACTTGCTTACTAGAGCAGTGGTCTTTACGGGTTGCTTCGAGTAGCATATTTGTGAGGAGTGCTTTATCTGGCAACATCTTTAGTATCTTAAAATAAAAACCATGCGAAATTTTGACAAGTACTTATGAGCAGGTAGATAACTAATTATTTTAATTTAAAAAAACTTGTTTTTAAATTATTCTTTTTAGCATACTGTAAAATATCACAGTAAGATATACGAAAAACACAAACTTTCCTAGTTTCCTATTTAGCAAAGTTAAAGCTTACCAGAAAGATTAGGTTGGTTTTTAACAAATACAATTTTAAGAGCTCATAATTTTTTTCAACTCAAGAATCAGTACTCGAAAATTTATAGTTATAATTTTGTATTAAACTTTTATAACAAGTAAGTAGCTAAAGTTTTGACGTTAAGTTATATAAACCTATGATTTAGTAAAACGAAATAAATAAGAAGTTTTGCTAATGTTACTTTATTTATTTGCGATCTAAATTATAAATAAACTCTTAAAAAACTTTGAATGTTTAAAAAAGAAACATGCATTTTCAGTTTCAAATTGAGTCTATAACTATATTTCATATTATAATTATTACAAACATCAAACTAAAAATTACTAAATTATTTTTAAGTTTTATAATTTGTATTAATAAGTTTAGTTTTATCTTAATTAACTATTGTTATTCATGGCACTTTTTTTGGTAAAGCTTTTTATAAAGATGTTAAGATTTTTTGAACGAAAAAACAAACAGTTTTAAGGGAGGGAAAGCTTTAATTTGAGTAATATTTTTATTTAAAATAAAATTTTATTTCGTAACAAAAAGTATTTACAACAACAAAAATAATAATGTGAAATAAGTCTATGTATTAGCTAAAATTATTCTTTTTAATAAAAAGAAAATACAATTAAACTCTGTATAGCATCGATGCTAACATAATTAAGTACTCAAAACTAGTAATGAACTTATATATATATATTTTATAGTTTTATTTTATTTACTATAAATTATTCACGAAATTAATAAACATATCAAATTTTTAACGAGTTCTAACTTTTAAATGCATATACATTTAGTTTATAATTTCATTTATAATTGGTGTTATTAACTGAAAATTTATAACTATTTATAAAAAGTTAGCCTGTTGATCAAATATTACTCTTAAGTTAGTAATGGTATTTAAACAAGTATTTCAGTATATAAGAAAAACAAGCGAATATTTTTTTATCTCTTTAAGTGTATGATTTTTGATACAGTTAGAATACTAAATTAAAATCTAATCTACAATTTTTTTTAATATGAAAACCTAGCATCATTTAAAAATACAAGCTTAAAGATAAAAGAGCTATTTAATTTAAAAGAAATTTAAAAGAGTTATTTCAAAAGAATATTAAAAAAAATAATAATAGTGAAATATATAAACATGGCTTAAGTAGTTCTTAATTAATTTAGTAATTTTACTTGAATTAGTAGTAAAATAAAATCTTAATAAATGTTTAATATATTCTTAATACTTAACGTACATTATCTTTTGTATAATATTGTATAAAGTTTTGAAGGTTTAATACTTTAAAAAAACCTAAGTAAAAAAATAATAGATTAAAACAACATAAAACATGCAATCAAAATATAAAGTTTTTTATAAAAAGTATTTTTGATTAACAAACCAAAATATAAATAACATAAGTTTTGTTTATGTAAATTTTCATATGTGTGTATATTAATTTTGTATTTAAGGCGTGATAATTGCAACATCTTTTATTTTGTCAAGTTATAGATTTCGCACGTTTTAAATAATTTACCGGGAAACTATGCAAATCATTAAAATAAGTTTTCTAATAAATATACGATAACATTAAAAAAAAAATTTATACGCATAACCCATCTGTGCCAGAGTTAATACGTTGTTTTATAGTTTTCTTTCAATAATAAAATATTTTAAACTTAAAATCTTATATCAATGGTAAAACTTATCTTAAAAAAGAAGAATATTTTAATTTATAAAATACTGTTGTGTAACCTATTTTTTAAATAAAGCATTGCATATTGTCATCAAACTTTTTCAAACATATTTGTATACAGTAATCTATTACACAACACATAGTAATCTTCGAAATTTCTCTGAGACTAAATGAAGTCGTTTTTGTCAATTTTAGGAAAGAAAAATATTTAATTTTCCACCATTTTTTTTTAAGAAATTGCAACCAAGATGGTTTCAGTGTTTTAGTTTGTGAAAAAAGAAATAAAATCAAAAGTTAGTTAGATTGTTTAAAAACTTAATTATCGCGAACTAAAACTAATTCAGACAATTATTCAAAACTAAAACTACTGTTTTAGGTTGATGGTTCGGAGAATGGTCTGAACTCAATAAATCCTATAAAACGTTTTGTAATAAAACTAAAACTAAGTACTCTAAAACGCAATTACATGTAGACAACAATGTATTTATTTTTATATGTTTAGTTGAAGCAAATTGTATATGTTCTGTTTACAATCTGAAAAGTGACAAACAGTTCCAGTTAGCTGACACTTAAGAAATACGATATTTCGCAGCTTGTACAGTCTTGAAGGTAAAATTTTCGTTTCAAGTAAATATAGTAAATCAAATTAAACATATGATTGTTTATGAAAATAAATGAGCTTTTTATCCTGATATGAATTAAGGAAAAGGCTATAATACTTTAGTTAGCATGGGTAATATGACAAGAGATAAATGTAATTACTGGTTTTGATAATTTAACACACTGTAAAAAAAATGTTTAGAAAAGTTAAATATTTTACTTGTTTGTAAAAATATGTCAGTCTTCAAATGCACTCATCCTATTCTATAACCACTACGATAAAAGTTACATTTTTATTACTTCAAAATGTATAACATAAATATACAAAATAGCAGAATTTATTAATATTGAACTTAGTAAAAAATGTAGAAAAATTAGTAAACTTAACAACAGCCATGATAAATAAAACGAAGTATGAAAATAACCGTAATAAATCAAAAATATTGTTTAGTTTATAGAACTAAGAAATATTTTGTTCATTAATATTATGAATTATATTTAATATAACTTGAATAAATTAAATCATTTACAACTTCAACTTTCTTTTCTGACCAGCTATCATTAAATACATCAAAAATAAAAACTTTTGTTTTTACTGAAATGTTTGGCACACAAAAAACTAAAATTTTATTACCAAAACAAACAGCTTCACTCAGGTCCATACGATGTGTTTTTGACAAAGTAATACAAGTAAATTTTCTTGTAGAACTGTCAAACACTTCGCAACCTGAAGTATAATATCCACCAATAACAAACAACTTGTTACCCATGCTAACTGAATCATGCCAAAATCGTTTTTCAATCATATCAGGTAAATAAGTCCATTTATTTTCATAATAATCATATGCTTCTACTGATTTAGAATAACCTCCAGTAACAACAATTTTGCCTTCAAAAACTGTACAAGCTGCAGAACTTTTTTTTTTCTTTGTTCCAGCTAATTGAATCCATTCGTCACTTTTTAAGTTGTAAACATAACATGTGCCATTTTTATAAACTACATATAAATTGTTTTTGAAAGAACAAGTACAAAAATTACATTTATGTAGATTTAGTTGCGTTCTGCACGACCATGTTTTAGTTTTATTAGAGAACATTCTGATAGAATTATCATACTCATTGTTTTTTGTTTTGCCACCACAAGCAAATAAATCTGAACTAATAACAGCAGTTTTACAACTATTAAGTTCCTTCGGCATTGAAGTAAGTTTTTCACATTTTAGTTCACGACCATCTAGTTTATAAATACTGTTTACCAAATACCTACTATTATTGTTCAATCCTCCACAAACTAAAACACTGAAATCATCTTGGTTACAATATCTATTTTTATATAAAACTTTTGGTGGAAAATAGAATTTTTTTCTTTCTTTCATTGTTACTTCTGGTTATAAACTTGACAAATGTACTTAACTTCAGAGATCTGACAAATTTAACCCTTGTGTTTTAAAATAACTAGTTTTTCACAAGAAACATTTTTTATTCGATTAAAAGAAAAATAAAATATTTAAACTATACTTACAGTGAGTTTTAATTTTTATCAAAATTTAAAAAGTAAGCAAGTTAATCTGTAGATAAACATTTTACTAACTGTATAAATAGCGTTGTTTAAAAGTTCAATTGAAACTAAACCTGTTTATAACATATTTTAATCTTTTACTTAAAAGAATGTTTTCTTTGAACATTATTTAACTGTTTTTGAAGATGTGATATGTTTATAAAATTCAGTATTGTCTTGTCAAAGCTTGTAGTACATCACTAGTTATATTTGTTTTTAAGTGCTTGTTCAGTTTAGTAAAACAGCATAAAAATTCAATGTTAAATAAATTTAAAATACTGCAAGTTTTACAAAGTAAACATTAAAATACATAAAAAAAATCAATTTAAACAGTGTTCAAAGTTTGTTCAATATCTGATACCAATTAAAGAAAATAGTCACTATACACGTTTTTTTTTATGGTTTTATAAACAGATAATATTTAGTTTCATATCAATTTTTATAATATTCGTCGTAAACAGTAAAAACTACAAACAAAACACTTCTGAACTTGAAAAATTATTTAAAATATTTAGAACATAAAGGTATGATCATACCTTACTCTAGTACTAATTAAAAGTAAAAGTTTCAAACTTCGTATATAATTTATAGTAGTTTAAAATCATTGTTTTTATTTAAATAGTAATTTCATTTTATTTAACTTTTAACTCACTCAAGCTAAAGTGTTTTTAAAGAAGTTTTTTGTAAAGTATAAAAAAACATACTAAAGACAGATAAAAGTAGAATATTATATAACATAATATAATTAGAAACATATTATTATTATGAAACCAAATAGACTTTTTTTACCTGCTATAATTAAAACAAGAAGCTTTCTTACTTCAGGTAGTATGTGTAATAAACTGATTGTTATTGGTCGAACTATTAATACGGATAGCGAAGTGTTTGACAGTTATTATCAAAAAATACATTCACCAATTCTGCTTCTATTTCTATTTTATTTTAAAGCTGTTTGGGTTGGTAGCAACGTTTTTGATTTTGTTGATAATGATTTCTCATCAGAAACAATTTTGTCAATTCATATATTGCTTATGACAGCTGGTCAAAAAATAAAAAAAAATCGTGAATAACTTGACTTAGTAAAGTTTTATCAAGTATAACTCAAATTAAAATTTGGAAAAATAATTTTTTGGTGATAAAATTTTATATTTGTTTTAAATTTTACTGTTGTGATCATGCTGCGTTTATCTTATTAGAATTTTTGTTATTTTTATAAATTTTTGTTTAGTTTCTACTCCCTGTAATAAATGTTAAGTTTACTAATATGTTTAGTACTTTTGTTTAATTTGCATTATTTAAACCTAGAGTTGAGGTGTTTTAGTTCTAACTTAAACATCTGAATTATATTTAAAATAAAGAAGTTTTTTAGTTTTTAATTTAATTTATAATAAACAACTTATAAACTATTAATTAGAACATAAATATAATATATTTGTTTTGTTATTTCAAAAGTTGTACAAATATCTTGTATTTGATTTTTATTAAGAAAATATTCTTGTCTACATGTAAGTAGAAGTATAGTAAAGGTTTCATTGTTAGTTGAAAATAAAAAAATCTACTTTTTTAAGGATGAAAAATTATTTATTTCAAAAACAATAATTCAGCAATGTTATATTTAATCAATTTCCTTCACAAACATTTAAGAAGCAATCAAACTAAAAATATTCTAATTAGTTTTAACTCTTTTAAATCATTCTTACAGTCTAGCCCATTAGAAAAAGTTTATTTCTTAAACAACACACATTTAAGTTTTATGTTCGAGTTACGTACTTAATAAAGTAATGTATGTATTACTTCAAATACAGAATTAATGAATTAATTTAAGAAATATATTTATAAATAATATTAATTTTGTGCTGTAAAGTTGTGATGACAAAATATGTTTAAAACAATAAATGCTTAAATGAAATCTAGTATTTATAGGTAGTTAAATATTTGGACTTATTGATTATAAAGTAACAATGATTTATTTTCATCTAAATGGTGTTATTATAAACTACGAAAGCTATAAATTGGTTAACTGAAATTTACTTACAATGAAAATGAATTCTTTATGTGAATATTTTTAGTTGATATACACGTTAAATATTTTAAATTTCGCATCGCATTGCAAAAATTTAAAGAAATTGTATTTTCTAAATAACAAACGAGATTTAGTAAAAAACATATTTAATAACTAAATTTTTATTTAATTTTAGAATATTCATTACATAACGAAAACTAAACTTTGTTTTTCATCTTTCCTATAATTATTTTGTGTTATGTGAACTTTCAAAAATGTATAACAACAGCAAAAAGACTTTTTGTCATTAATCTATTGATTTGATCATTTTTTTAAAATTAATTTTATAGATATGTATAAGTTTATGCTTAACATTTATTTTGCTGTTTAGTTGTTATCTGTAAAAGTTAACTTTCAAACATTAGAAAAATATTTCATTCAATATATTTTTAACTATATTTTTTTCGTTTTATGCATTATACCAGGAGCGTGTTTTGGTTTCCTGTTATCTATGTACCCCCTAAAAATAAAGAAAAAAAGCTTACATATTCATAAACAAAATTATTAAGGTATTTTGTTGTACTTATTTGCTAAACTTATAAATAATGCATATTGATTTTATTTCATAGAAATATTAAAATAAGAAAATACCACATTTATCTGGTCATCTCTTTAAGCCAGCTTGGATAAATCAAAATTAAACTTTATTGCTATGTAACAAAATATATTGTGTACTCAAATTTCACTTTTGATCTGGTAAACTATTTACTAGGTTGCTTAAAATTTCCATTATTAAATTCTGTTCGATGCAAAAAAAAATATTACTTTGCATTGTTTATAAACTATTAAGTACATTTTTACATCAAAAATGTTTAGTTTAAGTCATAAATTTTATTTCAACTTTTTTATTTCAAAAAATATATTTTTTTCTGGAGCAAACCATGAAATTTAAACCTTCATATCAACTGAAAATTTAGTTGAATATTGCGAGGTCAACAGAGATAGAACTGTTTTTAAAGTTTTGATTCTGAAGCTTACTAAAAAGTGACTATGTAATTTTAACAACTTGACCGTGACATTCAGTTAGTTATGCTATAATACTTGAATAAAACCGTAATTTAACTTAGTGTCTATTTAAGTATTTAACTTAAAACTAATGGGTTTGTATCTTATTATGTTCAACTTAAAAAGTTTAAAAACTCACATTAGGCCCTATAACTTCAGGCAACGCATATAATTATCATTTACTATTCTTTAAATTTGTTATTTTTTATGCGTTGACCACAGGGATTAATTTTTAAATGTGTGGTGAAAATGTTTTTGAAACCATCAATAGGACTCTTGCACCGTCAAGCTACATATTTAGTACCATATAAATATACTTATACTTGATTGAATAGGTTAGATAATATTTTTAAATGACATTTTAACTTTTAATAATTAAATTACGAAAAGTATTAATTTTATAACAAAATATATTTTGATAAAAAGAAATTAGAAATTAAAAGAACATCAGTAAATATAAATTTAACTTTTAATCGTAAAAGTTTATAAAAGTTTTTGTTGTTTTGATTTGATACGATTTGAATAACTATATGTACTTCTTTATCGTTATTTACTTTAAATTTACTGTACTACTAATTATATTATAGTTAATAAGACTTTTTTATTAAAAACATTTAAGCTGGATTTTAACTAATAAAAAAAAATTGAAACAGCATTACCTAAAAAGTGCGTACCTAAGAAACCTGAGTACTAAACATATGTTTTAATTAGCTAAAAATGTTGTTAAAGTATAAACGAAAAACTTTTGTATAAAATAAACATCAAAACTTATTCTTTCTTGAGCCGATACTTTTACATTTGTAATTAACAAAAACTGACCCAGATATTAATAAATAAAATCAATAAGTTATTTAGGTGCTTTTAACGTTAGTTGATAGTTGAAAACTTTCTATAATCAATAAGTTTAGTTATACATATTTTTTTTAAATAATATGTAAAAAGTAGAAGAAAAATATTAAAGACAATTACTGAAGCAGTTTTATATGTCTGTACTGTATGTTTGAAAAATAGGGTTTAAACCCTGGCAGTTTTAGAAAACTTACATACATTTTTTTTTTAATAAAAATAATTTTTTAGACTATAAAGAATACATGTATGATTTAAAAAAAATTCAAATAAAATCACTGATTTATATTTTAACTTTGAGCAAAGATATACAAAATAAAAGAATATGATATTGTTTAATTAAGACAAAATATAAAGAAAAGAAAACAAAAAAAACTAAGATTCTTATACGCCTAACACAAAAATAAATTAAAAAAAAACTTAAAAATCCGTTTTAATCACTCAAAACTAGTTTATGTTAACTAATGGTAGCGTAAGGTGTGGCCTATCTTTCATTTTCTAAAAAAAACTTTTTTTGTTTGATTTTTACTTAAACTATTTTTAAAATTATTTATTATATATTTTTTACTAAAATGTATTTTTAAATTTTCAGGATTAATCTTCTTGTTTCAGTTGGTTGAAAATCCATATTTATAAGGTATTTAAAGACAACAGTAGTATTTCAAGTTACATAAGTCAGTAAGTCTAGTAAGTATCTAATTTACAATTTTTTTAAATTCTACGTTAAATTGATGAACTATAAAAAACTTGTATTAATAAAAAGAATATTTAAAATACATACATATATTAGTACATATGTTTTTTTAACCAAAATAATATCTGTAATCTAATAAACCTTTTTACCTATGTATACTTTTATTTACTTTTGCTTCTACATACTTGTAAATGCAGTGTTTTTCATTTATTTAACTTATAAGTTTTGTGCTGTTTAACTAAGTTAAACAAACAATTAAATATAACTAAAGCTAATTATTTAATAAAAGTTCTAAAAAAACAACCAACTTTTTTTACATATTTCATCTTCAAAATCAGTTAACTGTAGTTCAAGGAAAATATTCTCTTCTATGTAAAACTTTAAAATATGTAAACAGTAAGTTTATCTTTAATTGAACTATTAAGTAAAAGTATATTTACTGTTCATAAAATACTTAAGTTCGAATGAATTTTTACTTTTTGAGTTGAACTAAACATTACATTTTATGTCTAGTCTATAGAGGTTGTTTTTATTTCATTCATTCAAAAAGTGTTTCTTGTAGAAATTAATTGCATATTTATCTGACACACATATTTTTAATCTGCTTAGATCTCGTAAGTTAAATGAAGTCTTCTTTGACAAGTATAAAACCAGAAGTAGCAATGCAAGGAAGAAAAACTTTAGGACTTTTACCAAAAGTTTTGTATGAAAACAGATATTGCAACCAAGATGATTTTAGTATTTTAGTTTGTGGAGGAAAGATTAAAAATTATAAAATTAGAACTGTAAGAACTGTCAAAAGTGTTTATAAACTAAGAGGTCCTAATTTTAAATGTGAATATTATGCTTCAATGCCGATCTGTCTTGGAGAATATAAAACTGCTGTTGTTAATTCAGAACTATTTATTTTGGGTGGGTTTTCGCATAATTCTGAATACGGTAAAGGGTTTTCTCAAAATGTAAAATTCAATAGGTCTATCATAAAGTTTGGTAACAAAACTAAAACTTGGTCAACTAAAGCGCAATTACCTCAAGACTGCAAGTATTTTTGTGTTTGCTCCTTCAAGAAAAACTTATATGTAATTAACGAAGCTGGTTTATGTTATGCTTACAATTTGAAAAATGACAAATGGGCTTATTTAGCTAGAACAAAGGTAGAAAAATGTTTAGCAGCTTGTTCAGTTTTTGAAGGAAACATTGTTGTATGTGGAGGTTACAACTCTGATAAGACATTAAAATCAGTAGAAACATACGACTATCATGAAAATAAATGGACAAATTTACCGGATATGATTGAAGAAAGATTTGTTCATGCATCAGTTAGCATGGGAAATAAACTGTTTGTTATTGGTGGACACAATGTAAGGAGTTGTGAGGTTTTTGACAAGTTTTCGAGAAGTTTTACTTTGTTGAAATCAAATATTTATTCTCGGCGCGTACGAGCTGTTAGTATTGGTTATAATATTATAGTACTTTCTGTGGAGAGTAGAAAAATAAGAGTATATAAATACGATATTGTCAATGATCATTGCTGTGAAATGGATGTTGAAATTTTAAAAGAAGATGTTAGTTGTGTTAAGTACGCTTCGTGTTGACGAAATACTATTTTTCTTATCGTTGAACTAATTTCCTACTATTTATTGTATTTTTAAAACTATTTGTTACTTGCTATGTTTTTGTCTATCTTTTGTTGTTTATCTATTCTATATTTAAAATCGGGGTTTAATAATATTATTTTATAATTTTTTAATTCTTTAAAGAAACACAATAATATAAAATAAAAAGTACTCAAAACTTCAAATTTGTACACTATATGAAAATTATTTATTTAGAAAAAGTTATATATAATAAAAGAATTTTGTTGTTAAAAGTGTTTTATATAAAATAAACACAGTTTGTTTTAAATAGTCTAGTTTGCTAATCTACTAACCGTTTTTTTTTACATAATATATTTTTAACTAAACAATAAACTTACAGTTTTTAAGGATTTCTCAAACTAATATTTTTTAAATGTTTCATAATTTTAAAATGCGAAACTAAACAAGTTCGTAGACTTGCGAACTTGTTTAGTTTCGCATGTATTTTAAGTGAGGTGAATGTATTTTAAGTTTAGTTTTAAATAACAAATTTTGCTCAATTAACTTCAAAGCTAGTTGTTACTTATCTGTGTTAGAAATTAGAATGTTACTAAATACAAACTATTTATTATTATTATTAAATATATAAGTAGCCCCCAAATGGGTTAAAAAGTTTTTACTTAAACACTTAATTTTACTATGTAAATTTAGATTTTATAATAAACAACTTATCTACAAAAAAACACAAACAGATATTAAGCTTTTATTTAAATAAAGAATAAAGTACACACTCTAAGTTTGTAAAAATTAAATGAAAAACTATTTTAAACAAATAAATAAAGTAATAAAACATTTTAAGTAGCTCTATCACTGTACTTTAAGACTATCAATAAATATTTTGTAAGTTTTCCAAGCTAAACTTTTTGTTAATAATTTTTAATTTTAGGCATAAAAATAAAAATATTAAAAGAACTTTGCTAATATTGAGTGAAGAAGTAATTGAAATAAAAAATAATTTAGCATATTCATTGACAATTTATTTTGTTCTAACTGCATAAATTAATTGATTGTATAAAACAATAAACTTTATACAATGATTGCTAAAGTTTCGATCTGGCTATAACCTTAATAAATAATTAATAAGATAAAAAATAATGTTAGAATTTTTTTGATACCATCACTATTTAAAAAGAAATAAACTTTTACACTACAATAAAGTTAACAAACTTCGGTTTATACTTTTTTTTCTTATTTATAAATTTGCTTTTGTTTTAGTCAATTTCAGAAAGGCACAACAAAACAGAAGTTAAATTAAATACAAAATATTTAAAAATAGATATAGGTAATTTATGAAATGTGGCTTTTAACAACGAACTGTGGAAAAAAATTAACTTTAACTTAAAAAAACAATAGAGAACTGCAATGTATTACGAAGTCACAATTTAAATGTTTTTGGTCGGTTACATAAGTTTATAAAAATATATAAAAATTAATTTTGTATACTTATAAATTAAACGAAAATATATTTAAAATATTGCACCACTGGTCAATTTAAATTAAAAAGTTTTGTATTGTCACCAACAATTTAAGTTAATTGTCTTTCGCTGATATCGCTGTTTTATTGGCTAACCAGGAAAGTAATAAAATTTTTTAAATTTTATTTTTAGAAGATATTTATAAATGCTCTTTTAATTTGAAGTTACCCAGATGAACTATGATATCACATAAAAAGTGTTTTATTTGTTTGAGAGAACTAATTTTTATTAAGAATTTTAGCTTTAGATATCATTATTTTTGGTTTAAATATGAAAACAAATAAAAAAAAATATCTTGAATTGAGATTTTACTACTGACGTATTAATAAAATTTCAAATACTACCGTGTAATGTTTTTTATTTTTGTGTGAATAAAAATTTTCTCCAGGTTTAAAAACTCTCTCGAATTATAACTAAAAATATATTTGTTGGTTAGCTTTATAGCGTTGTTTTAGTTGGCCGTAGCAATTAAAAAATAAATTATTAAAAACAAAATGTTACGAATTGTGTAATAAAACTTGATCCATATTTGCCAGATCTCAACTAAATTATCGCCATAGAACTACTCGAGCATAAGTTAAAACAGACGATTAATCAGTATTTACAATTCTTCATTTTTAGAAATGTGTCTACTTTGCTGTAATGTGTAATTTTTACTCAGTAAAATACTTCTTTTGTGCTTTTGTTTATTTCATTATAATACTTGTGACAATTTTTTTTTACATTGGTTTTAGCAACTATGCAGTAAAATAATTTGGTAAGTATATTTTGGAAAGCAAGATAAAAATAACTTCTTTAAAATTAAGTGCTAAAAAACTTCACAAGTTTTAGTGTACTAGCCCCTTTATGAAGAATTTTTATAAGTATAAAAAAAATATTATAGTTGAAAAAGTATTTTATTAAACTAATAAAGTTATTATTATATGCATCTTCTCAATGTTTATAACTAAATTCAAATGATGATTAACTTTGCCTATAATCATAAAACTAAATACTGCTTTTTATTTTTCAACTCTAAATTATAAAAAGTAATATTTAAATAATTATCATGTTATATCAAAATTTTTTGTTCACAGTGATTAATTTTGAGTGAGTTAATTTACAAACAAACCATAACATTTCTCAAAGTTCAAGAACTAGGTGATCTATAACAAAAGTTTTACTTGTAAGTTTTAAACAAAATTTAAAGGTAAGTAATATTTACACATTTTATTAATTTATTAACGTTTAATGTAATTATGAATTATTCGCTTCAAAATAATCGCAACAGCGTTTAAGATAAAATCAGAATTTACATAGTTTCGGTTGTTTTAATAACAATTTTATGTTGTCAATTTATAGTAATTGAATATTTTAAACGAACCGAAAATAATTAAAACCGAGCTAAAGCATCACTCCGTGCTAAAATGTCACTCTGTGCTAAAGTGTTACTCCATGGTAAAGTGTTACACTGTGCTAAAGTGTCAATCTGTGGTAAAGCATCACTCCGTGCTAAAGTGTCACACTGTGCTAAAATATTACTCCGTGCTAAAGTTTTACTCCGTGCTCCCATTAATAAAGTTTTTCTGACCCATTAATAAATTAATTAAACAAAGAAAACAAAAATGCTGCGCTCTTGATTTTAGCAAATTTCATTCAAGTCAAAAAAAAATTCTATTGAACTATATATTTTTAAACAAAATTATTAAGCAAAATTTTGTTAACTTCTTTCTTTAAATTTAGTAGATAGCTGTTTTGAAACACAATTCTTGTTAATCTGTTAAATTAAATTATAAAATAACGGTCAACAATGTTAGTGTTAATAAGTAGCTACTAAATTGTTAAGATAAGCTGATAATTTCTTTTTAATAACTTAATTTAAAATACATTTCTTATTAATTTTTAGTTTAATTTTTTTTATTGATTAATTTATCAGTTTTCATGAGTGAAGAGTCCAAAACTTTTTTGTTAGGTAAAGTTTTTACGAAGATTTTCTAAAATAAAACAAAATAGCCCTGCTAAAAAATTTATAGAAAATATACAATCAATGAAATATAAATATTACAACTTATTTTCATGGTAAAATTTCAAGCAAACTAATTCAGTATTTTATAAAAGTTTAAATATTGTTTTTTTACCACAGTTTTTCTGTACGTAGAAACTAGTAAGGTTTTACTGCTGTTTGTTAGTAAGATTTTAATTTTTTAGCTACTTAAACATGCTAGATTATTAAATCAAGTATTAAATACTATATATTTATAAATATACCATACATCATAACCTATTTTATACAAATAAAATTTTATTTTCATTTAAGTATGTCTATGTAAAAATATTTCTTGCATAATAAATGATTAAGATTGCAACAGTCTGTAATAACAAAAAAACTTTAAATAAGCGAAAGAAAACTTTTTAATTTTCCACTAACAATTTTGTATAGAAATAGATATTGTAACCAAGATTATTTCAGTGTTTTATTTTGTGGAAGAAGAAATAAAATTGAAATTTCTGTCGACACTGTTTATAGACTATACGGTCGCAAACTATAATTTAACAACTTTACTTGAATGCGAGAGAAGTTTTGTAAATGTAAAATAATTTAAATAATTCAAATTTATTTGTTTTTGGTAGGTTTTTGCAAAGTGGTCAATACAATAAATCTGTTACAAGATTGTGTAATAAAATTAAAACTTGGTTGTGTGATACGTAATGAAATCTTAAAAACAATTGTTTTTATTTTTGATCCTACAACAAAACGCTTGTATGTGATTTATGAAATTAGTGAATGTTTTGTTTACCATAATGAAAGTTACAAATTAGCTGACACAAAACATATTATATATTATGCAATTTGTACAGTTTTTGAAGGTAAAGTTGTTTTATCTTGGGGTCGAAAAAATAGGTCAGTCGAAGCAAATGACTATCATGAAAATAAATGAATTCATTTATCTGATGCGATTGAAGAAAGAGTTTATTATGATTTAGTTAGCATGGGTAATAAAATGTTTGTTATTGGTGGATACTACACTACAAGCTGTGATCTATTTGACAGTTTTTTCCAAAAAATTCACACGTATTTATTCTACATTTGTAAGTATTATGAATCATTTTAGATATAAAGCTGTTTTTTTTTGGTTACAAAAAAAAGTATTTTCCACGCTATGGAAAACATTTGAAACAAAAGTAATTAATTATGATGTTATTTACAGGTGGTCAGAAAAATATTTAAAGTCGTAAATAGTATGATTGAAGCCAGTTTCATTAAGAATAGTTAAGATTTAAACTTATAGACGATTTTCGATTAATAATTTTGTTTTATTATTTTCTGTTTTACTGTTATGTTAGTATTAATTTTATCTCCATAATATATTCGCTGTGTTTATATTCTTTACGTCGTTCCTTTTTCATCGTTGTAATTAAATTGAGTTACTCTATAGTTGATCATTTAGAAGTGTTAAAAAGTAAATGTCTAAGTGTTTAAAGGTTTATGTTGAAAAAGAGATAATGCGAAAAGTTTACGGGAATTTTAACACTTAAATTTATATTTCTTAGGCTTAAGTGGAAAGCCAAAATCTAAAAAACGTCTGGAGACCGCAAATTACTTTTTTTAAAATTTGCCTGCAGTCCGAAAATGTTAATAGACTACTAACTATGCTTTAAAACTTTGATTATTGACCCAGTAACGTACCATACTAAAAACACACAATTACTTCACCATAATCAAAAATGTTAGCTACTCTAAAAACGAACTTATAAGTTTTTTAGAGTAACATAGCACTGGCACTTATAAGAATTTATGAATTAAGAAAGTTTTTATAAGAATTAACTTTTAACAAACTAAACTTGATAAAATAATGTACTTCGCAATTCTTACATGCTTTAGCTTTAAAGTTTATTTCAGATTATAAATAAAAGCCTAAGTTATCATACAGTTGTTATATTTTTCAAACCGTTCTGAATTACAAGCTAACTTAAAACTTTTTAAGTTTTTTTTACACACCAATTAATTACTGAAAAGTACGGCCACGAAACATTTTATACCTACAATTTATGACCTGAATAATGTCGATATTTTACTTCAAGTTCCATAAAGGAGTTTTTATATCACAACAATCATACCATGATTTATAAATGAGACAAGGGCTATAACATTTAAAGCTTTATGAATGTCTTTTTTTTATATTGTAACACAATATATAGTTTTGAAAAGTTTTTGTATATTGGTTAAAACAACGTAACAAAATAAATGAAATAGTTTTAATATTTGGCTGTAATGTAAACATATTCCAAATATTTAGACATTACAAGAGATAAAACAAATTAAAAATTTTAATGCGTTTTCATTAAAATTTCTGTTTATTATTAATCTTTAACATGTTTTAAACGTTTAACTTTATTTGAACATTATATATTTCTTTATAAATTGTAATATGACAGTTACAAATCAAAATATTTCTACAACATAATTCTCCGCAAGTAAATATGAACACGATCCAAGGTAATATTCCAATTATTAAGCATATACTGAATGTAACTACAAATTTTTTAGCCAGTGTGCTCACCCTCCATTTCACGGCAATGCTAAAAACGTTGTTTGTACTCAAACTTATATTCAACCAAACGCGGTTAAAGAAATATATGATTTAAAGATAAATAACATTTAAAGGTTTCAACAAATGATATAACTTAAACTATTTTAAAAGTTCTTTTTATGACAATCTTTCAATTCAAAAAATAGAACGTAAAAAACAATTATTAAAAACTTATTAAGATTTTATTATTAACGGATTTCTTTTTTATTTAGAGTATTTGTTTTGGAAATATAATTCTAAAATGTTTGAAGTTATGTGAATTATTTGATGCGAATTTCATACATAAGTATACTTATTTAGTATATCATATCATCATCGTCATTAGGAGACCACGTGTCAAATGTTTAGAAGAGTTGTTGACCACAAAGTAAAATATAAACGCAATTTTGGCGTATTTGCACGTACTTGCGTGTAGCTTGTCAAAATTCAATATCGATAACAACTTCAATGTCCTTAAAAGATGTTAAAGTTTTATAGTTTTGAATCGATGCTCATTGAAAAAGAAAAACCAAAACTGAATATATATTAAGTTTCTGGAAATTTAAAGATCAATATATTAACAAAACTGTTGTTTTGCTTTTACTAGAATGTTTTTTTTATTTTTGTACAACTACGCTATATTAAGTTAAAAAAAAGTTATATCAATACTCAAAAATGTTTCACAATTCAGTCAACTTTTGGAATAGAATCAAAGATATTATTCGAAAAGGTTTAAGTTTTACAAACTTTTGAAAGTCAAAATTGTTTTTTGGTTAAGTTTCAAGTGGTACTTAGTACAAAAAATCCTTCCGAGAACAAAGTTTAAAATGAATTATAAGCGTTGTTTCGATACTTTTTATCATTAAAAATTATATATAATCTAATGTTATACTTTTGGCTAACCTTAAACTAATTTACTCATCTAATTATTACGGGACTAATCTAGATGAAAATATTAATAAGAATTTTTGTTAAACAAGTGAAAGGTAATAAAGGATACTTAGTTTTAATCAGATTATTTAAAAGCGTTTTGTGTGTTATTTTCATTTGATTTATTAAAGTAGTCTTATCTTAAAATTATATTATAACTATGTTAATAAACAAAGATACGTATAAAATAGCGAACTTATTTATTGAAATGAATGAAAACAAAAACCAACTATATCACTAAAACAAAATTTCATAAACAAAATTTTGTCTGTAATAAACTAATAGAAATTAAAAATAATATCAAACAAAGAGGCTATTTACTCAATGATAGTCGGAATTAAACTTAATATAACTTGACCAAACTAAAGTGTTCACAATTTCGACTTTCTTTTCTGACCAGTTGTCTTGAATAAAATCATAAATAAATACTTTTGTTTCCGATGTCGCATATACCTTAAGAAATACTAAAATTTTATTACCAATACAAACAGCTTTACTCATGGATGGTATCGTAGTTTTTGTTGTAGCAAAATTAATACGAGAAAATTTTCTTGAAAAACTATCAAAAACTTCACAGCTTGTAGTTTTCCATCCACCGATAACAAACAATTTGTTACCCATGCTAACTGAAGCATGATCATATCTTTCTTCAATTATATCAGCTAAATAAATCCACTTATTTCCATAATAGTCATATGCTTCAACTGATTTTGATCTACCATCATCGCCACCAGAAACAACAATTTTGCCTTCAAAAACTGTACAAGCTGAATCGAACCTTTTTTGCTTTGTATCAGCTAGTTGGGTCCATTTGTCATTTTTCAAATTGTAAACAATAAACTTAATATTTCCATAAACTAAATATAAGTTATTCTTGAAGGAACAAGTACAAAAACATCTAGAATAAAATTGTAATTCTGTTACATGTAACCAAGTTTGAGTTTTATTACAAAATTTTCTAACTGATCCATCAAAGCAAATATTTTGCAAATATCCACCAAAAACAAATAGTTCTGAATTAATAACAGCTGTTTGACAATCATACAGTTCATTTGGCATGGACGTAAAATTTTTACAATTCAATTTACGTCCATCTAGTTTATAAACACTTTTAACAGCTTTGTAGTTTTCAGTCCTTCCTCCACAAACTAAAATGCTGAAATCATCTTGGTTGCAATATCTGTTTTCGTACAAAACTTTAGGTGGAAAATCAAGACTTTTTCTTTGCTGCGATGTTGATCTTGAGTTTGAACTTGACAAAAACGACTCCATTTATTTTCAGAGAAATCTCAAAGACTAATATGAGTTGTGTAACAGATAACTATATACCACATATATTCAAAAAATTTGTTGACTTTGCAATGCTATATTTAAAAAATAGGTTACACAAGAGTACTTTAAGAAGAAAAAAAAAACTATTTTTAAGATAAGTTTTACCATTTATATAACATTTTAAGTTTAAACTATTTCATTGTTAAAAGAAAAAACTACTTAAACAACGTCTAAACTCTGTCAAAGATGGGATATGCGTATAAAATTTTGTGAAAAATCTTATTGTATTTTTATCAAAAAACTTTTTTTAATATTTTTTTAGTTTCCTGATAAACTATTTAAAACGTACGAAACCAATAACTTTAGAAATAAATGCAATGATCTCGCCTAAAATACAAAATTAATAAACACACGAATAATTAAAATAACAATTACTTAATAAGATTATGGTTTGTTGATCAAAAAAATTTTTTATAAGAATTTTTATATTTTGATTACATATTTTATGTTGTTTTAATTTTTAAATTTTAGCTTATTTTAAGCCTGGTGTTTTTCAAAGTATTAAACCTTCAAAATTTTATACAATGTTAATACAAAAGAAAACGTATCTACAACTTTACGTATCAAGAATATATTCAACATTTTTTAAGTTTTTTTTTTATTTTAATTCAGCTAAAATTACTAAATTACTAAAGAATTACTTAAGCCACGTTGATATATTTCACTATTGAAATTAAAAAAAAATCTGAAATGACTTTTATTTGGTTCAAGACTTTTTTTTATTTAAGTTTGTATTTTTAAATGATGCACATGTTTTCATATTAAACAAAAATTTGTAGAATATAATTTACTATTTTAACTGTATTAAAAATCTTAAATTTAAACAGGAAAAAAAATTCTAACTTTTTTTCTTTATACTGAGATACTTTCTTTAATACAACTACTGACTTAACAGTAATATTTGATCAACAGGCTAATTATTAATAAATAGTTTTAAATTTAAATTTTTAGTTAATAACACCAATTATAAATGAAATGCTTTTTAAAGTGTTTTTTAAATTATTTTAACGATTGTTACGTTTGCTTTTTTGTTCAGTACTAAAGTTTTGAAAATAGTAGATGAATGAATCACCACCTACAAAATAAAAACTGAAATAATATTTAATCTCTAACTATGTACTAGAAACTAAATTATATAAACTATAGGTAGGGTAGCTTTTAGCGTTACAAATATACTTTTAAAATTCATTATTATCTTAAGATTAACTATTGGTAATAAAATTTTGATTTTTAATAGGTGTCCTTATTTGTATGACCTTAAAATTGGTTTTATGAAGCTATTTAATTTAACTTATTGTTTTGAAGAAATTTATGAATACTAGATACGAATAAACAATTGTTGTAAATGTTTAATGACATTATTATTTTCCGAAAAATATCAAAACACAAGACTTTATTGATAAGTTTGTTTATATTTTTTCATAAAAAGTTAATGTGACAAATTTTGCCTGAGTTCAAATTATTGAGAGTTAAGTCACAAACGGTTTTCAGTATTTTTTAAATATCAAAAAAATTAAAATATATTTGCTTGCTTTTGTCTTTATTTTTATAGTACATTAATAAATTGAGTAGTAATTCGAAGTACTCTTCAATAAAGTTAATTTCTTTACTCTTTTTTTTTAATGCTAATAACTATTTCAAAAAAGTTTAGAAAAGTTTGTTATAAATGTAATAAATGAAAATTCTAGTAATTAAAATGCTAACTTAAAATGACTCATTTATAAAATAAATATTTAAAGTAAATTAAAAGAAATTTATTAAAAGTAAGAAAAAAAAATACATGCTAAAAAGTATGAATATGTTATTGTTTTAAATTGAAAAATTTAATAAAATAAAAAAAAGTTTGTGTTATGGTATAAATATATATCAAAGAAATTTTAATTGAAGTATTCTAATTTTTCGAAAAAACCTAAAAAAAAAATAATAAAGATCTCTTGGCTGTTTACTTTTATCAAAACTCATTCTTAAAATTACGAAAACGATTCACGATAACGATCTATTTTCAGAAAAAAATCAATATTTAGTTACGTCTGTATTTATATTAGTTTTGTTTCAGTTATGATGTTACCACATTTAAAAACACCTAATATAAGTAAAAAAAACTTAACGATTCACAATTAATTAAATATACTTCAACGTTCAAACGTGTATTCGGTTTAAATCTGGTGAAGTTTTTATCACAAAATAATACAAACAACTGCTGTTTAAAAAAAAAACGAACAAGATTTTAATAAAATAAATAGATATAAAAATAATCATAAACTTTGATAGTAATAAAAAAACACTGTATAAGATAACTAAACAAATGTTTAAAATACAAATTTAAAGCAGTTTTTTTCACACAAAATATAGTTTTAGGATATACTGCCATCGAATTTTGTCACTACAAGAATTACGACTTTCTTCTCGAATTGAATTCATAATCAAAAGTTATACATGTGGTTAAATTTTATTTAAAATGTTTAAACCTGATTTATGAAGACTGTTGTTGTAATAACTATTTGCTTTTTTTCCTTATAGAGAGTAAATTTAAATAAAAGTATTTATTCTGTTAGGTCTTAATTGTTTTTTATTTATAAAAAATATTTCTAAAACAATAACTCGCTCAATTCTATCATACGTGTAAGATCATTTTTATTAAATAATTGAATATTCTAAATTTACTGTAATTAGTTTAATTTTTATAAAATTTTAAGGCCTCAAACAGTTTGCAATGAAAGTAGGAAACAAAAAATAAAATTACTTGATTTAAATATATTATTTGAAATTTCAACTTACGACAGAACTTTTTAAGTTTAAATAATAATTAATCAAGCTTAGCTTTAAATCTTTTTATTTTTGCTTTAAGCTTAGTATTACGTAACTTAATTAAACTTTTACTTTTGGATCAGAGTTTTATTTGATTAAAATAATCTACTATTAACATTTGTGTTTTTAATATTTCTATATAAACAAATGAACAGAGTTGAAAACTTAGTATTTAATGCAGTAAGTCAAAACGAACGAACACTACTTTAAACTTAACAATAATCTTGCTAAAAAACGTAGTAAGACCAAAAAAAGGAAAAAGTAAATAAGAAATACCAATTCTACTGTCAGAAAAGTTCTTTATTCAATTTTAATCTGAGTCGTACTTAATGTAACTTGACTAGAACAACTTATTCACCTGGTAGATCTTCTTATTTGAACAGTGTTCACTAGCAACATCATAAATAAATATTTTTGTTTGCGATAAAATACAACTCTCAGTAATAACTATAACTTTATATCCAACACAAACAGCGTTGAATTTAAAATTATACATTTTATTAATAATTGGACATCTAACATTAGTAAACTTTCTTGAAAAACTGTCAAATACTTCACTCTTCAAATTATTATTTCCACCAATGACAAACAATTTATTACCCATGCTAACTGAAGAATGGTTATTTCTACAACCGATCACATCAGGTAAGTAAGTCCATTTGTTTTCATAATAATCATAAGATTCTACTGATCTTATGTTACATCCTCCAGTAACAACAATTTTGCCTTTAAAAACTGTACAAGCTGCATAAGACCTAGATTGCATCGTATTAGCTATTTGGATCCATTCATCATTTTTCAAATTGTAGACAAAACATGTACTGGTTCGTTTGAAAACGTATAAATTTTTCTTAAAACAAAAGAATCAAAACAACGATCATTAGATTGTTTTTATACGACCAGGTTTTAGATTCATTACAAAATTTTCTAATACACATATTATATCCTTTACTTTCCGAATAACCGCCATAAACAAACAAATCTGAATTAATAACAGCAGTTTTGCAACCAGTACTTGCATATTTCATTAAAGTGAACATTTTACATTCAAGTGTAGGAACATGAAGTTTGAGAATATTATCCACTTCACCGTATTCTTTATCGAAACCTCTACAAACTAGAATACTAAAATCATCTTGAGTGCAATATCTATTTTCATACAATTCTTTTGGTGGAAAGTTTGATTTTTTTCTTTTTTGCATTGTTACGTTATGTTTTGAAGTTACCGAAAACGAAATTACTTGACTGTAATATTTGACCGAATAATAGTATAATTAACACTTCAAAAAAATATTTTCTAAACTGAAGTTTAAAATTCAGAGTAATTTAAAATCAAAATAAAATAATATAAATAATTAATTGTTTTCTATTCTTTGTTTTATTTATTAAACTGATATTTTATTTTCTAGCAATACAAAAGTTAAACAACATTGTTATTAGATAATTACGTTTGTTAATCAGAAAAAAATCTTTGCTATTTTTAAATTATGTACAATATTCCATTACAATAGCAAATTTACTATTAAATATTGCGGTTAGATAGTTTCGTTTTTTTTATCAGAAATCACTTTTCAATAATTAGCGCTCTACAATATCGTTTTTTATATAGACTCTAAATTATGAATTATAATATAACAAAGATGAGACTTGGCCAAATTTAAAAGCTCTTATAAACATACTTACACTTGTGACTGGAATTTTAAACTAGAATCATTAATGATTCTGGTAATTAAAAAATAATTAAATGATAACAATAAATAAGCAATAAGCGTAATTTGGATTTTAATAGCAATATTTTGTTGATTCTATACTAGTTGTCCGTCCTAACTTAATTTAGATAATGATTGAAAAGTCATGACTTTGCTTCCTTTCATACATTACTTCAACAATATTGTAATTATGTTTTTTGAACAGAAATCACATTTTGCTAAAACTTACTTTACAATTATAATTAGTAATTTAGAAAATCTTAAACTTTTGATACCATTAATGCTCTTATTTTTGAGATGTGTATTGTTTAAACAATGGTTATGGCTAATAGCTAGAGTTCTTATGAACTTACTCAATAGTAAGCAGTATTTTGTACTAAAACCACTAACAATGAAGTGTAAAAAAATATCAAAAATAGTATATTAACATAATTAAATAGATTGAGAGTAAAATTATTTTGTGAAAAACTTAAGGTCAATAACTATAAACAGAATTTTTAGAGTTATTCTTAAGCGTTAATATAGTAAATAAATTGTTAATAGAGCTATCGAAAAATATGAAGATAAAAAATGATGCAGTTTGTTTTATAATTTTAACAAGAATTTATCAAAAAGGTAAAAAGTTTAACAAAAAGCATTCAATACTATCTTTAAAGAGCATCAATATTTATTACGCTTTTATTTACTTAAAGCTGTGAAAAGAAGTCTATGACCACAATTCAACAACTTAAGGTGCTCAGTATTGTATAATTATAAGTATTAAGCATTTTGAGTTGATATTTTCTTTTGCCCTTGAAGTCACAATTTATTTTGCACAATTTGTCATATATTTACACTAAAGTTTCTAAATCTTCATTTTGCGTCATTTTTGCATGAGCGTCAAAATTCATGCAGGAGTTTTTGCATGAAGCGTCATTTTTCACAAGTTATTATTAATGTATCAGGATTTTGGTTTAGGTTTTGGGTTAGGGTCAGAGTATTAGATAGGGTCAATGTTTTACTTAAAGTAAAGTAATGGTCAGATTTTAATTATGGTTATGATCAGGATGAATATGTGCAAAAGTGACGCTATGCAAAATGACTTTTCGTGCAAAGTGACATCTAAAGACCTTTATTATTTCTGTATTTTCAATACTATTCTTAAAATTTAAAAGACTTAAAAAGTAGGGTCATGATCATATTGAATTTAAATAAAAGAATTTTAATTTATCTATGTTATAAAAATGAAAAATCTAGTTGTAAATTGTTTATTACCACTATAATCAAAATATCGAACAAATCAAGTTACAAATACTATTTATAGTTTTACTTTGCAAACATACTTAAATTTACAATCGTTATTTTATTTAGACTGTCGTTAGTAAAATTTCTCTATTAAAATTTAAAATACCAAATTGTTTTATTAGATCTATAACAATTATCAAAAATATTTAATTGAACTTAAAAAAAAAGTTTTAATTGATTTAAGTAACACAATCTTTAAAATGAATCCAACATATCAGAAGTATTCAAAACGTTAAATATTATGAAAGTTTAAAATTTTTTGCTAAATTTTAGTCTAATTTAAGACTACTTTTTATTTTTACTATGTTTAAATATAAAATCGCTTTTCAATTAAAATTAATGTGAATTATAATAAAGTAAAAATTTTGTTTAATTGAATATAAATTAATTACTCTTTTAATCATTATTAATTATTCTGTTAATTCAGTAAAATTAGTGTATGAATAGTTAAGTACAAACTTTTTTGAATGCATTTATTATTATCAAATGTCATGTAACTTCAACATAAAACTTCATTAAAGTGTTTTTTTAATGGCTATTATAACATTTCATACTTTTTTGAGTTTTATGTATATTTTAATCAAAAAAACCTCAAAAAATACTAAATTCACTTTGTAGTAGTCATAAATGAAAAGCTTTTATGTATTATTAATCAGTGTTTATACATGAAGTGTACATTACACTTTTTTAAAACCTTAACGCTATACATTAAAATTCAATTCTAAAAATTTATAAATGAAATTTAACAGTTACCTTTCGAACTATTGTATTAATATCAAACACTACAAATAAAATAAATCATTTTTAAAGTTGTATAACTAAATTTTGAAATACTATTTGTTTTTTATAAATGATAAATATGGAACTTGTGATTTAGAATTTGACGCACGAATTTGTTTTCACTATATGAACAACTGAGATTAAAAATACCTAAAAAATAGACGTATTTTAATATTATTAATAATAATTAAAACCAAATAATTAGAAAAAATCACTGTATAAAATTAGCAATGAGTAATAATTTTTTATTATTTTTAAGTTGATATTCTTTTATACCAAGAATTAATATTTCTTTTTTAAAACAAGAAAAGAAACTGTCTTTACAAAAAACCAGCCAAGTAATAAAAGTATTATACTACATATCATAAAATTATAAATTAATTTGTAAAATCCAGATTTGATAACTTGTACAGATCTTAACAAAACTGTCATTTTTCAAATTATAAGCATAACATAAACCAGCTTCGTTAATTACATATAAGTTTTTCTTGAAGGAACAAACACAAAAATACTTGCAGTCTTTAGGTAATTGCGCTTTAGATGACCAAGTTTTAGTTTTATTACAACATTTTATGATAGACTCATTGAATTTTTCTTTTTGAGTAAACCACTATTGTATTCAGAATTATGCGAAACTGCAAGCAAATTAAATAATTCTGAACTAACAGCAGCAGTTTTACATTTACCAAGAGAGATCGGTATTGAAACATAGTTTTCACATTTGAATTTAGGACCATCTAGTTTATAAACACTTTTGACAGTTCTCACATCTCTTAATGATTTATAACTTTTAATCTTTCCTCCACAAACTAAAACACTAAAATCATCTTGATTGCAATATCTATTTGCATACAAAACTTGTGGTAAAAACTTAAAGTTTTTCTTCCTTGCATTGCTACTTCTGGTTTTATACTTGTCAACAAAGACTTTATTTAACTTACGCGATCTACGCAGATTAAAAATATGTGTGTCATATATGTAATAATTTCTACAAGAAACAATTTTTGAATAGAAAAAAAAATTCTCTAGACTAAATATAAATTGTAATGTTTTGTATAACTCCAAAAGTAAAAATTCATTCAAAAATAAATATTTTGTGAACAGTAAAAATACTGCTACTTAAAAGTTCAATTAAAAATAAACCTACTGTTTACATATTTTAATGTTTTACATAGAAAATAATATTTTACTAGAACTACAGTTTACTGTTTTTAAAGATGTGATATGTACAAAAATTCAATGTAGCAATGTTAGAACTTTTGTTACATAATTAGTTTTATTTGTTTTAATAGCTTGTTTAACTTAATTAAACAGCACAAACTTAAAAGTTAAATTATTGAAAACTACTGCAATTTTATATTGAAAACTTAATGATGCTAAAGCAAAAGTAAATAACAGTATACATAAGTAAAAAGGTTCATTAGATGACAACTAATATATTTGATTCACAAGTATATTTATATATATTTTTTGTAACTGTTCATTTTATTAATACACATTTTATATAGTTTAACAATTTAATGTATATTTTAAAAACTTCGAAATTAGATAATGTTTTTGTACTAACTGACTAATGTGACTTGAAATACTATCGTTGTCATTAAATAACTTCTGAAATATAGATTTTCTAACCAACTGAAACAAGAAAATTAGTCTTAAAAATTATTTCTTTTTTATTTAGCATATTTCAAGTTTTAGAAAACAATTTTGCGTCAACTTTTTAAGGTTCAACTTTTTTAAGAACTCTTAAAAAATAGTTTGACTAAAAATTAAAAAAAAAATTTAAAGATTTTAAGAAATCTTTATAAATATATATATAGATTAAAAAACTACAAAAGGATGAACAGCTTATTTTACACAAATCAAACTAAACATTAAAACATCATTACTGATATGTTTTAGGAAGTTTGATCGACTGGTTGATTATCTTATATAAAAAGTGGTTTTATCAATAGCTTCTGTTAATTCAGATAACTTGTTAATTTTAAAAACTTTTAACATTTTAAACTAAATGTTTCGTTGTAGAATACTATGAAGAAGTTTTAGACTTGGAATAACCTTTTAAAAACTAAAAAAAAATATATTTAAATTTTAAAAAGAGAAACTAAAGGTTTTACAGTTAGTTTTGTGAACAGAAAGTTATCAATTAAAAAAAACTTCATTAGATTAAAATTATGTTTTTTAACTGTAGAAGTCTTTTCGATGGCTTATTTAATTTTGTTCAAAAATGAATTTTTTTTTCTAGCTATCAACCTATAATAATTTAACAGAGCAAAATAGTTAAAAGTTAAAAGCTAGAGTTGAAATATTAAAATAAAATACATATTTTCAGGGTCAAAGTATTTTGAATTAAGATAAAAAAAAAAGAGCTGTAGTAATAGAAGTAAAAGCTATAAACAACTATCCAACTTCCTCCCAAATGACTGGATACTTTTGCTTTAGTTTTTGTTGAGTCCGAAAGATTTTATATCGATCTTTGGAAAAATTAACTTTAAATTCAAGGTCAGTTTGTAATTCTGAGAAAGTTTCCTGTAAGTTAACGTTTACTTCAAAAAGATCTGCTTCGAAGGGATCCATAATCCACTTTGGGACGTTTATTGAATAATGTCAGTAAACCGTTTATCAATATCACATTTAAGCTGATCCATATGAGATGAAAATAGTTCTATTTCACCTTCACTTATTTGAAGTTTTAAGTTTTCCAAACTTGCAATCTGTAAATAGTGATTATTTTTTCTAAATAATTCAAATTTGTTTCTGAAACTGGTTATTCTACTTTTTACTTTTACAAGGTTGAAGTTTTTACCTTGTAAAGTTTAGTTCAGATTGTTGATCTTACAATATAAGTCTGAAATGTAAGCAATGTCTATTTTTCTTTTAACAAGATTGTCTGCCAATACATTATACTTTTCAGAAAAAATCAATAACTGTTATAAAAACAGCCAAAAACTTTCGAAACAGTTTCCTTTTGATAACCATTTCACTTCTGTATACATTATCATCTTATCAAAAACCTCATCATTGTCATTGCACAACTTTTTAAACAGACAACTTTGTAAAGCATACCTTTTTATTTTATTGGCGGCTTTTATCACAAAGTTTAAGGAGTCATTCAAACGGATGCTCAATTTTTTTTAAATTAAATGTTGGCGATGTATATCGCAATGAATATTAAATATATCAGGGTTTAACTCTTTGTAATGTGAGATTAATTCACGATGCTTTCCTATCATATACGGAGCACCATATTTTGCAATTTCTTTAAGATGTTTTGAAGGTGTTTTATTTACTTCAAATTTTTTCTAATTTTATTTGTTAACGTGTTTACAGAAGTGAAAAAATACTATACTGTTTAATCTATTTCGCTATAAAGATATTTGACAAACTAATCATTAGAAAAGTAATTTTGAATATTATGTTTAAAGAACTCTAAATCTTATTAAAAGCTTAGCTTTATTCTTTATAATTTTTATTATATAAAAAATTGTTAAATTAGTAGGTAATTTAAATTGAAATGAGATTTTTTATTGATACAAAATTAATGTTTATTTTATTTTATTTTGATTTCTACTTTACTAATTTGTAAACTTGGCGCTAAAAAGCATTTATCTTTTATTGACTTGTGTTTAGTTGTTACAAAACTTAGTTACTGTACGCTTTGCATTGCTTTGTTAAATAAGAATTATTTAACACAACTTCTAATAGAGTTTTATGTATTTTGGGCATTATTTGTGTTTATAAAGTAAAAATAATCCTCAACCCAGGCCAAGGGTTACAATTGGTGACCGGACTTAGACATTGCACCTTCTAGCTGACTTAGAACATGTCAACAGTAAAATCTGCTGTAAAAACTCAAGAAATATCAATAGTGTCATGATTGAAAACTAACTAGGGGAACAGAACTTAAAATATGAAGATAAAAGATTAAAATGGTTAGAAATATTTACCGTTGATAAAAAAGACTCAAAAGAACAATTTTTGTATCTTGAGAAACCTAAGACTTACCATGGCATTTTTAATGAAGCTGAAAAATACTGGGTTCTTGTTTTGGCCAAACAAAGAAATGTGCGCCTATACCTAAACCACTGACCGTAAAATTAGAAACTTTAAAAGTTTCAGGGCTTACTTAATAGAAAAGGGGGATTGTTGCCAAGGGTTTTATTACCAAAAAAGGAACTACATTTCGGTAACGACCTCAACATTAAAGTCTTATTTTCAAAAAAAGCGGCTTGCTGATTTTGAAGACAAGAAAGTATTTCAAAACTAAAATTTACAGAAAGTAAAACTTTTCAGCGACACCGTGTGGTAAAAAAACCCGAAAATATTTTTAGTTATTTTTTTCAAAAACCGATATAGTGCAATCTTGTGGATTTGCGACACCTAGCGGTTAAAAATTATTAAATTTTTATATTATTTGTTTTTAATTAATAACTTTTAATATTTTTTTAAATAAAGTAATTAAACGGTAAGTTAAAAATACGTACTCAAGCGGTAGGTTGACTACACATAGTTTAGAGCTAGTAAAAGTTTAGAAAGTATTACAGAAATTACTTTTTTTGCACCTCATGCTAAAACATTTAAATGACAAGATACCCAGTAGCCTGTTAATAGGTTTTAAAGGATTTAGAAAGTATGTGATGTTAACTTGTGACTTAGACGAGATAACAACAAAACAACGGAGTTGTTTCAAGAAACTAAAACAAAACCAACAGTTGTCATACCAAGAAAGAAATAAACTGCCACTTCAACAGGTCAATGATGGGCAAAAAAAATGTTGTAACATCTTTGGTAGAAGTTTTTATAAAAACATCCAACAGTTCAAATACAAAAGTAAAATTAATCTACCACAACAAAAAGTAGTTTATGGACAAGGATGTGCTAAAATTTCATCTAATAGGTATTTCACGAAACAAAAACTAAATCAGCAGTTTTCTTACCAAAATAGAAGTAAACTGCCAAACCAAAACGATTTTTATGAACAATGTTGTATACGCATTCAAGCGTCAAGGACGTATCTTCTACGAATTTAGAGACCGAGATTGTCCTGGGAGAGAGAAATAGCCAGTCGAAGCAGCAGCTAATGCTGAAAAAAAAAACTCTTAGAAGGAATGATTTTTGATTAAGAAAATTTTGTTAATATTGTTTATTTAATTTACTATAAGGTTGTTAACTATAAGGTTGTTTTTAAATAAAAAAAGTTTTAAATCCCTCATAAGATCTTCAGTTAGAGAAATTGAGGAGAGAAAATGTAACAAAACGTTTTTTTTATTTCTAACACACTAACTTGTAATCTCAAACTGTATGTTTTCCTTTTGATTTGTTTTAAGTTTTTGATAAATTTAACTACTGTATGTTTTGCATTGATTTGATAAATAAAAATTATTGAACACAGCTACTAATAGAATGCAATATATACTAGGCAGTATTTGAATTTATAAAGTAAAAGTAATCCTTAACCGGATCCATTTAAATTGAAAAAAAATGGCGCCGGTCATTTTCACTCCGTACGTTGCCCACTATCCCGTTACAGAGATTTCTTAAGGTAATAGGGATTAGTAAAGTAGATTAGTACAACAATCAAAACAACACTTATATTTTATTTACATAAACTAAACAACACAAAGATACAATCACATCACTCTATACTAGAACTACATTTAAACACAAATTAATACAGTTGTAATAAGTATCTTATAATTTAATCAAGAAAGAATCTTTAATCTAACATGTTTGAAATGCATCTTAACTTAAAGCACACCAATAACCGCCGAATGCTGTGCCGAAACTGCTTATATATGCATTAAAAAACGCATTAGTTCTCTCAAATAAATAATTTTATTGTGGGAAAGCTTATCAAAATGCAGAATTTTTACAACATATTCCCACGCCCTAAAATCATAAAACATTAATTACTTATGATTCCCGTTTTTAATAGATTATTTTTAAGAGTTTCCACACCATCGGTACACCGTCCCTAATCTATAAGCAAGTTTGAAACTTATAATTCTGTTTTCTTAAAACAAAAATATATAATACTCATAATTCTATTTAAAACATTTTTAAACTTTTTTATAAAAAGAAAATTAAGACGTAATATTTTAAAATCATAACTGTTTGCTTGACCTGTTATGAATTAGATTCAATCTCCATGTTTATTTTATTTTTATTTCACATTAAAATATCATTCTAAAAGCTGTATACATTAGAACTTTAAATATCTATCATCTCAAAATAAGTTTTTTTAAAAGTTTTTCGGTTTTTGTAACTTCATCAATATATACTTAAAAACTTCAGAAGTATGTTGAAACTACTATTGATTTAGTAAAAGTGTTTCCTTTTAATATTTCTCCTAAAACCTACTTAATTTAATTTAACAAATTACACCTAAGTTATTAAAAACTTAACTTTATAGTTATATAAAAATAATCAAAGTATTTTTGTTATTTGGTTAAACTGGTTAAGTATTTTGCAATCAGTATGAAGTTATAAAGGTAAAAAAAAATCGTATAAAAAAGTTCATAAGCAATATTGAAAATATAATAGACATGTTATAAAAATAAAATACTTGATTTCATTCTTTTTAAACTTTTTCAAACTTCAATTAAAGGCTTTTAGTAAAATAAGTATAAACATAACCCAAATTATTTTAAATTGATTTATTGTTTAATATTATTATTAAGTATGTTTTAACATTTTTTTAAAAACCATTTAAAAATATACACAGTAGTTGCTAACGTACTTTTATTTATGGAATGATATAAGTTTCTGGGTTGAAGTTATATACCAGCATATATTTATCAGTAATATCAACTAAAAAAATTATGTTCAAAAAAAAATCTTAAAGTCAGATATTTATCAATGTTTTATTTCATTAGTTTAAGTTTAGTTTCTAATATAACTCAATTAAAATATGTCTAACTTTATTATTCTTTCTCTAATTTGTACGCTAAATTATAATTCTAATGTAAATTAAAATATAATTGCTGTTCTAGATGTATAATTTTTTTAAATTTAATTATAAACATTTTTATAAAACGTAAAAAATTTTTAATTTATCGAAGTGAAAAACATCTTACAACATAAACAATTTATATATCAATAAACAAAGAAGTAAAAAATTGAAACAAAGCATTATTTCTACTAGCTGAGAAGATCATTTACTCAACTTTATTCTGAGTTGTACTTAATGAAACTCGATCTAAACAAATTTTTTAAAACTTCAATTTTCATTTCTGACCAGCTGGCATGACTAATATCGTAAATGAAAACTTTGCATCCTATTTCATTGCAACATTTCCAAAGTACCACAATTTTATCTTCAACAGAAACAGCTCTACAGCTAGTAAGATTAAAATTATTCAAAAACTGAGAATTAATAACTGTAAACTTTCTGGAAAAACTGTCAAATACTTCACATCTTGTAGTATCATATCCACCAATAACAAACAAGTTATTACCCATGCTAACTGATGCATGGTGGTCTCTTCTTTCAATCATATCAGGAAAAAAGTTCCAACTGTTTTCGTAATAGTCATATGCTTCAACTGATTTTGATAAGTAATTGTTACTGTATATCTTATTTCTACCTCCAGTAACAACAATTTTGCCTTCAAAAACTGTACAAGCTGCATCATATTTTTTTTGCTTTGTATCAGCTAGTTGGGTCCATTTGTCTTTTTTCAAGTTGTAAACAAAAAACATATTATTTCCATAAATAAAATAAAATTTATTTGTGAAAGAACAAGTACAAAAATATGGATCATTTAGATGTAATTTCGTTTCGTATAACCAAGTTTGAGTTTTATTGCAAAATTTTCTAATAGATCTATTTAAGTTATTTGTTTGCGAATATCCACCAAAAACAAATAGTTCTGAATTGATAACAGCTGTTTGACAATTATACAGTTCATTTGGCATGGAAGTAAAGTTTTTATAGGTTAGCTCAGAACCATCTAGTTTATATACACTTTTTACAGCCTTGCTGTTTTTATTTTTTCCTCCACAAACTAAAATACTGAAATCATCTTGGTTGCAATATCTATTTTTGTACAAAACTTTTGGTGGAAATTGTAAACATTTTCTTTCTTGCATTGTTACTTCTGGTTTTCAACTCAACAAAATAACTTCATTAATCTTCAAACTGTTTAAGAAAACTCAAACGTTTTGTTTGATTGAGTAAATTATAATATATAACTTAAAAGAACTTTTATTATTTATTTACAAAAATTTTGTTTCCGATAGTTATATTAAAAAAATACTAACTATTCAGTTTTTATAGTATATATTTGAACAACAATTAAACTACTTTCAAATAGTGGTTCAGAAAATTAAACACTTTATTTTAATTAACTTATTACATTTTTTTAAACAAATTTAAAACTAAAATATTTGAAACATAAGTGAATCAAAAATTCTTTAGTTTTTATCTTTAACTTTAAACTAAGAAGTTAGATGCATGAAACTTAGATGATGCAAAACATAAATTTTAGTATCTTTTATAATAGTACAATGCACATAAAATTTCAAATATAAATATTTAAATCTATATTTTTTTTGTTTTCACAAATTTAAGCTATTTTAATTTTTTCAGTTGAAATTTTAATTTTAAAGCAGGCCTTACGACTAATATATTTGCAACTATTAAACTTTAAAAGTTTTAACAACACAGATTCAAGTATTTATCCATGTAGAAAAAAATGGTTTGTAGTGAAAGCTAATTAATTTACTTAATTGTGAATTATTAAGTTAAAATAGATATTTTAAGCTGCTTTTAAAAATTAATGGTTTCTAATCATTTATTTGTGTTCTACAGTTTTAACATTTAATTGTTCTAATTGCATCTTATCTGAAATAAGAAGAAATGCATACTTTAATTGACTTAAATAAAATCAAAGCATTTAGTTGATAAGACTTTTAGCAACTAACAGAAAGGTCCTTTTCATTTGAATTTATTTTTATAGTTATCTTCTATTATCTAAAGTAGTGGTCGTCAAGGTGTACACTGGTGCACGAAATTTTTAGGGTACCCGAAACTCATTTAGGGATGAACGAAATTTTGAGTTTACAAAAAAGTTCATAGAGTTAGATTAAGTATGTATTTACTACTTAAGTAAGTATTTAAAGAATACTTAACTGGAAATTTTGTAAAAATTGCAGAGAAGTGTTCAATTAACAAGTATGTAAGCCATATAACTAAAATATCATTGTGAAAATAAGGTAAAACAAATAAAGAGGTCAATAAAAAAGTGATTAAAATAGAAAGTTTCAGCCTCATTTGTTGAATGGTTTGCATGTAAATATAAAATAAGTTATGAATTTTAAAGATAATGCTCTAATAAAAGTGTTGACGTAGTCCCACCACTAACGGCGCTAACAAAATTAGATTTTGGGGTGCACCAATTTTATTTTTTGCAGCTTGGTGTACACAGAATTTGATTAGATTAAAGACCACTGATCTAAAGTATGTCAATGAAAGGTTTTTAACAATGTTAGTTTTGTAAAAACAATAGGTTGAAACTTTTTATTATAGGTACAAACTTTAAACAAAAATAAAGATTTTATTTTAGGATTTTTTTTGAACGATTTCTTTTCGTTACGACCAATTTCATAAAAACAGAAACAATTTTAGACATTTTTTTTTATTACATCGAAATAACACGTACTTAGCTTATACTAGAGTTGTTTTATGTTAAATCTACAAATACAAATTTAAACTTCTTTTAAAACGTTTATTTTTGTAAAACATGTTAAGTCAAGGAAATTAAAAACTCAAGAGCCTTTTATTTAATATGATATGTTTAAGTTTAGTCAATATGAATTTTTCTCTTAATTTTGGTTTTGAGCTTTTAGGGAGGTATTATACTTATACTGTTTTTTAATGTCTAAATTTTGTTTTGATTAATCACATATTTGTTTTCGTTTAATTAAAATGGTTTTTTAAAATGTAGACTTAAACATACAATATAGTTACATTGTTTATTTTAAATGTAATGTTCTCAGTCAAAAAAGTATTAGTACTAAAAACAAAATAAAATTGTAAAAGAAATTTCTACAACTTATAAAGTTTTTAAAAGCTGTTTAAAAATGTACAGTAATACTAAAATAAATAAAAAACTTGTTTAATTGCTATTTACGTCCTTATATTATGCAATATATAATTTTTATTTTAGTAACAACAATAATTATAAGTAATTATATTTAATTATTAATTACACATTTATCTGTTAAAGAACATTTTTGGGTCCTCTAAGATTCTCTAAGACTAATTGACTCATTTTGTCAAACTCAACACCAGAAGTTATAATGTAAAAAGCATCAAGTCCACCAAAGGTTTTGTACGAAAATAGATATTGCAATCAAGATGATTTCGGTATTTTAGTTTGTGGAGGAAAGAATGAAAAAATGAATTAGTTAATAGCGTTTGTAAACTAGATGGTCCTGAACTAAAATGTGTGAATTATCCTTTAATGTCAAATGAACGTTTAGATTGTAAAACTGCTGTTACAAATTCTGATTTGTACGTTTTAGGTGAGAACCCACGAAAAGAAGGTTTTATTCAATCTGTTGATAAGTTTTGTAACAAAACCAAAGCTTGGTCATGTAAAATGCATTTATCTCAAGAGTATAATTATTTTTGTGTTTGTGCTTTCATGAAAAACTTATATGTTCTTAATATATCTTGTTTCAACTTGAAAAATGACAAATGGTCCCAAATAGCTACAATGAAACAAAAAAGACCTAGAGCAGCTTGTACAGTTTTTGAAAGTAAAATTGTTATTACTGGTGGTGCTTATTTAGGAGAGTATTTTAAATCAGTAGAAGCATATGACTATTTTGAAAACAAGTGGATATATTTCCCTGATATGATTGGTAAAAGAAGATTTCATGCTTCAGTTAGTATAGGTAATAAACTGTTTTTTATTGGTCGATCTATTAATACGGGTAGTAAAGTGTTTGACAGTTGCTAAAGAAAATTTACAATCATTAATTCTACTTTTATACAAAACATGAACGAATCTTATTGTAAAGCTGTGTGTATTGGTAGTAATATTTTAGTTTTCGCTAAAAAAAATAATTCATCAGAAACAAAAGTGTTTATTTATGATGTTATTAATAGTAGTTGGCCGGAAAAGAACATCAAAATTATAAATATTTTGACTCAATCGAGCATCACTAAGTACAACTGCTACAACTGATTAAAAAAGAACTTTTCTGTTAACAGAGTTAATCTTTTTGTGCTTTTATCTTTTATGTACTAAATACTATGTTCATTTTAATAGTATTTTGTTGTCTTTATGTTTATTTCATATTAATTAATTTGAATAACTGCAATAAACTATAGTTTGTTCATCATTGTGCATTTGCATGGTTAAACTTACAGTATTATAATGTTAAGATAAAACAAAAATTTATAAACAGGTAACAGTTGGTTTATAGTTTTAGACTATTTTATTATTTAAAATTATCGTAGCTGTATAATAGAAGTGAAATGAAATCTGTTGAATAAATCAAATGTATTCTTCATGTTTTGGGATTTTTATGTCAGAATCATTTCATTATATTTTGATATTCGTTTTATGTTATACTTAATTATGAATAAAAATACTTAAAAATGGTTACTATTTGATATAATAAATACTTGATAACAAATAGAGTGAATTTATGAAAATGAAAAAAAGTAACACAACGTTTTTGATTAAAGTTGCGAACTTACCGGGTATTGCAAATTTATAATTTATGAGCCCACAAAAGAATACTGTTTAAAAATATTTATTAAATTTTTTGTTTTGTTAATTTTATTTTGGGTAAAGTTTTAATAAAGTGTATATAAAGATTCTATATTCTTCTCAACTTTATTTAATTATTTAAGTATTTTTTCATGTTTTAAATATTTTCAAATTGAACAATCAAAACTGTAATGTAATAATATCACTTGTTAAACAATATTACAAAAACAAATATAGCCTTTAAATCTAAAAGCACTTCTAGTAAAAACATTTATTTAATCTATTTATGTTTGCCACAGTTATATAAATATACGGTAATTCTTAATTAACAAAGGGCTTGTTTGAACATTATTAAATTGCAAGCGTTTTAAATTTTTAATATGATATAACATTTTTAAAAACTAACAAAAACTTATAATTAAAAATTTTTATGTCAACCACCTAATCAAAACATAAATTTCAGCGTTTGTTAACAAAAGATCCTAGCAAAACAAGTTCACTGGAGTATATATAAATAACAAATTATACAGTATCCTATTATAACATTAACACATGTTTCTGTGTAACAGACTAATACACTTAAACGTAGCTATTCATTTATTTTAGACTTAATAACTACATGTATAATATAGTTTCATAGCAGTAGGGTATAACATAATGTATTTTATCTATTATTAAACATCAACCTATAAAAGTATATAACAATTATTTTTTTCTAATAGAAACGTGTATGTATCTAATTTAGATTCTACTATTTCCTCACGGTATTTATAATTTTAGACTTGTGTTGAGTATATTAATCCTTTTAAACACAGAAAGCTGTGTTAATGAAATATAAGAAGGACACTATAAAACTTGTTATTTATGTATCAAATATCTCTATTTCTTTTAAGTTGTATTGAGTTACTATCTGAGTCATTTTTGTACAAGAAGTAGCAGTTAAAGAAATGAAATATTTTGATTTTTGGTTGATAAAATAGTATTTACAATGAAAACAAGTATTGCAAATAAGTTATAACAGTGTTAATATGTGTTAAAAAAATTCAGTAACATATGAAGTATTCTAATAAAATAAAATATAAATAGTTTTTGCAATCAAAAAATTTCATACCCTATTATTAAATCTAACATTTTGCAAATATCCACCTTAAACAAACAAATCTGATAAATTACAGCCGTTTTACATTTATAGAGTTTTTTTGGCATTGAATTAAATTTTTTACATTTTTGTTTAGGACTATCTAGTTTATAAATATTATTTACACCTTTTTTGTTTTTAATTCTTCTTCAACAAACTAAAACACAAAAATTTTGTTGGAAAATCAAAACTTATTCTTTGTTGCATTGTTACTTTTGCTTTTAAACTTGACAAAAACGATTCCATTTAAATTCGGAAAACATATATGCATAATTAAAATCTTTTAAAAACTATTATTAATAATTTACCATTAAAAAACTTTGACAAAAAAAAATAAAGAAAGATTACTTTTCACAGAAACAATATAAGAACCATAGAGAAACATATTTTAAATTTCGCGTTTAAGAGAGCAACTATAAGAAGTTTAATTACTTAATATAAGTAAGAATATTCTGCTAATACAATATTATGTGTTAATAAATGTGTGATACGTACAGAAAAGTATATTCTACCTTCTTTAACTTAATTTAAAAAAACTTACTTAATTTGTTTGTTTAAGATGTGTCAATAGTTGAAAATTAAAAAGTTTTTCAACTACAACAGAAATATTACAAGTTTTATTAACAAACATAAATTAGTTTTTTAGTTGACATTATCTAATCTTTAAAGTTTTTTTTGAAATTTAATCTACCAAAAACGGCTTTAAGAAACAGCAAAAACTACTTACAGGTCTGTTATCAATATTTGCAAATTTCTTTAATTAGTTATTAATATATTTTTGAAACGCTGGTTAAGGATAAGGTTAAAATTAATAGATAAAACAAGCTTTAAAAATTGCTAACACAGTAATTTTTTTTAATAAGTCCGACCTTTAAGTATACTTTTCAAAAGAAAACTGTCTAGATTTATGCTTTAGTTTAATATCAGTTCTTTTAAGTTTAGTATAAATATGTTAATATATAACTTAAAATATTATTTTGTAAATCTATTCAAAATAACTTTCAAAACTGATAAGTTATATTAAATGCGTACATTTTAGGTTTTACATTTTTCTTATCCTTTTTGTACAACTAATAAATTTTAATACCGAAAAAAAACTTTTATATTATAGAAAACTGTTTAGTGAGAGTACATTAAAATGTTTATTTTAGCATACATATTTATAAAAACAGGTCTTGTTACCTATCAAAAAACTACTTATACGTTTCTTTTCATAAAATACTTAATGTTATAACTAAACATATGTTTTTATTAGCTGAAAATGTTGTTAAAGTTTAAACAAAAAACTTTTGTATTAAATAAACATCATCAAAACTTATTCTTTCTTGAACCGATACTTTTAAACTTGTAATTAACTAAAAACGACCCAGATATTAAAAAATAAAATCAATAAGCTATTAAGGTGGTTTTTATGTCAGATGATAGTTAAAAAATTCATATTATAAATAAGTTTAATTATATATATTTTTCAAATAAGACGCGAAAGTAGAAGAAAAATATTAATATCAATCACTGAAGCATTTTTATATGTTTGTACTGTATGTTTAAAATTTAGTTTTTTAAACCCTGGTAATTATAGAAAGCTCACATACAAATAATTTTTTTGATTATAAAGAATACATTTATAATTTTTAAACATTTCAAAATAAAAAAAATTGAATCATATTATAACTTTGAGCAAAGATATAAAAAATAATGAAATATAAAATTGATTTATTTACACAAAATGTAAAGAATAAAAAACAGTAAAGAAATTTAAGCTTTGTATACGCCTTGCACAAACATAAATTAAAAGAAAACTTAAAGAAATGTTTTAATCACTCAAAACTAGTTTATGTAAACTAGTGGTAGCGTAAGGTGTGGCCTATATTTCGATTTCTGAAATACTTTTTAACTTTTATAAATTATAATTCATTTAAATTTCTTTAAACAATACTTAAAAAATGTAAACCTTAAAAAGATGATTCAAAATTGTATTCTAAAACTTAAAATATGCTCAGATAAAAAAACTATTTTTAATTTTCTAAAATCAATCTTCTTTTTTCTATTGTTTAAAAAGTCCATGTTTAGAAACTATTTAAGGACAACAATAGTTTTTAAAGTTACATTAATCAGTTAGTCCAATAGCATTTTCTAATTTACATTTTTTTTCAGTTATATATTAAATTTATAAAGTATATAAAGTATATAAAGTGTGTATTAATAAAATGAATAGTTAAAAAATATAAATTAGTATGTTTTTTAATCCAAAACATTATTTGTCATCTAATGAACCTTTTTACTTGTGTATACTATTATTTAATTTTGCTTCCATATCATTATGTTTTGATGTAAAAGTTCAGTATTTTTCATTAATTTTATTTTAAATTTTGTACTGTTTAACTAAGTTAAACAAACAACTAAAAACAAATAAAACTAATTATGAAACAAAATTTCTAACAAGACAACATTTAACTTTATATACATATAACATATTCAATAAAAGTTAACTGTAGTTCAGGGAAAACATTCTTTTTTACCTAAAACATTAAAATATGTAGTCAGTAGATTTATCTTTAATTGAACTTTTAAATAACAGTTATTTTACTGTTAATAAACTATTGATGTTCAAATGAATTTTTACTTTTGGAGTTGTACTAAAAATTACAGTTTATATCTAGTCTATAGAAGTTTATTTTATTTTATTTATTCAAATAGTGTTTCTTATAGAATTTAATTAAGTACTTTTTTGACACACATATTTTTAAATCTGCCTAGATCATAAGTTAAATAACGTCCTTTTTGACAAGTATAAAAGCAGAAGTAGCAATGCAAGGAAAAAAAACTTTAGAATTTATACCAAAAGTTTTGTATGAAAATAGATATTGCAACCAAGATGATTTCAGTATTTTAGTATGTGGAGGAAAGATTAAAAGATGTTATTCAAGAAGTGTAAGTACTGTAACTGACAAAAGTGTTTATAAACTAGATGGTCCTAAATTCAAATGTGAAAATTATGTTTCAATGCCGATCTCTCTTGGAGAATGTAAAACTGCTGTTGTTAATTCAGAACTATTTATTTTGGGTGGAATTTCGCTTAATTCCGTACACTACAGTGGGTTTTCTGAAAATGAAATCTTCAATGAGTCTATCATTAAGTTTTGTAATAAGACTAAAACTTGGTCATCTAAAGGGCAATTACATCACGCCTGCAGGTATTTTTACGTTTGCTCCTTAAGGAAAAACTTATATGTAATTAACGAAATTGGTTTATGCTATGAATACAATTTGAAAAATGACAAATGGACCGATTTAGCTGGAACAAGAGAAAAAAGAGGCTTCGCAGTTTGTACAGTTTTTGAAGGAAAAATTGTTGTATGTGGAGGTTACAACTATGATCAGCAAAATTTTAAATCTGTAGAAGCATACGATTATCATGAAAATAAATGGACAAATTTACCCGATATGATTGAAGAAAGGTGTCTTCATGCATTAGTTAGCATGAGTAATAAACTATTTGTTATTAGTGGACACTATATTAAAAGCTGTGAGGTTTTTGACAGTTCTTTCAGAAATTTTACCTTGTTGGAATCAAACATTTATTCTTGGCGCGTGCAAGCTGTTAGTGTTGGTTATAATATTATAGTATTTTGTAATGAGAGTTATAAAACTAGAGTATATAAATACGATATTGTCAATGATCATTGTTGTGATTTAGAAGTTAAAAGTCTAGAATATGATGTTAGTTGTGTTAAGTACGCCTTATGTTGACGAAATACTGTTTTTCTTATTTTTGAGCTAATTATAAACTATTTGTTGTGTTTACAAAACTTTTTGTTATTTCTATGTTTGTGTGCATTTTTATTTGTTTTTTTATTCTGTAACTATACAAATAAACTTTGTTTTACGTTTATATATACTCCTGTTAAAATTATAAAAAAAAAAATTCTAAAAAATGTTGGTATATATAATAAAAAAAAATTAATAAATTTATTGATATTTAACAACTATTTAATAAATCTATGTAAATAAAGTACAGTATAAGATACTTATTAACAGTAATTAAAAATAAACAGTTTTTTTTAACATTTAATGCGAATTAGTGAGATACTATTTTGTAAGTTTTTTAAACTTCCATGAATAACATTTTTAATGAAATTTAACTATTTTCCTAACTTGTATTTATAAGTAAAGCCGTTGTAACCTAAATTTTGCACTACCGCTAGATATAGCTGATAATGAAAGTATAACCGTTTTGTTTCCTAAATTTATCATTTGAATTTCGTATTCAAAATTGGTTTATACTACAATAATTAGAAACATTAGATTAAAATGAAAACAAATTGTCAAATTAACCTGATATAAAAAAATAAAGATATTATCATGCTTCCGTTATAATGGGTAATAAATGTTTTTTTTAATTTTAGTTGTGAAGCATTGAAAGTTTTTCTAAAACAATCTTTATTGAGACCGGTTAATTTATTTTAGATTCCTCTGTTTAAGCTGTATGTATTAGTTATAGTATCAAGTACTTTCTATGAGAGTTGACAACACAAGAGTATTTATCTACAAAGCTAGAAAAACGATCTAACAATCAATGGTTTGATTGTTTTGTAGACGTTCTAGAAAACTTATCTTGTTATAGTTTTTTTAAGTATTATACTCCTTAACAGTCTTCGATCGTTCTGTTTTATTTTTTAAAATTTTCTATGTTTTATAGTCTTGTGTTTTTGTTATCTGCATTATATAAGAATATGTACAAAACAAAATAGTTGATATAATAGTTTAAACAGTTTGAAAAAAATAGTTAATTACTACATTTGTATTAAGACCGTATGTTAGGGTATTTTATAATAAACTATAAAAAAAAACGATTTAAAATACTCACCATTATACTAATACAGATTCCTTTTAAAATTTATTATTAAGTGATTAAATATCTGCTCACTTAACTTTTTTAATCAGTAAATTTATATTATTTGATATAAAATTTATTTATTTACACAAAGGCAACGACGTTTTACCCTTAAGGGATCTTCAGGCCTGCAAAATATATGAAAAATAAGACGATGGATAACTAAATATAAATAATAAAAGTTAAAATAAAATCAAATTAAATTAAAAATCATAATATAAATATAGTATCATTACTAAATATTTAAATTAACAAAATTAAAAAACATAAGCAATAATAATAAAAAGAATAATAAATTTTAAATAGCATTTATACCTACAATAATTAGTATGTTTATGCAGATTTAGATTTAGCTTATAACAACGCAAAACAAAACGGCATTTAACAAATAAGGGTACAAGCAAACTTAAAAATAAGTAATAAAAGTTTTAAACACGCTAAGTTTAAAATAAAATTTCCTAAAGTGCGTTCAGGTGTAAAAAAGCTCTTGTCATTTGTTTAAAATTCGTTTCTTGTTAGCAAGTGCTACTTTAATTTTTTCAAGGTTGCAATTTTTTCAGATTTTACCTATTTATTTATCTAATATTATGCATGTAGTTCCACCTTAATTCGTAGCAGTGTAATTGTTTTTTAATCTCCAAATTTACTTGGAAAGTTCTGTTCCTTAGTTATTTTTATTCCTATTATCACTAATGTGTACATACAAATTGGCCTCTTTTGGATTCTATATATTCCTTTGTTTCGATCTAACTAGTGATTTTTACCTTATATACAACATTCTCCTGCAAGCACTTGCCACTTAAAGGGCAGGAATCTTTGTTGCGACAGTTGCGCGTATTATTCTTTTGGTCTTTTAGTTAATATACTTAGTATCATCTTGTTGTGGCCACTTATTAATGATTTAAAAATTTCATACAACAGTACGATACTTTGCAATTGCTTCTGTAATAGATTTTAAATTTAAAGTTTTAAATTTGATATTACGTTTAGTCGCTTGTTTAGAAGTTTTGCTTTAAGTAAAATGATTGTTTTTTTTTCAAAATGTTATCAAAAAAACTAGTATGTAAGTTTGCAGTAGTCTTAGTACTAAATTATTAGTACAAATATTTGATTTAATAGTAGTCTTTGTTCTAAATTAGTAGTTTTAACATTTAATATAATTTCTATTCATTGAATCAGTTTGTTTAGTTACAATTGAAATGTGAAAAGCTTTAGAAATAACTTTAAGTCATCAATTTTAATAAATTTCAACACACACAATAGTTTTACTTCAACTTACTAAGAGAGTTTTATATTTAAAGAATACAGGTGTTGTTATAAAATACTTTATTTGTTTACCGAGCTCGTTATGTTTTAAATAATTGATACAATATATATAGCCAAATATATTAGAACTTATACTTAAGTATTAATTAAAATATTTATTCACATGCTAAATACTAATTTCATAACAATAAAACCTGAATAGATACACTAATTTCTTTTTTTCTTAAAATTTGTTTTCTTTTTTTATTCGAAGTGTCTAGTTTATTTTGTTTTTTGTTAAAAAAATTAAGGTTTTTTTATATTATAAAATAACTTTTAAACTAGTTTTGTTTTTGAGTAGATATAATTTTTTCCTTTAAAAAAAATTAAAATTGAATTTAATACTGTTTATAAAATACATGAATTAATAAGGTAATACGGCTAAGGAAAGGTAATTGAAACTTAAAAAGAAATGCATAAGGTCTTACTTTAATCCCAAAATAGTCAAAAACCAGTTCGAAAACGTTAGTGAATTTAACTCAAGTGAGAATTTAAATCTGCTAAAAGTTCAAAAGTTTAAGAACATATACTGGTCGTCTTAATTCAAAACTTTATCTAAATTCACGAAAGAAAAAAAGAAACTTTTCCCACTTGCAAAACCATATTTCATTAAACCAAGAAGTTTAAGTCAATTACTGAATACATTTAGTAGTATAGACAAAAAGGGAAGCAACGTACCTTTTAATAAATGCATAAATGCAAAAATTGTGCAATATGCGGAAGATACAACAGTTATAAAAACATAAAAAATGAGAAGATTTACATAGAATATCAGTTGAAAACAAAACAACAGACATAAAACCAACATTAAACTGTAAAAATTATGGAATATATTTTGCTCAGTGTTCAATATTCAAAAATATCTATGTAGATCAGACAAAAAACAGATTTAATGTAAGATGGAATGCACAAAGAAATAACTGAAAAAATTCAAAAAAAACTTTAACTTGGTTGGTAATGGAGACGAATCTGCATTATTTAAACACTACGTTGAGAATCATCATACTGATATTGATAGTATAGGATTGGACAGTGCCTACAAGATTATGTTTTAAGAACAACCTGAACTTTTAAGTTTAGACTAGAGAGAAAGTTTATGGATATATGGATAAATGCAAAAGTTATTTTAAATAAGACAATTTATGAAGATTTAATATTTTAGAGCTCGGTATTTTACGATTTTTAGGAAAAGAGCATTTTTGTACATTGTGGTTTAGCTTGTTAACTTATATATGTTTAAAGTTGTTAGTCTGTAAAATCTTAGTTATAAAATTTATATTATAGCTAATTATGTTTTTATTATGGAAATACTTTATAAGTTTATATAGCCTTAAAGTTTAATTTTTATTTTCTTTACTTGATAAATATATTACTAATAATTGTGTTTGTATAATTTCAGCCTCTTATCACTTGAAAATGTTTTAACAAACCAAAGTACTAGTGAAACAAAAGTGTGGGTTTGTTTATTTTTCTAAAACAGTAGAAACAATATTGTATTTTCTACAATAATTTTATTTTTGTTTATTTATTCTAACTTTCTGTCTGAACAAAGAAGTTCTCATTATCTTGGACACTGGAAATAAAAAACGGTTTTAAATTTATAATACTAATAATGATATTATAAAACGGGTGAGAAACTTACAAGAATAATCTAACATTTTAATTAGGTTGTTAAAAATGTCTTTAGTTATAATTAAACAAAATTTTAATTTGAAATAAGTTTTAAATATCAGTTATTATATTTCATTGTACGCACAAGAAAAAAAAAAATTGAGAACGTTTATTTTATAACAGGATAATTTTAATCAATATAAAACAGAAATTAAAACCTAATTATAATTAAGCAATAACCACATTTTAAAAGTATTATTTCAACTCTTGATTTTAATTAATTCAAAAGTAATAGTAAATAAAATAGTAGTGGAAAAAATAAGCTTAAATTACTTATTAGAACTTCTAAGGTGATTAATGATAAACTATATTTTTGTTTTAATTAAACCTGCTGACATGTGCTTTAATTTGCCAATTAGCATATATAGTTAAAAAGATAGTATTAATAAATTGTAGAGTAGAAACTACAATAATTTTCCTTTTATAAACAACTAGCAAAATTTAATAAAAAATAAAGAAAAAGTTTACAAAACACAACACACAATTAGAAAGAACTAGTTTTTAAATAAAAATAAAGTATTTCAACATGTAGATTACTTCACATGACTAACATAAGTCAGTTTTCTAAATAGAAACTAGTTAAAACAATATATCAGCATCGTTATAAGATTTTTCGAATTAAAACAAATCCTAGTTATTTTAATTACAAAATATATTAGGGAGGTTCATAATGAAAAAAAAAACTAGTAAATAATAAAGGAAATAATAACTAATTTTTTTAAACACAATGCATATTAGTACAAAACTAAAATTCTAATAATCTACTAAGGTATTAAATGTTTTTGTTAAACTTTAACTTTTGTATTAAAATAGTCCGGAAAAGTTTAAAAATATAACCACTGTATTGACACTGAAGCTAGATATGTTAATATCAAAACATATTTATAAAACCTATAAGATTAGAAAAGTGTTTTTTTTGTGTTGACTTTTTTGAAATTAAAATCAAAAACACAACAATATTTTTAAATTTTAACTCTCCATGTTATGTTACTTAAATAGACTAATAAATTCGTGTTTTTAGAAATTAACATTCTGATTATGACAAAGTAACTATGTTTATTCTTTTTAATATAGTATGTTAATAAAGTAATTAATCAGTTTCACTTCATTATTTAATCAGAGCAGGGATCGACAAGCATTTGCTAGTCGCAGACCAAACTTCAAAACTAAAAAAGGAGGTCCGTAATCGTAGTTAGAGTTTTTTGCTTTACACTTAAGTAAAAAATACCTAATGTAAATAAATAATTTTTCAGTAAGTTATATCTAAGATCTTTTTTTTTAATCTTCATTTTAACTTAGAATATCTAGTTTAAGTTTTTTTAAATACCCATGCCACATTTACATGCTTGCAGGTCCAAGTTTCATTATCGCATCCCAATTAAATTATAAATATACTCTTCGACCCTTCATTGGCCTCAGGCTTTCGGGCTGCAGATTAGTATATGCAGGGATATTCATAGCACAGTGGTCGGCAGCTTTTTATTAATCTTGTAGAATTTTTCTTAAAAAAAATCTGCTGGTTTATCAAGCATCCTCTACGGGCCGCAGTTATTTTGTAACTAAATATGCATTTTGTTATTTTTTAAATGACCGCCAGGGGGCGTTAGACAATTGTTTATAGTTAAGCCATAAGACCGTGCGAGAGGCACATTAATTGATTATAAGAACTATTTTATTATTTTCATTTTATAAGATCTTGATGTTTATTTGCACTATTATATTACATTGTGCTTAGTTTAACCATCGTTGTGCATGAAGCACGATATATATTAAGACTCTGTATTATTAGTAGTGTTAATAAGACCTATTTTGTATTTAAGATTTGTGACATTCAGGCACTTTAAGAACATTATTAAGACATTTGACTTGAAGCATTTGGTTTTTACTTGTTGTGTTTATATTCGCAGTTTTATTCTACTGATAATTTGACTGCTTTATTTAAATAAATTAAAATTTAAAAAATATTATTTTTTAAAATCCTAATTTTCACATTAACATCACGTTTTCAATAAACTCACTTCATTAAAGAAATTATATATATTAAGTTTATTACATACTTATTAATTACTAAGTTAAACATAATGAGTAAGGTAAAATCAGTAAAAACCTCAAGAGCTAAACGCGCTAAGAGTTTAGCACAAAAAGGGGACTTCCCCCAATTAAAGGTAGTTCCTACCACAGGCCCCTTTAGGACTACAAATGGTGACCCTGTGTTTAATACGAGTTTGCAACCTTCTGATGTTGCTGAGGTAGATATACTAAGTTCTTTAAATTTAAGAAATGCCAATAGTATCATGATGGCTGACCAAATACCACCACAACATATCTCTTCTAGAAAACCATCTCGTTACACAGAAACGCTAAAGTGTGCAACCAGTCAAAAAGACCACAACTCCATGCAACACAGAATGTTTCAAACGGAAAATTACAACATTGGTTATAACTCATACTCAAAATCAATTGATTATGGAGACAGTAGACTTAAATGGCTGAAGTCATTTAAATTTGGTATTGATCATTCAAAGGCACAATTTATTTATTTCGAAGAACGCCTAGTTGACCATGGCATCATTGAAAATGCTGAAAAATACTGGATGATTCGTGAATTTTGGCCAAACAAAGACATGTCAGACTATAACTTGTGTACAGCGCCTAAAGATAGAAACTTTGGAAGTTTACGTAAATATCTTCTGGAAAAAGATGGAGTTTTGCCACATATTTTAATGCCAAAGAAAGAATTTAAGTCTGTTAGTGGGTACGACCTGAACACAGAAGTAAGTAGGTGTTTACTCGACTTGAAAAACGAAGAGGTATTGCAAAAATTTTTATACTTGCACCTATTACCAAACCATTTGAAAAACAGGGTGTCCAGTAGCCTTTCACTAGGATTAAAAGATTTCAAAAGGTATGTGATGCACATTTGTGATATGGATTTTAGACAAACAAGGGATGAAGGAAAAAATGTAAGCTATAGTTTTAACAGATTTAGTAAAGAACGATCTAAATCAAATTACTATATTAACAACCAAAGAAATATTCGTCCAAATAATGAATATAACAGCATAATTGAAAATAACAACCATCCTATAAATACCTACACTCAAAACCAAAGCATTTCTGTACATAAAGATAATGACAAAATTTTAAGACACTGTTTGTCCGCTACCAGAAAAGCTCCTTTAGTTAGAACGATTAGAACGTTTAAAGCAGCTAGACTCAAAAAAACAAGATCTAAAAAGACTTTAGAATCTGGAATTACTGGCCGAGTGGTGTGGTTTAATGTACGCAAAGGCTACGGATTTATTCATCGTAATGATCAAAACACTGATATTTTTGTCCATTAAACTTCCATTACCAAAAACAACCCAAATAAATTATTAAGATCAGTCGCACAAGGCGAAGCTGTCCAGTTCGATATTGTTATGGGTAATAAGAATATGCCTGAGGCCTCAAACGTATCAGGTCCGAACGGCAAACCTGTCCGAGGGTCCAAGTATGCCCCAAACAGATGGCCAAGCTATAGCCAGCAAAGGCCTCAACAAAACAGTTATATAATTTATGGTTATTGTACACTAAGAAACCATCATCAGTATAGGAGGAGACCAAGCAACTACAGAAGAAGATACACATACGAGCATAATCCTAGAGTACGAATAAGTATTATGAAATGTACGAAAAAAACTCCGGCTGCTACGAACCTTCTGAAAACAATGAATCTGGATATGCATCAGATACCAACAATTTATTTTACAACTATGCAGAAAGTATAGATTCCAAACACTATTAGTTTCAAAAGCTTAAATATTCTAAATAATGTTTTTAATCAGGCAAGCAACCTTAAAATCTTTTTAAATCTATTATGAAATTTTTAGAAAAAGAGGATAAAAATTTCGAGAAACACTCATTAGAACGTTTGACTGAATTTCATTAAAATCAATTAATCAATATTCTATATAAATTTAAACAAGTGATATAGCAGCAAATTTGTTGGTTGTGACATTATTTTGTACTAAATAATTTTTCAAAGATTTATTTAAATTAATAACTTCTGTTGCTTTAAAGCTTTAGTCTTGTTTGAACAAAAAGCTTAGATAATTAAACTTGATAATTTAAATGTTTTTTGACATTAGTCAATTTAACTGTGAACTGTAAAATTTCTGTAGCTTGAAAATAATTTTACGCAACCTTTATAAGTTCAATGTGACTAAATGTAAAAAGCTTTCAAACAACAAATTCGAAATTGTTTATTATTTTGAATAATCAATTTTGAATATTTTAAGTACTTTATCTTAAAATAACCTTATTAAGTAAAACACAATCAAATTAAAATAAAATTAAGATATGTTAAAATGTTTTTTAATTTAATGTATTTTTAAGATTCAATGTAGATTTTTTTGTTAAAATTTTTTATATTTTGTGGTTATAAGTTTTATAATTTCTTGTGGTGAGAGGTTTTAAAGAGTTTTTAGTTTTGAATTTTGTATGTATTTGATCAAGTTTATTTTTGAAAAGAACGTAAAAAAAACGGTATGTGAAGTCAGTTTTGAATTTTATTGTAACTAAAAAGTTTATTATTGCTTAAAGTGCGAGTAATAATGGCAGCTGATAAAAAGTTTCCAAAAACTTTTCCACTAAGATTTAAAAAAAATAGCAACTCGGTTTGAAAAGTAAAACGGCTTGTGAAAATGTATTTTGAGTGTTTTATAGGTCAAATTTTACGACCATTAATGAACAGCTTTTTCAAGCTATTTAAAGAACCAAATTAAGTTCAATAACGTGTTTTTCTTAAAAAAATACATCTTTAACCTAATTAAACTTTGGCCTTTTAATTTTTAAGTCAATTTCTACAGCTTTTAATAAAAAACATGTGTAAAATTATGTTAGTCACTAGATTAACTTGTTCTCTTAAACCAATATATTTTTGACCTATAAGACTTAAAATGATTTAATGCAATATTCAAACTATGTTGCTATAACTTGCTTAAAATTGTTTCGTAAAGTTTTAATTTAAAATTTTTAAAGCTAATTGATTTTTTTCGCTTAGCAAACTGGGAAGACGTAAAAATTTTACAGTTGGCTAATCACGTATATTAAACTCGGGTAATTAAACTCTACTAATAGCAAAGTTATACGGAAAACATGAAAAAATTTGCGATTTAAGAAAAAATAAAAGTTTTTTATTGTGATAAGCATTGAGATTAAAATTATTAACTTTGCAATAATAGGAATTTGAATTGCTTTCACACATTGTTTTTAAAACTTGTGTTTTATTAATTCGTTTATTTTAAGCAATACTTTAAGAGGTTTACTGTATTATGTCTTAATAAGTAATTTTAATAACTTTATTTTTTTGACAATTAAAATTTTAGTAATGTTGTTTTTGAGCAAAGCTGTTAACTATTAGAAATTAAAAATATATTACACTTTTTTTGTTCCAAATTAACCGCAAACGAGTTTTGAAAAATTAAAAGCTAACCTTTTTATCGATATCGCTATTAATGTTCTTTTATTGCTTGCCTTGTGTGTATATAAAATAACTTTTGTATTTAATTTTTTGTAATTAATGGTTGAGCAAAAAAAAAACTGTTGGATTCACATGATTATGTTAAATATTAATCAAAAAAATTGATTAAAAATGTACAAACCGTCTCATAACGATGCTAGTAAGCAAGACAGTTTATATACGAAAGTTGCAAATACTTGCTCTTGTGCACAGCCTAACGGAAAAAACACCAAATACGTCATCAGATAGTTAAAGACACGCAAAGCAATGTTTCTGAAGTGTGAAGTCATTTGTAGCTGTTACACACCACATCTGATGTTACAAACAGATCGAACCGAGTTGAAGAGAGGTATACAACGGACAGACAGACTTAGCGCCTAAAAGTGGTCAGATTGGAGAGGCAGGCAGAAAACGCAGCAGCTGACGGCCGCCGATGGAGTGAACACTTATTAAATTTTTGACAAACAGTATTATCTACTTTTCACTATTGTATAACCACTTGTAAGAACCACTTGAATTTAAAAATAATACTATCTAACGATTTTGTACATTTTGAAAATTAATATTCAAAACTTATGCATTTATGTTTATTAAGACACTTAAAATGTTGCAAGACCCCACCAAAAGACTTCAATCGAGGACTATAAGGTGGGGAAATGTAACTAAATATGCATTTTGTTGTTTTTTAAATGACCGCCAGGGGGCGTTAGACGATTGTTTATCAAATCAACACACAATAAAACTTGAAATATGTCTGTTATTACGCTCAGTTAAGCCATAAGACCGTGCGAGAGGCACATTAATTGATTATAAGAACTATTTTATTATTTTCATTTTATAAGATCTTGATGTTTATTTGCATTATTATATTACATTGTGCTTAGTTTAACCATCGTTGTGCATGAAGCACGACATATATTAAGACTCTGTATTATTAGTAGTGTTAATAAGACCTATTTTGTATTTAAGATTTGTGACATTCAGGCACTTTAAGAACATTATTGAGACATTTGACTTGAAGCATTTGGTTTTTGCTTGTTGTGTTTATATTCGCAGTTTTATTCTACTGATAAATTGGCTGCTTTATTATTTCTACTTCCTAATTTTCAAAATAACATCACGTTTTCAATAAACTCACTTCATTAAAGAAATTATATATATTAAGTTTATTACATACTTATTAATTACTAAGTTAAACCTAATGAGTAAGGTAAATTCAGTAAAAACCTCAAGAGCTAAACGCGCTAAGAGTTTAGCACAAAAAAGGGGACTTCCCCCAATTAAAGGTAGTTCCTACCTCAGGCCCTGTAGGACTACAATTTCAAACTATGTAGTGATCAACAAAAAATACTATTTTGAACAAATAATCTAGTAAAACAAGCAATATTGGAGCACTATTTAGTATACTTGGAAACAAGGAAAAAAAAAAACTGTTCGTAGCAATAGCTAACAGTTAGGTTTAAATTTAAAAATGTACAATCTCAACTTTTAGCTTCTACTATAAATAGTTTTTTTTTTCACTTTCCGATCCCTGTCATATACTATTTCATTTATATTTATTTATTAATATTTTTTTAATCGCTTTAATTTTAAATTCGGAAAATTTCAAAAATCATCATCTTATGTTTAAAACTAGAACTAATCTTTATTGAAGAAAATGTTTTTAAAACCTTGTTTATTTATAATAGCATTACGGATTTCTTCAAGTAAATGTAAAATAAACCTTAAAATCTACTTAACGAAAACAATTAAACTAAATTGTTTTTAACAATAACGATTATTTTTTAGAATTAATTAAAACTACATACAACATAGTTCTAATTTTAAAAACTAAAAAATAATCAGGCCTATAATTTCTATTTTGCATAATTTACAAACTGATCTTAACAACACTGATTTATAAATTAAACTAAAATACCTAAACACTTTTAAACTGTTTCTAAATAGACAACATTACTTGAACTTCATCAAACATATTAATTGCAAGATAAAAGCTATAAACACTTAAAAAAAATATTATTAAACTTAACGAAGTATGAACATAATAGTAGTAAAGAAAAATAATATAACTAAATCAATTTTGGCTCATTTAAATCTGAACTGCAATTAAAAAACTTGATCCAGTCAAGTTGTTCAGAGTTTTGATCTCCTTTTTTGGCCAGATGTCACTAATTACATCTCATATAAAAATTTTTGTTTCTGATGTGGAATTTTTCTCAGCAAAAACTAAAATTTTATAGTCAACACAAACAGCTTTGAAGTTAAATAGTTTCAAAGGTTTCATAATATCAGAACTAATTAAAGTAAAATTTCGAGAAACACTCTCGAAAACTTCACAACTTAAGTTAATACAACCACCGATAACAAACTACTTGTTACCCATGCTAACTGAAGCTTGGGTACTTCTTCTTTCATTCATATCAGGTAAGTAAGTCCATTTATCTTCGTAATAGTCATATGCTTCAACTGATTTTGATAAATTTTACTGTACCTCATATGTGTACCTCCAGTAACAACAATTTTACCTTCAAAAACTGTACAAGCTGTAAAGTTTCTGTTTTCTTTTGTAAAAGCTAATTGAATCCACTTCTTTATTATCAAGTTGTAAATAAAAAAAATCCTCGGCTCATAAAATACATACAAGTTTTTTTTGAAAGAACAAACACAAAAACGCTTTTTTTTTTCGGTTTAATTGCGCTATAGATAACCAAGTTTTAGCTTTACAACGATATTTTCTAATAGATTTATCAAAATGATTCTTTTGCAAAAACCCACCCAAAACAAACAAATCAGAGTTAATAACAGCAGTTTTACAACGATAGAGTTCATTTGGCATACTTGTATACTTTTCACAATCAAGTTCAGGACCTTCTAGCTAATATACACTGTTCACAACAACTTTTTTGTCTTTATTCCTTCCTCCACAAACTAAAACACTAGAGTCATCTTGGTTGCAATAACTGTTTTCGTACAAAACTTTAGGTAGAAAATCAAAACATTTTTTTCTTTTTTGTATTGTTTTACCTGTTAGCAAGTTTGAAAAAACTGACCCCATCAAACTTTTGAGAATTTAAGAACACCTAAAGGAGTATTTTGAAAGATATACGTATAACTGAAAATTTATAATAATGTATTGTTACTTTTAAAAGATAATTACTTTTTTTTGAAAGCAAAGTTTAAATGAAATAAAAAATATCGAGAGTTAGAAATGCTTTACTTTGAATGTTTAATTATTTTATAAGTATACGAAAAGTATTTAAATGTTTTTTTTAATTTGATACGTACAGGAAAAAGTTCAGGTTATCTAATAACTTATTTTATTCTCCTTTTTTACTCTATATAGTAAGTTTTATTGTTTCAATAGTTTAAACATTAAAAAATTAATAAGCTATTTAATATTTTGATACAACATTAACTTGGTATTGACATTAAAATAAAAAATTCTATTTTTAATATTGTTTTGACTTTAATTTTTTAAAGATTACAATTTATAATTTTACTGGCATATGAATTTCAAATATATATCAGTATTGTTTACAAAAATCTTTAAAATAATAAGCTATACAAGATAACTATTAAAAACTTTTACATACAAAAAAAAATATGTTTTTAGTAATATATTTAATATAAAACAAAATACTTAAACAAAAAATGTTTTTTTACTGGAGAAACTTATTAACTTTTTAAACTAATCAAACTGTTAGATAATTCTAAAACTTTCAACATTCATATTTACAAAAACGAAACGTGTAACATGTGACAAAAACTTTAAAGCTTTCACTACTTAAGTTAATTTCAATAAATGATTTTCATAAATTTCACGTTATTTAAAAAGAGACTACTTACGAGCGCTAAATTCTGATTATATTAAGAGTTAAAATATATTATACATTTATAAAAAGTTTCAAAGAAATTTATTTTCGTTTATTCACTAAAAGTCTAACCAACATAATTTTACAAAATATAAATCTAGTTTAAGTCAGTTGAAATAATTGACGTAAGCTGTTTTATTTGGATGAGTTTTTAGCAATACTATAAAAGAATATAGTGATAAAGTTATAAAAAAAAAAACTGAACATTTATAAAAATCTTTTTTTTTCAATAATCCCAACTTACTTAAAACATTTGTAAATTAGAATTAAGTAGTATCTAAACAACTTATATATTTTAAAGCTTAATTTTTTTTTTCGATATTTTTTCAACAAGCTTTTTTATTTGATAAATTACCTTTTTTTGAACTTTTAGATTATAACTTATAAAAATGTCAAATTAAAAACGTTTAAAACTTTTAAAATATAATTTTTAGCAGTTTATTTTTCTGTTATGGAAAATACATAATATTTAAAAATTAATTAAATCTTAGAATTAATTAAATTAATTAAAGTTGATCAACACAACTAGTAGTCTGTATAAAATATAAGAAAAAGGTAAATATGAATATCAAGTAATTAATTTTTAGTCCACAATGCTATTATGTTACTTAGCAAAAGTTTGGGCTTTGCAACAACTAAGTACTAGTCTAAATTAGAATAAAAAACTTGAAATATTTTTTACTTTTAATTTATATCTTTTGAGAAAATTTGAACACAAAATAGATACTTATGAAAAACTATAACAATATTTAGTATAATACAACATAACTTTTTTGTACATTTGACAACTTCAAAACAACATAAATTTTTATAAGCAAAACATTTTATTTTTAAAAGTATAGTTTGTCTATTTCGTAATTTTTTGAAATATAAATTTATTAACCATTAATAGATATTTATTTATAGGTTGTAATCTAAAATTTTTAGATAAAACAGAGCACTTCAATTTTCTTTTGTTTTAATATAATGGGTTTGTTAATACCAAGTTTGAGACCTAAAGTAAAAATTATCGAAAAAATCACCTTTCAAACTGTAAAGGGAAAATGTGTGAAATTATATGACTGCACTTTTACCAAATTCAAAACAAGAACTGAAAGTTTTGATTTTCCACCAAAAGTTTTGTATTAAAATAAATATTGCAGCCAAGATGATTTCAGTGTTTTAGTTTATGGAAGATATAATAAACAAAACGAAGCAGTAAATAGTTTTTTTAAACTAGATGGTCCTAAACTAAGATGTAAAAGGTAACCTACATACCCGAAGACCTCCATGATTGTAAAACTGTTGTTATTGATTCAGACTTGTTTGTTTTGGGTGAAAATTTGCAAGATGAAAATTTCAATGCAACTGTTGAAAAGTTTAGTGACAAAACTTAAACTTGGTCATATAAAACTCAATTGAACCTAGACGAAAACTATTATTGTATTTGTTCTTACAAAAAAGACGTGTATGTTATAAGTAGAAGTGGTATATGTATTGTTTACAATTCGAAATCAAACAAGTGGAGTCAAATAGCTAATACTAAGAAATCTAGATATGGTGGTATTTTTACAGTTTTTGAAAGTAAAATTGTTGCTTCTGGTGGTTTTTCAAAAACAGTAGAAGCATATGATTATAATGAAAATAGTTGGTCTTATCTACATGATATGATTAAAACAAGAAGTTATTATGCTTCAGTTAGTATGGGCGAGAAGTTTTTTATTTTAGGTGGATGTTATAATTTTAGTGCTGAAATGTTTAATAGTTGTTCAAGACAGTTTACTTTATTACGATCAACTCATTCAACCCTACGAAATAATTTCAGTGTTCGAGCCGTTACTATTGGCTTTAATATTGTGGTGTTTTCTAGGCAGTCTGGTAAAACTACCGTATCCATCTACGATGTCAAAAACAATCAATGGTGTGATGTTGTTGTAAAAGTTTTAAAAAATTTTACTTGTGTTAGTTGTGTTAAGTACCCCATATGTTTAAAAATTGAATTATTTTTCGTTAAACTGTATGTTGTATTTACAAATTTTTAATCTAATTTGTGCTTTAATTTTGTTAAGACTGTTGTTGTTGGTTTTTTGTGTTAATAAAAATTTTTATAAATTTGGGTTTGTCTGAAATGAATAAATTAGTCCAAGATAAGAAACTGAGAAGTAATAAAGATATTTGATCTCTTATACATAAACTTATTCATAAATCTTAAACAGAAATAAGACTAATGCAACTCCGAATAGTATTTATGCTACAGCCAATAATATTTATTTATCATTTGCTATAAATACAATTTCATATTAGTTATAAATATTTCCATCGACTATTTGAAAAGGAGCTTAAAATGTGTTAAATTTCATCTGTTTTTAACCTAAAAATAAAAAAATACTCATTTAATTAAAAAGAATAAAACAATAAACTAAAAAGCATTCAAATAACAAAGGTTTAAAAAACACATATCATTGGTATGAAATTAAATAATTGCGTTAAATGGATACTTATTTAAATTTCTTTGATAACTTTAAATATTTGTTAACAATGTATTAGATCGAATAGTTCCTATTAAGTGCAGATAGTTGTTATCGTAAGATTTTTTTCGGAAATATGTATTATCATATAGTTAAAATTTACTTGACATAAAATAAATCATTAATATTGTTTAAAACTTTTAACCTTTTTCCAAACTTATGTTATGCGCAGTTTTGAATTACTTACTTCAAGAAGTAAGTTTTCGCTATTTTCAACTTAGTTGCAAAATTATGTTTTAGTTTTTTTTTTTTAATTAGTTTTTAAGAATGAATTGAACCTTAAAGCTTTATCATCTTATATATGCATTGAAATTTTGTAGCTTATCTTAACAAGCATTTGTTTTTTTTTATTCTGTAAAAATCACAAACGAACATTGACTGTGTCCTAAACAGATTTAAGCCATTATATTTACTATACAAACCTTGTCAAAATTAAGGCAGATAATAATTGCAAATACTTTAGACTATTTAGTTGCGTTTGGTTTGAAAAAATAAGATAAACTTGAAAATTAAAGTGTAACCTTAAGCAGCCTTCGTTATATCATTTTACATGAACAAATTCAATAGTCGTAAATTTTTTCAAATAGTTCTAACATTAATTTCAAATACTAAACTTGAAAAAAAATAATTATGTTAATCTAAAAGTTTTAAATAGTTATAACACTTTAACTAGCAAAATATATATTTCTTAAATCCTTCTTAATAAATACATTATGTTAAGTAAAACTGTGTAATAAAAAAGTTGTTCTAAAATTTTGATCAGGTACAGTGAAATTTTTTTTAAAGTTTAAGAACTGCCAGTATATGATAGCTCAGTATCAAAAGAGCCGTTTGGTATATATAGTTTAACTATTATGCTGGTTTATAACAGATAAGTTTTGTTTTTTAAAATGCAATTATTTTTGTTTTTGATTTATATAGTTTTGTTATAAAGAAACTTGGTTTAAAATTTGTTTTAAAGCATTAATCTACACATTTCATACAACTTGTTATTATACAAAACACTATCTCAAAATACTTATTTCAACAAAAACTATTAAACAACCAGCAAAGAAGTTATTTTATTTTTTTCTGTCAAACCAATAAAAACAAATAACAAGTTTATAAAGCAATTTTAGTTGACTATATTTCATATATTTAACATAAGTGACTGCTAGTGAAAAATATTTTTATTTCTTCAAAGTAAGATTATTTAGCGTTTGATACAAAATTAATAACGGCCTATTAACCCTTTTAGTTACAGAAATTATTACATATTTTTTGTATAATCAACGAAATCGGCTAAAGTCTGCAGAACAAGTCCGGACTTTCGTTTGCCGTGAGACAAGCTCAAATTTAACAAAAAGGTTGATCATGCCAATTCGATCATCAGACCACTAGTTTCGGTAGACTGAGACCGGTTTCGTCCTTTTGTTAAATTTGAACTTGTTTCACGGCAAACGAAAGTCCGGACTTGTTCTGCAGACTTTCGCCGATTTTGTTGATTGTAAAGGACGAAACCGGTCTCAGTCTACCGAAACTTGTAGTCTGATGATCGAATTGGCAAGATCAACCCTTTTATTTTTTTGTATATTTGAGCTTTTAATAGAAAATGTTCTTAGCACAGTAATCTAACTACAAAAAATAAGAAATTAATTTGTAAAAAATCATAATTTTTCAGTAACATAAAAGAAGAAAAGTAATGAAGTATATGTGTTGAATTAAATAAAAATATTATTTTAACGCATAAAAGAAAAACAAAACAATCTTCGGTTAAACTTAAAACATTGTAAAAAATGTTTCCTGCTCTCTTTTTTAATGATTAACCAGGAATACCAGGAAATAATCTCTTTAAATGCTCAACCTCAAAAACAAGAAAATATTTAAGTTCTTTAGGGTAGAGTTTTTGTATAACCCATATACATATATGTTACAATATTAAATAATTGTTTGTAGTTTTAATAGTTTTACGTCACGACTACTTTGCTGTTCAGAATTTTACAAAACCTTCATACAAAATGTCTAATTTATATTTTGTATGCACTACGTTTTTATTTGACTGATAAAAAAAAAGAGTTTTTGAGCACATATTACTTTGACTAATAATCGGTTTAACCAGAATGTTAGTAAAAATTTAACCTTTTAAACTGTTTAGGTATCTAAAGACTGTAACCAAATGCTTAGGTTTATATCTAGTTGTTGAAAAAAATTAAGATATAGTTGTAGATAATAATGATTTAATAAATAAAAGAAAAACTAAGTAGGTATTTTTTAAAAATTAGCTTGTTTTTTTTTAATTTTAATTTTATTTATATTTAAACCCCAATTTAGTTACATTTATTTTTTACATAGTATGCATATTGTAGCAAAAAACAAGTCTCAAAATTATAAATATGAATTTCAAATAAGCAAGTGTCTGTTTTTTTAAATTATATCACTAGAACTGTAAAATTCTTAAAGATAATTGTTTGAAAATACGACGAAACTTTTATTAAATCAGATGCTGTTATCTTCTTAAGAAATCTAAATTCCTTTTTTGTATCTTCTTTTAAAATGGATTGAGTTGTTTTTTAGTTAAGTTTTCAATGCATCTTCGTCTTTAAATTCTTAAACTATGATAAAACAATACTAACATATTGTAAGTTAGATTTTAAATGATTGAGCTATCCATACTAAATAATTTTTGAGATAAGTTTTACAGTAATTAGTTACCAAAGCATCTTAAAAAGTCTGTTGGCAATAAGAGTCTTATTTAGCTTTTGTACTCATAATTTAAGAATTTATAAGTTAACAAAATAAATAAAACTTTTTTTCAGGATAAATTACTATTACAAATTTTATTGATTTTAAAATTATTTGTTTAACAAATAGTTAAAACAAACATCTAAACCAAAACAGTAAACAACACAGTTTTAAACAGAATTCAGGAAACGAGCAACTGAGATCATATAACTCAACTGACAGTTTTAAAAAACTGCAAACTAAACAAAATTTATTTCTTAACTTTTAGAGTACTTAACACAGCTAAAATTAGTCATGTTTTCTATTAATTTTTATTTCAAGATTACACAAATGCTTGTTATTTACATCGTATAAGGAAATAGTGGTATTTTCATATTTCTCATAAAATACTCAAATATTATAGCCAATACAATTAGTGTATATCTTACATAAATAGTTAAGGTTTAAGTTAGCTGGTAGCAATAAAGTAAACTTTCTTGAAAAACTGACAAATATTTCACTACTAATATTGTAGTGTCTACCATTTACAAACAATTTATAACCAATGATAACTGATGCATGACTATACCTTTCTTCAATCACATCAGGTAGATAAGTCAATTTATTTTCATAATAATCATATGCTACTACTAATTTCGTATTTCTACCTCCAATAACAACAATTCTGCTTTCTACTTTCTATTTCCTCTAAGAAAAATTAGTGTGCTTTATTTTTAGTTGCGTTCTAAATGACTAAGTTTTATTTTTGTTACAAAATTTTCTAACATACCTATTGTAACCACTTGTTTAGACCACCCACCAAAAATTAACAAATCAGAGTTTACATTTATTTAAGCGTAATAAAAAAAGCGCATATAATAGTCAAAGTTTCAATGACTAACAGTAATTTTTTTTAAACATAAAAAATTACTGCTAATTGATATTTTGAAGATAATAAGTCGATAAAACTTCTACTTTAAAACGGTTATTTTTTTTTATTATCAGTTAAAATTATATAAGTAAATAAAATATATATGTACCTTATCAAAAAAAAAGTTTATTATTTCTACTTAGGTACGTTTGTAGGTTAAAATCGATTAAATAATTTTTATTTATAACAGCATAATAACAACAGCAATTATGAATATTACTATAAAAATTTTGTTTGTCATTGAAACAATAGCAAATACTATTTAGTTTCAAGTAAGATATAAGTCTGTATTTAAAGCTAACAATATTACTAAAATCTCGATTTGATTTTTATTTTACCAGAATAATTATGTCAGTTTTTATATATAAATAAACTTTCTAAAACCACAAATATTGTCATCAACAACTAACAAACATCATAAAACTAAGTATATTAGTTTTTGAATCAGATTTAAAACTTTTAAAGATTTTATCAAGATTCACAAAATTTAGCATACGAATCGAGACAGTTTTAGTAACAACATTGTTTTTATTTCTTTGAATTAACAACTCGGGATTTTTTTTTTTGTAAATAATGAAACTATTATTATGGGATAATTATGGGGCAACGTTTTTCTACCAATGTGAAAAAAACGCATATTATTAAAAAGGTCAACAAGAATTAGCAAAAATTAACAGAAACGAAACCTGGATTTTCATCTGCCGTGAGACTGACTGGTTAGTCCTAATCAGGAAGAAACCGGTCTAAGTCTACCGAAAGCTTGTGGTCTGCTGATTGAATCGGAGTAAACCTTGTATTATCAAAACAAATAAAACATTTTCTGACTCGTTTCTATCACACAGAAAGTTTTAAAACTAATCGCATAAGATAAAAATTTGATTATATTATTACAATAATTATTATATTATATATGTAGCAGTGTTTGTTGTTTCCACATAAGCCAACAACAATCTAGCTGTTTATTATAATTCACTAACTTTTTCTAAATTGTAGATATAAGTAAAACTGAGTAAAAGTTTAAAATTAATTAACAGTAACACTTTAAGTATAAACACTGATTCGTTTTCGATTAAAAGTTTTCATTAATGATCAAAATAATATAGGAATTATTAATTACAATACTTTACAAATAATATTTTATACTAAAAAAGTACGCAGTCCTGTGATAGTAAATGTTAATCTAACTCTAATCAATCGTTGCACAGCTTTTAAAGTTGACAAACCTTTCACATTTAATATAATTACATAAAGAATAGCAACTTTATTATTTAAAAAAGCTATTAAGAACATTGAATCGTTTCTAAAATAAAAATCTAGAAATATTAATAAATAACATTAGAATTAATACTTTTTATAAATCATCAGTACATTCTAAACATTTATGTTATCTTTGTTCGACAAATAAAAGTATGACTTAAACTTTAAGATATATAATAACTAAAAGTTAGCAGTGTTTAGTATAACTTAGATAATTGAACATAAAAAAGCTAAAATAATTTTAACAACTGAAATATTTTTTTCGAGCACAAGTTTTGAACAACTAACAATTAAAACAAAGTGTTTTTGTATTATAGAATGATTTTCTGATAATACAGTATTTAAGTTGTTTTGAAAATGTGTTCAGTAAAGTTGATCTTATATTTTAAGTTGTTTCTAAGACTTTTTATTGTTGTGTAGCTAATTTAGCTACATTTTTTAAATTTAAACTTTGTTTAGCTTTTTGAACAGTACAAAAATTTTAAAACTAAATATATCAACTTTACCTTAATTTATAATACTAAAATAAATTATTATTTAGGTGTTATGTAAAGCACAAACTTTTGTTAAGTATTAAGATTTATAATGAATTTCAATAATTATTAATTCACATTTCAATTTAATTAATTTTAAAAATATTTATAAATTTCAGTTTCGATACTTTTTAAAATCGGGGTGTAATGTGAATATTTTATGTTTTTTTAGTCTTCAAAGAAGTATAAGAATACAAAATAAAAAGTATTCAAAACTTCGAATGTTTAGACTATGTAAAACTTTTTGTTTATTTAAACAAATATATATCATATAAAAGTATTTTGTTTTTAAAAGTGTTTTATATAAAACAAACTGAATTAATTGAAACTTTATTTCAAAATAAATAATATATTTAACTAAATTACTAAATGATTTGCCAACTTTTATATCTATAAATTTAATTTCTCGTAAATGTCTAGTTTTAATATTTAAATTTTCGTTTCAACTTTATTTTTAATTTTACTTGTTTTTACAACTTCATGAATTTTATCATACGCTTGTTTAGTTAGTGAAAAAAACAGTTATAATTTACCTCTTAAGTTAAATATTTTTATAAAAATAACATAAGTTTGTTAACTTAATCATAGAATTTTAGTAATAACTATACTTATACAACTCTTTTTGATATCATAATTATTTCAAACGAAAAACTTAACATTGCTAAATTATTCTTTGTTTTAACTTTTATTATTTATTTTTATTAATTGACTACTGTTATCCTTGGTACTTTTTATAAATCTTATAAACTTGTTTTATACATTACAAAAGTTACTTTAATGAGATAAAATTTTCATTTAAATAGCAATTTTATCTAAATAAAAATTTTATTGTTTAACCAAATACATTTACAACAACGAAAATAACAACATAAAAGAGTTTATGCTTTAGCTATTCTTTTTACAAAGTAAATTGCTTTAAACTATTTATAGCATCATAATTACCAATAAGTATAAACATATTAAAATTATTTCAAAATATTTTAAATTTTCATTTAAAACATGTAGTGTAAGTTTATTGAGTTGTTATTCACGGAGTATACAAATAAAATAAATTTTATAAGTTATAACTTTTATAAGAATATGTTTAGTTTATAATGTCATTTATAATTATATGGTTTTTGTTACAGTTAGAATAGTAAATTCTAATCTACATATTTAGTATATAAATTTATGCATCATTTAAAAATTCAAACTTAAAGAGAAAAGAGTTTTAGACTAACTAAAATATTATTTCAAAATAAAATTTAAACTATAAAAGCAAAATGTATAAACATGGTTTTAGTAGTTTTTTAGTAATTTAGTAATTTCAGTACTTGAAGTAGATATTATCTTTTTATCAATGTTGTATAAAGTTTTAAAGGTATTACAAAAAATACTTTCAAAAATTTGCTTTAAGTAATAAACGAAAATAACATAAAATATGTAATCAAATAGCAAAGTCTTATAGAATTTTTTTTGATTAACAAACTATAACTTAATTAACATAAACTTCATTTTTTTTACTTCTCAAACTTATTTATTTTTAATTTTAGGTGTGCTATATGTTTAACTTTATATTTTGTCTAATTGTATGTTTCGTAGGTTTAAATAATTCAACAGAAAATCAAACAAAACATAAAGGAAAAAAATCTTACAAAAATACATTAAGATTTAAGTTAAATTTTTTACGCAATTACCATTTTAGACGAAGTTATTTAGATGTTGTTAAAGTAGCTCATTCTTTGAATATCAAAATAACTTACAGTTGTAATATTATATCAGTTTTAAGATTTACTTAAGAATAAAAAATGTATTTTTCTTATTTTCAAAATACTATTGTGTAAATTAAATGTATTTTATTCATTTTTAATATAGAATTGTAATTTCTCAATAAACCTTTTTAAATATATTTGTTATATAGTTATCTGTTACTAAACACATAGTAATCTTTTAAATTTCTCTGAAACTAAATGGAGTCGTTTTTGTCAAGTTCAAACTCAATATCAACAGTGCATGAAAGAAAAGGTTTTGATTTCCCACCAAACGTTTTGTATGAAAATAGATATTGCAACCAAGATAGTTTCAGTATTTTAGTTTGTGGAGGATTTAATACTGATGCTAGGAAAAGAGTAAACAATGTTTATAAACTATATGATCATGATCTAAAATGTGAAAAGTTCACTTTAATGCCAGATGAACTGTATGATTTTCAAACAGCTGTTATCAATTCAGAACTATTTGTTTTTGGTGGATATTTTCAAAATAATGATTTTAATGGATCAGTTAAAAAATTTTGTAATAAAACTCAAACTTGGTTACGTGTGTTGGACATCAACGTGAAGGTCTTATTACTTTCACGTCGATTGCCTTAAAATTGAACTCATTTAAAGTTATTTTTTTAAAAAAATTCGTTTTTTTGTTAAATCACAAAACTTATTCCTATAAAAACCACTTTAAATTATAATATTAAACAACCGCTAGTTGACGCATTTCGTTTTGAACTCAATATAGAATCAACCACCGATCACGCCGGGTTTTCATGCCTTAATCAGCATGTTACATCATACAATCATGTCTTGACCAGGTGATGTTATGTAAGAGAAGCATATAAAAAGAGCCGAGCGAACGAGAAGGCAGATCATTTGGATTTCAACGTTAACAAGAAGCACCACTACGCCGGTTTCAGTTCGAAGCGACGGTCGCCATTTTGAAATTACAACGTCAATCGAAGATCTCAAATCTTATCTCATTACGTCACGATCCGTGATTGTGGCCGCACAAGCACTTCAAATTAATCATTCAAAGCGCTTTTTTTGAGTGATTCTAATTTAATTACTACAACGAGGCGCTTAGCTCAAATTGAGGTTTGCGTGTCTTTAATTTTGTAACTTATAAATATCGGGGCGTCAAACTCGACTTGAGTTTGTAACGTGCTTTAGAATTGTAGCGTATAGCTAAGTCATTTGATAGATAACTCCTAACGAAACCATTGCGAGTGGTATTGTTCTGATTAAGTCTTTGTTCAGCAACCCAACACTCAAAATAGTGTACATTTATTTTGTAAATATTTCTTGTGTAAATTAAAATTTTATTTCGCTTATCGCACGATCACAATTCAACGACCACGACCAAGAGAACGTGCCCAGCCCGACCCTTCGAGGTAAACCATCAACGGAGTCTGAGCAAAACAACCACTCGTCACACCGCAGTGAAACAGAGCAGAAAGCATATTTCTGCTCATTTTCCTAATTTAACTGAACTTTGCAGTTATTTGTGTGTTACTTGTTTTTTTGTATTTTTTATTGTAAATAATAAACTGAAACTATAAAAAACTCATTGTATCTAATCTAATTAAATGTCCTCTATTGAAAAAACCTTAAAAAAGGTTCTTAAACCCCCAAGAACGCGATCCAGGACCGAAGTACTATCGCAAACCGAGAATACTTCAGAAGAATGCCCCGGAACTACCGCGAATCTAGCTCCTGTTGAGGCTGCTGAACCTGTTACAGGGTTGGCTTCAGAGGAATCTGGGGACGCCGGTAACACCGGGAGCATTAATGGCGTCCCGGTGAAGAACAGCAAACCAACCATCGAAGACAATACAAAAAGAATAAATGAGTTAACTAAATTAGTAGAAAATAAATTTAATACTATTATAAATGCAATTTCTTTACAGAATAATCAATCACTCAACCCCCCTGCAAGAGCCGAGGTAGGCACAATTTGTAATTATAACTCACAAATAAATTCAACAGATCCTAGAAGATCACATTCAGCTACAACAGATGAAGCGATGTTCGGCGACAACCTTCAAGGTTACCCAAACACGAGAAGATTACACACTATTCCCCCAACGACAAGTGAAACAATGTCCGCACTCCCTGCCCCGCTAATACACTCAAATACTCTTTCATCTAATTCTGTAGCAAAATCCTGTTCTATTAAAAAAAACCCAATTCGCCTTGCAAATCACACACAGTCAAGTGACCAAAGCATAGACGTAGACTGTGAAGATGGTACTACAATAAAAAGTTTACAAAGAGAAATGAACATTTTACAAAAAAAGCTAGACCAAACTTATAATAAAAACAACAAATATCTACCCAACGGCAACCACATTGACAACCAAAGTCTTCCGACTGATCATCGTACCTTCCATCAACCAACAAATTCAAGACTATCAAACAAATTTCAAGAACGAGCGTTTAGAAAAATAACAGGCGAAAGGCCCATGGCTGAGTTCGATCTTTTTGAGATCCAATGTAAAAGTCAAGGAATTTTTGACGACCATGCGCAATTTGAAATCATTATTGGAATTTGGCCAATAAATGACGTACTCTCATATGTAAAAGCTGGCAAACCATCTAGTTACACTTGTTTTAAACAGGAAATTTTAAGCATGACACCATGTTTACCTGATATACACAAATCACCTCCCGTTTGGAGTCGTACCCCAACATTTAAAGATATCCATCAACTAGTGACAAAAGGTCTTACTTGTTCACAAGACGACCTCTATAAACATCTAACTCTTAGTTACAGCCCAAAATGGGCAAAGGAAATACTAAGAAAGGATCTGGAATTACCTATTCAAAAATTCAAGTCAAGAGTGATGTGGACTCTTGAACAAGGCCCGGCTGAATTAAAAACAAACTACAATGCTAAAAATTCCACCAATCAATATAATTTCAACAATAAATTGCACAACACACTTGATCAAAAACAAAACCGAAACTTTAGACAGAACTTTGCACAAAATAACACGAACAACAACTATAAAAACAAAGGCAATTTCTCACAAGACTACAGAGAAAATCAAAACCAGTTCAATAATAAAAACTCTAATAGATGTTACCATCATATGCGTTTTGGTGAAAAAGCCTACAACTGCGAAGGGCCGCAATGTGATATGTATCAAAAATTTTTAGAAAATAAATTAGAGTATCTTAAACAAAAATCATCGGTAGTAAATATGACAAGAATACAGGAAGAAGGCGTCAATAAAATTGATAAAATAGAAGAAAAATCAATAAATAGCACAAAAGAATTAGAAGAATCATGTGCTACTATTGATCAAAACGATACACAAAATATACAAGAACCAACAATAGTATTAGACAAATTTCTTGATAATAAAGTCTTATACGAAACAAAACCAAACAGCAAAACAGAACTCTTAGTCTTAACGGACAATCATACGAATATACCATATTTATTTGATACTGGTGCAGAAGTATCTATAATTTCAAAAAATATGGTTAACTCATATAAAGAAGATAAATCAGCACCTTTCATTTCTGACATAAATGGAAACAAAACGAAAGTGCTAGGCCACGTAATGTTAAATGTTAACATTGGCTTAAAACCAGATTCACCTCATTTTTTCTACGTAATTGACTCAAACAACCCGTTTGCAATTCTCGGGTTAGATTTCATTATAAATCGCAACTTGACAATTATACCTCAAGAAAAAATCATCGCGCAGACAAAAACTGGAATTAAACTTAAATTAAAACATTTAACAAATCTGCCACGTAAATCAAAAACATTAGATGATATAGAAAAACTTCTGACATTATTTCCCGAAATTGAGAAAGAACCAAACTACAACGAAAAACCTAAACACAACCACGAACTAGACATAGACCTTGAAAAAGGATTTTTACCACGACATCAAAAAGCTAGAAAAACAAACAATGTTGTTTCTAAAGAGATTGAAAACAATTTTAACAAACTACTTAAACAAGGAGCAGTCATAAGAGGCAACTCCGACATAGTATCCCCACTAACCGTGGTTAGAAAAAAGAACGGGGAACCAAGAGTATGTGTAGACTACCAACATATCAACCAATACACCAAAATATTGAGCTATCCTCTGCCAAATATCGATGACCTTTCGGCCATTATTCCAATCGACTCAAAAGTATTTTCCACACTCGACCTGAAAGAGGCATATCTCAACCTCCCTTTGACCGACCGGGCAAAAAAAGTAGCGGCCATGATTTCGCAATATGGCACGTTTCTGCCATTAAGAACAACGTCTGGCCTTAAGAATGCCCCTATGGCCTTTCAAAGACTTATGGACGATATAATGGCCCCGTGCCATGAATTTAGTTTCACATATATAGACGACATTTTAATCTACTCAAAAACAGTTGAAGAACATATGAAACATTTGTTTACAGTGTTGTTTAGGTTAAACGAATTTGGCCTACGTATCAACCGCGAAAAGTGCAAATTCGCAGCTGAAGAAGTTCAATATCTAGGACACATGTTGAGCAGCAAAGGTTTTTTTATGCAGAAAAGTAAAGTTAAGGCAATCGAAAACTTTCAACCACCACAAACAATAAAACAATTGCGATCTTTCCTTGGTTGTTTAAACTACTACAATAAATTTGCTTCGAATTTGGCCGAGAAAATTCAACCGTTATATGAACTTACCAAAGGAGAACCGAAAAATTCAAGAAAACGATTAAAATGGAAGACAGAACATCAAGAAGCTTTTGAAAAAGCAATTCAAACCCTTGTCTCAGCTACTCATCTCTCCTACGAAAATCCAAAAAAAGAGCTGATTCTTTCTACAGACGCCTCTTCTACGCATATTGGGGCAGTGCTTGAACAAGAGGACGAACTAGGAAATCTTAAACCTCTTGCATTCTTTTCAAAAAAATTACCAGTACTTCAATCAGTAAGATCGGTATTTTTCCGTGAACTGACAGCTTTATACCTTAGTATAAAGCATTTTAAAATTAGAATTATTGGAAGGCAACTTCGAGTAAAAACAGACCACCGAGCCTTGGTAGATGCTATTAACAACGCTACCGGAGATCACTCTCCAAAAGAAGAAAAGTACATAGCCATTATTAAAGAATATGCTCCAAAAATGGAGTATATTCCAGGCGATCAAAACAAAACAGCTGATTTATTAAGTCGCCCAATACTTGTTGCTTTCAACGAAGAAACTCAAGAATACGATGACAATTGTAAAAACGTCGTAACGAACAATAAAATGGTCCAATACTTAGAACACCGCGATTCGGACGAAGAACTAGACCTACAAAATGAATCAGAAACTGAACAACTTATCCCTTTAAGCATGGAAACAATTTCAAAGATGCAAAATTCAGCTGAAATAAATTTGCCTACCATGGTAGCAAAGTCACAGAATTCAAAAAACCCAATAATGGCCACATCTAAGTTCATCGAGAATCACGAAATACAAGGTATTATCGAAACTAAAACCAACAGTTTTCGTATATGGGTCCCACCAAACCTAAAATCTAACGTTTTAGACCAAAATCACAAAGTTTTACACCAAGGGCCCGATAGAACCTTAGCAGCGATAGGTTCCACGTTCTGGTGGCCAAACATGAAACGAGATGTTGAATTTTACACAAAATCTTGCATCACATGCCAAAAAGTTAAAGTAACAAAGTACAACAAACCAGCCATAGGATGTTACCCGAAATCAATTGATAGATTTGACTACGTCCACGCCGATCTAGTGGGACCTTTAATTGAATCGAATGGCATGCGATACATATTAACTATAAAAGAGAGAAAAACTGGTTTTTTTGCAACATGTCCGTTGCCTAATAAAATGGCGGAAACGATTAAGGACGCTTTCCTACAGAATTGGATAGGGCACTATGGAATACCAAGCACAATTGTCACAGACAATGGAAGAGAGTTTCACAATCATCACTTTGAAACAATGTGCGCAGACCTGTCCATCAGACACAACCTTACCGCACCTTATCACCCCCAAACAAATGGAATGATAGAGAGGCAGCACAGGGAGCTAAAAGTGGCCCTCAGAGCCCTTAAAAACAAATTGAACTGGGTTCAACACCTGCCGATCATCACCCTAGCCTTGAATAACCAAGGTATCGGCCGAAATGGATTCAGCCCCGCTCAGTATGCTTTTGGAGTATCCTTAAACATTCCAGGAAAATTATTCTTTCCGAATTCTGAAAATAATGGGCTGCCATCTGCGTTTGAAACAGAAATATTCATAAAAAACATGAATGAATTTACGAGAGAATGGAGAAACCCAAATGAGGCCACTACATATATTGAAAAACAACTTTATACAGCAAAACAAGTATTGGTAAGAAACCATAACAAACACTCGTTGGATGATCTATACAAAGGTCCGTTTGACGTAATTGAACAAGGTCCACATTCTTTTTTAATTAAACAAGGAGCAGAACTAAGAAAGATAGCCATTGAAAACTTAAAAGCGTATTTTCCTAGATTTCCGACTGCAAGTAAAGACAGATCGGAAAACTCCAACCATAACCTAAGACCTGAAAAAAACCGCAAATTAAATAAAAAATTTTGTATGGTAGGCAACAAAAGGTATGCGATGGAACGTCCATTTGTACGGGATAAAAATAACAAGTTAACGTACTTAATCGATACCGGTTCAGACGTATCGATAATTCCAAAAAAACTGATTGGTCAATATTATAGCAATACAAACTGTGTATTAACCGGATTTAACGGAATAATGGAGAAAGCATTAGGAAAAGCAAATATTAAAATAGACATCGGCATTCCACACTTAACTACTCATGAATTTCTTGTATTTCAAAATGACCACAATTTTGCAATTTTAGGACTGGATTTTATAAATAAATGGCGTCTTGTGATTGCGACCTGGGAAAACAAAATATTTCATGTCGCACATAACGGAAAAGTGATACAAATAAATACAATGTATAACACAACAGAAACAACACAAGATAAACCTCTCGACTTAACAACTAAACGCTTTACAAATGATAAAGGGACGCAAAAAGAAATGAAACGAACAGAAATTAGAAAAAACCGTTCAATTACAAAAGCAAAGATAAGAAACAATAAAAACCCCAGACTTTGTGAAAATACCATTACAAAAAAATTTATGGAAAATCATGAACTAAGAAATAACAGTTGGAACTTTCACGAATTCGTGCCAAATAATAAGTTTAACATGCAAATTCAGTCCACAACCTCCCAAAACTACAACTCTACATTTTTAAAAACCAATTCTAATCTGTACCAAACACACACTTTTACCAACCCATATTATTCGCAAACAATTAACAAACAACAAACTTCAAGACAATATAATAGCACCAATGCTACTATACACACATATAACACACAAGCAACGTCACCAGAAGAAAGTTCTCTAGGTAACAATGTGGGCTCTAATAGTGAAAAGTAAAAAATATATATTTCAACACAATTTAATAAGTATTTTTCAATCAAATCTAAAATTAAAAAAAAAAAAGGGAAATTAAAACTATAAATAAAAACAACATGATAGTTTTATTACTAGCTAACAAAGTAGCAAAATGAAATGCAGCATACTAATTTAATTAACACTAATATAAATTGTTTTGCTTTCTTTTTTCGTTTCAAGCGTCCTTACTTTCTTTTCAATTTATGAACATACAGCTGCAGCGATAAGATTTTTTTCAAAAATATATTAAAAAAACACAAAACGCTATTTTATAAAAGGTTACTCTTGCCAAAATCTTGCGTTAACAGGTGACATGTATTCCAAAAACTAATTTTAAAAAATACAACAAACTATTATTTGAATAATTTTTATCGCCGCAATTCTTAAAAATTAACAGGTGTTTTCGTTTTCATTATCACATTTTATGACACATTCCTTTCTTAAAATACAAGACACGAGCAGCCGAAATTCAACTCCCTGTCAATTAAGTATTTAACTAAGCACTTAAACAATCGTATTAAAAGATTCCGCAACATAACAAATGCACTTAAGGGTAGCAAAATTCTCTTGCAACTATAAACCTGTTTAAAAACTCATAAAATCACTGATAACAAACAACGTAATAAAGTGTCAATTATTTTCTTTTTTTCCTCGAATCATTAGTTTAGTATTTGGAACAAAATTTTCATTTTCAGTTTAAATTGCAACTTATACGACAATTTTTCTTTTTCATGCGTTTGTATTTTAGTTTGATTTAATAGTTTTGTTTTATTAAAGAAAGTATTTAGTACGAAATTTGTATTTTATATTGTTACTTTGTTTTTAATTTTTTCTTTATTTTGTTTCAGTCATTTTGATTTCAATTTAGTAGGTTATTACTTAACAAAGCTAAATATCAATAAATTTAATCAAAAAAAAGAAAAAAAAATTTTTTTTTTTTTTCTCTTTTTGTCTAAATTGTAAAGTAGATTTGTCAGTTTTTTATTATTATATTTTTTTTTATTATTATTTTTATTTTATTTTTATGTATTTTATTTTTGTTTTATTGTGTCCCTTTGTTTCTTTTCTAATATCAACAAATCAAATGCGAAGTATCTATCAATCTTTTTGACCCAATATCTTTTAATAAATCTCGAATTTTTCCTTCTCGCAAACGCAACCAAACACAACGATACCATTTTCATAACCACAATCACATATAAAAAAACAAAACTTCCAAAACTCATTTTTTTATTATTTCATAATTTACCTTCCCATACACATTTAAACATTAACAAATTAGTAGCTCCATTGTGGTCTATGCCCCTTACAACAATTAGCAACCCGGTCATCTATGCCAACTTACACATAAATCAATTTATACCTGGATAACAGTTAATATTATCTTGTTAATTTTTAATGCATGAATTTGCCAATAGTTATTAGTTTTTAAAAAAAAAAAAAACAATTAGTATATGCACATGTTCATAAAATATTATTTATAGTTTTTTTTTCAGACGATTATTAAAGTTTTAAAATTTAAAAAAATAAAATTCATCATCATGAAAATCGTCTCATCCAATAAAAGAAGCCTAATATTTTTAGTTTTTACTCATTTCATGTTAGGAAGCATTTATTGCCAGAATAACCAAACCATCCGTGACCTTAGATTCAACAATCTAAAAATCTGTTTTGAAGATAAACCCTCAAAAGCATTTTACATAACACCCAACATCGGAGGATGCTCTCAACAAGACACAACTTACCAAATTCTTAAGAATATAAACATTTATCCACCTGCAAACTCGTTGATTGAAATTGAGACGTTTTCCTGCAGAAAAGTTACTCATGTTTATGAAAATATCTTATGGTTGTTTTTTACGAAAACGTCTACTCTTAAAAGAAAACAGTTTTCCTCAGTAACCTATAACCGTTGTTTAAGATGGATTAAGCAACAAACGGACCAAAAACTGGGAGATCTTTTTTTACAACCAAACACACCAAATCTATATTCAACGTTAAATACAAAACAAAATATTTACTTTTGGACATGGCCAATTACAGAAGTGGTAGAAAACGCCCAAACAATGAAAACGACCTTAATGTTTGATAGAGAAACCCTTAAGGGCAGCCACTTTACATCTTCTAATTTGACATGTGATGTGCTTCAAGGTGTCTGTTTCTCAGAAACAGACACGTTTATTTTCAAACCATTTAAAAATGTATGTAAAACCTGGAATGCTTACAAAAATATTTCATTACACAAATATAATCTAAAGTCCGGTACTCTTTTTCAAGTCCCAGAATTAGACTTGGCCTTTGAACGATTAATAAGTTGCCCCCCATTTATAAAGAAATGTATTTTAAAAATTGGGAAACATAAAGAAATTAAATGTACAACCACAAATTTTGCCCTTACGTTCAATAATTTCTCAATTTTAAATAATAAAACCCTAGAAAAAAAATTAAATCCGAGTATTAAAGTTAACGCTCGGGACAACATTTTAAGCCAAGCTATCAAATCTCTTTCTATCAAAACAACGACTGCAATAGAAAAGTTAGCCCGTGACATTTCACAAGTCACATGCAAACTGGCTCAAATAAGTATTACCAACCTGAGAAATACCCAACATCGAAAACCTAGTGAAACCCTTAGCTTGATGCTGGGTAGAGATGTGAAGGCAATAATGAAAGGTCAAATTCTCACGGAAATAGCTTGCACAAAAGTCAATGCAACGCTTCTTTCGAGCTTACAAATCGGAAATGAAATGTCACCTACTCCTATTTTTAGAGTAAGCTTTGCCAATGAAAGCCGCCTGGCACAATACACGTCAGAGGGATATCTAAGATGGGGTCTTAAAGGTCTTACACCACATATGTCTAAAAACGTAAGAATTTTTGTAATTCAGGGTAAAACTTTTTGTTTTAAAAATGGAATCTTATTAAATAAACTTCCAAAAGTCAATAAGTTAGGATTTCAATCTACATCAGTTGTTCCCGACCCAGTAAATTGGGACGAAAGCACTCTTTTGAACGAGCTATCTGCAGTTTCTGACCCTAACAATTTTCAAAACATGTTCCACATGCTACAGAGCATACTCGGAATCACTTCTGAACACTTAATAGCGAATGGTATAGATCAAAAAAAACTCAAAAAATTCTTAACAGCCCCAATGACAAAAAACGACCACTTGAACTTTGTGAAAGAAATAAAAGATTTTTTTCACCCCAAAATACCTAATATAATAAAAAAACTTGCACTGTTTAGTTCTCTTATATGCATATCTTTAATAATTCTACTTATAAGTTATATTTGTTGCGGAATAATAATCAAAGCCATTCTCAACAGTAGCAGAACTACAACAGATGTTAATGAAGGTGTATAAATTAATATTTTCTCATTAATTCACTTGTTCTCCTTTTATTATTATTATTATTCTTTTCTTTTCTTTTCAATATTATTTTACATTATTATTATTCTTGTCTTCATCCTTTATTTTTTAGTTATGTCTAGAAAAAGAAAAAAAAAAAAGTATATAAAAATTTTTAAATATATATAAAAAAAAAAAGATAAAAAAGTATAAAAAAAAAAGAAGAATAAAAATTATAAAAAATTTAAAAAAAAAATTATTAAAAATATCAATTTGTATTTAACTGTCAGATCATTTTCACATTAATTTACATCGTTCAATATTAATTCGAAATGAACAACATGCCACTTGACTTGATGAACGTCTTTGGCGCACCACCAGCTAACGAGTTAGAAGTGATTGATCAAGAAATACTAGATATGTTCTTTAATAATAATAATAACAACAACCAAAATATCAACAATCTTAATAACCTAACACCGAATGACGATGGATATGAAACCGATCCAGACAACTGGTGGAAGGAACCAGATGATCACGGAGATTTTGCTGCTACAAATTTCACCGTAACAAAAGAAGTATGGCAAGCTTTATCGATTGAAGAAAAATACTTCTACCCAGAAAGCCTTGAAATTTTGATTGAGGACCGCGAAGAAGCAGCTTCAAAGCAGGCAGAGGAAGAAGCAGCGAGCAAATAAAGGTATTTTATTTTATTTACCTATTAAAAATAAAAATAAAATAAAAATGTGGTAAATAAATAAAGATAAATATATTAGATTTTTTTTTGTTTTTGTTTGGTACTAAAAATTAAAAAAAAAACACTAAAACCATTCTTATAATGTGTATATATATTATTTTTTTCCTTTTTTTTTTTTTTTGCTATGTAAATTTCTCTAACACCTAACTAACGTTTGTGACCAACATTAATAACATTGAAATGACAATAACATATTTTTTTTTCTTACCAATCCAATTCTCTATACTAGTAAAACATTGTATTTCGCATTTTTATCATCATAATTATCATTTAATTGTAGATTTTTGTTTAATAAAAAATAAAAACAAAAAGAAAAAAAAGAGGCATGTTTTGAACTATAACAAATGTAAACTTTTTTTTTTTTTTTTTTTTTTCTCAATATCATTCTATTTAACCAACTATGTATTTTTAAACTTATACCTGTTCAATTATTCAAATGTTGTGTAAGTAAGAAAAAATTTAATTAATTGTTCTAATCATCACTTATAACTAACTAACTTTTTGTTTTAATATTATAAGCAACATACACTTGAAAATAATATATTTATACAACTTTGGTACAACAAAAGCTATTTTCATTTTCCTTTTATGATTTACCAAATGTTTTCAATTAAACTCTCCATTACAACATCTTATAAATTTTCTTATTACGTTTTTTTTTTTCTCTCTTACCACTTCCTGATTTTACAATGTTCAAGTATTGCTTTAAAAATAATTACATCAATAATATAAATTGTAAAATTGTAAATTGTTTTTTATTGCCAATTGATTACACACAAAAAGCCTAGTTATCTTTTCCCGTTTTACGACCACGTTTGTATTTTTGAGTGTTTGGTGTCGCCGGGCAAAGACTATTCACCGCAGTAAAACTTTATTGACTTTTTTTTTTTCCTTTTTCCATCCTATGATCAATTAATATCAAATAGATCTTTTGAATTGATTTACTCTAATAAACGATTTGCCGGTCAATCTAAAAGGAAATATATAAATAAAAAAATTAATTAAAAAAAAAAAAAATAAAGTGAAATCGATGTTGGACATCAACGTGAAGGTCTTATTACTTTCACGTCGATTGCCTTAAAATTGAACTCATTTAAAGTTATTTTTTTAAAAAATTTCGTTTTTTTGTTAAATCACAAAACTTATTCCTATAAAAACCACTTTAAATTATAATATTAAACAACCGCTAGTTGACGCATTTCGTTTTGAACTCAATATAGAATCAACCACCGATCACGCCGGGTTTTCATGCCTTAATCAGCATGTTACATCATACAATCATGTCTTGACCAGGTGATGTTATGTAAGAGAAGCATATAAAAAGAGCCGAGCGAACGAGAAGGCAGATCATTTGGATTTCAACGTTAACAAGAAGCACCACTACGCCGGTTTCAGTTCGAAGCGACGGTCGCCATTTTGAAATTACAACGTCAATCGAAGATCTCAAATCTTATCTCATTACGTCACAATCCGTGATTGTGGCCGCACAAGCACTTCAAATTAATCATTCAAAGCGCTTTTTTTGAGTGATTCTAATTTAATTACTACAACGAGGCGCTTAGCTCAAATTGAGGTTTGCGTGTCTTTAATTTTGTAACTTATAAATATCGGGGCGTCAAACTCGACTTGAGTTTGTAACGTGCTTTAGAATTGTAGCGTATAGCTAAGTCATTTGATAGATAACTCCTAACGAAACCATTGCGAGTGGTATTGTTCTGATTAAGTCTTTGTTCAGCAACCCAACACTCAAAATAGTGTACATTTATTTTGTAAATATTTCTTGTGTAAATTAAAATTTTATTTCGCTTATCGCACGATCACAATTCAACGACCACGACCAAGAGAACGTGCCCAGCCCGACCCTTCGAGGTAAACCATCAACGGAGTCTGAGCAAAACAACCACTCGTCACACCGCAGTGAAACAGAGCAGAAAGCATATTTCTGCTCATTTTCCTAATTTAACTGAACTTTGCAGTTATTTGTGTGTTACTTGTTTTTTTGTATTTTTTATTGTAAATAATAAACTGAAACTATAAAAAACTCATTGTATCTAATCTAATTAAATGTCCTCTATTGAAAAAACCTTAAAAAAGGTTCTTAAACCCCCAAGAACGCGATCCAGGACCGAAGTACTATCGCAAACCGAGAATACTTCAGAAGAATGCCCCGGAACTACCGCGAATCTAGCTCCTGTTGAGGCTGCTGAACCTGTTACAGGGTTGGCTTCAGAGGAATCTGGGGACGCCGGTAACACCGGGAGCATTACGTGTAACAAAATTACATTTTAATCTTTATTCTAATTTTTTTTGTACTTCTTCCTTCAAAAATAACTTATATTTAGTTTATGGAGATAAAATGTTTATTGTTTACAATTTGAAAAAAGACAAATGGACCCAACTAGCTGATACAAAACAAATTAGATATCATGCAGCTTGTACAGTTTTTGAAGGCAAAATTGTTGTTACTGGAGGTGATGATGGTAGTTCAAAATCAGTTGAAGCATATGACTATTTTGAAAATAAATGGATTTATTTACCTGATATGATTAATGTAAGAAAAGACCATGCTTCAGTTAGCATGGGTAACAAGTTGTTTGTTATCGGTGGATGGAAAACTACAAGCTGTGAAGTTTTTGAGAGTTTTTCAAGAAAATTTTTTTATATTAATTTTGCTACAATAAAAATTATGATACCATTAATAAGTAAAGCTGTTTGTATTGGTAATAAAATTTTAGTATTTTTTAAGGTATATGGGACATTAAACACAAAAGTATTTATATATGATGTTATTCAAGACAACTGGTAAGAAAAGAAAGTTAAAATTGTGAATTTTTTAATTTGGTCAAGTTATATTAAGTTTATATAGTTCCGACTATCATTGAGTAAATAGCTTCTCTGTTTGATATTAGTTTTAATTTCTTTTAGTTTATTACAGACAAAAATTTTTTTTTTGAAATTTTGTTAAAGTGATATAGTTGGTTTTTTTTTCATTCATTACAATAAATAAGTTCGCTATTTTATACGTATCCTTGTTTATTAACATGATTATTATATAATTTAAGAGAAGACTACTTTAATAAATCAAATAAAAGTGACACACAAAACGCTTTTAAATAATCTTATTAAAACTAAGTATCCTTTATTACCTTACACTTATTTAACAAAAATTCTTATTAGTATTTTAACTAGATAAGTCCTAATAATTAACTTAAATATTTACATGAGTAAATTAGTTTAAGGTCAGCCAAAAGTATAACATTAGATAATATAAAATTTTAATGATGAAAAGTATCAAAGCAACGCTATAATTTATTTTAAACTCTGTTGTCGGAAGGAATTGTTTTGTCTTAATTATCACTTAAAACTTAACATATAAAAAATTGTGACTTTCACAAGTTTGTAAAACAAAGCTTTTCGAATCTTATCTCTAATTCTATTTCTAATGTTTAATGAACTTTTAAACATTTTTTAGTATAAATATAACTTTTTTAAAACTTGATATGGCGTAGTTGTACAGAGTTAAAAAAAACCTGCTAGTTAAAGTAAAATAATAACAACAGTTTGGTTAATATAATGATCTTTCCATCTCCAGAAACTTAATGTACATTTAGTTTTGGTTTTTTTTTTCAATGAGCATCGATAACAAACTATAAAACTTTTACACCTTTTAATGACATAAAAGTTATTATCGATATTGAATTTTGACAAAGTACACGCAAGTACGTGCAAGTACGCAAAAATTGCGTTTATATTTTACTATGTGGTCAACAACTCTTATAAACATTTCACACGTGGTCTTCTAATGTCGGTGATGCTATGATCTACAAAACAAGTATACTTGTGTATGACATTAGCATCAAATGTTTCACATAGCTTTAATTTTGATATTTACTTTCAAAACAATATTTTAAAGAAAAAAAAAATGTTGATAATGAAATCTTAATAATATTTTTTTTGATGTTCTATTTTTTGAATTTAAAGATTATTATAAAGAGAACTCTTAAATAATTTAAGTTGTATCATAAGTGGATATCTTTAATTGTTTTCTATCTAAAATCATATATTTCTTTAACCCAGCATTGGTTGATTAGAAATTTGAGTACAAACATCGTTTTTGGCATTGCTGGGAAATGGAGGGTGAGCATACTGGCCAAAAATTTGTAGTTACATTCAGTATATATTAGTAATTGGAATATTACCTTGGAATTTTTTTTTTTAACAAGGAAATGCTGTTTGTAGAATTATTTTGATTTAGTACTGTTGTATAACATTTTAGAAAGAAATATATAGTTTTAAAACTTAATAAATAAAACAGAAAACTAATCAGAAAACTTAAATAAAAAAGCTTTAAGATACTTGATTTGTTTTATCTTGTGTAATGTTTAAATATTTAGAATATGGTTACATTACAGCTAAATTAAAAAACTATAACATTTTTTTGTTATGTTGTTTTAATAATGTACAAAAACTTTTCAAAACTGCATATTCTATTACTATAAAAAAAACATTTATAAAGCTTTAAATGTTATAACCCTTGTCTCATTTATAAATCATTGTATTATTGTTCTGATATAAAAACTACTGTATGGAACTTGAAGTAAGATATCTACATTATTCAGGTTATCAATAGTAGGTATAAAATGTTTCGTTGCCGTACAAACAGTAAACAATATCAACGACAATTTCTTTTTTTTTCTTCCTCCACAAACTAAAAAACTCAAACCATCTTGGTTGCAATATCTATTTTCATACAAAACTTTTTGAAGAAAGTTAAGTCTATTTATAAACTGCATTGTTACTTTTTGTTTTAACTCGACAAAAACGACTTAATTTAACTTCACAGGATTTTTCTGTGTGTTACTTGACGGAAAAATACTTAGATAGTACTCTGTAAAAAAATAATATTAAGACATTCATTAATTTAAAATTGTTTATTAAGTAATCTTTTATAGTTTATTGAATGACAAAAAAGAGACTCAAAAAATTTGGTTCCAGGACCTGTTGCACAAAACACCTTACGGTTATTAAATCGCACAGCACGGATACTTTCTAACGTCTTGTCAAGGACTAGTTGGAATTAATAGAAATAATGTCAAAAATAAAATAGTCATCTTATTTAAAGTCGGACAGAACATTACGTTTGAGTACTTTTCAATGTTTTATAAAGATCTGAAAAAAAAACAGAATAAAACTTCATGTCAAGTTATGAGTCAATTATTTAAGTGTAAATATTTTAAATCGAATTAGTTTTACGTATACAACAGTAAAATATTGAGTTGACATTTTAATTATTGTATTTTTATTTTATATATTGCAAAAATATTGACTTTTAGTATAAAAACATGCTTAAACCAATAGATATTAGTTTTGAATGAGTAGTCAATTTCTTCTTATTAGGGCGAACAGATGATTTAGTTTTAATTTAAAAACTTAAATAAATGTAAAATTAAACTAATAAAATATAAGTAAAAAGCTTTTTCAAAGCTTTGTCGTTCGAAACGTAAAATTATGATTTAAGTTTTTGCCATGCAAAACCGACACCTTGTGTAAAAATGACAACTGTGTGAAGAAGTAAGCCGTCTATCTGTTTATTAAATAAATTAAACCCAACTTGCATTTTCAGTCTATTTTGAACTTCAAAAAATCGAAAAATAGTAAGTAATAAAAACTCAAGAAAGGGCAAGCGTCAGAATTTAACGAAGTGCAGAATTTTTGTGCAAAGTTTCATTTTATCCCGAATTATGGCTTTTGTATGGGTTAATTTTCTTCTCTTTTATGTTCTATAATGTTTTTGTTTTATCATTCAATGAATTTTCTTTTATTGTTCTTCAATTTTTTTTTAAACTCTACGGTCTGTTTTCTTTTCTATTATTAATTCTATCTAACATTTTATCTTTTTGTTTTTACTACTACCTCTTGATCGGTTCCTTCTACCTAAATTAAGCACTTTTGTAAGTAACTTCGTGCAAAGGTCTCAAGGTCTAAAATAACAAACAAAAATTGGGATAAATATTAAAGTTATTCTAGTTAGACTAAACCATAAAGTTTATGGTTTTTTAATTTATTAGATATTGCTATTTTAAAAAACTATGCAGTTTTCATTATAATTATTATTAGTAATATGCTAAAGTTTAAAACTAATTGAACACTTAATATCATAAACGTAAACAACTTTTTACGTGATTTGAAAATATAATTTCAACAAAACTTGTATCTGTTACATAAAAACAATAAGTAATACTTTAAAATTTTACTTATAAACAAATAATAAAAAGTTCAAAAATATACAGTTTAAAAGTTTTGAATATTATATATCCTCTATTGTTACAGGTGATGTAAGACTGCTTTTCAAACTGTAAATAAAATTGATGAAAAGTATAAGATGTGTATAAATAAAGTAAATAGTTTGTAAAAAATGTATATTTTTAAGTTTTCAAATCAAAAATATTATTTATCACTTCTTTATACTATTATATCCTTTTTTTCCTGTATTTTAATGTTTTCTTTGAAAAACTTGCAGTATTTTTAGTTTATTTAACATTAAATTTTTATGCTGTTTTACTAAGCTGAACAAGCAATTAAAAACAAATATAACTAGTAATGTAATACAAGTTTTGTCAAGACAATACTGAGTTTTCTATACATATCACATCTTTGAAAACAGTTAACTATTGTTCAACGTAGACATTTTTTTAAGTAAAACATTAAAACATGTTATAAACAGGTTTAGTTTCAATTGAACTTTTAAACAACACTAATTTACTGTTGATAAAATGTTTATATACAGATTAACTTGCTTACTTTTTAAATTTTGACAAAAATTAAAACTCATTGTAAATATATTTTAGATATATTATTTTTATTTTAATCAAATAAAAACTATTTCTTGTAAAAAACTAGTTATTCTAAAATACTAGTGTTACATTTTCTAGATCTCTGAAGTTAAGTACATTTGTCAAGTTTAAAACCAGAAGTAACAATGAAAGAAAGAAAAATTTATATTCTCCACCAAAAGTTTTGTACGAAAATAGATATTGTAACCAAGATGATTTTAGTGTTTTAGTTTGTGGAGGATTGACTAATAATAGTAGAAATTTGGTAAACAGTATTTTTAAACTAGATGGTCGTGAACTAAAATGTGAAAAACTTACTTCAATGCCAAAGGAACTTAATAATTGTAAAACTGCTGTTATTAGTTCAGATTTATTTGTTTTTGGTGGTAAAACAAAAAACGATGAATATGATAATTCTATCAGAATGTTTTCTAATAAAACTAAAACTTGGTCGTGCAGAACGCAACTAAATCTACATAAGTGTAATTTTAGTTCTTGTTCTTTCAAAAACAATTTATATGTAGTTTATAAAAATGGCACATGTTATGTTTACAACTTGAAAAGTGACGAATGGATTCAATTAGCTAGAACTATAAAAAAAAGTTCTGCAGCTTGTACAGTTTTTGAAGGCAAAATTGTTGTTACTGGAGGTTATTCTAAGTCAGTACAAGCATATGATTAATATGAATATAAATGGACTTATTTACCTGATATGATTGAAAAACGATTTTGGCATGATACAGTTAGCATGGGTAATAAAATGTTTGTTATTGGTGGATATTATACTTTAGGTTGCGAAGTGTTTGACAGTTCCACAAGAAAATTTACTTGTATTACTTCGTCCAAAACACATTGTATGGACCTAAGTGAAGCTGTTTGTGTTGGTAATAAAATTTTAGTTTTTTGTGTGCCAAACATTTCAGTAAAAACAAAAGTTTTTATTTATGATGTATTTAATGATAGCTGGTCAGAAAAGAAAATTGAAGTTGTAAATGATTTAATTTATTCAAGTTATATTAAATATAACTTATAATATTAATGAACAAAATATTTCTTAGTTCTATAAACTAAACATATTTTTGATTTATTACGGTTATTTTCATACTTCGTTTTTTTTATCATGGCTGTTGTTAAGTTTACTAATTTTTTCTACATTTTTTACTTGGTTAAATAAAAATAAATATTTTGCTCTTTTGTTTATTTATTTTATACATTTTAAAGTAATAAAAAAGTGTTTTTTTTTTTCGTAGTGGTTGTAGAATAGGATTAATGCATTTGAAGACAATATAGAAGATATTTTTACAAACAACTAAAATATTTAACTTTTCTAAACATTTTCTACAGTGTGTCAAATTATCAAAACTAATGATTACATTTATCTCTAGTCATATTACCCATGCCAAACAAAGTTTTATAGCTTTTTCCTTTACTCTTAGAAGGTAAAAAAAGTTCATTATTTTCGTAAACAATCATGTGTTTAATTTGATGTTCTTGAAACGTCAATTTTATTCTCAAAAACTGTACAAGCTGCGAAATATCGTATTCCTTAAGTGTCAGCTAACTGGAACTGTTGTAACTTTTAAAATTGAAAGCATAACATCTACAATTTGCTTAAACTATACATATAATTTTTCTATTTGAAAGCCAAACATAAACTTCATTATTGTCTACATGTAATTGCGTTTGAAAGTCCTTTTTCATGGATTTAGTGAGTTCAGACTATTCTTCGAACTTTCAAACTAAAACAAATAAATCTGAATAAGTTTAAGTTTGCGAATATTTAGTTTATAAACAATCTTAACAACCATGCAATTTTAATTTCTTCCTTCACTAGTTAAAACACTGAAATCATCTTGGTAGCTATATCTATTGTCATAAAAAACTTTTCGTGGAAAATCATTACTTTTTGTTTTTTGAACTGTTAATATTAAGTTTGAACTTGACAAAAACAACTTCATTTAGTCTCAGAGAAATCTTTAAGACTACTATATGTAATGCAATAGATAACTATATAACAAATATACTAAAATAAGTTTGTTGACAATTTGTAATGCTTTTTTATATGGTTTACACAAGAGTTTTTAAGAAGAATAAAAATACTTTTTTATTATTAAGATAAATTTTACTATGATACAATACTACAACTTTAATTTAAATTATTTTTAAAAGAATGAAGAATGGTATATCTTTCGAAGATGGGATATCCGTATAAAATTTTTTACTAAGTTTTAATGTATACTTTTTTTATTATTTTTGTTAGTTTCTTCTTAAATTATTTAAAACTTACGAAACTTACATTTTGTCATAATAAAGTATAATAGCTATCACGCTTAAAATACAAAATTAAAAAAAAATAATAATACAAAATAAATCAACTTGAGAATTAACAAAAATAAAACCTATGTTACTTATACTATAGTTTGTTGTTAAAAAATATTTTTATATAAATTTTGAAATTTCGATAATATACTTTATGTTCTTTTAGTTTATTAATTCTATCAATTGTTTAAAATCATATCCTTTTTAAGAGTATTAAACTTTCAAAACTTTAATACAAAGAAAAAATTATCGACAACTTTAAAAATTAGAAATATATATATAACATTTTTAAAGATTTTTTGGATTAAAATTATACTTAAATTATTAAACAACTAAATAATATTTAAGCCATGTTAATATAATTTGCTTTAAAAGTTTATAAATTTAAAATTTTGAAATAATGTTTTAGTTGGTTTAAATCTCTTTTCACTTTAAGTTCGTATTTTACAATGATCCATAAGTTTTCATACTAAATAAAAAATAAGTAGATAAGAATTAGCTATTCTAACTGTACCATAAACAATAAATTTAAACAAATAAAAAAAATTTTTAATTATTTTCCCTTACTGAAAAACTTAATAAAATACAACTTATAACTTAAATGTAATATCTAATTAAGATGTTAGGTGCTTATGGATTTATTTAACTTTCAAATTTTAGTTTACGTTCAGCTAGAAAAATCAGTTATAAATGACATTATAAACCAATTAAATGCTTTTAAAATTTGAAACTGAATAAAATTTGTTGTATTTATTTGTTTTGTGAATATAAACTTTGTTAATTTACACTAATAAAAAGTATTTTTAAAACAGTTTGAAATAATTAATACATGTATTAGTTTATTGGTAGTTTCGAGTACTTTATTATGTAAGTTACGCTGCTATAAAGTGTTTAAATCAGTTTACTTTGTATAAAAAGAGTAGTTTAGCATTATTACTTTTGTTGTTAAAAAGAGTTTTGGTTATATAATAATATTTAAATTTTAATAAAAATAGTAATTATCTAAAAGCTTTATCTCCTTAAAGCAATTTTTTATGTTTAAAAACAAGTTTATTATTCTTATTAAAAGAGCTTAACTAAAGAAAAAAAGGTTCCATTAATAACAGAATAAAAGTAATTAATAAAGTAAAAATAAAAAAAAGTTAATGAAAATGAACAATAAAACTTTAAAAAAATCATTTAGTAGTGTTTATTTTGACGTTTGTAACTAAATGATTTTAATATTTAAAATCGTTGTACAATTATAGCTAATATCAAAATTCTATGATTGTGATAATTCAAGAAGTGAATTATAAAGTTTAATTTAATTAAACAAGCTTATTATTAATAAAATGGTCGAAACAAACAAAATTAGTCAAGTTGAAGCAATAATTTAAAGATTAAAACTAAATTATTCGGCTTTAAACTAATTAATTAGCTTTTAATTTGTAAAAAATTTAGTAGTGTAGTTGTTTAGATTATTTATTTTATATTAAAGTCTTAAGAAGCCATGTTTGTTTCATATATAACACTTTTAACACTAAAATACTTGTATATGAAAAATCAGAGGAATATTAGATAAAGCCTAAATTAGGGGGTCTCAAATATAAAGAGCTCTAAAAACTGTCAAACACTTCATAACTATAACTAATATATCCACCAAAAACAGATTTTATATTACCAATACTGACTGAAGAATGACAATATTTTTTTATATTCATATTTGTAAAATTTGTCCATTTATTTTTAAAATATTTTAACTTTTCTACATGTGGTAGTTTAAACTAATTTTTTAACCTTTTTTTTAATACAAATTTAAAAAAAAAATTAGAAAATAAACAGGTTAAGCTTTTAATGTCAATGTTATAGTTGCGAGAAATAAAATATATCGTAAAACAAGCGGTCCTGAACAATGGTGTTTACAACGGATCTACTTTTAAATACAAGTTAGGAGAAAAGATTAATTTCATTAAAAATATTATTCTTGTTAGTTTAAAAACTTATAAAACAGTATCTCACTCGTTCACATTATATGTTATAAGAAACAGCTTTTTTTAATTACTGTTAAAAAGTATTTTATACTGTACCTTGTTTACATAGACTTATTTGTTATTTGTTTGTTCTTAAACGTATTTCTTTTATTTTATACTTATGAAAGTATTTTTAAATCAAAGGTGTATTTACTTAGTAGGAGTATATAAAAACGTGGTACAAAGTTTATTTATTCAGATACTGAATAAATTAAAAAATAAAAAACACAAAAACATAATACCGAATAGTTTAGAAAACACAACAAATGGTTGGAAGTTAGTTCAAAATAAGAAAATAATATTTCATTAACATGTAGCGTACTTAACACAACTAACATCATCTTTTAAAATTTCAACATCCATTACACAGAAATGATCATTGACAATATTATATTTATATACTCTTGTTTTTCTATCATTCATAGAAAATATTAGAATGTTATAACCAATACTAACAGCTTGCACGCAACGAGAATAAATGCATGATTCAAACAAAGTAAAACTTCTGGAAAAACTGTCAAAAACCTCACAGCTTGTAGTATCTTCTCCACCAATAACAAACAGTTTATTTTCCATGCTAACCGATGCATGACAATATCTTCCTTCAATCATATCGGGTAAATTCGTCCATTTATTTTAATGATAGTCGTATGCTTCTACTGATTTTAATGTCTTGTCAGAGTTGTAACCTCCACATACAACAATGTTTCCTTCAAATACTGAACAAGCTGCGAAACATTTTTCTACCTTTGTTCTAGCTAAATAAGCCCATTTGTCATTTTTCAAATTGTAAGCATAACATAAACCAGCTTTGTTAATTACATATAAGTTTTTCTTGAAGGAGCAAACACAAAAATACTTGCAGTCTTGAGGTAATTGCGCTTTAGTTGACCAAGTTTTAGTTTTGTTACCAAACTTTATGATAGACTCATTGAATTTTACATTTTGAGAAAACCCTCTACCGTATTCAGAATTATTCGAAAACCCACCCAAAATAAATAGTTCTGAATTAACAACAGCAGTTTTACATTCTCCAAGAGAGATCGGCATTGAAGCATAATATTCACATTTAAAATTAGGACCTCTTAGTTTATAAACACTTTTGACGGTTCTTACAGTTCCAATTTTATAATTTTTAATCTTTCCTCCACAAACTAAAATACTAAAATCATCTTGATTGCAATATCTGTTTTCATACAAAACTTTTGGTAAAAGTCCTAAAGTTTTTCTTCCTTGCCTTGCTACTTCTGGTTTTATACTTGTCAAAGAAGACTTCATTTAACTTACGAGATCTAAGCAGATTAAAAATATGTGTGTCAGATAAATATGCAATTAATTTCTACAAGAAACACTTTTTGAATGAATGAAATAAAAACAACCTCTATAGACTAGATATAAAATGTAATGTTTAGTTCAACTCATAAAGTAAAAATTCATTCGAACTTAAATATTTTATGAACAGTAAATTGCTTTTACTTAATAGTTCAATTAAAGATAAACTTACTGTTTACATATTTTAAAGTTTTACATAGAAGAGAATATTTTCCTTGAACTACAGTTAACTGATTTTGAAGATGAAATATGTAAAAAAAGTTCGTTGTTTTTTTAGAACTTTTATTAAATAATTAGTTTTAGTTATATTTAATTGTTTGTTTAACTTAGTTAAACAGCACAAAACTTATAAGTTAAATAAATGAAAAACACTGCATTTACAAGTATGTAGAAGCAAAAGTAAATAAAAGTATACATAGGTAAAAAGGTTTATTAGATTACAGATATTATTTTGGTTAAAAAAACATATGTACTAATATATGTATGTATTTTAAATATTCTTTTTATTAATACAAGTTTTTTATAGTTCATCAATTTAACGTAGAATTTAAAAAAATTGTAAATTAGATACTTACTAGACTTACTGACTTATGTAACTTGAAATACTACTTTTGTCTTTAAATAGCTTATAAATATGGATTTTTTTACCAACTGAAAAAAGAAGATTAATCCTAAAAATTTAAAAATACATTTTAGTAAATAAATATAAAATAAATATTTTTTAAAATAGTTAAAGTAAAAATATAACAAAAAAAGAATTTAAGTTTTTTAGAAAATAAAAGATAAACCACACCTTACGCTACCATTAGTTTACATAAACTAGTTTTGAGTGATTAAAACGAATTTTTAACTTTTCATTTAATTTATTTTTGTGTTAGGCGTATAAGAAGCTTTTTTTTTTTGTTTTCTTTTTTTATATTTTGTCTAAATTAAACAATATCATACTCTTTTATTTTGTATATCTTTGCTCAAAGTTAAAATATAAATCAGTGTTATTATTTGAAATTTTTAAGAATCATAAATGTATTCTTTATAGTCAAAAATTTTTTTTAAACGAAAAAAAATGTATGTAAATTTTCTCTAAATGCCAGGGTTTAAAATCTATATTTTAAATATACAGTACAGACATATAAAACTGCTTCAGTAATTGTTATTAATATTTTTCTTCGACTTTTTACATCTTATTTAAACAAATATGTATAACTAAACTTATTTATTGTAGAAAGTTTTTAACTTTCAACTAACATTAAAAGCACCTAAATAACTTATTGATTTTATTGATTAATCTCTGGGTCAGTTTTTGTTAATTACAAAAGTAAAAGTATCGGCTCAAGAAAGAATGAGTTTTGATGTTTATTTTATACAAAAGTTTTTCGTTTATACTTTAACAACATTTTTAGCTAATAAAAACATCTGTTTAGTATTTAGGTTTCTTAGGTACGCACTTTTAAGGTTATGCTGTTTCAATTTTTTTTTTTTTGATTAGTTAAAATCCAGCTTAAATGTTTTTAATAAAAAAGTCTTATTAACTATAATATAATTAGTAGTACAGTAAATTTAAAGTAAATAACCATAAAAAAGTACAGATAGTAAATAAAAACATTTAAAACTTTAATAAACGTTTACGATCAAAAGTGAAATTTATATTTACTGATATTCTTTTATTCTAATTTCTTTTTATCTAAATATATTTTGTTATAAAGTTAGTACTTTTCGTAATTTAATTATTAAAAGTTGAAATGTCATTTAAAAAAATTATTTAACCTATTCAATCAAGTATAAGTATATTTATATGGTATTAAATATGTACCTTGACGGTGCAAGAGTCCTATTAATGGTTTCAAAAATGTTTTCATTAAATATTTAAAAATCAATCCCTGTGGTCAACGCATAAAAAATAACAAATTCAAAGAATAGTAAATGATAATTATATGCGTTGCCTGATGTTATAGGGCCTAACGTGAGTTTTAAAACTTTTTAAGTTGAACATAATAAGATACAAACCCATTAGTTTTAAGATAGATACTTGAAAAGACACTAAGTTAAATTACAGTTTTATTTAAGTATTATAGCATAACTAACTGAATGTCACGGTCAAGTTGTTAAAATTACATAGTCACTTTTTAGTAAGCTTCAGAATCAAAACTTTAAAAACAGTTCTATCTCTGTTGACCTCGCAATATTCAACTAAATTTTCAGTTGATATGAAGTTTTAAATTTCATGGTTTGCTCCAGAAAAAATATATTTTTTAAAATAAAAAAGTTGAAATAAAATTTATGACTTAAACTAAACATTTTTGATGTAAAAATGTACTTAATAGTTTATAAACAATGCAAAGTAATATTTTTTTTGCATTGAACAGAATTTAATAATGGAAATTTTAAGCAACCTAGAAAATAGTTTACCAGATCAAAAGTGAAATTTGAGTACACAATATTTTTTGTTACATAGCAATAAAGTTTAATTTTGATTTATCCTAGCTGGCTTAAAGAGATGACCAGATAAATGTGGTATTTTCTTATTTTAATATTTCTATGAAATAAAATCAATATGCATTATTTATAAGTTTAGCAAATAAGTACAACAAAATACCTAAATAATTTTGTTTATGAATATGTAAGCTTTTTTTCTTTATTTTTAGGGGGTACATAGATAACAGGAAACCAAAACACGCTCCTGGTATAATGCATAAAACGAAAAAAATATAGTTAAAAATATATTGAATGAAATATTTTTCTAATGTTTGAAAGTTAACTTTTACAGATAACAACTAAACAGCAAAATAAATGTTAAGCATAAACTTATACATATCTATAAAATTGATTTTAAAAAAATGATCAAATCAAAAGATTAATGACAAAAAGTCTTTTTGCTGTTGTTATACATTTTTGAAAGTTCACATAAAACAAAATAATTATAGGAAAGATGAAAAACAAAGTTTAGTTTTCGTTATGTAATGAATATTCTAAAATTAAATAAAAATTTAGTTATTAAATATGTTTTTTACTAAATCTCGTTTGTTATTTAGAAAATACAATTTCTTTAAATTTTTGCAGTGCGCTGCGAAATTTAAAATATTTAACGTGTATATCAACTATAAATATTTACATAAAGAATTCATTTTCATTGTAAGTAATTTTCAGTTAACCATTATATAGCTTTCGTAGTTTATAATAACACCATTTAGATGATAATAAATCATTGTTACTTTATAATCAATAAGTCCAAACATTTAACTACCTATAAATACTAGATTTCATTTAAGCATTTATTGTTTTAAACATATTTTGTCATCACAACTTTACAGCACAAAATTAATATTATTTATAAATATATTTCTTAAATTAATTCATTAATTCTGTATTTGAAGTTATACATACATTACTTTATTAAGTACGTAACTCGAACATAAAACTTAAATGTGTGTTGTTTAAGAAATAAACTATTTCTAATGGGCTAGACTGTAAGAATGATTTAAAAGAGTTAAAACTAATTAGAATATTTTTAGTTTGATTGCTTCTTAAATGTTTGTGAAGGAAATTGATTAAATATAACATTGCTGAATTAGTGTTTTTGAAATAAATAATTTTTCATCCTTAATAAAGTAGATTTTTTTATTTTCAACTAACAATGAAACCTTTACTATACTTCTATTTACATGTAGACAAGAATATTTTCTTAATAAAAATCAAATACAAGATATTTGTACAACTTTTGAAATAACAAAACAAATATATTATATTTATGTTCTAACTAAAAGTTTATAAGTTGTTTATTATAAATTAAATTAAAAACTAAAAAACTTCTTTATTTTAAATATAATTCAGATGTTTAAGTTAGAACTAAAACACCTCAACTCTAGGTTTAAATAATGCAAATTAAACAAAAGTACTAAACAAATTAGTAAACTTAACATTTATTACAGGGAGTAGAAACTAAACAAAAATTTATAAAAATAACAAAAATTCTAATAAGATAAACGCAGCATGATCACAACAGTAAAATTTAAAACAAATATAAAATTTTATCACCAAAAATTATTTTTCCAAATTTTAATTTGAGTTATACTTGATAAAACTTTACTTAGTCAAGTTATTTACAAAATTTATTTTCATTTTTGACCGGCTGTCGTAAACCGTATAAAAATCGGTACAATTGTTTCTGATGAGAAATCATTATCAGCAAAATCAAAACTTTTGCTACCAACCCAAACAGCTTCAAAATAAAATATAAACATAAGCAGAATTGGTGAATGTACTTTTTTATTAATAACTGTCAAACATTTTACTACTCGTATTAATAGATCGACCAATAACAAACAGTTTATTACCCATACTAAATGAAGCATGAAAGCTTCTTGTTTTAATTATAGCAGGTAAAAAAAGTCCATTCGGTTTCATAATAATAATATGCTTCTACTGATTAATCATGCACACCTCCGGTAAGAACAATTTTACCTTCAAAAACTGTTGAAGCTGTTCCAGATCTATTTTGTTTCGTTTCAGATATATAGGTCCATTTGTCATTTTTTTAAATCGTAAAATAATCTGCCCGAGCTTACATTAAGAGTAGTTTTATTTAAATGCACAGACACAAAACTGATCTTGGTCTTGATATAATTGCGTCTAAAATGACCAAGTTTTAGTTTTCTTACAAAACTTATCAACACATTCATTAAAAAATTTTCGCGGGTATAACAAAATCTATAAAGCTCTTTAGTTTGTGACAAAAACGTACAAATAAGAATTTATAACAGCATTTTTAATCCAAAAGTTCATTTGGCATAGGAATATATCTTTCACAATTGACTATTCAGTTAATAAACACTAATTACAACTTTCCTTTACAAACTAAGCACTGAAATCAACTTGGTTACAATACCTTTTTTTATACAAAACTTTTTGATAAAAACTTAAGTTTTTTATTTATTTCTTGATTACTTATATTAAAAATAATTAACTTAACTTTTAGTAGGGTTATTTGTAAATCAATTTTTAGACTTGATTCGTTAAATATTAATACTCATTTATATTTTTGTTTTATGTTTATATTTATCTTAAACAGAAAACACTGATGAATGAAACTAAGCTTTTAGTTGGAAATACATTTTGTAGTATTTTTTTCTTTACAAATTGAAACATAAATTATAGTTTTATAAACATAACGATTAATTAAGTTTCATAGCATAATGTGAAATAGTATTTTTATCTTTTGTATTTTTTTAAATTAGTTACCTATGTTTTATTTGATATTTATATTTATTTATATAGAACCTATAACTAAAACTAATACTCTATTAAAGAGCTTAGTTTTTTTTTACAATTGCAACACTGTTACAACACGTTTTTAAAATACATTGAAGTACAAATATAGATTTACAAGTAATAAAACTAAATGTTTAGAAAAAGCAAAGTAACATTTATTGTTGAAAAATTTTTATTTGAAGCCCATTTACTCGTTGTAAGTAAATGTGTTTTTTTATATTTAATTTAATTTTGCATATTTTGATATACGATGAATATTCTATGATTATTTACAGAAGATGAAAGCTGTTATAAAATACGATTATAAGTATATTAAGTGAATTTTGTAAGTAGTACAAAATAAAACAAATGAATAATAAACAAAAAAGCACTTATTATTTTGTAAACATATACTCCACTTTTTAATTTTTATTTTTTTAAGTGCGCTCTAAAGGTTTTGAATTAGTTTATCCGTTAATATATTTTATAAATCACCAAATAAGTTGATTACAGTTTCAAAGACTGCTAATATATCTTCTATAATAAAATTAAATATCAATTTGTGTTTAGTAATGTATTTTCAATATATTTGCCTTTATAGTAAGTTATAAACTTATTAAAGTAAAACAAAACAGTAAACAGTTTTTTTCTACATTAATTAAAATAAACTCAAAAAAATTAAAAGATTTATTGTAAATATACAATTATAGTGATGTTAATCTTAGTTTCTATTCATTTATGAATTTTATGCAATTCGAACATGTTATAAAATTTAAATTAATGAGAGTGTTTTTGTTTAACATACCTACATGTATTTTGAAGTCGATGTAATATTGTATCATTAATTATTCTTTTTTAACCATAGAGAAAAAACTAAAATAGTTGTACAAAGTTTATTCCTTTTATGAACAAAAAATAAAAAAAAAATTAACTAGAAAAAGTAACTAACAAAAATACATGTTTGTATAACACAACAAACACTCATAAGTAACAACACAAAAGAACAGAAATATATTAAAAAGTAGCGTACTTTACACAACTAAAACCAATCAAACTTTCCAAAACTTTTACATCAAGTTTACAGCAATGATCATTGATAACATCGTAGATATATGATTTTGATCTGCCACTTGAAAATATAACGATATTGAAGCCAATACTTACAGCCTTGACAGAGGAGGAATAATAGATAAGGTTTAAATTAGTTGATTGTAATAAAGTAAACTTTCTTGAATAACTGTCAAATACTTCACTACTTGAACGATTATACCCACCGAAAACAAACAACTTATTACCCATGCTAACTGATGCATGGCTACTTCTAGTTTCAATCATATCAGGTAAATAAGCCCATATGTTTTCATAATAATCATATGCTTCTACCGAATTTGTAGAATAGCCTCCAGTAACAACAACTCTTCCTTCAAAAACTGTACAAGCTAAATAATATCTAGGTTCCATCGTTTTATTCTTTTTGATCCATTTGTCATTTTTCAAATTGTAAGCAAAACACTCACCATGTTTATCGATTACAAAGACGATTTTTTTGAAGGAACAAACACAAAAATAGTTTTTGTCTACACATAAATGCGTTTTATATGACCAAGTTTTAGTTTTGTTACAAAACTTTTTTAATGATTTATTAAGTTCACTATTTTCAGAATACCCACCCAAAACAAATAAGTCTGAACTGATGACAGCAGTCTTACAATCTCTAAGTTCCTTTTGCATAAAAGTATGTTTTTCGCATTTAAGTTTACGGCCATTTAGTTTATAAACACTATTTACAGCTCTTTTAGTTTTACTTTTTCCTCCACAAATCAAAATACTGAAATCATCTTGGTTGCAGTATCTATTCTCTTACAAAACTTTTGGTGGAAAATCTAAACTTTTTCTTTCTTGCATTGTTACTTCTGGCTTTGAACTCGACAAAAACGACTTCATTTAGCTTCAGACTATTTAACAAAATTCAAACGTTTTGTTTGTACGAGAAAGTTATAGTTTTTATCCTAAATTAAAAGATTTATTAATAATCTAAGAACATTTTATTTTTAAAAGTAAACAACTTTTCAATGTTTAGTTATTTTATAATGAAAATCTTATTCAAGATGAGATATGTACAGCAAAAAAATTGTTTTAACTTTTAAAGTTTTTGTGGTAAGTTTTCTTGTTTAAGCTATGTAAACAGCGAAAACTTAAAATCAATTTAAAATAACAAAATCCCAGAAGTTTATGTACAAACAAAAGTGAATTAGCTGCGAGAAATATAAATTGAATTCTTTAAATCTTTAGAGAAGTGATAGAGACACCAAAGAGTTTTATGACAGATAAATGTATAACTAATATATTATAAGAGTTTAAGAATAAATTTATGTATATATTTCATACAGTTAGTTAACACTTAAGAATGTTACCCACATTAATATTAAATTTTTTTTCGGTTATTTTCAACATAGACAAATCGTTACTGAATTTATTAATTTTAAACTAATAGAATGTATTACATTGACAATATATAACTATTGTTATATATATTAAATTTTCGGAAAAACTTTTGTTATCTTTTTCTATTTTACTCAATGGATATTTTGTTTTATATAGCTTCAATTTAACTTATAAAAAAATAGAAAACTAGTCGAAGCTAACAAAGAATAAAATGTTACAACTTCATTCATAATTAGAAATTTACAAACTTTACCACCGTTCAAGCTTATGTTAACTATTGTATAAGCTTATAAATTTCAATAATAGAAAAATGAGGTGGAAAATAATCGTTTTTTTTATAATATATTTAACAATGGTTTGAAAGATCATTTTTAGTTTTGATGTGTTTGTTTCTATCAAAATTATGAAAGTTTCGAAACCTAAAAACCGATAAGTTTTAAAACTTATAAAATTACAAGTATAGCAAGTAAATTAAACTGTAATCTTTATATGTTTTAACATTTTCCAAAACTCCAAAATTCAAACAACCATGTTATGCATTTATAAAAAATTAATAAATAATGATTAAAGCAGTTTTCTGTAGTTTAACTAAAAAGAAATGTTCTAAAAACAAAGTATTATCAAGTTCAAATTTAAATTGTTTAACTGGGTTTAGTTTTGTAGACTTAAAGGTACTTTTTTTTTATTACTGTTAATGAATATATCGTTTTGTTTTTGAATTTAACCATGCCATAAAAAGTTCAATCAACTAATAATCAGTCAATTAATTAATCAACATTTTCTAAATATTGTTTTAATCTGCTATATATATTTCTATTAGATAAAAACTAAAATAATATCTTTTATTGTTACTTCTGGTATAAAACTTAGCGAAAACGACTCATATCTTACTCATTATAATCAAGATATGAAGATGTATTATTTATATGTTGATAGTTAAGAATTTTTAATGATAAATACAATAAAAAACAATTCAAATCAAAAATGTTTATGAGATGTATTATTTAAGGAATTAAATTTTATTAACACAAGTTTTCATGTGTTTTACTATTTACTGTAAGTTTAAAAAACCTTTTTTAAAAATGGCAATTTTAGTAACTCTTATACAGTGCTATTTGTTTTTAATACATTTTTATTTTTGACTATAGACAATACAATTACTGTCTGATAGTTTTAGAATAAATAGTATTATTACATTAAAGTTTTAAGCATACAATTTAAAAAATACGTAAATTAAATAAAAACAAGTTTGATTATCTAAAATTAAATGTAAACAACAGCATAAAAAGATTTAAAAATAAATTTATTTTATATTATCTATAATTATCTATAAGTCAAAAAGTACAATTGTATACAAAAATTTACAAAGTGAAACAGTAAACTATTATAACAGGTAAACATTATTATAATTGAAACACAATTAAACTATAGTCAAAGGAAACATATGAATATTATGAAGGTAAAAGGAATTACTTATCTGATACGATTGAAAAGAAATTCGGTCATGCAAGTGTTAGTATGCGTAATATATTGTTTTTATACGAGAACATTATAATTAATAAATTAATCATCTTACAGTTATCATAAAAAAAATTACATACATTAGTTCTGCTACTATTTTCAATCTTACTGTAATGCTTAGCTGCTAATTAAATATTCTAAATTCAAATTGTTGTTTATCTTCGTATAAGAAAAAATATTATTAATCTAAAGTTGAAAATAAACTTCCGATAACAACAGTAACAAATAATAATACTTTTTAAATTAATTTTTCATAAAATTTAATTAAACAAATTATGTAGAGCTTGATAAAATAAACTTCACTCAAATTATTAATTTAGACATAAAAAACATCATTTTAATTCGAAAAGCTAAATATATTTCGAATTTCTCTTTTAAAACTCTAAGACCATTTTTCATTACAGTTTAGCTTATTGTTATTTATTATAGCACTTTATCTCTTAATAAACTACTTAAAATGTATTAACAAAAATAAACTAGATATTAGTTACATTAAGAAAAAAACATTGAAAGAAATTTTTGGTATGTAACAAAAAAACAATTGCTTCTCAATTTATACTTAAACACTTGTTGTGTGTTTTTTATCTTAAATGTAAACAAAACTGCAAAAAATAAGTTCTGATATGTTTTAAGTTCAATTTAGTGAACAAGAAAACAAAATCTAAACATTTTACAATAAATTAGTTTGATTCAAATAAAATCAAAAACTGTTTTAACACAAAATAGTAAAAACAAAGAAGAAAGATATATTTTGCATATAAAGTTTTTTCAAATCCCTTATCTATAATCTTGTAAATAAAAAACTTATGCTTAAAAACATAAACACAAACAAATATTAAAATTAGATTAAAAGTATAAAGTATACACTTAAAAAATATTAAAAAGTTCAATAAACAATTTAAATAACTAAACAAAGCAACAGATTTTGCAATATCTTTATTGCTCTACTTTAAAATTACAAAAAAAAACTCAAAGAATTTGGCTAGTATTTAGCTAGCTTTTAGATTTTATAATAGATATTTCCAATGTTTATTAAAAATTAAAACATCCTTTACACAGAAACATTTAAAACATAATGATAAAAATAAATAAGCTAAAACAGTTTGTTTTTTAATTTTGAGTCGATTTTATTTTTTTACATAAGTTTTCTGTGCACTTGAAAATAATTCTTATGTACACTAAGGTAACCTTTGAGTTTTCAGCTAATTCTTTAAAGATAAATATTACTAAACCACCCTGTGTAAAATTTAAGATGATTTGAAAAAACTTTCATCTAGGCGGAATTTGATTTTTTTAAAACCAACTTATTGCAAACTGAATAGAACCCAAAAAATGTGACCTTAGAGTTTTAAGTTGTTTTTTCTCTTGTGGCAATTATCACATTTAAACTTGTGCTTAATATAAGAAAACTTAAAGAAAGTTTCTTGGTTTTAGTTTATGGTGTCACTTCTTAATTAAAAAAAAATTATTGAATTTTTCTCTAATTTTAAAATCTACGACTATGTTTAAATCATCAGGCTACTTTTATGCACGTTGCGGCATTTAGTTTAGTATTCGCCAAGTATTCGATGTAATCTTGTTTCGGAAAATTCTCCTGTAAAAATTAAAATTATATTTTAATATGCTTAAGAGTCATCCCGGAGGTCTGTAGCTATGAAATTCACTCTTTGAGTTTTAGTTTTTGACATAATTAGTTCAAAAATGACGTGAAAATAAAACAAATTCGTTTTAAAAGTTAGTTTCAGAGAATACTCCTAAAAAAATCAAAAAAGATGATTAAGTATAAGCGTTTTTCTCAAGATTTTGGTTTTGCATTTCAGCCTTTGTTTTTTTATTTTCTTAAGTATTATCATATAAAATGACGTCACAATGTAAATACTATTTTCCGCCTTAGAAACCTTGTTTTAGGTAAATATCCTATAAAGAGTGAAAAATTGTCTTTTAAAACTATTAAATAGTTAGCTTAATACTTGAGTTCATTCTTTTTTAGTGGTTTATCTTGTGTGCCCAACCTTCGTTTCGATACTTGCCCTATAATTACGCATTTTAAGCACAACGCTATAAGGATCAACGTACCGGCAGTACGTAACAAAATTTGATCTTTCTTTAAAATTTCCTTAAAATTATTTTGAAATCCAATAAACAAAACTAAAAGACATTACCAATTATATACACTAAAACTAAGCAATAATTACATATTATGTTATTTTGTACTGTTATTTATTTAACAAACAGCAGTTTTTAACCAAAACAAAATAAAAACACAGTTTCAATAAAAATTAAGCAATGAACAAATAATTTAAGATTATATAACTTAACTTACAGTTTAACGTTGACAAAATAAAGTAAAATAAAAACAATTTCTTAAGAATTTGAGTATTTAGTACAGGTTATTCTGGATAAGTTTTCTAAAGCTTTTACGTCAAACTTACACCAATGACTGTTAGTAACATTGTATGTGGAAACACTTGTTTTATCATATTCCTCAGAAATAACTAAAATATTATTGCCAATACATACAGCCTTACGATATAAATGATAAGGAAGGTTTAAATTAAGTGGTTGCAATAAAGTAAACTTTCTGGAAAAAACTGTTAAATACTTCACTTATGATATTGAATTGTCCACCAATAACAAACAACTTGTTACCCATACTAACTGATGCATGATAATATCTTCTTTCAATCATATCAGGAAAATAACTCCATTTGATTTCATAATAGTCATATGCTTCAACTGATTTTGAATATGTTCCACCAGTAACAACAATTTTGTCTTCAAAAACTGTGCAAGCTGCACGAAGTCTAGTATGCTTCGTTCTAGCTTTTTCTGTCAATTTATAACTTTTCAAATTGTATTCAAAACACTTAAAATAAGTTTTAATAACATTTATGGTTTTCTTGAAATAACATACACGATAATTGTAGTCGTTTAGTTTTAATTGTAATTTAAGTGACCAAGTTTTAGTTTTGATACAAAACTTTCTAATAGAATTGTCTTATGTTCGAGTTTAAGAGTACCCACGAAATATAAACAAATCAGAAATAATAAAGGCAACTTTACAATCACAAAGTTCCATTGGCATACAAGTATACATTTCACATCTTAGCTCAGAACCATCACATTTAAAAACACTATACACTACACTATTTATTCGTAATATTCTCCACAAATTAAAATGCTGAAATTATTTTGGTTGCAATATCTATTTTCATACAAAACCTTTGGTGGAAAATTAAAAAATTTTAATTTTTGCTTTGTTTTCTCTAGTTTTGAACACGAAAAACTCGACTTGATTTATATTTAGAGTTTATTTTGAAGATGACAATGTGTAGTTTTACAGATTAAACTGTAAAATATACCTATATAATAACTAAAAGAGTATATTAATGCAAACTTTCATAAAAGTGTTCGTTTATGAGGTTATCAATAGTCCTTAGTGGTTTTGAAATAGAAATTTGAAAAAAATTACTTATGTTAGTTGTTTAACATGTTACTTTTTGTGTGTAAATAAAACAAAACTTTGTATTATTTTTTTTGGTTTCTTCTGTATAAATAGACAAGTTAGCAAGCGACTTAAATAAAATTACAGCAGTTTTATATTAAGTAAAAATACCCTAATAAGTAATAAATTACTATTTGTTACCAAGAAGTCTAAAAAAATCAAAGAGACTTTATAACATATTTTCTATTTTAAAGTAAAAAGTTAATTGACTTTTAGAACAATATTTTTATTTTGAAATATTTGATATAAACCTAGTGAAGTTTGTTTTTTTTGATTTTATTTTTATTAATGCAAAAAAAAATGTTTATTGTGTCATTGAGCCTATAACTTACTATAGTTGCTTTTATAAGTACTTTCTTAACCAAGATTGACACATAGTTTTAATTGGGAATATTAGCTCTATCTTAAAATTGTAATCAGCTATTTATTGATTTAAAAAAAGTATTACTGATTGTAACTCTTATTCAAATTATATACTGGTGTACGACTTTATAACCGAAAGGTTTATTTATACACCAGGTCGTTAGGCCAAACTTTTTGAGCGCTTTTTTGTTGTTCGATAAACAACATATATTTAAAGATCACTTAGATAAAGTAATAAACGAAAGTAGACAATAATGCTTACATAAATAAGTGTATATATTTTAAATCGTATTTTTTAACAGCTATCATTCATTTTAAATAAAAATTCATTTATTTTTTTTCATATATATAAAAACGCAGAATTGATTAAACAATAAATAAAACAACAAAAATTCTTACAATGTGTAAATGAGCTTTACAAAAAGATACGTACAAACTGTTATTTTGTTTATTGATGTATATATCCGTTTATCCAAAATATTTTTATTTGTTTGTGTTTCGTTTTAAAGGACGTTTTATACCTGTGTTGCATTTGTAAAAATAAAAATCTCTGTTACTGTTTTAGTTTTAGTTATAAGTTCTGTATAAATAATTTAAAAGATAAAACAAGACAGAGATAACTTATTTACAAAAATTGAAAATGTCAAAAATTACTATTTTTCTTTATTTATAATAAAGTTGATTAGTTGTCGTCTTTTTGAAATTGTGAATTATTTTTAATTTGCACAAAAATGGCTGAAAATGTAAATCTAAGTAAAAGCTTAGTATTCATTTCGCATTATTTTCTGTTTAAAACAAATATAAACAAAAACAATGAAATACATATTAATATCTTTTTTTTGAGAACCAAATTATTTTTCTCCGATTCACTTATAAAAACCCAAACTAACAAAATGAAGCTAATATTTATCAATTTTTTTTTTCTATAACAAATAAATCTTATTACTTTTCACTAATACATGACATTTTGCAGACTTTCACTAAAAAAAAATAATTTTGAATATTTACAGCAGTTTTACAGTCAAGACATGAGTATGACAGTAAAATATATTATAAGAAGTTTAGAAAGACACAGTCTAAAAATACTTTCTAGGTATCATAACTTTTATTTATTCATCCTTAAACTAAAACACTAAAATCATCAAAATCCAAGTTTCATTGCAGTTTTAGCTATAGCAATATTTTTGCATAAATAAAGATATCAAATAACTGGTTTATAAAGTTTGTAAAAACTATTTTTTATCATATTATTATATCTTGATTTATTCTAATTATTTTAAAGTTATGGATTACTGTTTGATTTATAAATAAAAATTAAACTTAATGTAAATTTTAATCTAAAATTTTATTTTTATCGCCATTTTACTGTTTAGATTAATGTAAACGAATAAGTATGATATATATTTGTGTTTAAGTAATTTAGTTCTTCTATTTTTAATTATTAACATTAGTTTGAACTAAAAAACATAAACTTAATTACGGTTGGCTATCTTTTATTATGTTTACAAACTCTAAGCAGGCAAAAGTTAAAGTTTTGTTAATTAAATCTAATTTAGTTTTTGATTTGTACACAATATAAATAAAACTAAAATTGGCTTTGTTGCAATTAATCAAAAAATTTTTTATAAAGAAGAAATTCGTTTTTTACATATTAAATTAATTATAAAGTCTATATATATATTTTGCAATTATCAACTATTGAATTTCAATTATACTTTTATTACTTATACGTTATAGAATCTATTTAGTTATAAAAATTTATTCATAATTTGTTGATTTTGTTTTTGTTTTGTTACTGTACTGTCTTTTTAGTTATTTTATTGTTGTGTATACTTTCCAACATAAATGTTATAGTCAAGAAAACTATAAGTGCGTCATTTTTATGAAGTATATTAACGCGTATTTATTATTATTTTTTTTGAAATTTAATATTTTGAAGTTATTTTAAGTCATGTGTTGAAAATAATTAATAAGCGTTTTAAAAATATTTTACTTACACATGTTTCTGTTAAACAACTCTTTCAGATATTCCTAAACTTTACGAAGTTTAAATGAAGTCGTTTTTGTCAATTTTAAAACCAAAAGTAACAGTGCAAGAAAGAAAAAATTATGATTTTCCAACAGAAATTTTGTATGAAAACAGATATTGCAACCAAGATGATTTGAGTATTTTAATTTGTGGAGGAAGTAATAATTACAAGGCTGTAAAATGTGTTTATAAACTAGATGGTCGTGAACTAAAGTGTGAAAGATATATTTCAATATCAAAGGAGCTAAGCAATTGTGAAACTTGTGCTATAAATTCAGATTTATTTGTTTTATTTTTAAATTTGCTAAACAATGAATACAATAGTTCTTTGAGAAAGTTATGTATTAAAACTAAAACTTGGTCATGTAGATCAAAATTTAAACTAAAAAACAACTATTTCAGTATTTGCTCCTTCAAAAAAAACTTATATGTAATCTACGAATGTAAGAGGTTTTTAATTTACAACTTGAAAAATTACAAATGCTTCCATTTAGCTGATATAAAACAACAAAAGTATGGAGCAGCTTGTACAGTATTTGAGGGCAAAATTGTTGTGACAGGGTGTCTTATATATTTAAATTATCAGCCATGTTCAAATTCTGTTGAAGCATATGATCATTATGAAAATAAATGGACTTACTTTCCTGATATGATTGAAAGAAGAAGTAGTAATGCTTCAGTTAGCATGCGTAACAAGTTGTTTGTTATTGGTGGATATAGAAATACGAGTTGTGAAGTATTTGACAGTTTTTTAAGAAAATTTACAAGTGTACAAGCAGCTCTCATGAAAAATATGAAACCAACTAACTTTAAAGCTGTTTGTGTTGGGAATAAAATTGTAGTTTTTTTTGGCCAGTGGGACTGCTCATTAACGACAATTCTTTTTATGATGTTATTAATGACGGCTGGTCAGAAAAGAAGATCCCAATTGTTAACAAATTGTTTGGTTCGAGTTATGTTAAATACAACTCAGATTAAATATGAGTATAAAACTTTTTAAAAAAGATTGAATTTTTTTTTTATATACCTTTATGCTAATATCTTGTTCATCTAATAAGTTTTTTTGTTATGTTTATTTTATGTTTTTTTTTTAATTTCATTTTTCTTAACTCTAATAAAAGTAATTGCATAGTTGTTTTTTAAGAGATCATTTAAAAGTGCGTATTTTTTTGTTTGTATCTTAACTTAAATTTATCGTACTAATTGAAAATATTTAAAAGTGTTAAGTTTATTAGTTTATAAAATTATTATCAACAGTTTAAAAACTCTTTTCTCAATTAAAAGTTGAAAATAATAATAAGTTTTCAAAATTAACAGTTATGTGTGATAGAAACTAGTTGAAAAAAACCTTTATGATAATACAAGGTTTATTCCGATTCAATCAGCAGACCACAATTTTTCGGTAAACTTAGACCGGTTTCTTCCTATTTAGGACTCTTCAGTTAGTCTCACGGCAAATTATAATCCAGGTTTCGGTTCTGTTAATTTACGTTAATTTTTTGTTGACCTTTTTGTAAATATGATTTTTCTCAAATTGGTTAAAATACGTTGTAAACCTTAAAGAAAAACCAAACTAATAACTTTAAATTCGTAATAGTCCAAGACTATTTATTTTAGAGTTTATTTACTTTAGAAATTTATCTTATAAACGATTCATTTAAAGTTAACATTTTATTTGCTAGATTTTTTATTTATTACATTTGTAACAAACTTATCTAAAAATTTTTGAGATGTTATTATCATTGAAAATAGTTAGAGTAATAAAATTAACTTATTGTAGAGTAATTTGAATTACTAGTCAATTTATTAACGTACTACAAAAATAAAGACAAAAACGAGAAAAATGATATTGATATTTAAATAATATTGTAAACCGTTTATTACTTAACTCTCAATAATTCCAACTCGGGTAAAACTCGTTACATTAACTTTTTATGAAAAAATATAAACAAACTTATCAATAAAGTCTTGTTTTTCGGTATTTTTTTGAAAATAATAATTTCATTAAACCTTTACAACAATTCTTTATTCGTATTTAGTATTCAAAAATATCTGTAAAACAAAAAGTTAATTTAAATATCTTAATTAAACCAACTTAAAAGGTCAAAGAAATAAGAATATATATTTTAAATCAGAATTTTATCACCAATAATTTTAAGACAATGATGATCTTTGAAAGTTTATTTGTAACGCTAAAAGCTACCCTACCTATAGTTTGTATATTTTAGTTTCAAGTACATAGTTAGAGGTAAATTATTTTAAAATAATATTTTTTTTATTTTGTAGGTTGTTACTCATTCATCTACTATTTTAAAAACTTTAATACTGAACAAAAAGAAAACAAATAGTAATAACTAAGACTTCAAATAAAAAAAATAAAAACTTTAAAAAATTTCACTTATAATTAGTGTTATTAACTAAAAATTGAATTTTAAAACTATTTATAAATAATTAGCCTGTTGATCAAATATTACTCTTCAGTCAGTAGTTGTACTTAAGCAAGTATTTCAGTATACAGGAAATTAATTAGAATTTTTTTTACCTGTTTAAATTTATGATTTTTGAAACAGTTAAAATAGTAAATTACAATCTAAAAATTTTTGTATAATATGAAAACTGGAGCATCATTTAAAATACAAACTTATAGAAAAAAGAGTTTTCAACCAACTAAAATTTATTTCAGAATTTTTTTTAAATTTCAATAGTGAATTATATGAACGTGGCTTTAGTATTTATTTAGTAATTTAGTAATTTTAGCTGAATTAGTAATCAATAAAATTCTTAAAAAATGTTAAATAAATTCTTAATACGTAAAGTTGTAGATATGTTTTCCTTTGTATTAATATTGTATAACGTTTTGAAGGTTTAATACTTAAAAAAACAGGCTTTAAAAAAAGCTGAATTTAAAAGATTAAAACAAAATAATTTAAACAGTCAAAATATATAAAATTCTAATGAAAAATATCTTTTGATCAACAAACTATAATACAATTATCTAATTGTTATTTTAATTATACGTATTTTTATTAATTTTATATTTATATATATAGTTGTAACATCTTTTATTTTGTCAAATTGTAGGTTTCGTACACTTTAAATAATTTACTAGGAAACTAATAAAACGATTATAATAAGTTTTCAAACAAAAATATCATAATTTTTTTTTTATCTTATACCCATCTTTGACAGAGTTTAGACGTTGTTTAATTAGTTGTTTCTTTTAACAATGAAATAGTTTAAACTTAAAATGTTAAATCAATTGTAAAACTTATCTTAAAACTATAAAAGTATTTTTATTCTTCTTATAGTACTCTTGTGTAACCTATTTTTTATAATACAGCATTGTAAATTGTCAACAATTATTTTCTAATGTATGTGATATATAGTTATCTATTACCCAACACATATTAATCTTTGAGATTTCTCTGAAACAAAATGGAGTCGTTTTTGTCAAGTTCAAACTCAATATCAACAGTGCAGCAAAGAAAAATTTTAAATTTTCTACCAAAAGTTTTGTATGAGAACAGATACTGCATCCAAGATGATTTCAGCATTTTAGTTTGTGGAGGAATGACTGAAAACTACAAAGCTGTTAAAAGTGTTTATAAACTCGATGGACGTAAATTGAATTGTAAAAACTTTACGTCCATGCCAAATGAACTGTATGATTGTCAAACAGCTGTTATTAATTCAGAACTATTTGTTTTTGGTGGATATTTGCAAAATAATTGCTTTGATGGATCAGTTAGAAAATTTTGTAATAAAACTCAAACTTGGTTACATGTAACAGATTTACAATTTTATTCTAAATGTTTTTGTAGTTGTTCCTTCAAAAATAACTTATATTTAGTTTATGGAAATAATAAGTTTATTTTTTACAATTTGAAAAAAGACAAATGGACCCAACTAGCTGATATACAACAAAAAAGGTATGATTCAGCTTGTACAGTTTTTGAAGGCAAAATTGTTGTGACAGGAGGTTATAACTGTTACAATAATCAGACTTATTTAAATTCTGTTGAAGCATATGATCATCATAGAAATAAATGGACTTACTTTCCTGATATGATTGAAAGAAGAAATAACCATGCTTTAGTTAGTATGGGTAATAAGTTGTTTGTTATTGGTGGATATAGAAACACAAGTTGTGAAGTATTTGACAGTTTTTCACGGAAGTTTACAAGTGTCCATACAGCTCATTTAAAAACTATAGAACCATGTTACTTTAAAGCTGTTTGTGTTGGAAATAAAATTATAGTCTTTTTTAAGCCGAGGTACTACTCAGAAACAAAAGTATTTACTTATAATGATATTAAAGACCGCTGGTCAGTAAAGAAGATCAAAATTGTAAACAAATTGTCTGGTTCAAGTCTTATTAAATACAATTCGGATTAGAGTTGAGTAAAAACACTAACTTTTATGAAAACTTCATTTTTTTAGCAATCTACTTTTATGTTAATATCGAGATAGATTAATGAACTATTTTGTTGTGTTTTCGCATTTTGTTTATCATATAAAAATTGTTTTAAAACATTTTAAAGTTGTGTTTTTAGAAATAATAGAAAGCAAGTACTTAAACATATTAGTTTAACTTAAAATTCTTATTATGCATAAAAAAACATTAACAGTGTTAAAATGTTAATCGTTTGATAAATAATAATACTTAGTTAGCTCTTTTCTCAAGTAAAAGACGTATGTATTTTAAAGGTTTTTGCGTTTATAAGTTAGTAAAGGATAGTAATTTTTTGATCACAACGATATATAAACTAAAATATTCTTTTTATGTCATTTTTAAAATCCTAAACAACTGTATCTTTAAGCATTTATTATCAAATAAATTAAATTAAAAAAAAAAAATTGTATGTCCCATTTAAACAAAAAAGCAACTTGTAATATTTTAAGTTAAAAATTAGTTTTACTATATAAATTTTTATTGATTTGTCTGCTAATAAAATTAATTGTATAAAAACTTAACAAATCAATTTTCAAATGGGACTTATAAAGACTTTTGAACATATATTTCTTTTATAATGGTAGTTGTTGCTAACCAAATTCGTTCTCTGAGCAGTTCTTGAGAAAGTCTGCATTTAATTATGACCAGAATTGTGTGGTAAATAGAAGTTAATTCGAAACACTTGTTTTTACGTAATAACATTTACATTGCTAGGATTAAGTACAACAAGTTAAATAGTATTTCAAATTTAAAGAAAACTTTAAGTAACAAAACTGATTTCTTAAACTTCTTTTACTAAAATTTAATAAAACGTAATAAGTTTATTTTTTATAAAAACGAAATATATATTTTATATTCGGACCTTTGTAAATAAATTGTCAGATAAAAGATTCGACTTCTTTATAAAAATGTTTCTATATTTTATTGTATTTGTTTATATTTATTTTAAAAAAGAAAATAATGATGAATGAAACTAAGTTTTTACTAGAAAAAAACATTTAGAATAATTAAAATAACATTTGAAATAACAATTTGATCTTTTTTGACTTTCAAAGTAACAACAACCATTGCAAATATCGTAAGAAAATTATAACTTTACATGATTAGGTTTTTAATTTTGCTTTGGTTACATACATTATTATAGAATAAGAAAAATATTAATTTTAAATCAATATAAAACAAAGTTAAATTTAAGAACTATGTTTGTATTTTTTCTTGTACTCTTTTATTTATTGAAATATATTACGTATACTTTGTTACAAATCATACATACATCTTATTTAAATGCTTTTCTACACTTTTGAATAAATTGTAACCTGGTGGTATTACAAAAATATTATTTAGATAATAAACATTTTTATTATCACAGGAATGCGTACTTTTTAGTAAAGCTTGTTATTTTAAAGTTTTCTAAAATAATATTTCCTACATTGTATTGATCATAAATAAAATATTATTATTTAAAACAAGTCAATCTTTATAATTATAATGTGAATTTTTAAAAGCTATAAAATTTTTACTCAGCCTTACTTACATACACAATATAAAATATTTAAATAAATTATAACTAACGGTTAGATCGTTTTTGGAAACAACAAACACTACTATATATACACATTTTTTATTTTAAAATTTTGATAGGTTTCTATGTCTTAAAACTTCGACTAACGTTTAATTTCTTCTTAATTAGTGACAAAGTAATAAATTTAACACAAATTTTATTTTTACCAATTGCGAAAACAGTCGGAGAAAAACCTTTCCAATTTTTAGTACTTTTAACTAAGATTATCTTAGTGATAAACTCACTGCTAAGCTATTAAACCAAATTTCATGGTGCTAAAGTAAAATTAAGTATATAAAACTAACAACTAATAATAAGCGTTAATTTTTTTTAAGCATTTTTATGTTAGACATTTTACACCGAATAATAACATTGTTTCAATGAAACAAAATTCAAACAAGACCGTGTCTTTACAAAAACCAAGCAATTACAAAAATTCAAGACTATTAAACATAACAAACATTATAAATAAATCAAGATAATTCATTTCTGTTAACGCGTAGGATAACTAACACAACTAAAATGAGACAAGTTGTTTAAAACTTCTACATCAAGAAATTTTACGAATTTTTCAAAAGTTGTTTGACATATATATGTTTGATTTAAACATTCTAAAAAAAATTATTAATAATTTATTATCATTAATTATAACAATTTGAAAACTAAAGAATGTTTAATTAATGTTTATACATGAAGTATTTTTTTTGTTTATAATTCCTATGTCCTGGACAAGATGTGAAACTATATCAAAGAGGTATTTGACTCGATAACCGAATCGTTTTTCCATGCACTGGGTCCTTTGACTACACTTTTGAATGTTTTTTTTTTGTAGTTCAATATACAATATATAATTCGTTTTGATTCAATAAGAATCTACAACTGTAAGAAATTCTTAAAATGTAAAATTAGTTTTAAAACCAATGAAGTTAATCGCTATAAAATACTTTATTTTGAAAAAATTAAATTGAAGAAAATTCATACAAATTTAAATAATTTTAAACGTAAAAAGATTGTTAAACCAGACAAGTGTAAGTTTGATAATTGTTTAAAATTAAAATTATTTTTGGAAAACATTAAAACATTGAAAACATTTTATTTTATTTATTTAAAATGCTAATATAATGTTTGATTGTTTGTTTTATACTTATTGTGGTTTAAGAAAGTAAATTACGATGATAAACTTTATGTTTTTTAAAAATTAAAATTTATTTAAATCAATTTTATTGTAAAGAATAATGCTTAAACTTTCAAACAAAATAGTACAAAAAATCTGTTTATATAAAAAATGCAATGTTTCACAAAGTTAATTTGCTCAACTATTTCTTAAAAACAACTCTGTAACAAAAATAATTAGTTCTAGTATGATATAAGCATTAACAGTTTATATATAATACATACTAGCAAAAAAATTTTTATAGCTTCTGTTGTTAATATATGTTTATGACTCTTTTTGAAAAAAGGTTTTAACTCAGTTTAAAAAAAAGTAAAAGCACTACAAATATTAGATTGAAAATGTTATCAATTTCATTCAAAATTAAATTAAAATCAGAAATAACTTATTTGTAGGTTAACAAAAAACAAATTTATTTATGTATAATTTGAAAATATTTAAATTAAACTAATCAAATAACTATCCAGTATTTTTTAATCAACTAATAATTTCTTAAATAAGTAAAAAAAGAATATTTAAAACTTTCAGTCATTTTTTATTTTTTACTGTTTGCAAGAAATTATAAATTTAATTCAACAGAATTTGTAATAGTTGACAAAAACAAATTCACAATTGTATATTGTTTAATTCTGTAGTTAAAACTAAATGATTAAAAACTTTAAAATCTGTTTAGTAAAACGATACTCTAATATTAAAAACATAGAACAGAAAAAATAGATTTGTTTTAAAAATTGCCTTGATAATATAGACCAGTGGTCGGCACGCTACTTCGAATCTGTGAACCCTATATCACAAAATTAAATATCTGTACACCCCAATTTGCACTCTTTTGCGCCACTAGTGTTTAAGAGTATGTAAACACTTTTAATCGTTTTTTTTTCCTAATAGTTCGGTAAAACCCAGTTAATTTTTACACGCTAAGTTTAAATTTACTAGTTTACCCTATCTATTTCAAAAAAACTTTTAATAACAATGATCTAATTTTTACCGCAATATTTTACTTGTATCACCCAGGTCTAAAATACTAACTAGATTAATTTAATATTTCATGATTTAAAACTAGACTTAATTATTCTTAGAGAGCTAAGTATGTGATAGCACTGATTTTATTGACCCTTCCTATATTTTCGTTTTATTAAAAGTAACACATAATTGATTTTTTTTTTCGGCTAACTAATTTTTTTTTCAAATATCAGTTGATTAAGCTGAATAATAAGTTAATTTTAATATAACAAAACGCTTTTAAACTTAATAGTTAATAAAACTGAACATTAATAGAATACTGACAGTTTTATTTTGTATAAGAATCTACGAGATCTGCTCACTTCGATTTTTCTTATGGCGGCTAAGGGTGGAAGAGTTTTTACATAATGTAACAGAATAGAACTAGGAGAGTACAAAAATGGTCGTTTTATTAACAACAAAATGGTGAACTAGATATGAAGGTTGAATATGTCTTAAATGTATAAAAATTAAAAAAAAACTTTCATTTAGATTTTGCGTGAAAAAAAAAATCATGTACCCCTAAACAAGTTTCATGCACCCCAAAAGTCTTGTGCACCCTGAAAAAAATTTCATGTTCACTAGTGTGCACCAGTGCCGACTACTGATATAGACTATTAATAGATTAGAATAAAATAAGGCGAGTGCTTTGAGTTTCAAACTTAAAACAACCTAATAAAACATTTAGAAAGTATTTTTTGTAGGACAAAAGTTTTTCATTGATTTGTTGAACATCACTTTGGAATATTTTAAAACTTTCTAAATTGAATGAATTCGTTAGAGTCATGCTCAACACCAGAAGTAACAACACTAGAAAGAAAAAGTTTAAATTTTTCACCAAAAGTTTTGTATGAAAATAGATACTGCAACCAAGATGATTTCAGTATTTTAGCTTGTAGAGGATTTAATGCTGAAACCATGAAAAGATTGAACATTGTTTTTAAACTACATGGTCGCGAACTAAAATGTAAAAAAAAATTACTTGCATGCCAGAAAAACTATCGAGTTTTTGAACTGCTGTTATTAACTCAAATTTATTTATATTGGGAAAGTTTCCAGATGATAAGATCCATAACTTAAATGATACTGTTTATAAATTTTGTAATAAAACTGAAACTTGGCTATGTGAAACGAAACTAGTTCGAAATGACGTTTTTAATGTTTGTTCTTTCAAGAATAACTTGTATGTAGTCTATGGAACTAGTGATTGTTTTGTTTACAACTTAAAAACTAAAAACAGATATCTAAAGTTAGACAAACTAGATATCATGCAGCTTGTGCAGTTTTTGAAGGCAAAATTGTTATTACTAAAGGAAAAAGTTATTGCCATGAATTGATTATTATGACAACAAATGGACTGACTTACCTGATATGATTGAAAGAAGAAGACATCATGTTTCAGTTAGTGTTCGTAATAAACTGTTTGTTATTGGTGGTTATTATAATACGAGTAGAGAAATTTTGATAGTTTCTCTAGAAAGATTTCAAAAGATATTTTTTGTTCCTCTGTTTGAGCTTTTAGTATTGGCGATAATATTGTTGTTTTTTATACGAGGAAAAGCAACACAAAAGTATGAATTTATGATGTTAACAAAGATAATTGGAGTGATTTTTATGTAGAACTTTTTAAGAACTTGTCTAATTTTAGTTGTGTTAAGTTCCCTACGCGTTAACAGTCTCGAATTACTTTCGTTTATCTTTAATGTTTGTTATGTTTTACAATTTAGTATTTGTTTATCCTTAGTTTTTTGTAAAAACAGTCTTTTGTCTATACAAGGAATGTTATTATATAGTAAAAAATTTCTGTTAAAAAAACTTAAACAAAAAACCAAATGCGTGTTACTAATTCTTGATTTTATATATATAGTTTTATTTTAGCACAGTATCATATTATCTAGGTTAACTATACTTATTAGATAAGTGAACATACTTAGTGTTTAAGTTAGTCTTATTATATTAAATTAAAAATATTTAACTACAACTACCAAATTTAGAAAGGTTTTAATCTGACTAGTTTTGATTCTCGTAAGATAAAATTTGTTTAAATTCCAAATCCTTAAATTACAATATATAAAATATTTATCATGGTTTCAATGTTAAAAAAATTAAACTGAGCACAATTAAAATGCTATTGCAATAATTATAATGTTATATATATTTATAAGTGTTTATTGTTTCTACATAAGCTAAAAACGATCTAACTGTTTATTATAATTTACTAACTTTTTCTAAATTGTAGATATAAGTAAAACTGAGTAAAAGTTTAAAATTAGTAAAGAGTAACACTCTAAGTATAAACACTGATACGTTTTTGATTAAAAATTTTCATTAATGATCAAAACAATATAGGTAATATTAATTACAATATTTTATAAATAATAACTTAAACTAAAGATGTATGCAGTCTTGTGATAGTAAATATTTTTCTAACTTTAAGCAGTCGTTGCACAGCTTTTAAATTTTACAAACATTTCAAATTTTATATAATTATATAAAGAATAACAACTTTATTGCTTATAAAAGCTACCAATAACATTGATTCGTATCTAAAGTAAAATTCTAGAAATAATAGTAAATAACATTAGAATTTATACTTTTTTTAAATCATCAGTACATTCTAAACAATTAAGCCATCTTTGTTCGACAAATAAAAGTACGCCTTAAACTTTTAAATATATATTAACTAAAAGTTAGCAGTGTTTAGTATAACTTAGATAGTTGAACATAACAAAGTTGAAAATAATTTTAACAACTGTAAAAATTTTTTTTCAAGCACGAGTTTTGAACAACTAACAATTAAAACAAGGTGTTTTTGTATTATAAAATGATGTTCTGATATTACAATATTTAAGTTGTTTTGAAGATGTGTTCAGTAAAGTTAATCTTATATTTAAAGTGGTTTCTTAAATTTTTTATTTTTGTGCAGCTAATTTACTGTTTAGCTTTTTAAACAGTACTAAAACTTCAAAACTAGATATATTAAGTTTACTTTAAATTATACTAAAAAATAAAATATTATTTAGGTGTTATGTGAAGCACAAACTTTTGTTAAGTATTAAGATTTATAATGAATTCCAATACTTATTAATTAACATTTCAATTAAATTTTTTTTACACACACTTATAAATTTCAGTTTTGATACTTTTTATTTAAGTAAAAGTTTAAATTCGGGGTTTAATGTTAATATTTTATGTTTTTTAGTCTTTTAAGAAGTATAAGAATACAAAACAAAAATAATTAAAAACTTCAAATGTTTAGACTATGGAAAACTTTTTGTTTATTTAGGCAAATATATATCATATAGAAGTATTTTTTTGTTTAAAGTGTTTTATATAAGACAAACAGGGTTAGTTGGAACTTTATTTCAAAATAACTAATAATTTAACTAAACTACTAAATGTTTTGCCAACTTTTATATTTATAAGTTTAATTACTTGTAAATGTCTAGTTTTACTATTAAAACTATTTTTACTAGTTTTTACAAATTCATTAATTTTATCATACGCTTGTTTAGTTAATGAAAAACACATTTATAATTTACCTTTTGAGTTACATATCTTTATAAAGCTAACATAAATTTGTTAACTTAATCATAGAATTTTAGTATTAACTATACTTATACAACTCTTTTTAATATCATAATTATTTCAAACGCAAAACTTAACATTACTAAATTATTCCTTGTTTTAACTTTTATAATCTATTTTTATTAATTGACTACTGTTATCCTTGGTACTTTTTTTTGGTAAAGCTCTTTGTTTAAAGCTTATAAACTGGTTTTTGTACATAAAAAAAATTACTTTAATTAGATAAAATTTTCAGTTAAATAGCAATATTATCTAAATAAAAATTTTAATGTTTAACCAAATACATTTACAACAACGAAAATAACAATTTTAAATAAGTTTATGCTTTAGCTATTCTTTTTATACAAAGTATATTGCTTTAAACTATTTATAGCATCAAAATTACCAAAAAGTTAACATATATTAAAATTATTTAAAAATATTTTAAATTTTCATTTAAAACATGTAATGTAAGTTTATTAAGTTTTTATTTACGGTGTACATAAATAAAACAAATTTTATAAGAATATGTTTAGTTTATAATTTCATTTATATTTGTTCATATTAACTAAAATTTAAAATTCAAATAAATTTATAAATAGCTAGTCTGTTGATCTACTCATAAGTTAGTAGTTGTAGTTAATCAAATACTTTAGTATTAATGAAAATAATGTGAAAATAATGTTTTATATGTTTAATTGTATGGTTTTTGATACAGTTAGAATAGTAATTTCTAATCTACATATTTAGTGTATAAATTTATGCATTATTTAAAAATTCAAATTTGAAAAGAAAAGAATTATAGACTAACTAAAATATTTTAAAAAAAAAAATGTTTAAAAATTTTAAAAGCAAAATATAAACATGGCTTAAGTACTGTTTTAGTAATTTAGTAATTTCAGTACTTAAAGTAGATACATGTTCTTTGTATCAATGTTGTATAAAGTTTTAAAGGTATAACAAAAATACACTTTTTAAAATTAGTTTAAGTATTAAAAGAAAACAACATAAAATATGTAATCAAAATAGTAAAGTCTTATAGAATTTTTGTTCGATCAACAAACTATAATTTAATTAACATAAGTTTCATTTTAGTTAGTTCTGAAATTTATTTAATTGTAATTTTAGCTGTGCTGTTTGTTTTATTTTATATATTGTCTAATTGTAGGTTTCGTACGTTTAAATAATTTAGCTAAAAAAAAATTCTTTCAAAAATACATCAAAATTTAACTTAAAGTTTTTACGCATACCCCATTTTAAAGAAAAATGTTTAGACGTTTTTTAAGTAGCTCATTCTTTTAATAATAAAATAAGTTAAAGTTGTAATATTATATCAATTTTAAGATTTATCTTAAAAAAATCATTTGCGTTCTTTTTAAAATACTATTTTGTAAATCAAGTATATTTTATTAATTTTTTATTGTAGCAATCTAAATTGTCAATAAACCTTTTTAAATATATTTGTTATATAGTTATCTGTTACTAAACACATAGTAATCTTTAAAATTTCTCTGAAACTAAATGGAGTCGTTTTTGTCAAGTTCAAACTCAATATCAACAGTGCAGGAAAGAAAAAGTTTTGATTTCCCACCAAATGTTTTGTATGAAAATAGATATTGCAACCAAGATGATTTCAGTATTTTAGTTTGTGGAGGAAGGAACGAAAACCACAAGGTTGTAAAAAGTGTATTTAAACTAGATAGTCTTGAACTAAAATGTAAAAAGTTCCCTTCAATGCCAAATGAACTGTATGATTGTCAAACAGCAGTTATCAATTCAGAACTATTTGTTTTTGGTGGATATTTGCAAAATAATAACTTTAATGGGTCAGTTAGAAAATTTTGTTATAAAACTCAATCTTGGTTACATGTAACGAAATTACATTTTCATTTTTATTATAAATGTTTTTGTACTTCTTCCTTCAAAAATAACTTATATTTAGTTCATGGAGATAAGATGTTTATTGCTTACAATTTGAAAAAAGACAAATGGACCCTACTAGCTGATACAAAACAAAAAAGATATTATGCAGCTTGTACAGTTTTTGAAGGCAAAATTGTTGTTACTGGAGGCAATGACGGTAGATCAAAATCAGTTGAAGCATATGACTATTATGAAAATAAATGGACTTATTTACCTGATTTGATTGAAAGTAGAAGTAACCATGCTTCAGTTAGCATGGTTAACAAATTGTTTGTTATCGGTGGATGGAAAACTACAAGCAGTGAAGTTTTTGATAGTTTTTCAAGAAAATTTTCTTTAATTAATTTTGCCACAACAAAAACTGCGATACGATCCATGAGTAAAGCTGTTTGTATTGGTAATAAAGTTTTAGTATTTTTTGAGGTATATGCGACATCGGAAACAAAAGTATTTATTTATGATGTTATTAAAAACATCTGTTCAGAAAAAAAAGTTGAAAATGTGAACAACTTAATTAGGTCAAGTTATATTAAGTTTAATTCCGACTATCATTGAGTAAATAGCTTCTCTGTTTGATATTAGTTTTAATTACTTTTAGTTTATTACAGACAATTCTTTATTTTTGAAATTTTGTTTTAGTGATATAGTTGCTATTTGTTATCATTTATTTCAATAAATAAGTTCGCTATTTTTTACGTATCTTTGTTTATTAACATGATTTTAAAATAGTTTTAAGATAAGACTACTTTCATAAGTCAAATGAAAAAAACACACAAAACGCTTTTAAATAACCTGATTAAAATTGTATCCTTTATTACCTTACACTTGTTTAACAATAATTCTTATTAGTTTAAACTTGTTTAGTCCCGTAATAATTAGATGAGTAAATTAGTTTAAGGTTAACCAAAAGTAGAACTTTAGATAATATAAAATTTTTAATGATGAAAAGTATCGAAACAACGCTTATAATTTTTTTTAAACTCTGTTGTCGGAAGGATTTATTTGTGGTTAATTATCACTTTAAACTTAACATATATACAATTTTGACTTTCAAAAGTTTGTAAAACTTGAACCTTTTCGAATCTTATCTCTGATTCTATTCCAAAAGTTAAATGAATTGTAAAACATTTTTGAGTATTGATATAACTTTTTTTTTAACTTAATTTAGCGTAGTGGTACAAAGTTATAAAAAACATTATAGTAAAAGCAAAACAACAGTTTGGTTAATATAATGATCTTTAAATTTCCAAAAACTTAAAATTTATTCAGTTTTGGTTTTTCTTTTACAATGAGCATCGATTACAAACTATAAAACTTTTACACCTTTTAAGCACATAAAAGTTATTTTACGATATTGAATTTTTACAGGCTACACGCAAGTACGTGCAAATACGCAAAAATTGCGTTTATCCTTTCCTTTGTGGTCAACAACTCTTCTAAACATTTGACTCGTGGTCTCCTAATGTCGGTGATGCTATGATCTACAAAACAGGTGTATTTACGTATGACGTTTGCATCAAATGTTTCACATAACTTACATTTAAATATTATATTTCCAAAACAATATTTTAAAGAAAAACTATATGTTTAAAGTAAAATCTTAATGAGTTTTTAATAATTTTAATTTTTTCGATGTTCCAACTTTTGAATTGATAGAATGTTATAAAAAGAAATCTTAAAACTAATTGAAGTTATATCATAAGTTAATACTTTTAAATGTTATTTATATTTAAATCATATATTTCTGTAACCGAGCATTGTTTGAATACAAATTTGAGTACAAACATCGTTTTTGACATTACCGGGAAATGGAGGGAGAGCATACTGGCCAATACATTTGTAATTACATTCAGGATATGGTTAGTAAATGAAATAATACCTTTGATCATGTTCAGTTTTATTTGCGAGACAATGCTGTTTATAGAATTCTTTTTATTTGTTACTGTTGTATTACAATTTATAAAAAAAATGTATAGTTTTAAAATGAAGTTAAACGTTTAATAAAATTAAAGGTTAATTATAAACAAAAAACTTAAATAATAAAGCTTTAAAATATTTTAAATTATTTTATCTCTTCTAATTTCTTAAGATTTTGAATATGTTTAGTTTACAGCCAAATATAAAAATTATAACATTTATTTTTTTTTTGTAGTTTTAACCAATGTACATAGACTTTTCAAAACTATATATTCTAATATTATTAAAAAAAAGACCATTCATAAAGCTTTAAATGTTATAGCCCTTGACTCATCTGTAAATCATAGTATTTTGGTAGTGGTATGAAGACTACTTTATGGATTAACTTGAAATAAAATATCGACATTATTCAGGTTATCAATTGTAGGTATAATGTTTCGTGGCCGTACTGTTCAGTAATTATTTGATATGTATAAAAAAAACTTAAAAAGTTTTAAGTTAGCTTCTAATTCAGAACGGTTTGAAAAATTTAACAACTGTATGATAACCGAGGCTTTTATTTATATTTTAACAAAAATTTTAAAGATTAAGCATGTAAGAATTGCGAAGCATATTATTTTATTTAGTTTAGTTTGTTAAAAGTTAAAACTTATAAAAAAAAATCAGTATAACTGTCAGTGTTATGCTATTCTCAAAAACTTATAAATTTGTTTTAGAGTAGCTAAGATTTTTGATTATGGTGAAGTAATTGTGTTTGTTTTTAGTATGATACGTTACTGGGTCAATAATCAAATTTTTAAAGAATAGTTATTAGTCTATAAACATTTTCTGATCACAGGCAAATTTAAAAAAAAAATTGCAATCCTCAGTCGTTTTTTAGATTTTATATTTCCTTTTAAGCCTAAGGAATTTAAGTGTCAAAATTCCAGTAAATTTTTCGCTTCCTCTCTTTTACAACTTAAACCTTTAAACATTTCATATACTTACTTTCTTATTATTATAATTAATCAACTATATAGTAACTCAATTTAATTACAACGATGTAAAAGGTCTAAAAGTAATACCAACATAACAGTATTGCATTACATAAATGTAACAAATTTATTGATCAAAATTATTCTATAAGTTTTAATCTGAATTAAACTTAATGAAATGGATTAAATCATACTATTTACGACTTTAAATTTTTTCTGACTCTCTGTAATTATTAACAGCATAAATAAATACTTTTGTTACAAATGAATTCCACGGCATGAAAAGTACAATAATTTAATTACCAACACAAACAGCTTTACAGCTAAAATGATTGAAATGATTTACAAATGTAGAATAAATACGAGAGAACTTTCTGGAAAAACTGTCAAATACTTCACACAAATTTTTTGAATTGACCAATTCACAATAACTAACCAAAACCAAATAAATGTGAATTATTTAAATTGTTTAACATTCATAAAACTCTTCTGACATTGAAGTAAAGTTGTTGAATTTTAGTTTACCACCATTTAGTTTGTAAACAGTATCGAAAGCAATTTTAATTTTATTTCTTTCTCCACAAACTAAAACACTGAAATCATCTTGATTGCAAAATCTATTTTCATACAAAATATTTGGTGAAAAATTAAAACTTTTTCTTTCTTGCATAGTTGCTTCTGACTTTTAACTCGACAAAAACGACTTTAGTTTCACACAGCTTTTCTTGTGTTATTTTTAAATAAATATATATAGCTGGTTCCGTTTAAAAATACTTATTAATAACCAATCATTAGTTAAAAATAGTTTAAATTGTAAGCTAGTTAGGTTTTACAAACAAATTAATTACAAAAAAGTATCTAATTTAAAGTTAAATGTTATTACAGACCTTTGCAAACTAAATTATTTTGTAGGCAAGAAATATATTTACTTAGACATACTTAAATGAAGATAAAATGTTATTTGTATTAAAAAGGTTATGATGTCTCGTATGTTTTTATATATATAGTATTTGTTACTTGTTTTAATAATCTAACGTGTTTAACTAGCTAAAAAATCAAAATCTTACTAACAAACAGCAGTAAAACCTTACTAGTTTTACGTACATAAAACAGTTGAAAAAATCAACATTTAGTTTTTTATAAAATACTGAGTTAGTTTGTTTTTTTTAAACTTTACCATGAAAATAGTTTGTAATGTTTATATTTATTGATTGTTTATTTTTTTATAAATTTATAAGCAGGGCTGTTTTATTTTATTTTAGAAAATATTCGTTAAAACGTTAATTAAGAAAAAAGTTTTGGACTATTAACTTATGAAAATTATTAAAATGTTCTTGGTCAAAGAAAAAACTGTTAAACTAAAAATTTAAAGATAAATATTTTAAATTAAGTTATTAAAAAGAAATCTTCAGTTTATTTTAAAAATTTAGTAGCTATTTATTAACATTAACGTTGTTAACCGTTGTTTTATAATTTAATTTTAACCGCTTAACAAGAGTTGTGTTTCAAAACAGCTAGCTACTAAATTTAAAAAATGAAGTTAACAAAATTGTGCTTAATAATTTTGTTTAAGAAAATATAGTTCAATAGAATTTTTTTGGCTTGAATCTCATTTGTAAAGTTTGCTAAAACTAAGAGCGCAGCATTTTTATTTTCTTTGTTTAACTAATTTATTAATTGGTCAGAAAAACACGGAGTGACAATTTACCAAGGAGTGACACTTTAGCACAGAATGACAATTTACCTCGAAGTTACACTTTAGCACGGAGTTAAACTTTAGTACGGAGTGACACTAAAGCACGGAGTGACACTATAGCACGGAGTAACACTCTAGCACAGTGTGACACTTTAGCACAGATTTACATTTTAGCACGGAGTGATGCTTTAGCTCGGTTTGACACTTGATTAGAGAATGATAATCTCGCATTCTTAAAATCTTTAACAGCGCAACTCTACTTTAGACCATAACTTATTTTGCACGTTTTTATTAATGATAGCTAAAGTTTAAAGCACTATGTTTAAAATCATAAGTTTTACTATGTAACTATAAACAAAAAGTTAAATAGCTTTTAATTAAATGTGTTACAAGTTTAAGCTTCAACTTACACTTTGTTCATATTACTACAAAATTTTTATGAATACATTTAATACGTTTTGTTTTATACATTCACTAAAAACTCTTTTTTGAACTTAGCAATAGATAATTTTTTAGTATTTAAAAACTATTATAGTAAGCATATATTACTGTTAGAAAGGTTAAACTTATAACTAAAGCAGTTTTGTATAGATAAAACAGCAAATATTTCGATAGTTTAATTAGTTTTATATTTGTTATTATTTAAGTTTTTCTAAAAATAAAACTATAACAGGAAATTAAAAAAAAAATCTAACTCATAGTTTAGAAAATTTGAAAAAAAAAACGTTGAAATTGTTTTTTAAAAGCTTTCATTTTTATTTTTCTGTAAAAATTAGTTTGTTCAAAACTTAAATTCAAACTTTGAAAATGGTGTATTCAAAAGGATGCAAACTTTTCAAAAATTTTATCTAACGTAGTATTTATTATTATTTAACTTTTTAACTAAAAGTATCGATCTTGCTTATTTGAAGCTACATAAAAAAGTTACACTCTTTGCAAAAGTAACGCCGTGCTAAAAGTAATTTTGTGCTAAATTTTATTTTGTTTTAAAGTGTCACTTTCTGTTAAAATGACGACCCGTGTTAGAACTTTGCAGTACGTTTCTGTCAACAACCCAGTTAATTTGTTTTATATGGTTTGAAAGTTAAGAATAAATTAGTCTGGGTTAAAGATACTTAATTAACAAAAATTAAGTTTAATCTCTTATCAATAAAAATAAAATACTTTACAAATAACTTGTAAAGAAAAAACTTCTAACCATACTCTTTTATAGATTAAAACTTTTATAACTTAGCTTTTATTTGTACGTAAAACAAAGAAGGCTTTACTGCTACTTGTTAGTTAATATAATTTTAATTTTATAATTTTTTTAGTTTTATAATTTAGTAAAGAAAGTAAACATAATATTGTAAACATTTGTACTTCTTTAGTTTTACTAAGTCAACAGAAGTTAGTTACTAAGCTTAACAACTTAAAAATTTAGCAAAAAATAATTTTATAAAAACTTTTAACTTTCGGGTTAAGAAGTATAAACAAGTCAACTTTTATTATTACTATTACGAACCCATGTTATAAAGATCAATATTATAATATTATTTATTTAATCAAATAAGTAAAAAAAATCTGCTTAAGAACATTGAAGTTAAAATGTATACGTAAGTATCTATGTAGGTATATTGTTGTTTTTACTTTTGTTACTTTGTGTTAAAGTTTTATTTTTAGGTTTTACTTACGAGGTAGTTCTATAATTTTATTTTGTTGTCTACCAGGGAGATTTTTAAATGACTTTTTGTTACTAAATTACTTTTAAAATTTTGATCGATGAAATGTAGGCTACAAAAATTTAAACTTTTGAGATTTAAATATTCTACAAGTTAACCATGTTTTTAAAATTATAGATTAATTAATTAAGAATTTATTACAGTTTAAACAACTAAGACAAGAAAACTGAACTGATAACTATAAACAAAATTAATAAAAACTTTTAGGTAACTTATTTTTTCATGTACATACCACACATTGAAAATCTTTTAAATATTATTATGAGACGTGTAAAGTAATAAAGCTTGTTAATGTTCGTCTCTTAAAATATACATAAATAAAGTGTTTTCTACTATTGATAAAATGTTTCAACAGATTCTTTTTATTATTTTTGAAACTTTAATAATCTAATCATTGCAATTTGATAGTACGTTATTTCTGAGATTTTAGTTGTGCAAATATCTATTTTATACCTGTTTTGTATATTTCTAAATACTATAGCGTTAATTGAAGTCGTTTATGTCAAGTTCAATAACAGAAGTAACGATGCAAGAAGGAAAAAGTTTTGATTATCCACCAGACATTTTGTATGAAAATAGATATTGCAACCAAGATGGTTTCAGTATTTTCGTTTGTGGAGGAAGAAAGAATTTTAAGGCTGTAAAAAGTGTTTATAGACTAGATGGTCGTGAATTAAATTGTGAAAGTTTAACTTCCATGCCAGAGGAGATTAATTGATGTAAAACAGCTGTTGTTAATTCTGATCTATTTACTTTTGGTGGGTATTTGCAAAATGGTTCACTCAATAAATTTGTTTTAAGATTGTGCAATAAAACTAAAACTTGGTTAAATGAAACGCATTTGAATTTGCACGATAATTATTTTTATTTTTGCTCCTTCAAGAAAAGCTTGTACGTGATATATGAAACTGGTTCATGTTTTGTTTACAATTTGAAAAATAAGAAATGGTTTAAATTAGTTACTACAAAACAAAAAAGATATTATGCAGCTTGTACTGTTTTTAAAGGCAAAATTGTTATATCTGGTGGTCGAGAAAAAAAATCAGTTGAAGCTTATGATTATTATGAAAACAAATGGACTTATTTACCTGATATGATTGAAAAAAGACATTATTAGCTTCAGTTAGCATGGGTAACAAGTTTTTTTTGTTATTGGTGGGTATGGTAATACAAGTTATGAGGTATTTGACAGTTTTTCGAGTAATTTTACTAGTGTCAAAGCAGCTCTGATAAGACAATGAGATCATTAGAGTCTAAAGCTGTTTATGTTGGTCATAAAGTTATAATGTTTACTAATGGATTATTCAAATTAGAAACAAAAGTATTTATCTATGACTTTTCAATGATAGCTGGTCAGTGAAGAAGATCAAACAGGTAAATTACTTGAATAATTCAAGTTATATCAAATACTACTTAGACTAAAACTGATTAGAAAAATTGTTTGTATCAATTGCGTTTCTTTATAGTTTTTTTTTACTTTTAAATTAATATAAAGGTTATTTTATGTATGTTTTCACTAAGTTTTCATTATTTGGTTTTACAAAGTTTTTGTTTTATATAGTTACTTATTTAGGATTATTTTCAAGTGTATATAAACATATTATAGGTTCATTTATTAATATTAAACAAAGATAATCGACTAATGAAATTTTATATTGACCAGATTAGTTTAGAATTATACTGATAAGGTATTTGTCAATCTCTCAACCATAAAACTATGCAGTTTTTCAATTCTAGTTGGGTTAATAAATGATAATATCTGTGTAATAGAAAGAAGTTAAAAATTGATTTTTTTTAATAATTTTTTTGACGAAAAAGCGTTAACAATGTTGAACATGAGTTTAATTACTAACTTTGAGCTTGTAGTGATGCAAAAACATACAAAAACGAAACAATCAGTTTTTTTTCATTATTAATTCTGGTTTTGAACTTGCTAAACAGGACTTCATTTATCTTCCAGCGAAGATTTTAAAGTGATTTTCAGGACTATTTTAGGGTACTTGAATACTTTGAGATTTAAAAATCTATAAATTATAACTATGAAACAGCAATATTTAGTCATATTTATATATATGTTACATTTAATAAAAATTTAACTTAAAATGACAGGCTATTTTGAATTTAATTTATTATTGATTTACTTTATAAGTGCTAATATTAGTTCAGAGTTTTTAAAAACTATGAAGATAACAACTGATTTGTATATTATATAATTTAAAAACGTATATAAATAATCAAATCAACACATTAATTTTTTTTTTGTTCCAGCGCTTATAATAAAGGCCAGAGTAAATATATAAAACTTAATGTTATAGAGACTTTTTATATTTATATTTATATTATATCTATAAAATGTTGATTCTACACTTAAAAATTTGTTAAAATTTGTTAGTTACATTTAAAAATTTTTAGCAGTTGATTATGAACGTTGTTTTAGTTAAGAAATTAAAAACAGTAAAAAACCAGGAAACCATTTAAAATACTCTAAGCATTTTACTTAGTTTTATACACATTTCCTAGTTTTGAAATGAAATACTTTCAAAATAAAAAAAGCTCATATCATAGAAAAACTAATGTTAATGTTTAAATGTTAAAACTATATGTTATTGTTGTTTAACGACCAAATAAAAGCTAAAAATATTTGGTCTTAGACATGGTCTACAATTTTACATGGTATTTTACAAGAAACCTTTTGGTTAATGAATCGAACGCTAATATAAATATTACTACAGTTCCAGTATTAGTTAGATTAATTTTTGAAACTTTATTCAGCTATATAACTATGCTTAACTCTAATTACTTTAAGTAGGTTAAACATATGTTTACTTTAATAAATTGTATTATAAGCTATTTTTTTGAAAAGTTTTATATAAAACGGCTAATAAAATAGACGAAGTGAAACTTTAAACTGTCAACAATATATTAAAATTAACACTTAAAAATACATTTTTAAAATAAATACATTTTTGATTTTCGTGAAAATATTATGATAATTATAAAAATAACTGGACTTATTTACCTGACATGGTTTTAATGAAATATTATCGTACTTCAGTTAGAGTGGGTAACAATTTTTTTGTTATTGATGGACATGATTATAGAAGTAGTGAAGTTTTTGATAGTCTATCTAGAAAGTTTTCTTTATTTTGATCATATTCAATAGTTATTTTTAGTTTTTCTCTGTTCGAGCTATCATTATTGGCAATAATATTTTAGTTTCTATGTTTGTTATGCTAAATAGTATAGAAATTTTGTAACTGCTTTGTCTCTAGTTTGAATTTTGTCTTTAGAGGAAATATTATTATTTAGTATAAAATGTCTGTTAAAAAAAATTAAAAAAAATGCGTGTTACTAGTTTTCACGATTTTATCTATTTAAATTAATTTTAGCACTGTATCAAATTAGTTAAATTAAGTAATGGATAGACTTAGTTTTTAAGTTATTCATATTATTAAAACTATTTAACTACAATAAGCAAACTTAAAAAAGGTTTTAAACTTACTAGTTTTGCATTTTGTAAAAATAAAATTTGAGTTAAAATAAAAGTTAACCTTCCATATCCTTAAATTACAATATATTAAACGTAAGTCGAGGTTTCAATTTATGAAAAACTAAGAAAAATTTTAAAACTAACCAAATAATTAATTACTATTGCATTAATTATTATATTACATATGTTGTAGTGTTTGTTGTTTCTACGTAAGCCAAAAACGATCTAAATATTTATTATAATTTACTAACTTTTTCTAAATTGTAGATATAAGTAAAACTGAGTAAAAGTTTAAAATTAATAAATAGTATCACTCAAAGTATAAACACTGATACGTTTTTGATTAAAAATTTTTAATAGTGATCAAAACAATATAATTATTATTAATTACAATACTTTATAAATAATAACTTATACTAAAGATGTATGCAGTCCCGTGATAGTAAATGTTAACCTAACTTTAAGCAGTCGTTGCACAGCTTTTAAAGTTAACAAACATTTCACATTTAATATAATTATATAACGAATAACAACCTTACTATTTATAAAAACTACCGAGAACATTGATTCGTATCTAAAGTAAAATTCTTAAAATAATAATAAATAACATTAGAATTTATACTTTTTAAAAATCATCAGTACATTCTAAACAATTAAGCCACCTTTGTTCGACAAATAAAAAAATGACTTAAACTTTAAAATATATATTAATTAAAAGTTAGCGGTGTTTAGTATAACTTAGATAGTTGAACATAACGAAGTTAAAAATAATTTTAACAATTGTGAAATATTTTTATCAACCACAAGTTTTAAACAACTAACAATAAAAACAAGGTCTTTTTTTATTATAGAATGATGTTGTGATAATACAATATCTAAGTTGTTTTAAAGATGTGTTCAGTAAAGTTAATCTTATATTTAAAGTTGTTTCTAATATTTTTTATTGTTGTGCAGCTAATTTAGCTACACTTTTTGAAGTTAAACTTTGTTTAGCTTTTTAAACAGTACAAAAACTTCAAAACTAAATATATTAAGTTTATCTTAATTTATACTACTAAGATATATTGTTATTTAGGTGTTATGTGAAGAAAACACTTTTGTTAATAATTAAGATTTATAATGAGTTTCAATACTTAATAATTCACATTTCAATTCAATTTAATTTACATATATCTTTATATTTAAGTTTTGATACTTTTCAAAATCGGGGTTCAATGTTAATATTTTATGTTTTTTTAGTCTTCAAAGAAGTATAAGAATACAAAACAAAAAGTATTCAAAACTTCAAATGTTTAGACTATATAAAGCTTTTTGTTTATTTAGACAAATATATATCATAAAAAAGTATTTTGTTGTTAAAAGTGTTCTATATAAAACAAACAGGGTTAGTTGAAAATTTATTTCAGAATAAATAATATCTTTAACTAAACTACTAAATGTTTTGCCAACTTTTATATTTATAAGTTTAATTTCTTGTAAATGTCTAGTTTTAATATTTAAAATTTCGTTTTAACTTTATATTTTACTTGTTTTTACAACTTAACTAGTTTTATCATACGATTGTTTAGTTAATGACAAAAACAATTATATTTTACCTCTGGAGTTAAATATTTTTATAAAAATAAGATAAAATTTTAACTTTATCACAGAATTTTAGTATTAACTATACTTATACGACTCTTTTTGATATCATAAAAATTTCAAACGTAAAACTTAACATTGCTGAATTATTCTTTGTTTTAACTTCTATAATCTATTTTTATCAATTGACTACTGTTATCGTTTGTACTGTTTATAAATCTTATAAACTAGTTTTTATTCATTAAAAAAGTTACTTTAATGAGATAAAATTTTCAGTTAAATAACAATTTTAACTAAATTAAAATTTTATTGTATACCCAAAAACATTTACAACAACGAAAATAACAATTTTAAATAAGTCTATGCATTAGCTATTCTTTTTATACAAAGTGCATTGCTTTAAACTATTTATAGCATCAAAACTACCAAAAAGTTAATATATATTAAAATTGATTAAAAATTTTTAAAATATTTATTTTTAACATGTAATGAAAGTTTATTGGGTTTTATTCACGGAGTATATTAATAAAATGAATTTTATATGTTTTAACTTTTAAAAGAGTATGTTTAGTTTATAATGTCATTTATAATTTTTCTTTTTAACTGAAATTAGAAATTTAAATACACTTACAAATAGCTAGTCTGTTGATCTACTCATTTAGTAGTTGTAGTAGTTGTAGTCTGTTGATCCACTCATAATCAAACATTTTAGTATACATGAGAAAATTGTGAAAATAATGTTTTATATGTTTAATTGTAAGGTTTTTGTTACAGTTAAAATAGTATATTCTAATCTATATATTTAGTATATAAATTTATGCATCATTTAAAAATTCAAACTTGAAAAGAAAATATTTTTAGACTAATAAAAATATTATTCCAAAAATAAATGTTTAAAAATTCTAAAAGCAAAATATATAAACATGGCTTAAGTAGCTTTTTAGTAATTTAGTAATTTCAGTACTTAAAGTAGATACATTTTTTTTGTATCAATGTTGTATAAAGTTTTTGAAGGTATAACAAAAAAATAATTTTAAAAATTTGCTTTAAATATTACACGAAATCAACATAAAATATGTAGCCAAAATGGTAAAGTTTATAGAATTTTTTTTGATCAACAAACTATAATTTAATTAATATAAATTTAATTTTTGTTAGTTCTCTAATTTATTTATTTTTAATTTTAGGTGTGCTATTTGTTTAAGTTTATATTTTGTCTAATTGTAGGTTACGTACGTTTAAATAATTTAACAGAAAACTAAACAAAACATAAAAAAAAGTTCCTACAAAAATACATTAAGATTTAAGTTAACATTTTTTACGCATATCCCATTTTAGACAAAGTTGTTTAGACGTTGTTTAAGTAGCTCATTTTTTTAATAATAAAATAACTTAAAGTTGTAAAATTTTATCAATTTTAAGATTAACCTAAAAATAAAAGTTTTTTTGTTCTTTTTAAAATACTATTGTGTGAATCAAATATATTTTATTCATTTTTTATTATAGCATTGTAAATTGTCAATAATTTTTTTTTATATTTGTTATATAGTTATCTGTTACTAAACACATAGTAATCTTTTAAATTTCCCTGAAACTAAATGGAGTCGTTTTTGTCAAGTTCAAACTCAATATCAACAGTGCAGGAAAGAAAAAGTTTTGATTTCCCACCAAACGTTTTGTATGAAAATAGATATTGCAGCCAAGATGTTTTCAGCATTTTAGTTTGTGGAGGAAGAAATGAAAATAAAAAAGTTGTAAAAAGTGTTTATAAACTAGATAGTTGTGACCTTAAATGTAAAAATTTGACTTCCATGCCAAATGAACTGTATGATTGTCAAACAGTTGTTATCAATTCAGAATTATTTGTTTTTGGTGGATATTTGCAAGATAATAACTTTAATGGATCAGTTAGGAAATTTTGTAATAAAACTCAAACTTGGTTACATGTAACAAAATTTAATTTTTATTATAAATTTTTTTGTACTTGTTCTTTTAAAAACAACTTATATGTAATTCGTGGAAATAAGATGTTTTTTATTTACGATTTGAAAAATGACAAATGGACCCAACTAGCTGATACAAAACAAAAAAGGTTTGATTCAGCTTGTACAGTTTTTGAAGGCAAAATTGTTGTTACTGGAGGCGATAATGGTAGATTAAAATCAGTTGAAGCATATGACTATTATGCAAATAAATGGATTTTTTTACCTGATATGATTAAAGAAAGATATGATCATGCCTCAGTTAGCATGGGTAACAAGTTGTTTGTTATCGGTGGATGGAAAACTACAAGCTGTGAAGTTTTTGAGAGTTTTTCAAGAAAATTTTCTTATATTAATTTTTCTACAACAAAAAATATGATACCATCCATGAGTAAAGCTGTTTGTATCGGTAATAAAGTTTTGGTATTTTTTAAGGTCCATGCGACATCGGAAACAAAAGTATTTATTTATGATGTTATTCAAGACAACTGGTCAGAAAAGAAAATTGTCATTGTGAACAATTTAGTTTGGTCAAGTTATACTAAGTTTAATTCCGACTATCATACAATAAATAGCTTCTCTGTTTGATATTTGTTTTAATTACCTATAGTTTATTACAGACAATATTTTGTTTATGAAATTTTGTTAAATTAGTATAGTTGTTTTTCGTTTTCATTTATTTCAATAAATAAGTTTGCTATTTTGTTACGTATCTTTGTTTAGTCAACATGATTGTTGTGTAATAAATAAATATCCTCTTTAAAAGTAAAAATCCTTTATTACGTTATACTTATTTAACAAAAAGTCCTATTAGTATTTTAACTAGTTTAGTTTCGTAATATATAGATGAGTAAATTAGTTTAAGGTTAGCTCAAAGTAGAACAATAGATAATATAAAATTTTTAATGATGAAAAGTATCGAAACAACGCTTATAATTCATTTTTAACTCTGTTGTCGGAAAGATTTTTTTGGTTAAATATCACTTAAAACTTAACATATAAATAATTTTGACTTTCAAAAGTTTCTTTAACCTTTTCGAAATATTTTTGAGTATTGATATAAATTTTTTAAAACTTAATATAGCGTAGTTGTACAAAGTTATAAAAAACATTCTAGTTAAATCAAAACAACAATTTGGTTAATATATTGATCTTTCATCTTCTTTTTTATAAAGCTCATTTACTCATTGTAAGAAATTTTGTTGTTTTATTTATTGTTTAATCAATTTTGCGTTTTTAACGATATGATAAAAATGAATGAGGTTTTATTTAAATAAAATTGTAGCTTTTATAAAATAGATTTAATATATATATATACTTATTTATGTAAGCAGTATTGTCTACTTTCGTTTATTACTTTATCTAAGTGATCTTTAAACATATGTTGTTTGTCGAACAACAAAAAAGCGCTCAAAAAGTTTGGCCTAACGACCTGGTGTATAAAGAAACCTTTCGGTTATAAAGTCGTACACCAGTATATAATTTGAATTAGAATTACAATCAGTAATACTGCTTTTAAATCACTAAATTTGAAAGATTAAAAAACATAAAATATGCAATCAAAATATAAAAATTATTATAAAAAGATTTTCTGATCAACAAACCATAATATCATTAACTAATTGTTATTTTAATTATACGTGTGTTTATTAATTTTGTATTTTAGGCGTAATAATTGCAACCTCTTTTATTTTGTCAATTTATAAGTTTCGTACGTTTTAAATAATTTACTAAGAAAGTAACCATTGTAAGAAATTTTGTTGTTTTATTTATTGTTTAATCAATTTTGCGTTTTTAACGATTTGATAAAAATGAATGAGGTTTTATTTAAATAAAATTGTAGCTTTTATAAAATAGATTTAATATATATATATACTTATTTATGTAAGCAGTATTGTCTACTTTCGTTTATTACTTTATCTAAGTGATCTTTAAACATATGTTGTTTGTCAAACAACAAAAAAGCGCTCAAAAAGTTTATTTATTGTTTAATCAATTTTGCGTTTTTAACGATATGATAAAAATGAATGAGGTTTTATTTAAATAAAATTGTAGCTTTTATAAAATAGATTTAATATATATATATACTTATTTATGTAAGCAGTATTGTCTACTTTCGTTTATTACTTTATCTAAGTGATCTTTAAACATATGTTGTTTGTCGAACAACAAAAAAGCGCTCAAAAAGTTTGGCCTAACGACCTGGTGTATAAAGGAACCTTTCGGTTATAAAGTCGTACATAAGTATATAATTTGAATTAGAATTACAATCAGTAATACTTCTTTTAAATCACTAAGTAGCTGATTACAATTTTAAGATAGAGCTAATATTCCCAATTAAAACTATGTGTCAATCTTGGTTAAGAAAGTACTTATAAAAGCAACTATAGTAAGTTATAGGCTCAATGACACAATAAACATTTTTTTTTGCATTAATAAAAATAAAATCAAAAAAACAACCTTCACTAGATTTAAATAAAATATTTCAAAATAAAAACATTGTTCTAAAAGTCAATTAACTTTTAACTATATAATACATAATATGTTATAAAGTTTCTTTGATTTTTTAGACTTCTTGGTAAAAAACAATCATTTATAACTTATGTGGGTATTTTCAATTAATATAAAACTGCTGTTATTTTATTTAAGTCGCTTGCTAACTTGTCTACTTATACAATAGAAACCAAAAAATTGATACAAAGTTTGGTTTTATTTACACACAAAAAGTTACATGTAACACAACTAACAAAAGTCAACTTTTCTAAAATTTCTATTTCATAATCACACTAATCACTGTTGATAACATCGTAGACAAATACTTTTATGAAAGTTTGCATTAATATACTCTAATTAGTTACTAACTTAGGGTATTATTTATACTAAAATCTGTTAAAGTATACATAGAATCTTCAAAAAAATTCTTAAGTTAAAAGAAGTCAAGCTTGTCGAGTTCAAAACTAGAAAAAACAATGTAAAAACTTGAATTTTTTTATTTTCCATCAAAGGTGTTGTATGAAAATAGATATTGCAACCAAGATAATTTCAGCATTATAGTTTGTTAAGGATATAATCGAATAAATAATGTAGCGAATAGTGTTTTTAAACTTAATGGTCGTGAACTAAGATGTGCAAAGTATAAATGTACGCTAATGGAACTTTGTGATTGTAAAGTTGCCGTTATTAACTCTGATTTGTTTATTTTTGGTGATTTATTCGAGCTAGAGCATACGATAATTCCATTAGAAAGTTTTGTATCAAAACTAAGACTTTGTCACTTAAAACACAATTGAAGCTAAACGACTACAACTATCGTGTTTGTTATTTCAAGAAAAACTCGATGTAAATAAAGCTTCATTAAGTGTTTTGCATACAATTTGAAAAATTAAAAAATTACCAAAAAGCTAAAACAAAGCATTCCAGACTTGGTGCAGCTTGTTCAGTCTTTGAAGGCAAAATTGTTGTTACTGGTGGAACATATTCAAATCAGTGGAAGCATATGATCATTATGAAAACAAATGGAATTTTTACCTGATATGATTGAAAGAATTAAAGTCATGCATCAGTTAATATGGGTAACAAGTTCTTTGTTATTGTTGGACAATTTAATATCACAAGTTAAGTATTTGACAGTTTTTCGAGAAAGTTTACTTTATTGCTACCACTTAATTATGCTACTTATTCGTATCATAAGGTTGTATGTATGGGCCATAATATTGTAGTTATCTCTGAGGAATATGATAAAACAAGTGTTTCCGTATACAATGTTACTAGCGATCATTGGTGTAAGTTTGACGTAAAAGCTTTAGAAAACTTATCAAGAATAACCTGTATTAAATACTCAAAATCTTAAAAAACTGATTTTTTTACTTTATTTTATCAATGTTAAACTGTAAGTTGAGTTATATAATTTTAATTTTTTGTTCATTGCATTTCATTTTATTGAATCTTTGTTGTTTTTGTTTTGTTTTGGTTGAAAACTGCTGTTTGTTAAATAAATAATATTAAAAAATAACAAAAAATGTAGTTATGCTAAGTTTTAGTGTATTAATTAGTAGTGTCATTTATTTTTACTTATTGAAATTTAAAATAACTTTAAAAAATTTTTGAAGAAAGATCAAAATTTGTTACGTACTGCCGGTATGGTGATCTTAATAGCGTTGTGCTAAAAATGCGTACCTATGTGGCAAGTATTGAAACGAAGGTCTGGCATAAAAGATAAAACACTATAAAAAAATGAACTCAAGTATTCAGCTAACTATAGAATCGTTTTAAAGGACAACTTTTCACTCTTTGTAGAATATTTACTCAAAACTTGGTTTTTTAAGGCGAAAAATAGAATTTTCATTGTGGCGTGATTTTCTAAAAAAATACTTCAGATACTAAAAATCAAAAATTAAAATGCAAAAGTACAATCTATTGAAAGACGCCCATAGCATTTTTGTAGACCTCTTTTGACAAGTTATAGAAGAACATTTATAACAAATCTTTTAAGACAAAAATGACTTTTTTTATTGCGTCATTTTTGAACAAAATAAATCAACAACTAAAAATCAAAGACAGAATTTCAAAGCTGAAACCTTGAGAAAAAGCTTATAATATTTTTAATCACCATTTTTGATTCTTTATAGGATATTCTCCGAAACTAGTTTTTTAGACGAATTTTTTTTATTGTCCATCATTTTTGAACAAATTATGTCAAAAATTAAAAAACACAGGGTGGTTTAGTGATATTTGCCTAAAAAGTTAGCTGAAACCTCAAATGTCACCTTAAAGTGCATAATAACTAATTTAAAGTGAATAGAAAACTTATGTAATAAAATAAAAACGACTCAATATCAAAATTAAACTATTTTACATAACGTATTTTATCATGCCTCAGTTAGTATGGGTAACAAATTGTTTGTTATCGGTGGTAATTACAATTTTACTAGAGAAGTTTTTGACAGTTTATCAAGAAAATTTACATTGTTACAACTATCTGATTCAATGACATTATTTTATTCCTCATTTCAAGCTGTCAGCATTTGCTATAGTATTGTAGTTTTTTCTTTGGGTGATGAAAAAACAAAAGTACACATTTACTATGACATTAACAATCATTGGTGTTAATAATATTTTAGAAATTTTTGAAAATTTATCTGAAGTTGTGTTAAATACTTCACATATTAATACAATAATTTCTTAGGTCTTCTTTTTTTTGTTCGTTTCTTACTTTTTGTTATGATTAAGTCTAGTTTATATTTTCTTACCGCCTTTTTTTTATACAATTAAATAAATAAAAAAGAAGTTTGCCACTATTTAGTTGGTGAGTTTGAACTTACGAATTTTTCAGTGTTTGAGTTAAAAAAAAACAACTTGACAGTTTTAATAATTAAAATAAATTATTGATAATCTTTTCACTACAATTAAATGTTTTCTAAGTATGTTTATATTTAAGAACATATATATTTTTGTTATATTTAAAAACATATTAGAAATTGTTCATTCAACGACAAACTAAAAGCGGTAAAAACAATTGTTCTTAGGGCCTGGTGCACGAAAAAACATTTGGGTCATCGAGTCGCACACTCCTTGGATACCTTTTAATGTCTTGTCTGGGACTAATTATTAGTTTAAGAAGTTTTTGTTTTTATATTAAAATATTAAAATATTAAAATGTTTTAAAATTATAACAAAAACAGAAAAATACTACACAATCTTTATTTTACTGGTAGCATTCTTTAAAATATGTTCATCTTGGCTGCTTATTATTAGATAGTACAATAAAATATCTAATTTCTTTATGTCACTTCTTTTTTTAGTTTAATTAAGAGATTTCTAAACACTGCAATCGGAAAATAATAAAATAAATATTTATTCATTAAAGTTATTAATTAATTATTATTTTACGTAAATTCACTTCCGTTTGAACTTAACCTTTAAAACTTATAATTAAAACCTAGTTTTAGTATCAACTGTACATTATAGAACTCCAATTTTAGAGGTTCATTATATGACTTTATATAATAAAGTAAAGTATGGAAATTTAAAACATTTTCTTTGTTGCGTTGTTACTGTTAATTTTGAATTTGATTAACTTGACTTTATTTAACTTTAGAGTTTTATTAAAGATTCTAACGATTTGATAGATTTGAATATACCTTACACCCTAGAATATAACCAATTAGGGTATATGAAAGTTGAACTTTCTTAGTAAAGTAATAAACGTAGTTTACACAAAAGCTATTAAAAAAACTTGTTAAAAATTTTTACTTATAGGATAAAAGATAATTTACTGTTTTTTTAATTATATTTTTACTATCACAGTGTTTTTCCTAAACAACAATTTAGTAAGTTAAATGTACTTTTTTTTTACTTTTATGCTTCTTATTAGATGTTTTTGATCTAATTTTTTTTTTTTGACAAAAGATTAGCATTTATTTTTCATTTTTAGGGTGCATTTTTTAGTTATGCTGTTTTTACTGGCAATTCTATCGATTAAAATTATTGCTTTTGTATTGAAAAAAAATTATATATATTTAATACTTATATAAGTGATAAAGATATTATTGACAACCTCTTGTATTGTTATAAAAAATATTATCATGTTGAATTCTTATGGTAAAAATAAAAATTGCTGCTCGAAACATATATACTAAAATTTCAAATAAGTTTGCTATATCACTAAATAAGATTAAAGCTAAACAAACATAAAAACATTGTATAATTTATGAATAAAAAATACACAGAGGCTGATTAGTTACTTTTGTAAATGTTATCAATTTTCATTTAGAGACAATGTAGTTACATAAAAACTGTTGAATGATCTTGTATCTTTAGTATGTAAGGTTGTAAAAATGTTTACCTAAAGAAAAAACGATATTTTAATTAAGAAGCTTTAATTAAAATTGATTTTTTTTATGTATTGTATAACTTTCATGGCTTTACAATTACGTATATAGTATTAATAGCTTTAAAAAAGTATCTGAAAAATGTTTATAAAAGGCTTTTATTTTTAGGAATTAGTTACACGACAGTAGCTTAATTTTAGTATTAAAATATAAATATATTACAGCAGTGGTCTTAAAAACTAAATAATGTGTTTGTTCACACTTCTTTATTAAGATAATAATTGATAAAAAACTGTTACAACTTATTACTTTGTACATAAAAACAACGCTTTTCACTTTATTGGTTTGACTATTTATCTAAATATTTAGACTGAAGCTTATTTATTTAATATATCAATAAAACACATTATAACTGTCTAGGTTGCATACCATTCATTTTATATACCAGACAAACAAAGATTAATTAATCATTGTTAAAATATCTACTGTCTGATTGTTTTTTTCATTGGTATTTAAAGTGTAAATTTCATCTTCTGTTTTCTGTTCTGTTTTCATTCTTAGATAAATATATTCAAGCTCAATTTTAATAAAAAACTATATCAGTCCTACTGATTTATACTTTTAATTTTAGAAAGAACATTTAATAATAACAGAATTCTAAAGCAATCAGAAATTTCGGTTTATTTTATTAGTGTATGTATAACGTGACAGTTAATAATTTAAGTAGTAAGTTTATAACTTATAGTAGACAATTAACTAAACTAATTAAAGTATTAAAAGTTAAATGCAAAGTGAACCTATCTATCACAAAAAAGAAAGTTTTTCTTACTAAAACTTTGTTTTTTATCTTACTTCTTTTAAAATAATTCAAAACTATTCTTATCTAAAAATTGTGAAAAATAAACAACATGATTAATTTATTACGTAATACTATAAAGTAATACTCAAACTTAAAAATATGGTTCAATCTGTTTTAAGTTTGTTTTTAAATACTATTTTGTTTATTTAGGTAGAAAAAGCAGTTTTAAAAGCAAAAAAAATACAATATGTACTAAACTTGTGTAATAAAAATATGATGGTTAAATAATTACATTAACTGAAATAGTTGAAATTTAAGTTAAAATAACATAAAAGTTGTTAAATGTGTATTAAAACTAGTATTGAAATTAGTGCCGAAAAATTTCTTAGTTTTATAATTTAGTAAAGAAATAAAATATAAAATTGTAAACATTAGTACTTCTTTAGTTTTACTAATTTAACAAAATTTAGTTACTAAGCTTAAAAACCTAAAAATTTAGCAAAAAATACATTTATAAACACTTAATTTTTGGGTTAAGTAGTATAAACAAATTAACTTTTATTATTACTATTACGAACCCATGTTACAAAGATCAATATTATAATACGATTTATTAAATCAAATAAGTAAAAAAATTCTAATTAAAAACATTGAAGTTTAAACGTATACGTAATGAACTATATAAGAGTATTGTCTTTTTGACTTTTTAAACTTTGTGCTTAAGTTTTATTTTTAGGTTCTACTTACGAGGTAGTTCTACAATTTTATTTTGTTGTTTACAAGGGAGGCTTTTAAATGACTTTTTGTTACTAAATTACCTTTGAAATTTTGATCGATGAAATTTCAAGCAAACGAAATTGACTTAATATAAACCTAAAAAGCATAAAATATATTCAACTGAAATAAATACTAGTTTAAAGTAAAAGTAAGCTACAAAAAATTTAAACTTTTGAGATTTAAGTATTTTACAAATTAACCATGTTTTTAAAACTATAGATTAACTAGTTTGCAATTTATTACTGTTTAAACAACTAAAATAAGAAAACTGAACCGATAATTAAAAAATAAAATTAATAAAAATTCATAGGTAACTTTTTTTTTCATGTACATATCACACATTGAAAAACTTTCAAATATTATTTTGAGACATATAAAGTAAAAAAGCTTGTTAATGTAAGTCTTTTTTAAAATATGCATAAATAAAGTGTTTTCTACTATTGATAAAATGTTTCAACGGATTCTTTTTATTATTTTTGAAACTTTAATAATGTAATCATTGCAAATTGATGGTACGTTAATTCTGAGATTTTATTTGTGCAAATATCTATTTCATACCTCTTTTATACATTTCTAAACACTTTAACGTTAATTGAAGTCGTTTATGTCAAGTTCAAAACCAGAAGTAACGATGCAAGGAGGAAAAAGTTTTGATTTTCCACCAAACATTTTGTATGAAAATAGATATTGCAACCAAGATGATTTCAGTATTTTAGTTTGTGGAGGAAGAAAGAATATTACGGCTGTAAAAAGTGTTTATAGACTAGATGGTCGTAAATTAAATAGTGAAAATTTAACTTCCATGCCAGAGGAGATTTATGGATGTAAAACAGCTGTTGTTAATTCTGATCTTTTTACTTTTGGTGGGTATTTGAAAAATGGTTTATTCAATAGGTCTGTTTTAAGATTGTGTACTAAAACTAAAACTTGGTTAAATGAAACGCAAATGAATTTGCACGACAATTACTTTTCTTTCTGCTCCTTCAAGAAAAGCTTGTATGTGGTATATGAAACTGGTTTATGTTTCGTTTACAATTTGAAAATTAAAAACTGGTTTCAATTAGCTAATACAAAACAAAAAAGATGTGATGCAGCTTGTACAGTTTTCGAAGGCAAAATTGTCATAACTGGTGGTCGAAAAAATAAATCAGTTGAAGCTTATGATTATTACGAAAACAAATGGACTTTTTTTCCTAATATGATTGAAGAAAGACATAATCATGCTTCAGTTAGCATGGGTAACAAGTTATTTGTTATTGGTGGATATGATAATACGAGTTATGAAGTATTTGACAGTTTTTCAAGTAAATTTACTAGTGTCAAAGCAGCTCTGGTACAAACCATAGAACCATTAAAGTTTAAAGCTGTTTCTGTTGGACATAATATTGTAATGTTCACTAATGCATTAACCACATTAAAAACAAAAGTATTTATCTATAACGTTTTCAATGACAGCTGGTCAGTGAAGAAGATCAAAAAGGTTAATGATTTGACTGGTTTAGATTATATCAAATACAAGTTAGAATAAAACTGAGTAGAAAAAATGTTTGTAAAAATTGCGTTTCTTTATAGTTTTTTAAATTTGTATTAATATAGTGGTTATTTTATGTATATTTTTACTATGTTTCATTATTTGGTTTAACACAGCAATAAAATTAAGTTTTTGTTTTATATAGTTATTTGTTTAGGACTATTTCAAGTAAATATAAATCTATAGCTTTATTTATATTAAACAAAGGTGATAAATTAATTGATATTTTATAATGAACAAATTAGCTTTTATTTATACTGATAAAGTATTCTACAATTTCTCAACCATAAAACAATGCAGTTTTTCAATTCTAGGTGGATTAATACATGTATTATCTGTGTAATAGAAAGGAGTTAAAATTTGTTATATATATATATTTTAATTTTTTGACGACAAAGCGTTAAAAATATTGAACATAAAACTAAATTATTAAGTTTTGTAATGATCCAAAAACATACAAAAACGAAAACATCAATTTGTTTTTTTTTATTATTAATTCTGGTTTTGAACTCGCTTAACAGAACTTCATTCAACTTCCAGCGAAGGTTTAAAAGTAATTTTCAGGACTATTTTAGGGTACTTGAATACTTTGAGCTTTAAAAATTAAACATTATAACTATGAAATAGCAATCTAGAGTCATACTTATATATACGTTACATTTAATACATATTTTAACTATTTTGATTATGACAGATTATTTTGAATTTTATTTTTCTTAAATAACTCTTACAAGTGCTAATATTAGATAAAGATAACTACTGATTTTTACATTTTATTAGTTTAAAAATGTATTTAAAAAATCATATCATCAAATTACTTAAATTTTTTTAAAAAGACCAGACTACTTAAATAAAACTTAATGTTATTAAGACTTATTATTAATATTTTTACATTATGTCTATAAAATGTTTATTTTGCATATAAAAATCTGTTACATTTTAAAAATTTTAGCTGTTGATTTTGAACATTGTTTTCAGTTAAGAAAATAAAAACAGTAAAATACAACGAAACAATTTAAAATACTCTAAACATTGCTTAGTTTTAGACACATTTCCTAGTTTTAAAAATGAAATACTTTCAAAATAAAAACAGCTCATATCATAGAAAAACTAATTTCAATGTTTATAATGTTAAACTAAATGTTCTTGTTGTTTAACGATCAAATAAAACGATAAAAATATGTGGTCCATGGACCTCGTCCACATAAAACCTTTTGGTTATCGAATCGAATACTAACATAAATATGAATACAGTTTAACTTCTTGTCCAGTACTAATAAGATTAATTTTTGAAAATTTATCGAACTATATAAATATGTTTAACTCTATTAACTTTTAAAAAAAGCTTGAACATATATTCACTTCAATAAATTGTTATTATAAGCTTTTTTTTTGTTCATTTTTGTATAAAACAGCTAGTAAAATAAAACTTTTAATTGTCATCAATATATTAAAATTAACTCTAAAAAATTACATTTTTAAAAAAAATAAATTTTGATTTTTATGAAAACATTTATGATTATTACAAAAATAAATGGACTTATTAACCTGACATAGTTTTAATAAAATGTTATCGTACTTCAGTTAGCATAAGTACCAAATTGCTTATTATTATTGGATATAATAACACGAATAGTAAAATCTTTGATAATTTACCTCAAAAATTATTTTATTTAGATTATACTCAAAATATTTTTTTATTTCTGTGTTCGAGCTTGTATTATTGGCAGTTTAATTTATTTTGAATGTTTGTTATGTTTAATAGTCTAGAATTTTTGTTTTCGCTTAGTTTTTTGTAAAAACAATTTGCTGTTTGAATTTTTTTTATAGGGAATGTTATTATTTATTAGAAAATTCCTCTTAAAAAAAGATTAAAATAAAAACAAATGCATGTTATTAGTTATTAATTTTGTATGTTTGATTTTATTTTAGCACTGTATCATGTTAGCTAAATTAGATTGAAATTATTACTATTTAATTACTATTACCAAATTTTAAATATTTTTTTCTTACTAATTTTGCATTTCGTAAAAATAAAATTTGTGTTAAAATTCTATATCCCTTAATTGAAATATATTAAACGTTAGTCGAGGTTTCGATTTTTAAACACAAAGCAAAATTTTAAAACTAATCGCATAAGATAAAAATTTGATTATATTATTACAATAGTAATTATATTATATATGTAGTAGTGTTTGTTGTTTCTACATAAGCCAAAAACGATCTAACTGTTTATTATAATTTACTATTTTTTTCTAAATTGTAGATATAAGTAAAACTGAGTAAAAGTTTAAAATTAATAAATAGTAACACTCAAAGTATAAACACTGATTTGTTTTCGATTAATGGTTTTCATTAATGATCATAACGATATAGGAACTATTAATTAGGGCACTTTATAAATAATAACGTAACTAAAGATGTATGTAGTCATGTGATAGTAAATGTTAATCTAACTTTAAGCAGTCGTTGCACAACTTTTAAAGTTAACAAACATTTAACATAATTATATAAAGAAAAACAACTTTATTATTTATAAAAGCTACCATGAACATTGAACCGTATCTAAAGTTAAATTCTAAAATTGTTAAAAATTAACATTGGAAGTTATACTTTTTATAAATCTCAGTCGATCTAAACATTTATGCCATCTTTGTTCGACAAATAAAAGTATGACTTAAACTTTAAAATATATATTAACTAAAAGTTAGCAGTGTTTAGTATAACTTAGATAGTTGAACATAACAAAGTTGAAAATAACTTTAACAACTGTGAAATATTTTTTTCAAACACAAGTTTTAAACAACTAACAATTAAAACAGGTGTTTTTGTATTATAGAATGATGTTCTGATAATACAATTTTTAAGTAGTTTTGAAGATGTGTTCAGTAAAGTTAATCTTATATTTAAAGTTGTTTCTAATATTTTTTATTGTTGTGCAGCTAATTTACTGTTTAGCTTTTTGAACAGTACAAAAACTTTAAAACTAAATATATTAAGTTTACCTTAGTTTATACTACTAAAATAGAATATTATTTAGGTATTATGTGAAGCACAAACTTTTGTTAAGTGTTAAGATACATAATGAATTTCAATACTTATTAATTCACATTTCAATTTAATTTATTTTAAATATATTTATAATTTTCAGTTTTGATACTTTTTAATTAAAAATTTTTAAATCGAGGTTGAATGTTAATACTGTATGGTTTTTTAGTCTTCAAAGAAGTATAATAAAACAAAACATAAAGTACTCAAAACTTTAAATGTTCAGACTATGCAAAACTTTTTGTTTATTTAAACAAAAAAATATTACATAAAAGTATTTTGTTGTTAAAAATGTTCTACATAAAACAAACAGGGCTAGCTGAAACTTTATTTCAAAATAAATAATATAGTTAACTAAACTAATAAATGTTTTGCCAAGTTTATATTTATCAGATTAATTTATTGTAAATGTCTAGTTTTAATATATAAATTTTCGTTTCAACTTTATTTTTTACTTGTTATTACAACTTTATTAATTTTATCATACGCTTGTTTAGCTAGTGAAAAAAAACATTTATAATTTACCTCTTGAATCATATATTTATATAAAAATAATATAAATTGGTTAATTTAATCATGGTGTTTTGTATTAACTATACTTATACGAGTCTTTTTGATATCATAATTATTTCAAACGCAAAACTTAACATTACTAAATTATTCCTTGTTTTAACTTTTATAATCTATTTTTATTAATTGACTACTGTTATCTTTGGTATTTTTTTTTATGGTAAGGCTCTTTTTATAAAGCTTATAAAATTGTTTTTATACATTTAAAATGTTTTAATGAGATAAAAGTTTCAGTTAAATAACAATTATATCTAAATTAAAATTTAATTGTATAACCAAATACTTTTACAACAACGAAAATTACAATTTTAAATAAGTCTATGCTTTATCTATTCTTTTTAAACAAAGTAAATTGTTTTAAACTGTTTATAGCATCATAATTACTAAAAAGTAATTATATATGTTTAAAATTTTTACAAATATTTTAAAACTTCATTTTAAACATGTAATTTAAGTTTATTGAGTTTTTATTCACGGAGTATATAAATAAAATAAATTTTATAAGTTATAACTTTTAAAAGAATATCTTTAGTTTATAATGTCATTTATAATTGTTCTTATTAACTAAAACTTAAAATTTAAATAAATTTATACATAGCTAGTCTGTTGATCTACTTATAAGTTAGTAGTTATAGTTAATCAAATTTTTCAGTATATATGAAAAAAAAGTGAGAATAATGTTGTATATGTTTAATTGTATGGTTTCTGATACAGTTAGAATAGTAAATTCTAATCTACATATTTAGTAGTGATTTTTGTTAGTTCTCAAATTTATTTAATTTTAATTTTAGGTGTGCTATTTGTTTAATTTAATATTTTGTCTAACTGTAGGTTTAGTACGTTTAAATAATTTAACAGAAAAACAAAACAAAAAAAATTCTTTCAAAAATACATTAAGATTTAAATTAACATTTTTTACGCATATCCCATTTTATACAAAGTTGTTTAGACGTTGTTTAAGTAGCTCATTCTTTTAAAAATAAAATAACTTAAAGTTGTAGTATTATATCAATTTTAAGATTTATCTTAATAATAAATTTTGCGTCCTTTTTAAAGTACTATTTTGTAAATCTAATATATTTTATTCATTTTTATTATAGCATTGTAAATTGTCAATAGTTGTCTGTTACTAAACACATAGTAATCTTTTAAATTTCTCTGAAACTAAATGGAGTCGTATTTGTCAAGTTCAAACTCAATATTAACAGTGCAGGAAAGAAAAGGTTTTGATATCCCACCAAACGTTTTGTATGAAAATAGATATTGCAACCAAGATGATTTCAGTATTTTAGTTTGTGGAGGAAGAAATGAAAATAAAAAAGCTGTAAAAACTGTTTATAAACTAGATGGTCATGATCTAAAATGTGAAAATTTAGTTTCCATGCCAAATGAACTGTATGATTGTCAAACAGCTGTTATCAATTCAGAACTATTTGTTTTTTGCGGATATTTGCAAAATGATGACTATAATGGATCAGTTAGGAAATTTTGTAATAAAACTCAAACTTGGTTACATGTCACAGAATTACAATTTTATTATAAATGTTTTTGTACTTGTTCCTTCAAAAATAACTTATATTTAGTTTATGGAAGAAAGATGTTTATTGTTTACAATTTGAAAAAAGACAAATGGACCAAACTAGCTGATACAAAACAAAAAAGGTATTATTCAGCTTGTACAGTTTTTGAAGGAAGAATTGTTGTTACTGGAGGTAATCAACGAAAATCAGTAGAAGCATATGATCATTATGAAAATAAATGGACTTATTTACCTGATATGATTGAAGAAAGATGTTTTCATGGTTCAGTTAGTATGGGTAACAAATTGTTTGTTATTGGTGGATATAGAAAAACAAGTTGTGAAGTATCCGGCAGTTTTTCAAGAAAATTTACTAGTGTTCCTGCAGCTCATTTAAAAACTATAGAACTAAATTACTTTGAAGCTGTTTGTGTTGGTAATAAAATTATAGTCTTTTGTAAGCCGAATAACTACTCAGAAACAAAAGTATTTACTTATGATGCTATTAATGACTGCTGGTCAGTGAAGAAGATCAAAATTGTAAACAAGTTGTCTGGTTTAAGTCTTACTAAATACAACTCGGATTAGAGTTTAGTAAAAACACTAACTTTGATGAAAAATGCATTTTTTTTAGTCATCTACTTTTATGTTAATATCCTGACTATGTTTATGAACTATTTTGTTATGTTTATGTTATGTTTTCGCATTTTGTTTATCATAAATGCAATACAAATTGATTTTAAAATTTTTAAAGTTGTGTTTTGAGAAACAATAGAAAGCAAGTATTTCAACATATTAGTTCCAACTTAAACTTCATATTATGAATAAAAAAATACTAACAATATTAAAATGATATTCGTTTCATAAATAATAACATACGGGTTTTTATTTGAGAAAAGAGCTAACTATGTATTTTAAAGGTTTTTACGTTAATAAGTTAGTTAAGCATATTAATGTTTTGATCACAACGAAATAAAAATTATTATATTCTTTTTATGTCATTTTTCAACTTCTAAATAAATTTATCTCTATGCATTTAGTATCAAAATAACTAAATAAATAAAACAGAATTTGTATTTCCCATTCAAACAAAAGAGCAATTTGTAATCTTTAAAGTTAAAAAATTGTATTACTACATAAAGTCACATTGATTTGTTTGCTAATAAAATTAATTTTATAAAAACTTTGCAAGTCAAGTTTTAGGTGGGACTTATAAGGACTTAAACTTTGAACATATACTTCTTGTGTAATGTTTGTTAGTTTTTGCTAACTAAAATCGTTAACTGAAAAATTCTTGAAAAAGTCTGCATATAATTATGACCAGAATTGTGTGGTAGATAGAAGTTAATTCGAAACACTTTTTTTTACATGATAACATTTACTTTGCTAAGATTAAGTACAAAAAGTTAAATAATATTTCAAAATAAAATAAATTGATTTAATTTGATTTAATTAAAGTTAATTGATTTCTTAAACTTCTTATACTAAAAGTTTATAAAAAGTAATAAGTTTTTCTGTTTATGAAAACGAAATATCTATTTTATATTAAGATCTTTGTAAATAAATTGTCAGATAAAAAACTTGACTTCTTAATAATAAAACTTTTATATTTTATTGAATTTGTGTATATTCATTTAAAAAAAGAAAATAATGATGAATGAAACTAAGCTTTTACTTTAAAAAACATTTAGAATAATAAAAATAAGATTTATAAAAACAATTTAGTCTTTTTTGACCTTTGAAGTAACAGCAACCATGTATAATATCGTAAGAAAATTATAAATTTACATGGTTAGGTTTTAAATTTTGCTTGAGTTTCATACATTATCATTAAGTGCAAGAAAAAGTTTAACTTTTGGCTAATAAAGTCATTTAGACTAAAATTTTTTTTTTCTCCCCATATCAATGAAAATAACTTTACGCATTTAGCAAAACTTGAGACTACAGAACCATCAGTTGATGACAATGAAAAAATGTAACAATATCATAGTCTCACTTAATAACGAGTTTGGCCTTCGTTTTGCAGACTTTCAGCAACTAAATGATTAATTTGACATTGATTTATCACCATTGACGTTTAACACCGAAAATACACCTGGTAATATACATTTAGAACTAATTAAACTACAATGTGACAATATACTAAAAGAAAAGTTTAAAACTAAAGGAATTAACAGATGATATGCCTTACTTAACAAGTCAAAATTTGTAATTTTAAAAAAGATGGCAATGAATTTACTTTTTGTGTTTCAGACTACATATACCTGTGAACAAACATTTTCAAATATGAATTTAAACAAAAGTAAGCTGCCTTCAAATCTTACTGATACCAATCTGCAGTCATTACTCAGAGTATCTACTTCAAACATACTTCCAGATTTTAAACAATTTGTTTAAAACTTTGATGATCCACAAATGTCTCATTGACTTCTTTTTATGTAATTACTGTTGAAAAAGTCTTTAAACTTTGTATTTGAAATATTATGTGACAGTTTTATGTGTTAGTTTTTTGTTTAGAAATGTTTTCATTAGTGAAATTGATCTTAATCTAAAAGTCTATTAAATTAGTATGTTTATTATGTTGAAAATATTAGTTAATCTCCTTATTTATTATAATATTTCGTTGTTTTTCGTTAGTACTTTTGTAAAAGTATTTTAGATGCAATGATTGATAACAATAATTAAAAAGTACAGAAATTATTTAAACTACATAAGTTGTTCATAACTGTTTGATATTTTAAAAGTAAAAGTATTAAAATTATAAGCTAATTTGTTTTCTAGGTTTAACTGTTTTGTAGACAAATTGATATAAAAATTTGAACCAAACGTATAACTTTCGTTAGTTTTAGTAGATTTTTAGATAGATTTTTTGTATTATTAGGCAAGCCAAAGTTTTTCAGATTCAAAAGATGACCATAAAAAGAGTCGTTTTGTTCGAGACTTCATATATTTGTAAACAAACATTTCCGACCTTAAACATCATCAATGATTTCAAACCTAATCAGTATTCCAGTGCAACTAGTGCAACTCATAGCACTCGTCTTATTTTATTTTAATTTATTAATAGTCTCTATATTCAAGACATAAAATCTATTTTTATATCATAACTATTTATAATTAGGTTATATGTCTAACTGAACAGGTTTTGAAAGTTATTAATCATTTAATATTTATTACAGAGTTAAACTATATACAGTTGTGAATATATTTTTGTAAATGATGATATTTGTATTCTGTTAAAAAAAATAAATAGTTTCATGCTAGCAATCAAAAATAAAAATATATTACTAAAAGATTGAAATAAAACATTCTTTGCGTATTGGAGAAATTATTAGTTGGTTGAACCAAATTGATTAGTTATTTGATTAGTATAATTGGACTATTTTTAAAATGTACGATCCAAGGACGAATTTTACTTAAATTTACTAAACTAAAATCATTATAAAAACGATTCATTATTTTCACATGTAAATGTATTTTAAAGTATCTTAAAAACTTAAGTTACTATATAACAAATAAGAAACAAACCAAAAATCAAAACATTTAGTTTGTGGAGGAAAAAATAAATGTAACAAAAATGTGGACAGTGTTTTCAAACTAAAACATGTTTTTTAACTTGAAAGTGAAAACTATACTTCAATGCCAAATGCACGTAGTTATTAGAAGACTGATGTAACTAATTTAGAGTAGTTTGTTATTGGTGGGTATTATAAAAAGTACAACCTTGATGATACTTTTTTTTGTTGATAGCTTTTGCTAAATTTTTTTTACAGCTGCTTTAAATCTAAATCATATATTGGCCTAAGCGCCAACCAATTTAAAAAAAGAGTGGCAACCCACAGAACGACAATAAATAGCAAACCAGAAGATAAAAATTATACTCAATACAAACAAGCAACTGAGCTATCAAAATACATCTACACATTGAAGAACGAAAATAAGAATTATGAATTGACTTGGACAATACTGGAAAAAGAATATGAATCAAGACCGAGAATCGAGACGTGCAGGTTGTGCTTAAAAGAAGCATTAAAGATCCTACAAGCAGATAAGAACTGTATTAACAAAAGATCAGAAGTAATGAGCTCTTGCAGGCACAGAAACAAATTTTTATTATTCTATTGGAATGAGTCTAAAACCTAATAATTTAAATATTTTTAGCATTTTAATCATCCGTTAGTTTTTTCAGAATTTTGTTAAGAATTTGTTGTGTTTCCGTTTATATTACTGCATTTAGTTTTTTAATTTCTTTTATTTTTATTTATTAATTAATACCAATATTCAGTTCACCTAATTATGCATTTTTCATTAAAATTTGAATAGTTAATGTTTATTTATTTTTTACGCATCAATGAGTTCAGATTCACATTACTGCCAATGTCTAAATGTTATTTACTGTTTTGAAATTATTTGAAAAGGTCGGCTAAGGCCCACCGAAACCGGTAATAAACCAAAGCAGTGCTTAAACATTTGTTTTTATTATATTTAGCTCTTTACATTGTGTAAGTTGAGCACTTTTTTTGAAGTCAATTTCAATAATACAGCTGCTTTAGAAAAACATTTAACACTTTTGATAGCTACAAATTACTAATGCTTAGTTTATTTATTTTCTATGAAAACTTACTTTTACTATCATTAGGCTACTTTTTTATTTAACATCTTCTTTATACTTACAAACTACTAATAAAACAATTGTCTGCTTTTCATATACCATAAAAACAAACCAACTTGTACATTTTTTCTTATTTTTAATTACTGTTTTTGTATGCCTCGTTACTAAAAGAAACGTTTGCATAATTATTTATACACAAATTATTCACAAAAGTAATTTTTTATACTGTTTCGAAAAAATTCTAATTTATGTTATTTAACTTGAATTAAAAAAGTTTATAATTCTATAACATTAAATTGTAAACAAATCAAAAATAGGTAACCGAGTTTTAGTTTTAATACAAAGCTTTCTGATAGAATCATAAAACTTACTGTTTTGCGAACACCCACTCATATTAAACAATTATGATTTAATTACAGCATTTTAATAACAAAATGTTCCTTTGGCATATACTTTTCACAATCAAGTTCAGGTCCATCTAGTTCATATACACCTTTTACAACTTTATTGTTTTTAACTTCTATTCCGCAAATCAAAACACTGAAATCATCTTTGTTGCAAGACCTGCTTACATGTAATATCTGTGGTGGAAAATCAAAAACTTTTTCTCTGCATTGTTACTTTTAGTTTAAGGCTGGACAACAACGAGTTCATATAACTTTAGAAAATTTAAGAATTTCTTTAAAAGTTGTTAGACAGATATAAGTATAACTTAAATATTCTAAAAATATTATTAATATTTTACTATACTTAATTATTATAATTTGAAAAGTAAAGAAAAACAGTTTAAACAGAAATGTTTGAAAAAAATTAAAAATTTTATCAAAATTTGATTTATAGCGCACTAAATTAGTTTATTTACATATTTAGTAGGAACAAATATTTTCTACTGTAATAAATTTTAACTGTTTTTAAGGTTTGATATGTACAGAAAATTAAGTTATCTTATTTTGTTTTTATAAAAAAAAATTTGTTGTTTAAAATTATTGTTTAAATTGTGTAAAAAGTACAAAGAGTAAAAGCATTTTTAGACAACAAAAAGTTTACAAGCTTTATGTACAACTAGAAATTAATTAGGTGGTACAATAGCATTAACCAATCTATAAAATTCATTTATCAGAAACTCTATATTAATAAGTGTTGTTTATTATAAGCTTTATAATATTTAGTTTGAATACGCTTATCTATGAATTTCAAGCTGATATACTTTTATTTAATTAAATTTTTTTTTAAACTAATGAATCATACTAATTGAGTACACTTTTTGGTTTATAATTTTTACTTTCAAAAATTATCTTATTTAAGCATTTAAATAGCAAAAAATAAAGTTTTTTAATTTTAATTGTAGCATTTGCGTTTATAAAGAAAGGGATTATGGTAATTACACAAATTATTTTACTAGAGTACTTAATGTACTTAATTTACTTTGTATTCTTACAAATATGTATACTGTTATAACTTGTTTGCAATACTGGTTTTCATAGTAAATACTTTCTTATCAACCAAAAATCAAAGCATTTTATTTATTTAACTGCTACTTCTTGATTTGAACTTAACAAAAAAAAACTCAGATAATAACTCAATACAATCAAGAAGAAAAAGAGGCATTTGATATATAAATTGATAATTAAAAGTTTTAATAGTTATTATGTTTATGCAATATTATATTTAAAAATAATAATAACATGCAAATCGCTTGAAATTAAATTGTTTAAAGTTTAAACAAGAATTTTTTGTAGTTAACCATAACTAAACATTTTGAAACAGTGGCGACAAAAAGAAAATGTTATTATTGTTTTTACTAGAAGTTCTTTTTTTTGATTTAGAAATGCACTTGTTTTTTGTACTATTTAGTAATAAGTGATATTTTTTTATTATAATTTTTAGCGTAGAATTTGAAAAACATGTAATAACATAAAAAAAAGTTTGAATAAATGAAACTTATTGTGAAAAATATAAAACCATATAAAAATCAACACTTCATAAGTTTTAATACAAAAATAAGTTAAAAAAGCAAGTAAATTTTTTTAGTAACATAGTTCTTTTTTTGTTAGCCGCATTTCTTGATATACCTACTTTTTTAAGCACTTTTTAATAATTAGGTTGTTTTTAGTTTTGTTGTGCGCTATCGAAAACAAAAGTAAATAAAAATTTACAAAAGAAATAAAAGTAAACATAAAAACGTTTCAATTATTTTTAATATGCAGAACTATGTTTATATATAAATACTTCTGGTATGTGACACAATTTTCTTGCTAAAAACTTACTTTATTAAATAAAAACATTTAGTTTTTAACTAAACTAAATTTTAGAAACCATTGTGTAAAATTAATTTATTTATAAAATTAATTTATTTATGCAATTAGTTCAAACATTTTGTCAATAAACTGCAAAATTTATTTTCTCTTTTAAATACTTTTTAGCTTAACACTAGCACAAATCTTTGAAAATTTTATGTTATAATCCTAACGTAAACATTATAAACAAAATTGTTAGCTCTAAATTTTTAAAAGGATGTTTTTTGATGTAGAACAGTAAACCTACAAGCAAAATTTTGTTACTCTGTTTTTTTATTGGTATCGTTTTTAATTTTCTTATGTATTTTAGTGCGTACTTTGCTTTTAGTAATAAAATGTTAATACTTATTCTTGTTTACTTTCTAAGATAAATACTTTAATTTTTGATAAAATTTAACTTTCATCGTAAGTTACGAATTAAAAAAGATTATAACCAAAACATTTGACTTTTTAAACAAAATTTATTTTGATTCTAAAAACAAAATAACTTTTTTATTAACGACATAAAGTAACTTAATCATAAAATTTTTCTCTTCGTTATAGTAAATATAAAACAAGTTTTAAAATAGTTATAAATAATAGGTAAATTTTGTAATAAAATAGTTATGAACTATCAAATTTATGATAATGTTTGAAATTTTAATATCAGAAACTTTTAATAAGTTTTGTTAAGTTTTTTGCTAAATTGTTTATAAAGGAAGAACAATTTTTAGAAAATTAAATAAAAATTGCTAGTATTTTCAAGTGGAAATACAAAAGTAATCCGGTATCACATAAGCACAGAATTATATTACATTTATTTCATGAATTATAAAAATTAGTTAGGACTTTAATAAACCTAATTCGTTAATTTTTTACAAATTCTATGGTCTCTTATGTTTTACTTAAATAGCAGACCATATCATGAAAATTATTTCAAGTATCAAGTTCTAAAACGTTAACAACACAAAATAAAGTCTAATTAAAATTTATTAGGTCTCTCATAAAAGTTAATTCTAAAAAAATTGTTTGATACAAAAAAATTGAGATTTATTATTTATAAATTATAATAAGTTAATTGTTGTAAATTACTAATAAACAAGACTTTAGTTATGCGTATAACTGTTTCAAGTAATCTTTAACTTATAGAAGATAAAATGAAGTTGTTTTTGCCAAGTCAATTTAAATATTTTTTTGTTTTTAAACTGTGATAAAATTTTTCTAGGACATTAGTTTTATATTTCTTTGTCGAATATCTATTTTGAATACCTTAAATTTTCTGAAGTTAAATGAAGTAGCTTTCGTCAAGTTTAGAACCAGAATTAACTATGCAAGAGCGAAAATGTTTGGATTTTCCCCATAAAATTTTGTATGAGAACAGGTATTGCAACCAAGATGATTTCAGTGTTTTATTTTTTGGAGAAAAGATTATCAAAGGAAATAGTTTATCTGTTTACGAAGTTCTTGGTCCTAATTTTGAATGTGATAATTACACTTCAATGCCATATAAACGTAGTTATTGTATAACTGCTGTAATTAATAAAGATTTATTTGTTTTGGGTGGATATTCCAAAAATTATATATACACTGAATTTTTCAAAAAGTAGTAGTACTAAAACTTGGTCATCTAAAACGAAATTTTACCAGAACGAAGAAATCATTTGTGTTTGTTCCTTCAAGAAAAACTTATATGTAATCTATGAAACTGGTAGTTGCTTTGTTTACAAATTGAAAGATGACAAATGGTTTATACTACCTCACTCAAAATTCGAAAGATGTAATGTAGCTTGTACAATTTTCGAAGGCAAAATTGTAGTCACTGGAGGTGTAAGTGAACTTTGTGAGATAAAATCTGTAGAAGCATATGATTGTTATGGAAAAAAATGGACTGATTTATCTGATATGATTGAAGGAAGATATAATCATGCTTCAGTTAGCATGGGTAATAAGTTGTTTGTAATTGGTGGAAATCATAAATCAAGTTGTGAAGTATTTGACAATTTTTCAAGAAATTTCACTCTTTTTACTTCTCCTACAAATGGATATTTGAAAAATTGTAATGCTATTTGTGTTGGTAATAAAATTTTAGTTTTTTCTATGCGTTGGAGCTCATCAGACTTAAAAGTGTTTATTTACGATGTTATTAACGACAACTGGTCAGAAACGAAAGTCAAAACTCCGAACATTTTTAGTTGCCATAGTTTTATTAAGTTCAACTTAGATTGAAACCTTGTTAGCTTTTGAGTTTGTAGATTACTTTATGTTTTGTTTACAGTTATACCCGTATTAGGTTAGATGTTTATAATGTTTGATGTTTTCTTAAATTTTTGTTTTTGATCATTGCAATAAATATTGAGTTTGGTATTATTTTAGTTTAGTTATTTGTCTAGAAGCTCTGTTTTAAACTGGCTGAGGTATTTTATACTTATTGCATGAAAAACACTAGGTTGGTAGATTAAGTTTATTATTACTTTTAGTAGTTATATATATAGATATCAATAGAATTTTACTTTTATGTTATAAACTTTGTTTTATTTAGAGTAATTGGTTCTCCTAGTTTAGATAGTCACTAGTAAATATTTAGTTACAATTAAAACGTCAATACAGTTTCGAAAAAGATTATTATATAAAAAAGCTAAATTATTTAGAGTTAAGACCATTTTTCACACAATCCAATCTAAAACAAATTTATCTAAATAAATTTAAGCTCTCAAATATTTAGCTTTTAACACTCTTAACAACATTGTAATTTTCATTTCTTTCTCCACAAACTAAAACACTAAAACCATCTTGGTTGTAATTTCTATTAAAAACATATGTGGAAAATCATAACTTTTTTTTTCCTAAACTGTTATTGATGAGTTTGAATTTGACAAAAGCGACTTAATTTAGTCTCAAAGAAATCTTAATGATTATGTGTAATGTAACAGATATCTATATAACAAATATATTCAAAAAAGATTGTTCACAAATTGCAATGCTATTTTATATAGTTTATACAAAAATATCTTAAAAAGAACAAAATCATTTTTATTTTTAAGGATAATTTTACTATGACATAATATTATAACGAATTTAACATTTCATCCAGCGTGTAAATAAACATGTAATTTTTTGTAACAATAAAAACCAATGATAAGCTTTTTCAAAAAAAAAATTTTTTTTCCAAAACGTTTTGTTTATTCGAAAGAGTTTATTTCTTTTTAATAAATACGTAATAAAAAAGAAGTTTTCTTTGCTTTTGATACAAAAACAAAACAACATTTTTAAAGTTATAAGCATTCGGCAAAGCATTCAGCAGTAATTGGTGTGCTAAAATAATGTGATTTAAAAACGTTAGACTTAAAAAACTAACGTTCACATGTTTAACTGTAGTTTTAGTAAAGCGTGATGTAGTTATAATGTATCTTCGTGCTTTTATAATTTATTTAAATAATATGTAAGTTTTGTTTCGATTGTTGTATTAATCTGCTATACTATTCCCTTTTACCCCTCAAGTATTTCTTTTAACGATACAATATTACAAGTTTAATTTATTTTATTAAAAAAATCAGCTTATTTAACAATGTCTAAACTCTGTCAAAGATTGGATATGCATATAAAATTTTATGTAAAATCTTATCGTATTTTTATTAGAAACTTTTTATATTGTTTTGTTTAGATTCCTTGTAAATTATTAAAAACATACGAAACCTATAACTTGACAAAATAAAAGATGTTGCAATGATCACGTCTAAAATACAAAATTAATAAACACACGTATGAAAATTAATGTAAATAAAACTTATGTTAATTTAATTATAATTTGTTGATCAAAAAAACCTCTATAAGAAATTATTATTTTAATCACATATTCTATTTTGTTTTCGTTTATAATTTTTAACAGTTTTTTATACGCAAGTTTTTTTAAAGTGCCTACTTACAAAACTTTATACATTATCAATACAAAGGAATTTTTTTTAAATTACTATTTTAACTGAGATTAACAATTTACTTGAAAAAATATTTAAGCAATGTTTATATAATTTGATTTTAAAAATTTTAATATTTGTTTTGAAATAAAATATTTTGTTAGTTTTAATCTTTTTATAATTTAGTTTTTTTTTTTCAAATGATGTATTAGTTTTCATGCTAAATAAAAAATATGCAGATTACAATTTATTATTTTAACTGTATCAAAATCATAACTTTAGCATTTAATTTTTTTTCTTTCTTAATTACTAAAATACTTGCTTAATAAAATACTAACTTATGTGTAATAACTGATCAACAGGCTAGCTATTTAAAAATTTATTTTAGTTTAAATTTTAGTTAATAAGACCAAATAAATATGGCATTATAGACTAAATATATCCTTTTAAGAGATTTAATCTATTAAAAATATATTAAACACACTTATTCGGTGACTAAAAGCTTTAGAAATTTGTATTAAATAAAAGAATTTTTAAAACAATTTGAAATAATTATTGTTTATATCATTTTATTTTTAGTTTCGAGTACTTTGTTATGTTTGATATAAACTGGTAACGCAGCTTATAACAGACAAACTTTCTAAACCTTAACATCGAGATCATAGCGATTATTCTACTTAACATAATAAATGGTTACTTTCATTTTGTCGTCCATCTTAAAAAATACTTCAATACTACCTTCAATACCAATAGCTTGAACAGTTAAAGAAAAGCAAAAATTTGAATTACATTGTTGCAAAAAAGTTAAGTTTCATAAAAAGCTTATAATGATCTTATTACTTTAATTATAAAACCTACCAACAACAAGCAACTTATTACCAAAACTAACTAAAGCATGATGCCTTTTTTTTTCAACCATATATGGTAAATAAGTCCAATTGTTTTCCTAATGGTTCTATGGTTCAACTGTTATTGACTTGTTCCTGTAGTTTTTGCCTCGCCTCAAGATATAACAACTTTGCCTTCAAAAACTGTTGAAGCTGCAACAAATGTTTTTTATTGTATCTCGTAATTGAAAAAATTTATAATTTTTAAAGTTTCAAACAAAGTTTAAGTAATTGTAAAATTTTGTAACTGTTCAACCACGAAATATTTATTTGTAATATATAGAAGTCGTTTATATTTCGTTTATTGTTTGAAAAGTAGCCAGCAGACAGAAAAAGCTAAAACGAAAAAAATAAGATAAAAAGCAGCTTGTACAGTTTTCGCTGCAATATCTGAAGTGAGTACAAATTAGTTGATTGATTAATATGAGACAAATTGACTTATCTTCCCGATATAAATTTAAGAAGAAGTAAACATGCATAAGTTTGTAACAAATTGATTTTTAATATTGCATAGTATATATGTTTGACGTTAAATCTATAAAGTTTACTTTAAAATAGTTAAATAATTCAACATAGCTGTATTGGCCATAATGTTGTAGTATTTTTTGTAATATCTGAAAAAACCAGTGTTATCATTTACATGTTATTAACAACCATTGGTTTAATTATAAATTAGATATTCTAGAAAAGTTCTATTTCTTTAGTTGTGTTAAGTTCTGTACAAGTTAACAAATCAGGAATTTGAAAATTTATTCTTAATAGTATGTTATGTTATAAATATTTTTGTTACTTGGTTGGTTTTTGTAAGGACAGTTTATTTTCTTGTTAAAAAAAATAATATTAATACTTGGTATAAGAGAATATTAACTTAAAAAAAATAAAAAAATGATTAGTAGTTGTTGATTTTATACATTTATTGTTTTGAAATTATGTAGGTTTTAATTATTAAAAATAAACATTAAAAAAAGTCAATTTTTTAGGTGTTTTTAATCTCAGTTGTGCACATAGTGAAAACAAATTTGTACGTCAAATTCTAAATCACAAGTTCTATATTTTTTATTTATAAAAAACAAATATTATAATAAAATTTAATTATAGAACTTTAAAAGAAAATTTATTTGTAGTGTTTGGAATTAATATAAATTTTCGAAGAAAACTGTAAAATTTAATTTATAATTTTTTAGAATTGAATTTTAATGTACAGCGTAAAATTTTAAAACTAGTAATAATGTACAATTTATGTAAAAATACTGATTAATGATACATAATAGCTTTTTATTTATGATTAATACTAGTAGATTTTTTTATGATACTTTTTTGATTAGTATATATGCAATACTTAAAAAAGTATAAAACCTAACGATAACTATTGAAAAAGATTTCAAACGAAATTTGCGCAGTACATTTAAATTACATCAAATTTGATGGTAAATAAAAGCATTTAAATAGGTTGTAAAATAAATATATATGTACTAGCCTTATTGAAGTAAACATAGTAATTCTCGATAAATAAAAGACTAATTAATATATGTTCAATTAAACATATTTGTTTACTTCAATTTATTTTACATTGATTTAAAACTAAAAGCGTTTTTATACTTAAAGAAAGTTAAAATAAAAAGTAATCTTAAGTTAGACTAAAATTTAGCAAAAGATTTTAAAACTATGACAATAAATTGCGTTTTTAATACTTGTGCTATGATTGTTTTAGTTTAAAATTTGTTTAACCAAAAATAATTAAAATTTATACGAAAAAATAATCAAACATTTTTGATAATTGGTTAACAGCTAATTGAACAATTTACGGTTTTAAATTTTAATAGTAACATCTTACTAACGACAAACTAAATAAAGTAACAACCATAAATTTAAAACTATTTGCAAAGTAAAACTTATTAGTATTTGTAACTTTTTTTTGTATATTTTAATTGTAGTGTTTATGAACAATAAAAATAAAGTTATACATTATACAAATTACAACTAGATTTTTATCAAATACCAAAATTAAAGTTATTTTATTAAATTTCAAAATGATCATAGCCCTATTTTCTATGGCTTTTAAATGTTAAGAATAGCACAAAAATACTTAAAGATATAAGGGTTTTTCAGTTGTTACTTTTGCACGAGAGACATTTTGCACAGTTTTAATTAGCATATAATCATCAATAACCATAACTAAACTCTGACCATTACTTTACTTTAACTAAAACATTGACCCTATCTAATACTCTGACCCTAACCCAAAACCGTATCTTACCTAAAACCCTATCCTTATCCATTACTGTAAAAAATGACGCTTCATGCAAAAATTCCTGTATGAATTTTGACGCTCATGCAAAAATAACGCGTTCAAAATGAAGATTTCGTTACAAACTTAAATGTAAATATTTGACAAATTGTTCACATAAATTGTGACTTTAAGGGCCAAAAGAAAATATCAACTCAAAATACTTAATACTTATAATTATACAATGCTGAACAAGTTTAGTTGTTGAATTGTAGTCATAGACTTGTTTTCACAGCTTTTAAGTAAATAAAAGCGTAATAAATACTAATGTTTTTTAAAGATAGTACCGTATGCTTTTTGTTAAACTGTTACCTGTTTGATAAATTCTTGTTAAAATCATAAAATAAACTGCTACACTTTTTATTTTCATATTTTTCGACAGCTCTATTATTAATTTATTTACTACTTAAAAGCTTAAGCATTACTCTAAAAATTCTGTTTATAGTTATTGTCCTTATGTTTTCCAAAAAGTTTTTTTACAATCAATCTATTTAATAATGTTAGTATACTATTTAAGAGATTTTTTTTTAATAACACACTATCTTTAGTGGTTATAGTATAAAATTATGTTTACTATTTAGTAAGTTCATAATAACTCTAGCTATTAGCTATAACCAATGTGTAAACTATACATATTTCAAATTTAAGAGTAAGATTTACATCAAAAGTCTCATATTGTAAAGAAAGTTTTAGCAAAACGAGTAGTTCTTTTAAAAAACACATTTACTAGTGAACAATATTGTTGAACTAATGCATAAAAGAAAGCAAAATAAATTTCACCATGACTTTTCAATCGTTATGTATCTTTAATTGGGAAAAGATAACTAGTTTAGGTTCAATAAAATATTATTATTCAAATCCAAATTACGCTTGTTGTTATCTTTTTTTTTTCTTATTAATACAAATTCATTGATGGTTCTAGTTTAAAATACCAGTCACAAGTGTAAGAAAGTATATTAGAACTTTAAAGTTATCTTTGTCTAGTTATCTTCATAATTGAGAGTCAGATAAAACAGTTAACATTTTAATCGACCATGTTTTATTAGTTGTTTTGTATAATAATTAAAAATCAAAATTAAATGCTTTACAAATACTTGATCAAGTAAAAGTTTTTCAAAGTTAACTTAGTAAAAATTTATCCTTACCTAATAATAAATATATTATTAAAAATAAAAACTTATATATTTATTAATACAAGAATAAATTTTTCAATACTATGAACTGGTTATTCTGTAAAGCTTTTCGTTTGTAAAAATAAGGATCTTTATAAAAAATACTTATAGATATTTTAAGTTTCATTTTTTCAAATAATAATTTAATTTTAGAGCAAAATTTGTCATTAACTAAATATTTTTCTTAGATGAAACTTATTTGGTTTAGTAGTTTTTTTTAATATAAAACCAATTTGACTTTAAATTTATAATAAAAACTCAAAAAAAAAATTCTGGAATCTATACTTAATACTTTTTTTTTACTGTACTTTTTAATTAACAAAAATCAAAATTCAAATTAAAGTTTAAATTGTAATATGTGAATTTAAAATTATAATTAATATACAATACGATTCAAAGTAAGAGACTTAACTTTGTAAGCAGTTTACTGTAACTGTAGAATTTTAAAATTCGTTTTAGTGAGGTTAAAAAATATCACTGTTATTAAGTCGTTAATTAATTGATCATAGTTTTAACGTTCAAGTAACATTACCATTTACATTAGTATATAATTATAATAAAGCATAATACTTGAAACAAAAAAGTCATATCATACTATACGTACAATGAAACTGTAAATAATATTTTTGTCTGCAACGAAATAAAATCGAACATAAGCATTATAAAATTATAAGAAATATAGAAAAAAAATGTAAATATTTATTATATATATTAAATCATACTATAGTTCTTTTCTCTTAAACAATTTCTGATTATAAACTAAATTTTAAGTTATATGCTGCTGGTTTCATTTAATACTAACTTTTGAAATGCTTTTAAATCGTATGTTAATAAATCTAAATAACTATTTATACTTAATTACACAGATGAAACTAAAATTTTGTAGAAGGATTATTCCTGTTACAAACAAAAAAATATAACGAAAATCATCAACTAACAAAAACATAAATCGTAAAACACAAAAATACTTAGAAATAAGTAATTCAATAAGTAGAGTAAAACCATATTAACAAGTAGAGTACTTAACACAACTGAAACCGTATAAGTTTTGCAAACCTTCTACATCAATATCACATCTTTGATCATTAATAACATCGTAGGTATATACATTAGTTTTGTTTCTCATCATAGAAAATACTACAATATTATTGCCAATACTAACAGCCTGAACATAGGGATAATTGGTAGTATTTAAGTTATTTGATTGTATTAAAGTAAAATTTCTGGAATAACTGTCAAATACTTCATTACTTGAATCAAAATATCCACCAATAACAAATAGTTTATTGCTCATACTAACTAAAGCATGATAACATCTACCTCTTTTCATATCAGATAAGTTAATCCATTTGTTTTCATAATAATCATAAGCTTGTACTGATTTTGTATAACTACCGCCAGTAAGAACAATTTTGCCTTCAAAAACTGTACAAGCTGCATAACATCTAGGTTGCATCGTTCTATCCTTTTCGGTCCATTTGTCATGTTTTATATTGTAAAGTAAAAAATTACCACATGAATCAATTAAATACAAGTTTTTCTTGAAGGAACAAATACAAAAAATGTTTCTGTTTAGACATAATTGTGCTTTAAATGACCATGTTTTATTATTCATAAAAAGCTTTACAACAGATTTATTGCATATACTTCTTTTCAAATCTTCGCCTAAAACAAACAATTTAGAATTAATAACAGCTACTTTACAACTTGTTAATGCTTTTGGAATTGTAGTACACTTTTCACGTTTTAGTTCACAACCATCTAGTTTATAAAGAACTTCTCTTCTTTTGTTCGTTCCTCCACAAACTAAAACACTGAAATCATCTTGGTTACAATATCTATTTTCATACAAAACTTTTGGTGGAAAATCAAAACTTGGTCTTTCTTGCATTGTTACTTCTGGTTTTTAACTTTGCAAAAACGACTCAGTTTAACTTCAGAGAATTAAGAAATTATCCACAGGTTTTAAGCAGCTATTTAAAATTGTTTTTCTATAAAAATAATTGTACTGATTGTATTTGATTGTACTTACAATAAAAACCAAACAGTGTAAAACAATAGAAATATCGTTCTATTTGTTTTTAAGATATAAAAAAGCATGTTTTTTGTTTCTAGTAAAACATTAATTTAACAGTATTAAACAGTTGTAAATTATTTTCTATAAACAGAAAACAAAATGTTAGCCAAATTTTACAACAAGATTATCTTAATTTCTTTATTTTTATTATTATTATAAAACTTATATTTAATAAAATCAAAAAAATAATCAAAAGTGTATATTTTAAATATAGCATTAGACTAAATGCTAGTATTTTATGTATCTTTTTACGAAAGTGACTATTACTTTCTCTAAACTATTGGATACTCTTTTAAATAATCTAACTGAAAAGTACAACATATAATTCAAATTAACCTAGTCTAGTATTATTTGGTTTATTAATGGTTTTACACTTGAATAAAATGATATGTACAACTTATATTACGAACAAATCTAGTTTTAATTACTTTTAATGGAATTACACCTGGTTTAAAGTCAAAATTATTTTTTAACTTGAAAATTTAAATTGAGTTATGTCTAACTAATGCAAATAATCCTTAACAAATGCCTTAGCCTAAAAATATACCTTAAAAGAAAAAAACTTTCTTTTATAAAGCAAATTAATAGAGTATTTTTAAATTTACTATTTTAAAGTTTATATACACTAAAGGGCTATAAAAGTTAAATAATTCAGAAACATATAACAATCACTTTTTATGTTTTTAAAACATTAAATCGAGTAGAAATTAAAAATTAAGATTGATAGTTCATTTATGTCAAGTTTGTAAACTTCAAAATATAATTTATAATAAAATTAACTATAATTAGAAGAACTTCCCTGATAGTAGAACTGGTATTTCTTATTTACTTTTTACTGTTTTGGTCGTACTACGTTGTTTTAACAAGATTTGTTAAGTTTAAAATAGTGTTCATTTGTTTTGACTTACTGCAATAAATACTAAGTTTGCTACTCAGTTCATTTGTTTATCGAGAAATATTAATAATACAAATGTTAAAGTAGATTATTTTTAACCAAATAAAACTAATGATCTAAGTAAAAGTTTAATTAAGTTACGTAATATAAAGCTTAAAGCAAAAATAAAAAGATTTAAATTTAAGCTTGATTAACCATTATCTAAACTTAAAAAGTTCTGTCGTAAGTTTTTATACTTTTTCAAAAATTTTATATATATTATTTAAACCAAGTAATTTTATTTTTTGTTTCTTACTTTCATCGCAAAATGTTTGAGGCATTAAAATTTCAGAAAATTAAACTAAATACAGTAAGTTAACAATATTCAATTATTTATTTAATAAAGTGATCGTACACGTGTGATAGGATTGAGAGAGTTCTTGTTTTAATAATATATTTTATGAAAAAAAAATTAAGACCTAACAGAATAAATACTTTTATTTAAATTTACCCTCTATGAGAAAAACAAAACAAATAGTTATTACAAGAACAGTCTTCATAAGAAATATGTTAATTATTTTTAAAAAAATTTAACGACTTGTATAACTTTTGGTTATGAATTCAATTTGAGAAAAAAGTCGTAGTTCTTGTAGTGAATATTGATGGCAGTATATCATAAAACTATATTTTGGGTGAAAAAAAGAACTGATTTTAATCGGTACTAGTTATTTTTAACATGTGTTAGTTATTTTATACAGTGTATTTTATTATTATAAAAGTTAGTCATCATTTTTGTTTCTACTTATTTTATTAAAATTCGTATTCGAGGTTTTCTTTCAAAATAAGCAGTTGTTTGTATTATTTTGTAAAAAAGGTTGAACAGTTTCAAACCGAATACACGTTTAAACGTTAAAGTATTAATAATTAATTTTAGATCGTTAAGTTTTTTTTATTTAATTAGTTGTTTTCAAATCATGTTACATTTTAACTGCACTAAATTTAATATAAATACTCATAAAACTAAATATTTTTCTTTTTTAAATAGCTCGTAATTGCGAATCGATTTCGTAATTTCAAGGAATTTTGATAAAACTATACAGCAAAGAGGTTTTTATTATTCATTTTAAGTTTTTTCGAAAAGTTAGAATATTTCAATGAAAATTTCTTTGATATTCCTAAATCATAACACAAATTATTTTTTATTTTATTAGATTTTACCATTTTGAATGATAACACTTGAATATCCATAATTTTTAAAATGTTAATATTGTATTTTATAATTTTAATAAATTTATTTTTTTATTTACTCTAGAAATTTATTTTATAAACGAGTCATTTCAAGTTATCTTTTAAGTTGCTAGATTTTAATTATTACATTTGAAACAAACTTATCTAAAAATTTTTGAGATAGTTATTATCATTGAAAAAAGTTAGAGTAAAGAAATTAATTTTATTGAAGAGTACTTCGAATTACTATTCAAATTATTAATGTACTATGAAAATAAAGACAAAAGCAAGCAAAAATAATTTAATTTTTTTGATATTTAAATAATATTGTGAACCGTTTGTGACTTAACTCTAAATAATTCCAACTCAGGTAAAATATGTCACATTAACTTTTTGTGAAAAAATATAAACAAACTTATTAATCAAGTCTTGTGTTTCGGTAATTTTTTGGAAAATAATAATGTCATTAAAAATTTACAACACTTGTTTATTCGTATCTAGTATTCAAAAATTTCTTTAAAACAAAAAGTTAAATTAAATAACTTAAATAAACCAATTTTAAAGGTCAAAGAAAAAGAATACCTATTAAAAATCAGAATTTTATTACCAATATTTAATTTTAAGAGAATGATGAATTTTGAAAGTTTATTTGTAACTCTAAAAAGCTAACCTCATTATAGTTTATGTATTTTAGTTTCTAGTACATAGTTAGAGATTGAATATTGTTTCAATTTTTATTTTGTAGGTAGTGACTCATTCATCTACTATATTTAAAACTTTGATACTAAACAAAAAAGCAAACGTAATAATCATTAAAATTATGAAAAATAAAAACTTTAAAAACATTTCATTTAAAGTTAGTGTTATTAACTAAAAAAATGAAATTTAAAACTATTTATAAATAATTAGACTGTTGATAAAATATTACTTTTAAGTCAGTCGTTGTACTTAAGCAAGTATTTCAGTATACAGGAAAAAAATTAGAATTTTTTTTACCTGTTTAAATTTATGATTTTGATACAGTTTTAATAGTAAATTATAATCTACAAACTTTTGTTTAATATGATAATTTGTGCATCATTTATAAATACAAACTTAAAGAAACAGAAGTTTTCATACAACTAAAAGTTATTTCGGATTTTTTTTTTATTTCAATAGTGAAATATATAAATGTGGCTGCATTATTTCTTTAGTAATTTAGTAATTTTAGTTGAATTAGTGGTCAAAAAATTCTTAAAAAATGTTGAATATATTCTTAAAACGTATAGTTGTAATATATACGTTTTCCTTAGTATTAATATTGTATAACGTTTTGAAGGTTTATTACTAAAAAAAACAGTTATTAAAAAAAAGCTCAATTTGAAAGATTAAAAAAAACATAAAATATGCAATCAAAATAAAAAAATTATTATAAAAAGTTTTTCTGATCAACAAACCATAATATCATTAACTAATTGTTATTTTAATTATACGTGTGTTTATTAATTTTGTGTTTTAGGCGTAATAACTGCAACCTCTTTTATTTTGTCAATTTATAGGTTTCGTACGTTTTAAATAATTTACTAAGAAAGTAACCAAAACATTAAAGTAAGTTTTCTAATAAAAATACGATAAGATTTTTCATACAATTTTATACGCATATCTCATCTTTGACAGAGTTTAGACGTTGTTTAAGTAGTTGTTTCTTTTTATAATAAATAATTTAAACTTAAAATCTTATATCAATGGTAAAACTTACCTTAAAAATAAAAAATAGTATTTTTTTAAGTTCTTCTGTGTAACCTATTTTTTTCAATATAGCATTGCAAGTTGCCAACAATTTTTTTTAATATATGTGATATATAGTTATTTGCTACACAACACATATTAATCATTATAATTTCTCTAAAACTAAATGGAGTCGTTTTTGTCAAGTTCAAGTTCAATATCAACAGTGCAGGAAAGAAAAAGTTTTGATTTTCCACAAAACGTTTTGTATGAAAATAGATATTGCAACCAAGATGATTTCAGCGTTTTAGTTTGTGGAGGAAGGAATGAAAATTTCAAGGTTGTTAAAAGTGTTTATAAACTAGATGGACGTAAATTAAAATTTAATAATTTTACGTCGATGCCAAAGGAACTGTATGACTGTCAAACAGCTGTTATTAATTCAGAACTATTTGTTTTTTGTGGATATTTGCAAAATAATTGGTTTGATGGATCAGTTAGAAAATTTTGTAATAAAACTCAAACTTGGTTACATGTAACGAAATTACATTTTCATAAATTTGCTTGTAGTTGTTCCTTCAAAAACAACTTATATGTAATTTGTGGAAATAAGATGTTTTTTGTTTACGATTTGAAAAATGACAAATGGACCCAACTAGCTGATACAAAACAAATAAGATATCATGCAGCTTGTACAGTTTTTGAAGGTAAAATTGTTGTTACTGGAGGCAATGATGGTAGATCAAAATCAGTTGAAGCATATGACTATTATGAAAATAAATGGATTTATTTACCTGATATGATAGAAGAAAGATATTATCATGCTTCAGTTAGCATGGGCAACAAATTGTTTGTTATCGGTGGAAACTATAAATCAAGTTGTGAAGTATTTGACAGTTTTTCAAGAAAATTTTCTTATATTAATTTTGCTACAACAAAAACTATGATGCTATCCATGAGTAAAGCTGTTTGTATCGGTAATAAAATTTTAGTATTTCTTAAGGTATATGCGACATCGGAAATAAAAGTATTTGTTTTTGATGTTATTCATGACAGCTGGTCAAAAAAGAAAGTCCAAATTGTAAACAGTTTAATTTCGTCTAGTTATATTAAGTTTAATTCCGACTACCATTGAGTAATTAGCTTCTGTGTTTGATATTAGTTTTAATTACTTTTAGTTTATTACAGACAAAATTTTATTTATGAACATTTGTTTTAGTGATATAGTTGCTATTTGTTATCATTTATTACAATAAATAAGTTCGCTACTTTGTTACGTATCTTTGTTTATTAACATGATTTTAATATAATTTTAAGATAAGACTACTTCAATATATCAAAGGAAAAAAACACACAAAACGCTTTTAAATAATCTGATTAAAACTATGTATCCTTTATTACCTTACACTTATTTAACAAAAATTCTTTTTAGTATTTTAACTAGATTAGTCCCGTAATATTTAGATGAGTAAATTAGTTTAAGGTTAGCCCAAAGTATAAAACTAGTTAATATAAAGTTTTTAATGATAAAAGTATCGAAACAACGCTTAAAATTCATTTTAAACTCTGTTGTCGGAAGGATTATTTTGTAGTTAAATACCACTTTAAACTTAGCTTATAAATAATTTTGACTTTCAAAAGTTTGTAAAACTTAAAAGCTTTTCGAATCTTATCTCTGATTGTATTTTTAAAGTAAAATGAACTGTTAAACATTTTTGAGTATTGATATAACTTTTTTTAAACTTAATATGGTGTAGTTGTAGAAAGTTATAAAAAACATAGTACTAGCAAAACTAATAACAGCAATTTAATTAATATATTGATCTTTCTTTTTCGAGAAACTTAAGATTTATTCAGTTTTGGTTTTTCTTTTTCAATGAGCATTGTGTCAAAACTATAAAACTTTTACACCTTTTAAGGACATCCAAGTTATTATCGATATTGAATTTTGACAAGCTACACGCAAGTACGTGCAAGTACGCAAAAATTGCGTTTATATTCTACTTTGTGGTCAAAAACTCTTCTAAACATTTGAAACGTGGCCTCCTAATGTCGATGATGCTATGATCTACAAAACACGTATACTTATATGTGACATTCGCATCAAATATTTCACATAACTTCAAATATTTTAATATCTATTTCCAAAACAATACTTTAAAGAAAAAGAATATGTTAATTACAAAATCTTAATAAGTTTTTAATGTTTTTTTGATGCTCTGTTTTTTGAATTGAAAGATTTTTATAAAAAGAACTGATAAAATAATTTAAGTTATATCACTAGTGGATACCTTTAATTGTTATCTATCTTTAAATCATATATTTCTTTAACCGAGCATTGGTTGAATACAAATTTGAGTACAAACATCGTTTTTAGCATTGCCGGTAAATGGAGGGTGAGCATACTAGCCAAACATTTGTAGTTACAGTCAGGATATGGTTAGTAGGATGGAATATTACCTTGGATCATGTTTTTTTTTTTTGTGAGACAATTCTATTTGTAGAAATTTTTTGATTTGTTACTGTTATATTATAATTTATAAAGAAATATACGGTTTTAAACATGAAGTTAAACATTTAAAAATGAATAAAAACGAATAAAAAACAGAAAATTTAAATAAAAAGCTTTAAAATATTTTAAATAATTTAATCTATTGTAATGTCTAAATATTTAAATACATTGTGCTAAATTAAAAAATAAATTTTTTTTTTGTTGTGCTGTTTTACTAATGTACACATTTTTTTCAAAACTATATATTCTATCATTAAAAAAAGACCATTCAAAAAGCATTAAATGTTGTAGCCCTTGTCTCATTTATAAATCATGGTACTTTTGTTGTGGTATAAAACCTACTTTATGGATTTACTTGAAATAAAATATCGACATTATTCAGGTCATCAATGGTAGGTATAAAATTTTCATGGCCGTATTAGCAGTAATTGTTTGGCATGAAAAAAAAAATTGAAAAAGTTTTAAGCAAGCTTGTAATTCAGAACGGTTTGAAAAATATAACAACTGTATGGAAACTGAAGCTTTTATTTATATTTTAATTTAATTTTAAAGCTAAAGCATGTAAGAATTGCGAAGCACATTATTTTTTCAAGTTTAGTTTGTTAAAAGTATTGTAATAATATTGTAAATAAAACACTCACCAAATTTATTAATCATCATATACAAGCGTTTTTGAAGGATCAAAAATAAAAATAATTGTTTTGAAGATTTTATTGCGTATCACACAACCAAGTTTTAGTTTTACTACACAGTCTTATATTATATTGTAATTATATTATAAATATGTATTATAAGTATATATTATAAATTGTAAGCTAGTTAGGTTTTACAAACAAGTTAATTACAAAAAAGTCGCTAATTTAAAGTTTTATGTTATTACAGACTGTGGAAAACTTAATCATTTAGTATGCATGAAATATTTTTACTTAGACATACTTAAAAGAAGATAAAATGTTATTTGTATAAAAAAGGTTATGATGTCTGTTACGTTTTTAAATATATAGTTAATACATATATATAATTATATATAGTTAATATATACTTAATACTTGTTTTAATAATCTAGCATGTTAACTAGCTAAAAAATTAAAATCTTACTAACAAACAGCAGTAAAACCTTACTAGTTTCTACGTACATAAAAAATGTGGTACAAAAACAATATTTAATCTTTTATAAAGTATTGAATTAGTTTTTTTGTTTAAAACTTTACCATGAAAATAATTTATAATGTTTATTTTTCATTAATTGTTTATTTTTTTATAGATTTATAAGCAGGGCTATTATATTCTATTTTAGAAAATCTTCGTAAAACCGTTACCTAACAAAAAAGTCTTGGACTCTTATATTATATTAATTATTAAAATATACTTAATCAAAGAAAAAACTATTAAACTAAAAATTATAAAGAGATATATTTTAACCAATGTTTTTAAAAAGAAATCTTAAGATTATTTTAACAATTTAGTAGTTATTTATTAAAACTAACATTGTTAACCGTTATTTTATAATTTAATTTTTAACCGGTTAACAAAAATTGTGTTTCAAAACAGCTAGCTACTATATTTAAAGAATGAAGTTAACGCAATTGTGCTTATTAATTTTGTTTAAAAGTAATTTGTTCAAAAGAATTTTTTTCGGCTTCGATCTCATTTTAGACATTTAGCACAAAGTGAAATTTTAGCAGGAGTGATGCTTTAGCACAGAGTTAAACTTTAGTACGGAGTGACACTTTACCACGGAGTGAAATTTTAGCACGGAGTGACACTTTACCACGGGATGTCACTTTAGCACATAGTGACACTATAGCACGGAGTGACACTTTAGTACGGAGTGACACTTTACCACGGAGTGAAACTTTACCACAGAGTGACACTTTACCACGGAGTGAAATTTTAGCACGGAGTGACACTTTACCACGGGATGTCACTTTAGCACATAGTGACACTATAGCACGGAGTGACACTTTAGTACGGAGTGACACTTTACCACGGAGTGAAACTTTACCACAGAGTGACACTTTACCACGGAGTGAAATTTTAGCACGGAGTGACACTTTACCACGGGATGTCACTTTAGCACATAGTGACACTATAGCACGGAGTGACACTTTAGTACGGAGTGACACTTTACCACGGAGTGAAATTTTAGCACGGAGTGACACTTTAGCACGGAGTGAAATTTTAGCACGGAGTGACACTTTAGCACGGAGTGACACTTTACCACGGAGTGAAACTTTAGCACAGAGTGACACTTTAGCACGGGATGTCACTTTAGCACATAGTGACACTATAGCACGGAGTGACACTTTAGTACGGAGTGACACTTTACCACGGAGTGAAATTTTAGCACGGAGTGACACTTTACCACGGGATGTCACTTTAGCACATAGTGACACTATAGCATGGAGTGAAATTTTAGCACGGAGTGACACTTTACCACGGAGTGAAACTTTAGCACAGAGTGAAACTTTAGCACAGAGTGACACTTTAGCATGGAGTGAAATTTTAGCACGGAGTGACACTTTACCACGGAGTGAAACTTTAGCACAGAGTGACACTTTAGCACGGAGTGAAATTTTAGCACGGAGTGACACTTTAGCACGGAGTGACACTTTACCACGGAGTGAAACTTTAGCACAGAGTGACACTTTAGCATGGAGTGAAATTTTAGCACGGAGTGACACTTTACCACGGAGTGAAACTTTAGCACAGAGTGACACTTTAGCACGGAGTGAAATTTTAGCACGGAGTGACACTTTAGCACGGAGTGACACTTTACCACAGAGTGACACTTTACCACGGAGTGAAATTTTAGCACGGAGTGAAATTTTACCACGGGATGTCACTATAGCACGGAGTGACATTTTAGCACGGAGTGATGCTTTAGCTCGGTGTGACATTTAAGTAGAGAATTATAATCTTTAACAGCGCTACTTTACTTTAGACCGTAACTTATTTTACACGATGTTTTATTCATGATAGCTTAAATTTATAGTACTATGCTTGAAAATATAAGTTTTATTATGTAAAATATAAACAAAAAGTTAAATAGCTTTTAATTAAATGTGTTACAAGTTTAAGCTTCAACTAAGACTTTGTTCATATTACAACTAAACTTTTATGGATATTTCGTTACGTTTTGTTTTATACATTTGTTAAAAAAGCTTAGCAATATATAAAATTTTTAGTACTTTAAAACTCTTATAATAAGCCTAAATTACTGTTATAAAGGTTAAGTTTATGACTAAAGGAGTTTTATATAGACAAATAAAACAACAAATATTTGGGTAGTTTATTCAGTTTTATATTTGTTAGTATAATTTAAGCGTGAGCATATTTTTCTTCATTCATATTTAGTATTACGATAAATACACATATGTCTTATTTTTTTAATTAAATAGCTCACTACTAAAAATTCTTAAAAAAATGATGACTAATCTTTATAAACCGTTGAAAAAAATTAAATTGTTAAAATAAACTTACGAAACTTTTATTCAGTAATTTATTATTAAAATATTCCCATCAAGAGTTTTAAGAAAAACATTTAATATATATATTATAAAAACTAAAATATATAACTTATAGTAAGTATAATTTGAAGTTTTTACCTATATTTTTTTTTTGTTTTCGGAAGAATTCTTTATACAAAATTGAATCTGTTAAAGTTTCAAAAGACTTCTATAAACAAATAAAGTTATTAAAATCTAAATTTCTTAACTTTAGTAAATATTTAAAACTAAACTTTTTCGAAAAACTGACAAATACTTTATTACTCATTACTATAATATATAGTATATAAAATAAATATTTTTGGTTTCGTGGTCCCAAGTTTAAATTCGATATTTTACTTAAATGCCAAAAGTACGTAGTAGTTGTAGAACTGCTGTAACTAATTAACAGTTATTTGTTTTGGTCGGATACTCACACAATGGTACGTCTAAACTGCATCTTCGTCTTAGTACAGAAAATATCAATAAACTAACACAATCTAAGTTAGATCTAAAATGTTTGAACAATCGAGAAGTAATAAGGATTTTTTGATTTAAATTGAACAAATTATTCAAAAACTATTATTAAAGTTTTGTTGGTAACTTCAGTATTTATTGACTTTTTTTCATAAATTGAGTATTTATACATAAAAAAATTTATAATTAATTTATAAGATGTAACGTTAAAAGGCGTTAAATCCTGGAGTTTCTGTTAAGCTAAGCTTATCGGAATATATACCACAGATGTTTTTGTGTTAAAACATTATTCCGACTAACGGCGTTTCAATGCTCTTAAAAAAATTTAAGAACATTCTAAGAGCTTTTTTAAAACTCCTATTCTTAGATTTATTTGAGAGCAGTGAAATTCCGTTAGTCAAAATAAAGTTTTAACACAAAAACATCTGTCGTAATTAATTTATAATATAGTTAAAATCCAATATAGTTAAATAAAAGTTTAAAACATAACTAAATAAATACACTGTAACTGAGAAACAACTACATATTTTGTTATTTTTATTATTATGTATTTAACAAACAGCATTTTTGAGCCTAGTAAAATAATGATGCAGAGTAGTTATAAAAAAAACTTGTGTTTTAAAATTTTTAATTAAATTTTGTTTTTACGATTAAAAAGCAATTAAAAAGTTGTTTTACAATTCATAAGTGCCTTAACTTTTACAAGGTTTGTATGTTGAACAAAGCGATTAAATCTGCTTAGAGCACAGTAATTAGTTGATTCTTATTTTTACAGCATCTTTTATATGATAAAATAAAATGATTGTATAGAAAAGTCTACAAAGTTTTAATGCACATTTAAATTTATAACGCTTTAAAGTTCAAAAACCTTTTCTAAAAAAATTCCAATAAACTGAAAGAACTACATTACAATTTTTGAACTAAGTGAAAAATAATGAAAGTATATATCATGACGGAAGTAAGTCAAAACTGTGTGAGATATTAGTTTGTAAAACTATCATAAAATTAGTATAATATTTTTTTTTGTCTGTAAAAGTAAATTTAAATGAAATGAAAACAAAAGTTAAGACTTTTCCGATATACCCCTTAAAATAACAACTAAAATATGAACTATTTGTTTTAGATTTTTATTAATAAATATTTAGCATTTTTAATGATCAAAAGATAAAAAACCTTTATAATTAATACTTAGGTTCATAATTAGTGTTAAAATATGAACATTTCTAGCTTCAGGTTCCATACCACGGTTATATTTTCTGACCTTCGTGAACTGATTCCTTTTTTGATTTAAAATTAATTTTTTTTATCGAAATGAGTTTTTTATTTTTAAAAATATAAAGATTTTTTACATTACAAGGTCTTTTCTAAATTAGTTAAGTTTTTAGGAAATTGGTTTTAACTTAAATTTAAAGTTAGTAATACCTAACTTAAAATTCAATTTATAGCAAATTATAAATACCATTGTTTGCTGTACCGTTTAAGAAGAGTTGCATTAGATTAATTTCTGTTTAAGTTTAAATTAATCAAGAGTAATAAAAAGTAAAATATTTTAAGTTTTAAAATTTGCTTGACAAATGGTCTGTAAAAGAAATCAAATGATTTTTTTTTTCTCAGACTTTTTCAAATGTTTTGATTTATGTTTTAATTGTTTTGCTGTGACTAAATTTTTATGTTATTGTAGAAGTATTTACCTAGTTTTAGTTATGATTTGTGTTACAGACTTTATCATTCTTGTAATTAGTTTGTGAATAAACTAAACCAAGAAAGATATATTTATTTATAATAAAGTCAAGCTGCATTGAATCAAAAATGCCTGTGATTAAATGCCCTCTTGAGAGTTGCACATATGAAACACCAGACGTCGATGCTTCTGTAGTTGCCTCTTTGCTTATCATTCACAACAATGTACACATTAATGCAAATTCTTCAAAACCAAAGCTTCCAAAGATGAACCGTCCTCGAATAGGGACAGACTGCAGTGAAAAGGGTTGGAACATATTTGTACAAAAGTGGACTATTTTTAAAGATAGCATGGAGATGACAGATGTAGAAAAACGCCGTCAACTGTACCAGTTCTGTGAGGAAGATTTAGGCGATGCTATTCTGAAGGGACATAAAGATGTAGTAAATTTAAGTGAGCAAGAGCTTTTAAGGATGATCAAGCAGCTTGCAGTTATTCCTGTTTCAGTTGTAGTACGACGATCAGACTTTCTTAGTGCAAGACAGGATTTGAGTGAAAAAACTAGATCATTTGCTGCCCGTTTAAAGGGAAAAGCCAGTACATGCTCGTACACATGTAAATGCCCAAAGGATGGCTGTAATCAAATCTTAGATTTTACAGACATAATCCTAAAAGATGTCATGGTAACAGGTTTAGCCGATGAGGATATCCGTAAAGAGGTGCTAGGATGGGAAAATCTAGATGAGAAAAATGTCAATGAGACAATCGGTTTTATTGAAAGAAAAGAGATGGCACGTGATGCAATGTCAAAACCCGCTGTTACAGCATCAGTTTTCTCATACAAGTCCTCAAAGAAAAGCACACAAAAACCAAGTGGTAAAATAACTTGTGACACATGTAATAAATTAACTGATAAATTTGTTTGGAGCAGTAAAAATATGAGGTATATTGAGTGTTCTGCCTGTAAAAAAAATTATCAAAGTCACCAAAATTATGCTGATGAGTCAAATGCACTTCTAGTTGGTGGATTGTACACACCAAATTTATGCAAATCCTTAAAGAAAACCACACAAAAACCAAGTGGTAAAACAACTTGTAGCATGTGTAATAAATCAACTGATAAATTTGTTTGGAGCAGTAAAAATATGAAGTATATTAATTGTTCTGCCTGTAAACAATGCTGGATAAAGTCCCGTAAAAAAGTTTATCAAAGTCATCAAAATTATGCTGATGAGTCAAATGAACTTCTAGTTGGTGGATTGTATACACAAAACTTTGATGGCCTTTGCAGCCAAGGTCGTAGAAAAAATATGTTTTATGACCTACAATAACCCGCAGATCTCAAAAATGTGGCGTGACGTTTGGAATAAAAATGAAGAATCTCTCAGTATTTGTTTTGTTAAGTCTCTGGAAAATATAACTGAGAACACAAAATCGTTGCCACCACTGAATTGCGGTGATCATGTCGTGATACTAAATCGAACAGGTAACTTTCCTAGCAAGTTGGGAATAGTGGAGTAATGGTGAAATTGAAGGATTGCCATCAATGTGTTGTCAAAGTTGATGGATCAGGTCGCTTAACTGCTCAAAATCGTAAGTTTCTGAGAAGATTTACCCCTCCTGTTTGCAAATCTCTAAGTAGTATCCCTTATCTGAGAAGGGCAAACATACAACTGTAAAAGTTTGTCTTTTCTGTAAGGTTGAGAAACAGATGTCAAGAAAAGTTTTAATGTTATATATTTTTATAGAAGGAAGATTCTTTTTGTGAAGCATTGTGTAATTTCCTTCTGTACTAATGGTTTTCTTCGAAATTGATGTTGAACTGGAATGGCTCGGATTCTTGACTTATATTTTCTACAGAAAAGCAAACAGACAGCCAAAGTTTACTGCGAACAACAATGTTTCCGGGATGAGTGTGTGAAATTATCGGATTATTTGCAGCGTTTCCGTGTACGACTTAACGATGCTTTTAAAAAGCTTCGTGCCACCGATGTTGCTGATATTCATTTATTGTCAAGTTGGAATGTTCACTGTAAATTAATGTTTTATGGTCTAATGAATGAGTTTCAGTCCAATGGTGACGTCCTAAAGTTTGTAGTTGACTTTGCAGCAGACTAGTCTAACAGCCATCTGTTCAAAGTGATCTTGGATGAAGACGCAGAGATTGACTTTCAAAAATTCGAACTGTTGGTTGGTATCGAGTATTTGGAAAATAAGTGTAGCAGTATTTCGTCACTGTTCAATGCTATCAGTAATGCACCTTCTACTTTGTTTAAAGTCGAAAATATGATAAAGATGTTTATCAGCAAATGAAGTGAAGTTTCAAGATGGTTAGATGAATGACGTGTGGTTTCGTTCTTCAAAGCTGAAAAGTTCGAATCGGTGAAGCAATTAAGTTTTTAAATGCTTGTATTCAGCGACTGAGTGAAGAAAAGTAAAGATTGAGTCTCAATTTTTTTGTTACAATTTGTTTGTTTAAGTTGTAATTTGTAAACAAATCATTTATTAGTGAACCAAGTTAATTGTAATTTTTGAAATGTTTTTGTCTTTTTTAGTTTAATTTCGTTGAATTTTAGACCTGAAAAATGCGTTTAAGTTGTAACAAATTGTTTGAAAAAAAATTTTGTTTTGCTAGGTAAATTTTCCGTTTTATCTCCTTGTAGATAAAATCTGGGGGGAGATGTAGAAGTATTTACCTAGTTTTAGTTATGATTTGTGTTACAGACTTTATCATTCTTGTAATTAGTTTGTGATTAAACTCAACCAAGAAAGATATATTTATTTAGTTATGTACTTTGAAAACCATTTTACTTGTGAAAGAAGTTGTTTTTATATAAATTTTAGTTTACTAAATTTAAGTAAAATTGTTCCTTGGATTATTACTAAAAAAATAAAACTTTACAACTATAAAATAAAAATACGTGTGTAATAAGTGCTCCTTACATATATTATAAAAAAAAATTAGGTAAGTTAAGAGAAAGTTTTTCTGGTATTTTAACATCTGATATTCAGATAATTTTAGAAGCAAAACTTAATTCATAAAATTTTTGAAAAATCTTTAAAAAAAAGCTACTTTAATTAGCTTAGAAATAAAACATACTCATTGCTTTAAATGACCATACTTTTTTTTATACAAAAAGTTATTTTGCCTATAATTTTATAATTTATTTTAAAATTTTTACGCTTACAATCTTAAAGCGTGGTTTAACTGGATAATAAGATAACTAATAAATTCATAACTTATTAATTCAAGTTAACTGTTTTTTTATTTAACACAAAATATAAACAGCAAAATTCTTAGCAAAGTTCAACAAAAAATAAAGTGCATAGTTACAAGTCCGACATACAGTTCAAAGAAACAAAATTCAATGTGTTAACAAATAGGGTTCTTAACACAGCTAAAATACTTTAAGTTTTCTAAAACTTCTATATCACGATTACACCAATTTTTGTAAATAACATCGTAAATGTACACATTGGTTTTCTTAACTCTCGTAGAAAACACTACAATATTAGAGCCATTAGTAACAGCGCGAACGTAAGAGCGATTGAGAGTGTTTGATCGTAATGAGGTAAACTTTTTTGAATAACTGTCAAATACTTCACTACTCGAATTATACCATCCACCAATAATAAAAAAACTTATTACCCATGCTAACTGAAGCATGCCAACTTCGTTTTTCAATCATATCATGAAAATAAGTCCATTTGTCCTCGTAATAGTCATATGCTTCAACTGATTTCGTATAATGTCCAGAAACAACAATTTTACCTTCAAAAACTGTACAAGCTGCATCAGATCTGCCTTTTTCTGTATTAGCTATTCGGGTCCACTTGTCATTTTACAACTTGTATAAATACCGACTCGTGTCGTCAAAACTTACATATAAGTTTTTCTTGAAGGAACAAGCGCAAAAACATTTGTTGTTTGTAGCTTTACATACCCAAGTTTTACTTTTGTTACAAAACTTACTAAAAGAATTCGCGTATGAACCATATTTTGAGGTCCCACCAAATATAAACAGATCAGAGTTAACAATAGCAGTTTTGCATTTATAAAGTACCTCTGGCATTGAAATGAACTTTTCACAATTTAGTTCACGACCATGAAGTTTAAAAACACTATTTACTATTTTTCTACTATCAGCATTAAATCCTCCACAAACTAAAACACTGAAATCTACTTGGTTGCAATATCTATTTTCATACAAAATTTTTGTAGGAAAATCAAAACTTTTTCTTTCTTGCATTGTTACTTCTAGTTTTGAATTTGACAAAAACGACTTCATTTAGCTTAGAGAATTGTTGAAGATCAAAGTGTTGTTTCACTAATTAATACACAAATAGTAATTTTTAAATTATTCATAAAAAAACATCAGTATTTAATTTAAACTGTTAGTTAATACTTAAAAGTTCACCAAAATTACATTTTTTTTTATTTTTTTTTTTATATAGACAAATTATCAAGGGGTTTATATGAGTAGAATGTATTACTTCTTTTATATATAACAGTTTTTACATATGTAAATTTAAGAAAAAACTTTTTTTATACAATACTATTTTTGTTGATAGATAGTTCTTATTTCAGAAAAGTTTCTTTTTAAATCATTTAAAAATACAAAACTCAGTAGTTAACTAAATATAAAATTTCATTTACAATTAAATACATTTGTTACAAATGCACAAACTTTTTTTAAACTCTAGTATAACCTTATTAAATTTAAAACAAATAAAAAAATAATAAGTATAATTATTATTTTTTTTAAATCGTTTTAACAATAGTTAAAAAATTTTTTTTTTTATTTTTTATTCTAAGTCTTTGTTCAAATTATGTAAATTTTAAAACCGTTAAAAGTTAACAAACAAAAAATACATAAAAATTTAAAATATTGAGGTATCTATTTTTCTAATTTTTAGAGGTTTGTTTGCTACAAAAATATTGTAGAGGAAGTGTTTTATTTGATACAAGGCTTATTAAGAATTACTAAAAGCTTTTTTATATTAAACTGCTTAGGTTTTCTAATGTTTTTAAATAGTTGTAATTTTGAAGTTATTGTTTATTAAACACCTTGAGGTTCTTAATTTAACTATCCTACAACATTAAATTATAAGTATAGCAAATATTTTTAACTGCAATCTTTATATACTTAAATACTTTCCAAGAGTCAAAATAATATAAATTAGTGTTGTAATAATGATATTAAAAAAAAACTAACAAATAAGGACTAAAGCTATTTTCTGTACTCAAAGTAAAAAAAAAAAAAAAACAAATTTTGAAATCAAATTTTTATCAAATATAGATAAAAATTATTTTAACTAGATTTTATTTTTGTTAGCTAAAATGTACTTTTATTTGACAAATGTTAATGAATATAATGTAATTCCTTACGATTTTAAGCATGCTAAAAATATTTAACACTTTTAAAGACGTTTTGTCCAAAAGTGACGATTCGTAAAAAACCATTGTTCCATGCAAAAGTGTCTTCTTGAATAAGTGACGCACGTAGAACTCGTTCAAGAGTTACGCGTTCTTAAAAAATAATCTTAGTAAAATCTAACGTAAAAATTAAAATATAAATTGTGACTTTAGGCGCCATAATAGTTTTACAACGCGGAATAATTCTAAATACTTATAACCTACAATATGCACTTTTAATTATTAAAATGTGTTTTAAGACTTTGTTTCAACAGCTTTTCGAAATATAAAAACGTAATAGTGAAAAATTTTCTATAGAAGATAAATAATTTAATGCATTTTTGTAAAGTTTTTATCATTTTAAGATATTCTAACAAAAGTAATTAAATGAAATGCTTCGTTTTTTTTACATACTTTTTCTACAGCTCGGTTAATAATTTTATTAACGGTATTAATACTTAAACATCACTTAATACTTTTGACTCTAGTTATTGAATTGTTTAAGTAAAAAGGATACTTTATTTAAAAACAAATGTCTACCGAGCTTAATTTTAAGTAAAATATTTTTTATAAGTAAAATAAAGAAACTGATAATAAATATTTTTATGAATGAACAATCACTTTGATTAATTAATATAACGAATACAAAAAACTATAAAATAGCCTCAAAATAGTTGTCCAATGAAACAATAACGAAACACACTAGTTGCAAAGCTTTCGTCCTTTATTCAGAACATTTTTAATGCAAAAATACGGCTTATTCAATATATTTGAATGAAGTTATATTAATAAGCCGTATTTTTACATTGAAAATGTTCTAAATAAAGGACGAAAGCTTTGCAATTAGTGTGTTTCGTTATTGTTTCATTAGACAGCTATTTTGAGGCTATTTTATAGCTTTTTTGTATTTGTAATTTTTAGTATAGCTTTGTCTGAAACAGTTGCTGATTGGATTTGCTTTGGACCCCGTTGTACGGCTTATCTGTCTTTCTTAATCGATAATGAACAATATTTTTTTGTTTTGTAAGCATTTAATTATTTACTAATATATTCAATTAACAAAGCAGTCTAAATAAATTTCAAAATAACAATTAAAAACTAATGAAAGGTTTTCCTGATTTTTTGAAAGATTAAATAAAAGTAATCCGCATACCGTAGTTAAAAACAAACATTTTTCGAAAATATTTTTTGAAAACGAAAAAGTCAAAATAATAAAAATATCGATTCTTTAACACGAAAAGTATGTCAAACAAATTATATGAGTGAAGTTTTCTAAAATTTTAGCATCAATATCATATCAATGATTATTGTTAACATCATAAATATTAACTTTCATGTTGTCATCCAAATCAAATAATACTTCAGTATCACATACAATGCTAACAGCTTGAAGAAAACAATTATAGCGAAGATTTTAGTTTGGTCTCAATAAAAAAAAATTTTTAGAAAAACTTTTATTACCTGATGTATAGTACCTCATTACTTGAATTATAGTACCCACCAATAACTAACAACTTGTCACACATACTATTAAAGCATGGTGATATATCTTTTTTTAATTATAACAGGTAATTAAGTCAGTTTTTTTAATAATGGTCGTATGCTTCAACTTCTATTGAATTGTTCCTATAATTTTTGCGTCTATACATAACAACTTTTCCTTCAAAAACTATACAGGCACGAAATTTTTTTTCTTTAGTATCTGCTAATTGAAACATTTTGTAATTTTTCAAATTGCAAACAAAATTTAGAAATTTTAAGTTTTTGTATCTGTTCAATCAAAAAATAATTGCTTTTAATTTGTGGAATTCGTTCTTATTTTGTTTATTATTTAAAAATTAGCCAAAAAGAAAAAAAACAAACTCAACAGAAAAAGCTCAACCTAAACAAACTAGATATAATTAATAGTTTTCGACACAATATCTGGAAGTGAATACAAAAAATTAGTTGATAGATTAATATGAGACAAATTGACTCATTTTCCTGATATAAATCAAAGAAGAAGAAAACATGCATAAGTTAGTTTGGATGAATTGAATTTTAATTTTGAATAGTGTATTTGTTTGACAATATTTCTAGAAAATTTACTTTGTAGTTCTTAAACAATTCGACCTAGTTGTATTAGCTATAATGTTGTAGTATTTTATGTAGTAGCCAGTGTACTTATTTAACGATGTTAATAACAACCATTAGTTTAATACTGAATTAAAAATTCTAGGAAAGTTCTGTTTTTTCAGTTGTGCTAAGTTCTGTACAAGTTATCAAATATGGATTTTTCAAATTAACTTATAACTGTATGTTATGTATTATAATATTTTTGTTACTTGGCTAGCTTTTGTAAGGACAGTTTCTTTTCTTGTTTTTAAAAAGTAATATTAATACTTGGTATAAAAGAATATCAACTTAAAAATAATAAAAAATGATTACTAATTGTTAATTTTATACATTGATTTTTTCTAATTATGTAGGTTTTAATTATCATTAATAATAATAAAAAAAAGTCTATTTTTTAGGTATTTTTAATCTCAGTTGTTCATATAGTAAAAACAAATTTGTGCGCCAAATTATAAATCGCAAGTTCCATATTTTTTTTTATAAAAAACAACTTGTATTTTAAAAGTTAATTATACGATTTAAAAAAGTATTGATTTTAGTTGTAGTGTCTGATATTAATACAATAGTTCGAAAGGTAACTGTTAAATTTCATTTATAACTTTTTAGAATTGAGTTTTAATGTATAGCGTAAAAGTTTTAAAACTAGTAATGTACACTTCATGTATACACACTGATTAATAATAGATAATAGCTTTTCATTTATGATTAATACAAAGTATATTTAGTATTTTTCTAAGATTTTTTTGATTAGTATATATATAATACTCAAAATCTTATAAAAACGAACAAAAATAAAAACAAATGAACTTTTTGCAATACATTTAAGTTACATAACATTTGATGCAAAATAAAAGCATTTTAACAAGATGAAACACAAATGTATAAATACTAGTCTTATTGAAGTAAACATAGTAATTCTTACTGATTAAATGAGTAATTAAGATTAGTTCAATTAGAAATAAATTTTTAATTCACCTTAATTTACATTGATTTTAGAAGAAAAGTGTTGTTATACTTATAGATATTAAAATTAAAAAGTAATCTTAATTAAAACTAAAATTCAGCATAAAGTTTTAAAACTACCTCATTAATTTACGTTTTGAATACTTGAGGTAGTTTGTTTCAGTTGAAATTTGTGTTACTAAAATCAATTAAAACTTTTTTTTTTTAAATAAATTAAATTAAACATTTTGTTAATTGTTTTAAAGCTAATTAAACAATTTACTATTCTGAATTTTAATAGAGACATTTTACAAACCACAATCTAAATAAATAAACGGTTATAAATTTAAAACTGTTTACAAAGTAAAACTCACTAGTATTTGTAACTTTAATTGATCGATGTTTTGATTGTAGTGGTAATAAAAAATGAAACAAAATTATACACTAGAAAAACTACAGCTAGACTTTCATTTTTATCGCAAAGATAAATTAAAGTTTATTTATTTATGTTCAACTAAAAGATCAAGGACCTAGTTATTAATGCTTTTAAGTTTTAAGAAAAGTACTAAAAAAACTGAAATAATAAAAGTTTTTAGATGTCATTTTGCACGAAAAGGAATTAGCACAACGTCACTTTTGCACATATTCTTTCGATCCTAGCCATAATTAAACTCTGACTACTACTTTACTTTATCTAAAACATTAACCCTATCCAATACTCTGACCCAAACCCAAAACCTAACCAAAATCCTTATACATTACTATTAACTTGTGATAAATGACGCTTCATGTAAAAATTCCTGTATGAATTTTGACGCTCATGCAAAAATGAAGCGTTCAAAATGAAGATTTCGTAACAAACTTTAATGTAAAAATTTGACAAATTATTCAACATAAATTGTTGCATAATTCTAATATTAATCATAACTCTAAAAATTCTGTTTATAGTTATTGACGTTATGTTTTTCAAAAAGTTATTTTACTCTCAATCTATTTAATCATGTTAGTATACTATATTTGAGATTTATTTTTTTAGTAACACATCATCGTTAGTGATTTTAGTATAAAACAAAATTTACTTTTGAGTAAGTTCATAAAACTCTAGCTAGTAGCTATAACCAATGTTTAAACAATACATATTTCAAAAATAAGAGCATGAATGGTATGAAAAGTTTAAGGTGTTATAACTCACACATATTAAAGTAAGTTTTAGCAAAACATGTTGCTCTGTTTTAAAACACAATTACCTAGTGTACAATATTGTTGAACAAATGTATAAAAGGAAGCACAATCAATTTAATCATGACTTTTTAATCGTTATGTAACTTTATTTAGGACAGACAACCAGTGTAGGTTCAACAGAATATTGCTATTCAAATCCAAATTACGTTTATTGCTTATGTATTATTAGAATTTAATATTTTTTAATTAGACAAGTTCATTAATGATTCTAGTTTAAAATACCAGTCAAAAGTGTAATTATGTATATTAGTACATGTTTTGTCTACAATTTGAAAAATGATGAATGGATCCAAATAGCTAATACGATGCAACCTAGGTCTTATGAAGCTTGTACAGTTTTTGAAAGCAAAATTGTTGTTACTGGAGGTCAAAATGTAAGGCGATTACAATCAGTAGAAGCATATGATTACTATGAAAACAAATGGACTTACTTGCCTGATATGATCGAATGTAGAGATAACCATGCATCGGTTAGCATGGGTAACAATTTTTTTGTCATTGGTGGAATTAATAATCCGAAGAGTGAATTGTTTGACAGTCTTTCAAGAAAGTTTACTAATGTTAGATGTCCAATTATTAATAAATTGTATAATTTTAAATTTAACGCTGTTCGTGTTGGATATAAATCTTAGTTTTCAATGAGAGTTATTTTTTATCAGAAACAAAAATATTTATATATGATGTTGCTAGTGAACGCTGGTCAGATAAGTAGATCTACCAGGTGAATAAGTTGTTCAAGTCAAGATACATTAAGTACAACTCAGATTAAAATTAAGTAAAGAACTTTCCTGACAGTAGAATTGGTATTTCTTATTTACTTTTTCCTTTTTTGGTCGAACTACGTTTTTCAGCATGATTTTTGTTAAGTTTAAAAAGTGTTCATTCGTTTAGACTTACTGCATTAAATGCTAAATTTGCAAATCTGTTCATTTGTTTATCTAGAAATATTAAAAATACAAATGTTAATAGTAGATAATTTTAAATCAAATAAAACTAATGATTTATAAGTAAAAGTTTAATTAAGTTAGGTAATATTAAGCTTAAAGCAAAAATAAAAATATTTAGAATTAAGCTTGCTTATTCATTATTCAAATTTTAAAAGTTCTGTCGGAAGTTAATACTTTTTCTGAAAGTTCAAATAATTTATTTAAATCAGATAATTTTATTTTTATTTCTTACTTTCATCGCAAAATGTTTGAGGCGTTAAAAATTTAGAAAAATTAAACTAATTACGGTAATTTTACAATATTCAATTATATAAAAAAATGATCGTACACGTATGATAGAATTGAGTAATTTCTTGTTTTAATAATATTTTTTATAAATGAAAAAAGATTAAGATCTAATGAATAAATACTTTTATTTAAATTTACCATCTATGAGAAAAAACAAACAAATAGTTATTACAACAACAGTCTTCATAAAACATATGTTAAATATTTTAAATGAAATCTAAACACATGTATAACTCTGATTATGAGTTCAATTTGAGAAGAAAGTCGTAGTTCATGTAGTGATAATTATTAATAGCAGTATATCATAAAACTATTTTGTGTTAAAAAAAACTGCTTTTAATAAGTACTAGTTATTATAAACATTTGTTATTTGTTTTATACAAGGTTTTTTATTATTATCAAAGTGAAAGATTATTTTTATATCTATTTTTTTATCAAAATTCGTGTTCGTTGTTTTGTTTTAAAATACGCAGTTGTTTGTATTATTTTGTGATAAAAACTTCACCAGATTTAAACCGAATACACGTTTGAACGTATATTTAATTAATTGAAAATTGTTAAGTTTTTTAATTTTATTAGATGTATTTAAATCTTGTTACGTTATAACAGCACTAAATTTAATATAAATACACATAAAACTAAATATTTTTTCTTCTTAATATTGCTCTTAGTCGCGAATCGATTTCGTAATATCAAGGAGTTATGATAAAACTATACAGTAAAGAGGTCTTTATTATTCATTTTGAGTTTTTACGAAAAATTAGAATATTTCAATGACAATTCTTTGATATTCCTATACCATAACAAAAATTGTTTTTTATTTAATTAAATTTTACCATTTTAAATGATAAAATTTGAAAATCCATAATTTTTAGCATGTTAATATTGTTTTTTATAATTTTAATAAATTTATTTTTTATTTACTCTAGAAATTTATTTTATAAACAAGTCATTTAAAGTTAACATTTTATTTGCTAGATTTTTTATTTATTACAATTGTAACAAACTTATCTAAACATTTTTGAGATAGTTTTTATCATCGAAAAAAAATAGAGTAAAGGTATTAACTTTATTGAAGAGTACTTCGAATAACTAATCAATTTATTAATGTACTATAAAAATAAAGATGAAAGCAAGCAAAAATGTTTAGTTTTTTTTTTGATATTTAGATAATATTGTAAACCGTTTGTGACTTAACTCTCAAAAATTCTAACTCAAGTAAAAATTGTCAAATTAATTTTTTATGAAAAAAATTAAATAAACTTATCAATATAGTCTTTTGTTTTGGTATTTTTTGCAAAATAATAATGTCATTGAACATTTACAACATTTGTTTATTCGTATCTAGTATTCAAAAATTTCTTTCAAACGAAAATTTAAATTAAATAACTTAATTAACCAAATTTTAAAGGTCAAAGTAATAAGAATACCTATTTAAAATCAGAATTTTATTACCAATATTTAATTTTAAGACAATAATGAATTTTGAAAGTATTTTTGTAACGCTAAAAACTACCCTACCTATAGTTTATATACTTTAGTTTCTAGTACATAGTTAGAGATTAAATATTGTTTCAATTTTTATTTTGTAGGTGGTGACTCATTCATCTACTATTTTAAAAACTTTAGTATTGAACAAAAAAGCAAACGTAACAATCGTTAAAATAATTAAAGAAAGTTAAAAAGCATTTCATTTATAATTGGTGTTATTAACTAAAAATTTAAATTCAAACTGTTTATAAATAATTAGCCTGTTGATCAAATATTACTCTTAAGTCAGTAGCTGTACATAAGCAAGTATTTTAGCATACAGAAAAAAGGTTATAATTTTTTATATCTGTTTAAATTTATGATTTTTGATACAGTTAAAATAGTAAATTATAATCTACAAATTTTTGTTTAGTATGAAAACTTGTGCATCATTTATAAAAACAAACTTAAAGAAAAAAGAGTTTTGAACCAAAGCAACTATAAGTTATTTAAAAAAAAAGAATTTCAATAGTGAAATATATAAACGTGGCTTAATTATTTCTTTAGTAATTTAGTAATTTAGCTGAATTAGTAATCAAAAGAATTCTTTAAAAATGTTGAATATATTCTTAATACGTAATGTTTAAAGTAAATACGTTTTTCATTGTATTAATATTGTATAACGTTTTGAAGGTTTAATACTTAAAATAAACCAGGCTTAAAAAAAAGTCAAAATTGAAAGATTAAAACAACATAAAATATGCAATCAAAATATATAAATTTTTATAAATTTTTTTTTTGATCAAGAAACCATAATATTATTAACTAATTGTTATCTTAATTATACGATTGTTTATTAATTTTGTATTTTAGAAGTGATAATTGCAACATCTTTTATTTTGTCAAATTTTTGGTTTCGTACATTTTAAATAATTTACCAGGAAATTAAGCAAAACAGTAAGTTTTCTAATAAAAATACGATAAGATTTTTCATAAAAATTTTATACGCATATCCCATCTTTGATAGAGTTTTGACGTTGTTTAAATAGTTGTTTCTTTCAATAATAGATAGTTTAGATTTGAAATCTTATGTCAATGGTAAAACTTATCTTAAAAATATTTTTTTTTCTTAAAGTACTCTTGTGTAACCTATTTTTTAAATATAGTATTGCAAAGTCAACAACTTTTTTGAATATATTTGGTATATAGTTATCTATTACACAACTCATATTAGTCGTTGAGATTTCTCTGAAACAAAATGGAGTCGTTTTTGTCAAGTTCAAACTCAATATCAACAGTGCAGGAAAGAAAAAGTTTTGATTTCCCGTCAAACGTTTTGTATAAAAATAGATATTGCAACCAAGATGATTTCAGTATTATAGTTACTGGAGGAAGAAATGAAAATAAAAAAATTGTAAAAAGTGTTTATAAACTAGATAGTCGTGACCTAAAATGTAAAAACTTAATTTCCATCCAAATGAACTGTATAATTGTAAAACAGCTGTTATCAACTCAGAACTATTTGTTTTTGGTGGATATTTGCAAAATGATGGCTTTAATGGATCAGTTAGGAAATTTTGTAATAAAACTCAAACTTGGTTACATGTAACGAAATTACATTTTTGTTATACATGTTTTTGTACTTGTTCCTTCAAAAATAATTTATATTTAGTTTATGGAGATAATATTTTTATTGTTTACAATTTGAAAAAAGACAAATGGACCCAACTAGCTGATACAAATCAAAAAAGGTATGATTCAGCTTCTACAGTTTTTGAAGGCAAAATTGTTGTGACAGGAGGTTATAACAATTTCAATAGTCAAACTTATTTGAATTCTGTTGAAGCATATGATCATTATGAAAATAAATGGACTTACTTTCCTGATATGATTGAAAGAAGAATATTTCATGCTTCAGTTAGCATGGGTAATAAGTTGTTTGTTCTTGGTGGATATAAAAACACAAGTTGTGAATTATTTGACAGTTTTTCAAGGAAATTTACAAGTGTCCGTACAGCTCATTTAAAAAATATAGAACCATATTACTTTAAAGCTGTTTGTGTTGGTAATAAAATTATAGTCTTATGTAAGCTGAGGTACTACTCAGAAACAAAAGTATTTACTTATGACGCTATTAAAGACCGTCGGTCAGTAAGGAAGATCAAAATTGTAAACAAATTGTCTGGTTCAAGTCTTATTAAATACAACTCGGATAAGATTTGAGTAAAAACAATAACTTTTTTAAAAATTGCATTTTTTTAGCAGTCTACTATTATCTTATTATCGAAATAGATTAATGAACTATTTTTTTGTGTTTATGTTATGTTTTCGCATTTTGTTTACCATAACTGCAATACAAATTGATTAAAAAATTTTCAAAGTTGTATGTTTAGAAATAATAGAAAGCAAGTACTTAAACATATTAGTCTAACATAAACTACATATTATGCATGAAAAACATTAAACATGATAATCGTTTTATAAATAATAATACTTAATTAGCTCTTTTCTCAAGAAGGTTTTTACGTTAATAAGTTAGTCAACGATAGTAATGTTTTGATCACAACGAAATAAAAACTATTATATGCTTTTTATGTCATTTTTCAATTTCTAAAAAAATGTAACTTTAAGCGTTTAGTATCAAAATAGCTAAATAAATAAAATATAATTTGTATATCCCATTCCAATAAAAAAGCAATTTGTAATCTTTAAATTTTATTTAAATGATTTGTTTGGTAATAAAATCAAATTTATAAACACTTTGCAAATCAAGTTTACGATGGGACTTATAAAGACTTAAATTATAAACATATACTTCTTTTCTAATGTTTGTAAGTTGTTGCTACCAAATTCGTATTCTGAGCAGTTCTTTAGAAAGTCTGCTTTTAATTATGACAAGAATTGTGTGGTAAATAGAAGTTAACTCGAAACACTTTTTTTACGTGACAACATTTACATTGCTAGGATTAAGTACAAAAAGTTAAAGAGTATTTAAAAATTGAAGAAAATTTTAATAAACAAAACTGATTTCTTATACTTCCTTTACTAAAAGTTAATAAAAAGTAATAATTTTTTTTTGTTTATAAAAACAGATATTTATTTTATATTGGGATCTTCGTAAATAAATTGTCAGATAAAAAACTCAACTTCTTAATATTTTTTTTATTGTTTTTGTGTATATTCATTTAAAAAAAGAAAATAATGATAAATGAAGCTAAGCTTTTTACTTGAAAAAACATTTAGATTAATTAAAATAACATTTCAAATAACAATTTGTTTTTTTTTTGGCTTTTGAAGTAACAACAACCATTGTTAATATCGTAAGAAAATGAAATGATTAGGCTTTAAATTTGTTTAGGTTTCATACACTATCATTAAGTATAAGAAAAAAATTAATTCTAAATCAATATAAAACAAAGTAAATCTATGAACTATGTTTGAACTACATTTTTTTCTTCTACTCTTTTATTTATTGAATTCTATTCAGTTTACTTTGTTAAAAATTATACATACATCTTATTTAAATGTTTTTTACATTTTTGAATAAATTGTAACCTGGCTTTATTACAAAAATATTATTTAGATAGTAAACATTTTTATTATCACAAGAATGCGTACCTTTTAGTAAAGCTTGTTATTTCAAAGTTTCCTAAAATAATAATTCTTCAATGTATTGAACATAAATAAAATATTATTGTATAAAACAAGTCAATCTTTATAATTATAGTGTGAATTTTTTTTAGTTGTAAAATTTTTACTCTGCCTTACTTGAATACACAATATAAAATATTTAAATAAATTATAATTAATGGTAAGGTCGTTTTTGGTTTATTATTAAGAACAATCACTACTATATATACACAATATGTTAATTATAGTGATAATTTAAAATTTTGATTTAAATGGTTAGTTTTAAAACTTTGCTTTGTTTCTATATATTAAAACCTCAACTAACGTTTAATATATTCTAAATTAGAGACAAAGTAAAAATTCAACACAAATTGCATTTTTTACCAAATCCAAAAACAGTCGGAAAAAAACTTTTCTAACATTTAGGGCTATTAATTTAGATTAACTAAACTTAATGCTAAGCTATTAAACCAAATTTAAAATTGCTGAAGTAAAATTAGTTAAATAAAACTAACAACTACTAATACGAGTTTTTTTTTTAAGTATTTTTATGCAAGACATTTTACATCAAATAATAATATTGTTTATATGGAACAAAATTCAAACAAGACAGTGTCTTTACAAAAACCAAGCAATTACAAAAATTCAAGACTATTAAACATAACAAACATTATAAATAAAACAAGATAGTTCATAACTGTTAGAGCGTAGGAAACTTAACACAACTAAAATGAGACAAGTTGTTTAAAACTTCTACATCAAGAAAATTTACGAATCTTTCAAAAGTTGTTTGACATATATATGTTTAATTTAAATATTCTAAAAAATTTATCAATAATTTACTATACTTAATTATTGCAATTTTAAAACTAAAGAGTGATTAATTAATTTTAATACATGTTATATTTTTTTTTGTTTATAATTCCTATGTCCTGGACAAGATGTAAAACTAAGTCAAAGTGGTATTTGACTCGATTACCGAATCGTTTTTCCATGCAACGGGTCCTTTGACTAAACTTTTGAATGTTTTTTTTGTAGTTCAATATACAATATATAAATCGTTTTCATTTGATAATAATCTATAACTGTAAGAAATTCTTAAAATGTAAAATTAATTTTAAAACTAATGATTTTAATCGTTATAATATACTTTGCTTTGAAAAAATTAAAATGAAGAAAATTTATACGAACTTACATATTTTTAAACAGTTTACAGGTATATTCATATATTTTTACAGTAAAAAGATTGTTATTCCAGACAAGTGTAAGTTTGATAATTACACTAATCAAATAACTAACCAGTATTTTTTAACCAACTAATGATTTCTCCAATAATAAAAAAAAAATAATTTTAATATTTCAGTCATGTTTTATTTTATATTTTTCATTGTTTGCAAGAAATTAAAAATTTAAGTCAACAAAGTTTGTAATAGTTTACAAAAACAAATTCAAAATTGTGTCAAGGGGCAATAAAAAAAAACAAAGAGAGATAAATTAAAAAAAGAATAAAAATTAAATATATATACATTGTAGGATTTAAGAGGAGAAATAAAATAAAACGATAAATTTTAAAAGTAAAATATAGTAGAAAAAATAAGCTTGCAAAAGCATTAATCCGGGCAAAAACGTACATTGTGTGCAAAAGTGACGCCACGCAAAAGTGTCTTTTCGCAAAATTTTTTTTTAATTGTACATTCTTGAATTTTTGACACCTACCCTTTTTAAGCGTTTTTCATAAATACTGTTTCTTGACGTTCAAAATAAATTAAAAACGCAAGTTAGGCACAGTTTACTTAAAAAGCAATTACACGGCTTACGTTTTTACGCATTTGTTAATTTTTTACTAAGTTGTCAATTTTACACAAGTTGTTAAACATTTTTGTATGGCAAAACTTGAATCATAATTTTACACCAGGAACGACAAACCTTTCAAAAAAATTTATTTTTCTAGTTTTTAACAAGTTTACAAAATTAGTTTTGTTTTTTTTAATCTACCCTATGATGTCTCAACCAAATTGAAAAACTATATCAGTTATGCGTTGCAATATACACATGGTAATTATTGTTTGTTATTATTAGTAAACTTTCCCTTGTACAAAAATTTTAGCATTTTCGTACTACGCAGAAAATGAGTAAAAGAAAAAAACAAGTTTTTCAAACTACAATGCTTTGAAGTTTTGTCCTGGACAGGATGTTAAACTGTTTATAAATTGTTTGGTAACAAAATACATTTTCCGTTTACCAAGTCCTAAAACTAATTATTTTGAGTATTTTTTGTCCATCAAAAAAAAATTACTTAAAGTTAATTATATAAGTTATACGGCTGAAGCTCATAATATTTCTACTAATTAACAAACTAAAATATTCAATTTAAACAAAATTAAAGAAAATAAGTTGTTTACATTTTACTTCATAGTTGGAGTAGTTTTAAAATAATGTCAAAATTAAACGACAAAATTTTTAAACGAGTAGCATTTTCTTTAATTAGAACGAAAATATATTGTAACTCAGTTATTACACGAAAGGCTATCCTTTAAAAACTAATTTAACTAAAATAAAAAAAAAAACACAAATAATAATTTTGTGTAAAATATTTTGTTTGAGATACAAATTAGAAAATTATGGGTTTGGCCATTCATAATTGATACCTAGTGTAAAATTGATAACTGTGCAAAATAGTAATCCATCCAAATCTAAAAACTTATTTAAAAAAAAATCTACCTCGCGTTTTTATTTTATTTTGAATTTGTAATTTATACAATCAAAACTTAAGGAAGGGTTGATGTAAGAAATTCACAAATGTACACTTTCGCACAAAGTTTCATTTTTGCCTGGATTATGGCTTTTGTACGGGTTAAGTTCTATTCTTTTATGTTTTATAATATTTTTGTTTTAATTTTTCTTACTATAATTCCACTTTTACTTTTTTAACTCTACTGTCTGCTTTGCTTTTTATTTTTATTTCATCTATTATTTTACCTTATTTTTTTTAATACTACCCCTTGATCTACCTTTCTACCTAAATTAAGGACTTTTGTTAGTAACTTCGTGCAAAAGTCTCGAGGTATAAAATAAGAAACAAAATTAGCTCAAACATTAAAAATACTCTTATCAAATCAAATCATAAAGTTTTGATCTTTTCATTCATGAGATTTTGCTGTTTTAATAAACTATGCTGTTTTCATTATAATTATTATTAGTAGTATGCTAAAATTTTTAAATAATTAAAAACTTAAAATCATAAATGTAAACAACTTTTTACGTGATTTTAAAAAAGAATTTAAACAAAAATAGTATCTAATGTATGAAAAAACTATGAAAAACTTTAAATTTTTACTTATAAACAAATAATAAAAATGTCAACAATCTACAGTTTTAAAAATTTAAATATTATAAATTCTCTATTGTTACAAGTGACGTAAGAATGCTTTTGAAACTGTACATAAAATTGATAATAAATATAAAATGACTATCAATAAAGTAATAATTTGTTAAAGATGTACATTTATACATTTTCAAATCCAAAATATTAGTTAACACTTCTTTATACTATTATTTCCTTTTGATCTTGTATTTCAATGTTTTCTTTGTAAAACTTGCAGTCTTTTTAGTTTATTTAACATTAAATTTTTATGCAGTTTTACTAAGCTAAACAAGCAGTTAAAAACAAATATAACTAGTAATGTAATACAAGTTTTGACAAGACAATACTGAATTTTTTAAACATATCACAACTTCAAAAACAATTAACTGATGTTAAACGCAAACATTCTTTTTAAGTAAAACATTAAATTATGTTATAAACAGGTTTATTTTCAATTGAACTTTTAAACACAATTTTTACTATTCATAAAATGTTTATATACAAATTAACTTGTTTATTTGTTGAATTTTAATGAACATTAAAACTTATTTAAAGTATAGTTCAAATTTGTTATTTTTATTTTATTTGTTTAAAAACTGATTCCTGTAAAAAATCAGTTAAACCTTTATCTCTAAAACACTAGTAACACATTTTCAGATCTCTGAAGTTAAACGAATACGTTTCGTCAAGTTTAAAACCAGAAATAACGATGCAAGAAAGAAAGTACTTTGATTTTGGACCAAAGGTTTTGTATGAAAATAGATATTGTAACCAAGATGATTTAAGTGTTTTAGTTTGTGGAGGATTGAGTGCTGATAATAGGAGAACGGTAAATAGTGTTTATCAATTAGATTGTCGTGAACTAAAATGTGAAAAGTTTACTTCAATGCCAAAGGAACTTAAACAATTTAAAACTGGTGCTATTAGCTCAGACTTATATGTTGTTGGTGGATTTTCACCAACTGGTTACTATGACAGTTGTGTTAGAAAGTTTTGTAATAAAACTAAAAATTGGTCTCGCAAAACAAAATTAACTCTTAATCAAAGATGTTTATGTATTTGTTTTTTCAAAAACAACTTATATGTAGTTTATCAAAATTGTACATGCTATGCTTACAATTTTAAAAGTGACAAATGGTATCAATTAGCTACAACAAAGGAATATAGATGTTGTGCAGCATCTACGGTTTTTGAAGGCAAAATTATTGTTACTGGAGGTGAAAAATCGGGAAATGAATTAAAATCGTCTGAAGCATATGATTATTATGAAAATAAATGGACTTATTTAGCTGATATGATCAAATGTAGAAGTAACCATGCTTCAGTTAGCATGGGTAATAAGATGTTTGTTATTGGTGGATATTATACTTTAGGTTGTAAAGTGTTTGACAGTTCTACAAGAAAATTTACTTGTATTAATTCGGCTAAATCACAGTATATGTATGAATGTGAAGCCGTTTGTATTGGTGATAAAATTTTTGTTTTTTCTAAGCTAAACACTTTAATAAAAACAAAAGTTTTTATTTATGATGTTCTTTATGATAGCTGGACAGAAAAGAAAATTGAAATTATTAATAATTTGGTTTATTCAAATTGTATTAAATATATTTCATAATACTAATGAATAAAAAACTTCTTAGTTTTATGAATTAAAAATTTGTTATGTTTTTTAACGGTTATGGTCAGACTTCTTTTTATTTATAATGGTTGTTATTTTGTTTATTTATTTTTCATACAATTTTTAATAAGTTTAATAAAACTCAATCTCAGTCTATTGTTTAGTAAAGTTATATATTTCGAAATAATAAAAAAAGAGTGATATTAGAATAGGATAAATGTATTAGAAGACTAACAAATTTTAACAAAAAAAATAAAATTATGCTTAAAATCCAAATGTAAGTATTATGTAAATTAATTAGGACAAAACACTTTTAACTTATTGTTCGTTGCATATTATCAATTTAGATTCATGTTTAATTTAGATAATTATTGTATTGACAAATAGTTAGACGTAATCTTGTTTTAAATTAAAAATTAAAAAAATTAAGCAACATATTAAGGATATAAGAATTCCGGCACAACACCTACGACAAATGTGTAAACAAAAATTTTAAAAAGAGAGAGTATGATAAGAATAACATGTTTAATATATACATAGGTTACCTTTAAAAGAAACCAAGTTTAGTTAATGCTTTTCTATTATTTTACTGTTCAAATAAAATTATACAAGTTTAAACATAATCCAAAACAGTATACATGCTTTTTAATTTTATTGAGCGCCACAAATGCTAACATGTTCAGCCTGTGGTTTTATTATTATTCAAAAAAAGGCGTTTTGAACTATATTAAAAGATAGTGACAGTACTTTTTAAGCTTATTCTCTAACATTAATCATGCGAAAGTAGCAACAGATATTTTTTAATTGTACAAAGGTAGTTAGTATTTAATATTTTAAGCAAATTAACCGTATAACTCGACAACTATTTTTTATTATGTTATATTTGCATCTTTAATAGCTATACTACTTTTTTTTTTAAATTTAGAGAGCGGTAACTTTAAACGTATTTAATTCTTTTATAAAACAAAACAAGAAAATAAATTAACAAAAACTTTGTACCAAAATAAACGATTATAAAACATTTTTTTTTTAACATTTAGAATACTTTACACAACTATAATCGTTCAGGTTTTCTAGATCCTTAATATCAACATCACACCAACGATTGTAATGTATTGTATATATATACTCTTGTTTTGTTCATCCTCATAGAGAACATTATAATATTAAAAGCAATACTAACAGCTTCAATAGTAGAAATTTACAAGTCTTTTGATTGGAATAAAATAAATTTTCTAGTAAAACTATCTAAAAATTCCGAATCTGAACTGTTATATCTTGGAATAATAAACAGTTTATCACCCATACTAACTGAAAGATGAACATCTTTTTTTTCAATCATATAAGAAAACAAGTCCATTTGTTTTATAATAATCATATGCTTTAACTAATTTACGCCAACAAGAAATGTGTTCACCTCCAACAACAATAATTTTTCGTTTAAAAAATGTATAAGCTGCTTTTAATTTAGTTAAATTCATTTTAGACAACTGGTTCCAATTCATATTTTTAATTGTAAACAAAACATTTAAGATTGTTATTAACTACATATATAGTTTTTGAAAGAACAATCAGAGAAAGTATTTTCGTCTATATTTAATTGCCTTTCCCTTGACCGAGTTTTATTTTTATTACAAAACTTTGGAACAGTATCATTAAGTTTGTAATTTCTATAATACAATCCAAAATAATTAACTCTAAAATTAATTACAGAATTTTTACGATCACTACGTGCGTTTGGTATTGAAGTTTATTTTTCGCATTCATATTTAGTACCATGTAGTTTGAAAAAACTTTTAACATTTTTGTTATTTTTATTCTCTGCTCCACAAACTAAAATACTCAAATCATCTTGGTTGCAGTATCTATTTTCATACGAAAAATAGGGTGGAAAATTTAAAGTTTTTAGTTCTTGCATTTTCACTTCTAGTTTTGAACTTGACAAAAACGACTCCAATTTACTTCAGAGAATTTAAGAATATCTGAAAAAGTTTTTTAACAAATACATGGATAATTAACATCTTCTTAAAATATTTAAAAATGATTTGCAATCCTTAAACTATTGTAAACAAATGTTCAGTTAGCTTGGAAAAATTGTAAAAAAATTTCCAAACTTTAGATCTAATTATTTTTCTTATCTTAATAGCTAAATAAAAACTTTTTTTTTTAGAGAGCAGTCCTTTTTCTTTAATATACAAAAAAAAAAATCCATTGGATTGGGGCTTGACTTTTAGTGTGTGGCACCTTAGAAATAAAAAAATTATCATTTTTTTTTAGCTCGAAATTAAAAAAAAAAATTATAACAAAATTATTATTTTTTTTTAATATTTATATTTATTAGTAAATAAATTCTGTACAACATATTTTTTTTCAATTGTAAATATTTTTTACTATTTAACATTATTCTAAAATTTCTAATTCGTGAATAAGGCCTAACAGTACAAAATATGTTTGTTAGCGATTTTTACTTAGCTCGAATTAAAAACAAAAAAAAAATTAACTTAACTTTTTATTTTTCGATTTTTATATTTTTTTGTGAATAATGTTATACATATTGTTTTCTATTGTTAATATTTTGTTTTATTTGACCTTATTTCGGAATCAAGAATCTAGAATAAGGCTATATAGTACAAAATATTAACAGTTGAAAAAAAAGTGTTGTACAGAATTTTTTTACTAATAAATATAAATTTTGAAAAAAAAAATATTTTGTCAACTTTTTTTTTTTATTCGAGCCAAGTAAAAATTGATAAAATAACTAAGTTTTTCTAAAGGGCCTCATACTAAATGTCAATACCCAATCCAATGAATTTTTTCTTGTACATTAAAGACAAATGACCACTCTCTAAAATAAAATAAAAACATTTATTTAGCTATTAAGATAATGAAGATAATTGGATCTAAAGTTTGGACATTTTTTCAAAATTCCTGATAAACGTTACCAAACTAACTTTGCACTCGTCAATTGTAACTTGAAGATAAAATTTTATATTAATTAGATTATGTTAATTTTTACCGAAACATTTAACAACTTTACAACACTTTAATCATTTACAATTTATGTTTAATGAGAGACTATTTTTAACAATTTTATGTTTATGTGTAAGAATGTTCTGCTAAAACAAATCATCTAAAGTGTGAAGTGCACAGAAAAACATCTTTTAAACCATAATTTTATAATGATTTTAATTAATTTTCCTGTTTAATTGTGTAAATATTAAAATTTCTAAAAGTTCTTTAAAGACAACGACAACGCTATAAGTCTTATGTACAAATGTATATAACTTAGTTGTAAAATGTTAAATAATCTTTGGAGTATTTTTCATTTAGTATTTTAGTAGCAAAATATTTAGTTTATTGCTTTCATTTATTATAAGTTTATAAGTAATTATTAAGTTATTTTAAGTAATTACCGATTACTGAATAATTGTAGTATTTTATTTATTCAACAAAAGGGCACTCGCAAAAAATATAATCTAGAAACTGTCTGAACAAAGTGTATGTAACAAAAAAATAAAGGCTGTATAACACATTAAATAGTCAAGAATAAACAAAAATATTAACATGTCGAGTACTTCACACAACTAAGTTAAGTCAAGTTTTGTAAAATTTCTACAACAATATCACACCAATGATTGTTGAAAACTTAGTAAATGTATACTTTTGTACAGTCAAATATCATAGAAAAAAACTACAATATTATGACTAATAAGATCAGCTTGAAAAGTAAAACAATTGAAAAAAAACTATTTGATAGCAATAAAGTAAACTTTCTTGTAAAATTGTCAAATATTTCAGAACTAAGATAAAAAAAAAACCACCAATAACAAACAATTTATTACCAATGCTAACTGAAGTGTGTTGTTCTCTTCTTCAAATCATATGAGAATAATAGGTTCATTTTTTTACATAATAGTCACATACTTCTACTGATTTTTATTTGTATTTACCTTCAGTAACAAAAATTTTGCTTCAAAAACTGTACAAAATGCAAAGATTCATTTTTTATAATTTAGTCCAATTGTTAATATCAATTTGTTAACAAAACATGAACGATTTTATAAATTACATACAAGTTACTTTTGAAAGAACAAACAAAAAAATATCTTTTGTCTCGATTTAATCGAATTTCGTATGACAAAGTTTTAGTTTTAATAAAAAATTTTCCCAACAGAGTTATTACATTAACTGTTTTGCTAATACCCGCCTTAAGTAAACAAGTATGTATTAATGACAGCAGTTTTACAAGCATAGAGTTCCATTAAGTCTGTTGGCACTAAGAGTCTTGTATAGCTTAAATATTCATAAATTAAATACTTATACAAAAAAAAAACCAATAATAAAACAAGTTTATTTACAACTTAATAACTACTACAATTTTTTTTTAATGTGTTAATAATTAGTTTATCTATTAGTTTGAACAAACTGTAATAAAAAAATCATAAACAACATAGTTTAAGTCAGCGAACGAACAAAAAACTGAGTTTATAAAACTCAACTAACAGATATAAAACAACTAACAACAATGGTTTTCCTAATTTTTAGAGTACTTAATACAGCTAAAATAAGTCAGTTTTAAACAGAATTTAGGAAATGAGCAACCGAGACTATATAACTCAACTGACAGTTATAACAAAACTACAAACTAAACAAAATCGATTTCTTAGCTTTTAGAGTACTTAACACAGCTAAAATTAGTTAAGTTTTCTAGAATTTTTACACCATGATTACACCAATGCTTGTTATTTACATCGTATAAGAAAATACTAGCATTTTGATACTTCCTATTAAAAACTAAAGTATTATAGCCAATACAAACAGCCTCTATCGTATAATAATAAGTAAGGTCTGAGTTAGCTGGTAGCAGTGAAGTAAACTTTCTGGAAAAATTTTCAAATACTTCACTACTAATATTGCAGTGTCTACCAATAACAAACAACCTGTTACCCATACTAACTGATGCATGACTATATTTTTCTTCTGTCATATCAGGTAGTAAGTCCATTTATTTTCATTATAATCATTTGCTTCTACTGATTTTGTATTTCTACATCCAGTACTCTACCTTCGGGCTGGTGTCAGAATGACACAGCTACAAAATGACACGGTGCGTCACTTTGGCACGGAGGTTCACTTTGGTACGGCGACAAAATGACACGGTGCGTCACTTTGGCACAGCGACAAAATGACACGGTGCGTCACTTTGGCACGGAGGTTCATTTTGGTACGGCGACAAAATGACACGGTGCGTCACTTTGGCACAGCGACAAAATGACACGGTGCGTCACTTTGGCACAGCGACAAAATGACACGGTGCGTCACTTTGGCACAGCGACAAAATGACACGGTGCGTCACTTTGGCACAGCGACAAAATGACACGGTGCGTCACTTTGGCACGAAGGGTCACTTTGGTACGGCGACAAAATAACACGGTGCGTCACTTTGGCACAGCGACAAAATGACACGGTGCGTCACATTAGCACAGCGAGAAAATGACAAGCTGCGTCAATTTGGCACGGAGGTTCACTTTGGCACAGCGACAAAATGACACGGTGCGTCACTTTGGCACGAAGGGTCACTTTGGTACGGCGACAAAATGACACGGTGCGTCACTTTGGCACAGCGACAAAACGACACGGTGCGTCACATTAGCACAGCGACAAAATGACACGTTGCGTCACTTTGGCACGGAGGTTCACTTTGGTACGGCGACAAAATGACACAGTGCGTCACTTTGGCAGAGCGACAAAATGACACGGTGCGTCACTTTGGCACAGCGACAAAACGACACGGTGCGTCACATTAGCACAGCGAGAAAATGATACGTTGTGTCACTTTGGCACGGAGGTTCACTTTGGTACGGCGACAAAATGACACGGTGCGTCACTTTGACACGGTACGTCATTTTGGCACAGCGAAAAAATGACACGGTGCGTCACTTAGGCACGGTGCGTCACTTTGGCACAGCGACAAAATGACACAATACGTCACTTTGGCACAGCGACAAAATGACACGATACGTCACTTTGACACAGCGATAAAATGACACGATACGTCACTTTGACACAGCGACAAAATGACACGATACGTCACTTTGACACAGCGACAAACTGTCACGGTGCGTCACTATAGCATGGACTGTCATTATTGCGCCGTTTTTTTTTCTTATGTATTCGCTCTGAACGTCTTTCAACTTTTTAGTTTTGCAATAAGCGTTGTTACTGCTCAAACCAAACTTTTAAAAACCATATTTTGAAAGATTTTCTATAGTACGTCTAAAAACTGTAAGCAAAATTGGGAAAAGTGAGTATAACAACACAGAAGTTGGAGTTATAGGCAAACTTATAAGCAAAACTAAACTTCTTCAGTTAATTAACTTTTAATTGCAAAACTTTGTAGTAATTAGTTAAACAAAAGATTTATTATATTTTTCCAAACTAGAGTAGCTTGATACATTTGAAACTATAAATGATACAATGCTTTAAAATTTAAGTCATAGTATTGAAACAAAACAACTCTTAAGTTTTTTTTTACGTTTTACGACTTTTTATACTTATGTAATGAATAAAATTTAGTACTTTTTGTTAAACTTCCTAGAAAAATAAGATCGTTGTACATACCAATGAAGATTAAGGTTTCACAATAAATCGTTCCCTCCCTTATTAACCACCGTGTCATTTTGTCGCTATGCTAAAGTGACCTCCGTGCCAAAGTGACACACCGTGCCAAAGTGACGAACCGTGTCATTTTGTCGCTGTGTCAAAGTGACCCACCACACTAAAGTGACTCTTCGTGCCAAAGTGACACACCGTGCCAAAGTGACGCAGCGTGTCATTTTGTCGCTGTGCCAAAGTGACGCACCGTGTCATTTTGTCGCTGTGCCAAAGTGATGTAACGTGTCGTTTTGTCGCTGTGCCAAAGTGACCCTCCGTGCCAAACTGACGTACCGTGTCATTTTGTCGCTGTTCCAAAGTGACGCAACGTGTCGTTTTGTCGCTGTGCAAAAGTGACCCTCCGTGTCAAAGTGACGCACCTTGTCATTTTTTCGCTGTGCCAAAGTGACGCAGCGTGTCGTTTTGTCGCTGTTCCAAAGTGACGCACCGTGTCATTTTGTCGCTGTGCCAAAGTGACGCTCCGTGTCATTTTGTCGCTGTGCCAAAGTGACGCAACGTATCGTTTTGTCGCTGTGCCAAAGTGACGCAACGTGTCGTTTTGTCGCTGTGCCAAAGTGACCCTCCTTGCCAAAGTGACGCATCGTGTCATTTTGTCGCTGTGCAAAAGTGACGCACCGTGTCATTTTGTCGCCGTGCCAAAATGACCCAATGTGTAATTTTGTCGCTGTGCCAAAGTGACGCAACGTGTCATTTTGTCGCTGTGCCAAAGTGACCCTCCGTGCCAAAGTGACGCACCGTGTCATTTTGTCGCTATGCCAAAGTGACGCAACGTGTCATTTTGTCGCTGTGCCGAAATGACCCTCCGTGCCAAAGTGACGCACCGTGTCATTTTGTCGCTGTGCCAAAGTGACGCAACGTGTCGTTCTGTCGCTGTGCCAAAGTGACCCTCCGTGCCAAAGTGACGCACCGTGTTATTTTGTCGCTGTGCCAAAGTGACGCAACGTGACATTTTGTCGCTGTGTAAAAGTAACCCTCCGTGCCAAAGTGACGCAACGTGTCATTTTGTTGCTGTGCCAAAGTGACCCTCCGTGCCAAAGTGACGCACCGTGTCATTTTGTCGCTGTGCCAAAGTGACGCAACGTGTCATTTTGTCGCTGTGCCAAAGTGACGAAACGTGTCGTTTTGTCGCTGTGCCAAAGTGACCCTCCGTGCCAAAGTGACGCAACGTGTCATTTTGTCGCTGTGTCAAAGTGAATGACGTCCTTATCTTCTACCTTCTAATTCATCTATCATTAACTGCTTTTTAAATGACCAAGTTTTATTTTGTTATAAAATTTTCCAACAGACCTATTGTAATCACTCGTTGAAGACCACCCACCAAAAATAAACAAATCAGAGTTAACATTTATTTAAGCGTAATAAAAAAGCGCATATATTAGTCAAAGTTTTAATGACTATTAGTAGTTTTTTTTTATATATAAAAAATTACTACTAATTGATATTTTAACATAATAAGTCGAAAAAACTTCTTTTTTAAAAACGATTGATTTTTTTTTAGCAATTAAAATTGTATAAATAAATAAAATATAATTTTATCTTATCAAAAAAAGTTTATTATTCCTACTTACGGTACGTTTTTAGGTAAAAGTTTACTAAATAATTATTATATATAACAAGATGATAACAAAAGCAGTTATAAATTTTACTGTAAAACTTGTCATTGAAAAAATAGCAAATACTTTTTAGTTTTAAGTAAGGTACAAGTCTGTGTTTGATGCTAACAATGTTAATAAAATCACTTAAAGTCTCGAATTGATTTTTATTTTACAAGAATAATTATGTCAGTTTTTACTAATTACAGACAATATAAATGAACCTTCTTAAAACACAAATATTGTTATCAACAACTAACAAACATTATAAAACAAATACTAGTTTTTGAATTAGATTAAAAACTTTCAAAGATTTTATCTAAATTCAGGAAAATTCTTAGCATACGACTCCTAGAGACTGTTTTTGTTGTAAAATTATATTTTTTTTTAATTATTAACTCGATTTTGGTTTGTAAGTCATGGACTATTACGAATTTAAAGTTATTAATTTGGTGTTACATTAAGGTTTACAACGTACTTTAACTAATTTGAAAAAAATTATATTTACAAAAAGGTCAACAAAAATTGGCAAAAATTTACAGAACCGAAACCTGGATTTTCATTTGCCGTGAGACTGACTGAAGAGTCCTAATCAGGAAGAAACCGGTCTCAGTCTACCGAAAGATTGTGGTCTGCTAATTGAATCGGAATAAACCTTGTATTATCAAAAAGGTTTTTTTTCAACTAGTTTTATTTTAAACTTTTAATTGACAAAAGAGTTTTTAAGTTGTTGATAATAATTTTATAAACTAATAAACTTAACACTTTTAAATATTTTCAATTAGTACGAGAAATTTAAGTTAAGATACAGACAAAAAAATACGCACTTTTATATGATCTCTTAAAAAACAACTATGCAACTACTTTTATTAGAGTTAATAAAAATGACAATAAAGAAAACATAAAATAAACATAACAAAATAACTTATTAAATGAACAAGATATTAACATAAAAGTATAAAAAAAATTCAATCTTTATTAAAAAGTTTTTTACTCATATTTAATCTGAGTTGTATTTAACATAACTCGAACCAAACAATTTGTTAACTATTGGGATCTTCTTTTCTGACCAGCTGTCATTAATAACATTATAAACAAATATTTTCGTAGTTGAGCAGTCCCACTGGCCACAAAAGACTATAATTTTATTCCCAACACAAACAGCTTCAAAGTTAGTTGGTTTCATAGTTTTCATGAGAGCTGCTTGTACACTTGTAAATTTCCTTGAAAAACTGTCAAAAACTTCACAACTTGTAATTCTATATCCACCAATAACAAACAACTTGTTACCCATGCTAACTGAAGCATGGTTACTTCTTCTTTCAATCATATCAGGTAAATAAGTCCATTTGTTTTCATAATAATCATAAGCTTCAACAGAATTTGAACATGGCTGATAATTGAAATATATAAGACCTCCTGTCACAACAATTTTGCCTTCAAATACTGTACAAGCTGCACCATATTTTTGTCGTTTTGTATCAGCTAATTGGAACCATTTGTCATTTTTCAAGTTGTAAATTAAAAACCTCTTACATTCGTAGATTACATATAAGTTTTTTTTGAAGGAGCAAATACTGAAATATTTGTTTTCTAGTTTAAATTTTGATCTACATGACCAAGTTTTAGTTTTAATACAAAACTTTCTCAAAGAACTATTGTATTCATTGTTTAGCAAATTTATAAACAAAACAAATAAATCTGAATTTATAGCACAAGTTTCACAATTGCTTAGCTCCTTCGATATTAAAATATATCTTTCACACTTTAGTTCACGACCATCTAGTTTATAAACACATTTTACAGCCTTGTAATTATTACTTCCTCCACAAATTAAAATACTGAAATCATCTTGGTTGCAATATCTATTTTCATACAAAACTTTTGGTGGAAAATCATAATTTTTTCTTTCTTGCACTGTTACTTTTGGTTTTAAAATTGACAAAAACGGCTTCATTTAAACTTCGTAAAGTTTAGGAATATCTGAAAGAGTTGTTTAACAGAAACATGTGTAAGTAAAATATTTTTAAAAAGCTTATTAATTATTTTCAACACATGACTTACAATAACTTCAAAATATTAAATTTCAAAAAAATAATAATAAATTCGCGTTAATATACTTCATAAAAATGACGCAATTATAGTTTTCTTAACTATAACATTTATGTTGGAAAGTATACACAACAATAAAAGAACTAAAAAGACAGTAAAGTAACAAAACAAAAACAAAATCAACAAATTATGAATAAATATTTATAATTAAATAGATTCTATAACGTATAAGTAACAAAAGTATAATTGAAGTTCAATAATTGATAATTGCCAAATATATATATAGACGTTATAAATAATTTCATATGTAAAAAAACGAATTTCTTCTTTATAAAAAAATTATTGATTAATTGCAAGATTTCCAATTTTAGTTTTATTTATATTGTGTACAAATCAAAAACTAAATTAGATTAAATTAACTAAACTTTTTTTTAACTTATGCCTGTTTAGAGTTTGTATACGTAATAAAAGATAGCAAAACGTAATTAAATTTATGTTTTTTAGTTCAAACTAATGTTAATAATTAAAAATAGAAGAACTCAATTACTTAAACACAAATATATGTCATACTTATTCGTTTACATTAGTCTATACAGTAAAATGGAGATGAAAATAAAATTTTTAATTAAAATTTACATTCAGTGTAATTTTTATTTATAAATCAAACAGTAATCCATAACTATAAAATAGTTAGAATAAATCAAGATATGATAATATGATAAAAATAGTATTTACAAACTTTATAAACCAGTTATTTGATATACTTTATTTATTTATGCAAAAAATATGGCTATAGCTAAAACTGCAATGAAACTTAGATTTTGATGATTTTAGTGTTTTAGTTTAAGGATGAATAAAAAAAAAAAATGATACCTAGAAAGTATTTTTAGACTGTGTCTTCCTAAACTTCTTAAAATATATTTTACTGTCATACTCATGTCTTGACTGTAAAACTGCGGTAAATATTCAAAGTTATTTGTTTTTAGTGAGTGTATGCAAAATGTCATGTATTAGTGAAAAGTAATAAGATTTATTTGTTATAGAAAAAAATATTTGATAAATATTAGCTTTATTTTGTTAGTTTGGGTTTTTGTAAGTGAATTGTGAGAAAAGTAATTTGATTCTCCTAAAAAAGATATTAATTTATATTTATTTTAAACAGAAAATAATGCGGAATGAAACTAAACTTTTACTTAGATTTACATTTTGTGCCATTTTTGTGCATATAAAAAATAACTCACAATTTCAAAAAGACGACAACTAATCAACTTTATAATAAATAAAGAAAAGTAGTAATTTTTAACATTTTTAATTTTTGTAAATAAGTTATCTCTGTCTTATTTGATCTTTCAATTTATTTATACAGAACTTATGACTAAAACTAAAACAGTAACAGAAAGTTTTATTTTTACAAATGCAACACTGGTATGAAACGTCCGTTAAAACAAAAAAAAAATGTATTTTGGATAAACGGATATAAACATCAATAAACAAAATAACAGTTTTGTTGTAAGTATCTTTTTATAAAGCTCATTTACTCATTGTAAGTAATTTTGTTGTTTTATTGTTTAATCAATTTTGCGTTTATATATATATGAAAGAAATTAATGAATTTTTATTTAAAATGAGTGAGAGCTGTTAAAAAATACGATTTGAAATAAATATACTTATTTATGTAAGCAGTATTGTCTACTTTCGTTTATTACTTTATCTAAGTGATCTTTAATTATATGTTGTTTATCGAACAACAAAAAAGCGCTCAAAAAGTTTGGCCTAACGACCTGGTGTATAAAGGAACCTTTCGGTTATAAAGTCGTACACCAGTATATAATTTAAATTAGAATTACAACCAGTAATACTTCTTTTAAATCACTAAGTAGCTGATTACAATTTTAAGATAGAGCTAATATTCCCAATTAAAACTATGTGTCAATCTTGGTTAAGAAAGTACTTATAAAAGCAACTATAGTAAGTTATAGGCTCAATGACACAATAAACATTTTTTTTTTGCATTAATAAAAATAAAATCAAAAAAACAAACTTCACTAGGTTTATATAAAATATTTCAAAATAAAAACATTGTTCTAAAAGTCAATTAACTTTTAACTATGTAATACATAATATGTTACAAAGTTTCTTTGATTTTTTAGATTTCTTGGTAAAAAACAATCATTTATAACTTATGTGGGTATTTTCAATTAATATAAAACTGCTGTTATTTTATTTAAGTCGCTTGCTAACTTGTCTACTTATACAGAAAAAACCAAAAAATTAATACAAAGTTTAGTTTTATTTACACACAAAAAGTTACATGTAACACAACTAACAAAAGTCAACTTTTCTAAAATTTATGTTTCAAAATCACACTTGTCACTGTTGATAACATCGTAGACAAATACTTTTATGAAAGTTTGCATTAATATACTCAAATTAGTTATTAACTTAGGGTATTATTTATACTATAATCTGTTAAAGTATACATAGAATCTTCAAAAAAGAATTCTAAAGTTAAAAGAAGTCAAGCTTGTCGAGTTTGAAACTAGAAAAAACAATACAAAAACTTAAAACTTTTGATTTTCCACCAAAGGTTTTGTATGAAAATAAATATTGCAACCAAGATTATTTCAGCATTTTAGTTTGTTAAGGATATAATCGAATAAATAATGTAGCGAATAGTGTTTTTAAACTTGATGGTCGTGAACTAAGATGTGCAAAGTATAAATGTACGCTAATGGAACTTTGTGATTGTAAAGTTGCCGTTATTAACTCTGATTTGTTTATTTTTGGTGATTTATTCGAGCTAGAGCATACGATAATTCCATTAGAAAGTTTTGTTTCAAAACTAAGACTTTGTCACTTAAAACACAATTGAAGCTAAACGACTACAACTATCGTGTTTGTTATTTCAAGAAAAACTTGTATGTTATTAAAGCTTCATTAAGGTGTTTTGCATACAATTTGAAAAACTATAAATTTACCGAAAAAGCTATAACAAAGCATACTAGACTTCGTGCAGGTTGTACAGTTTTTGAAGGCAAATTGTTGTTACTGGAGGAACATATTCAAAATCAGTGGAAGCATATGATTACTATGAAAACAAATGGAATTTTTACCTGATATGATTGAAAAAAGATATAGTCATGCATCAGTTGGTATTGGTAACAAGTTCTTTGTTATTGTTGGACAATTTGATACCACAAGTGAAGTATTTGACAGTTTATCTAGAAAGTTTATTTTATTGCTACCACTTAATTATACTACTTATTCGTATCATAAGGTTGTATGTATTGGCCATAACATTGTAGTTATATCTGAGGAATATGATAAAACAAGTGTTTCCATATACAATGTTACAAACGATAATTGGTGTATGTTTGACGTATAAGCTTTAGAAAACTTATCTAGAATGGCCTCTATTAAATACTGAAAATATTAAAACACTGATTTTATTTCACTTATTTTAGTCAATGTTAACTGTAAGTTGAGTTATGTAATCTTGATGTTTTATTCATAGCATATTTTTTATTGAAACTAAGTTTTTTATTTTTATCAGTTAAAAACTGTTGTTAAATAAATAGTATTAAAAAATAACAAAAAATGTAGTTATTACTAAGTTTTATTGTATTTAATTAGTAAAGTCTTTTAGTTTCACTTATTAAACTTCAAAATAACTTTTAAAGTTAAAAAAAAAGATCATGATTTGTTACCTTATGCTGGTACGATGATCCTTATAGAGTTGTGCTTAAAAAGCGTACCTATGTGGCAAGTATCGAAACGAAGGTTTGGCACACAGGATAAAGCACTAAAAAATGAACTCAAGTATTCAGCTAACTATAGAATCGTTTTAAAGGACAACTTTTCACTCTTTGTAGAATATTTACCCAAGACAGGGTTTTTAAGGCGGAAAAAAGAGTTTTCATTGTGACGTCATTTTCTAAAAGAATACTTCAGAAATTAAAAATCAAAGACTGAAATGCAAAGTTACAGACCTTGGGAAAGACGCCAATAAAATTTTTGGAGACCTTTTGACACTTTATAGGAGAACGTTCAAAACAAGTTTTTAGGGCGAAAAATGATTTTCTTTTATGGCGTCATTTTTGAATAAAAACATAAATAATTAAAAAACAAAGACTGAATTGAAAAACTAAAACCTTGAGAAAAACGCTTATACTTTTTTTAATCACCATTTTTGATTTTTTATAGGAGTAAACTCCGAAACTAGTTTTATAAGGCGAATTTTCTTTATTGTCACGTCATTTTTAAACAAATTATGTCAAAAAATTAAAACAAAAAAGTTGGTTAAATGAAAACTTATAACTTTTGAATGCTAGATACAACTAAACAAATGTTATGATGCTTGAAAACATTATTATTTTTTGAAAATTACAAAAACACAAAGCTTTATTGATGAGTACATATATATTTTTCATAAAAAAACTAATGTGATTAATTTTTTAGCGTTAAATCACAAACGGCTTATAATATCTTTTAATATCAAAAAACTTAATATACTTAAGTTAGCTTCTGAATTCATTTATATAGTACGATAATAAATTGACTAGTATTTCGAATTTTATAAATTTAATTCCTTCACTCTACCTTTTTTTACCCTAATAACTATTTCGAACGATTTTGGAGAAGTTCGTTAAATAGATTTATGCAAATTTTATTCGCGACCGGTTTCGGTGGTAAGAGATTGCGACGTTTTCAAGCAAAAATAAAATATGAAACTGCATATAACAAAGTTAGTTAAATATACTGTTGTTTAAAAACTTATTCATCCGTGAAGAATATAAACAAAAACAAAAATGTTGCATATTCGAAAATTTAAGCATATCAGAGTATATTTAGGTAAAATTGGTACTAGTTTAAAAAAAAACGGACTGAATTAATATTAATATAACGAGTCAAATAAAAAATTTGAATTCAGAGCTTTTTTTTTTAAATAATAAAAATAATAATAATAATAAAATACTTATACCTTGAAAAATATCTAAATGAAATTAAGAATTGTCTAAAGTTGTGATTTTTAGGTAAAGGTTAAACAAAACATTAATAAAACTCGAAGTCGCTGAAGATTTCAAAATATAATTTGTGTTAAGTTAACATAACAGTCAAAATTTAAGCGGATTTCAGAACTATCTAAAAAAAATTCTAAAAATTTGTCTAAGTTGAATTAAGAACTGTCTAGAAAAAACCTTTTTTTCAATTTAAGCCAAGTGTCAGCAAAAACTCAATGAAAAATTTAAGAAAAATAACATATTTTTTACTTTAATTATGATTTGGTTTAAGTTTTGTCTGCTTTCCAGTTTATTAATAAAAATTTGTTTCTGTGTCTGCATGAGTTCATTAATTCCGTTCTTTTGTTGATGCAATTAGTATCGGATTCAAGTGTTAGTAAAGCTTCTTTTAAGCACAACCTGCATGTCATAATTCCTGGTTTTGGTTTTTTCTCCCTTTGTAATATTTTCCAACTTATTTTGTACTTCTTTTTTTCATTTTTTAATCTATGGGTTATCTTTGAGAGTTCAGTTTCTTGTTTATACTGGAGGTAGTTTTTGGCATTTGGATTGCTTTTTATTGTTGTGTGTAGGGAAACGGGTCTAAATTGTGCAAAGACAAAAATGCACAAGGTTACTAAATTGCACGTGGGGACTAAATTGCACGAGAACAAAATTGCATGAGTGTACAAAATTGCACGAAGATACTTTTGCACGAAGACTAGTTTGCACGAGGGGACAAAATTGCACGAAGACTATTTTGCACGGAAGCTCAATTTTGCACGGAAGGTCAATTTTGCACGACAGACAGTTTTGCACGGAGGTTCAATTTTGCACAAAAAAATACTAACTTAAAATAAATAAAGAAAAGATTTATCAAAACCTTTATATTTTATAAAAAAATAATAATCATGTATTAGTGTAATTAATTTAATTTAATTGAGTTTAATTAATTTTATTTATTTTTTTTTTTTTTTTTTCTAATTCAAAATAAATTTTTTGTGTTTAAAAACTAATATAAATTTTAAAAGTTTTTAATAAAAATAAAACTAGTATTTTATTTAAATAAAAATTATCTCTGTTAAAGAATAAACATGTACTGATGTAAATTTAAATTAAATAGAAATTATACTAAACTTCAAAATTAAATAAAACAAGATTAAAAATAAAAACAAATAAATAATATTTACATGGGTAGGTGTTAAAATTGCACGAAAATACTTTGCACAGAAAAAAACGAGCATGCAAAATAGTGAGACAAATAAATAAATTTAGGAAGAAGAAATTCCGTCTGATGAAATTTTTATTGTGCATTGTACAGAAAGTTCTGTTATGGCTATGTACTTCCATAAATTATACTTGAAATTGTTTTTATCTTTGAATTATATAAAAGTTTTAAACATAATTTATATATCACTATTTTTTATTTGTCTAAACTTTATCTTAGTTACATCACTATTTGCAGGCGTTTTACTCTAATTAGCTCTTAAGTTTCTCCTGCTCTGTTTTTTTCTCTTTATCTAACCCAGACTTGCGAAAAAGCACTGTAAGAAGCTATTTTCTTCTTACATTTTTAGAAAAAAAAGAGATACAAGCTTTTGACTTATATGAAAGAAACAAAATATTACAACAGCTACAATTAGTTAACTTCTGTTTTTAACAAAAAAAAATATTAAAATAAACAAAACTCTATTTGGTTATTTTATTTTAACAACGGTTAAAATCTAATTCTATAATCTAGGTTTTATTTTTATTTATAACTATTCAAAAATATAGGTTTAATCGTTTGCTAACAAAAGATCATAGTGAAGTAACTATACTGGAAAATAAATAAAAACAAATTGTACAGTAATATTTAAATTGTAACATATGTTTGTTGTTTTGTTGTGTAATTTAGCTTACTTTACTTATTTTAGACTTAATAATCACAAATATCATATAGTTTTATATCAGTCGGATTTAATATTGATTATTTTACCTATTATTAACTATTATCTGTAGAAAATATTTTATTTTAATGAAAACATGTATACACCTACTTTATTCTATCTTCTATTCTTCCATTACAGTAATAATTTTTTTACAGAACCCAGTTGAAGTGTGTTGATTCGTTAACACACAGAAACATATGTTGGTACAATAAAGGAAGATTACTGTACAATTATTTTTTATTTTCATTTATATAATTTTTTTTTGATTGATTTTTGGTTATTATTAAATTTGTTTACTTTACCAGTTTTAATTATTTTTATTTACTTTAAATTTATTTAATTATTTATTTCATTTAATTTGACTTTTTTTATTAATTTTATTAACTTTTTTTTGGACTTTTGTTTAATGTATTTATTATTTAATTTATTAATTTTAAATTTATATTAATCTTATTTATTTTTTATTTATTTATTTATTATTTAGTTATTTTATTTTTTAAATTCTGACTTTTTATTTTTTATTTTAATCCATTTAAAATTTAACTTTTATTTCTTATTTAAAATATGTTTTTTTACTAAAAAATATTGTATAAATTTTTTTTATTTAGTTTTTACTTTTTTTTTTTTTTTTTGATTTGTTATTTTTTACTTGTTATTTTTTTTACTTTAAATTTATTTATTATTTTTTTTATTTTTTTACTATACAGTTATTAAACTATATAATTCATTTTTTTTAGTTTTTTAAATAATATATAACATTTTTGTATACTATTATTTAGTTAATAAATCTTTTAATTAGGATTTTTTTATTTTTTAAATATTTTATAAATTTTTTTGTGCAAAAGAGTCTTCTCGTGCAAATTTTTCCACTCGTGCAAAAATGTCTACGTGCAAATCTGACCCGTCCCTGGGAAGGAAACAAAACCCGTGCAAATTTGACCCTCCGTGAGAACTTTTGTGCAATTTTGTCTACGTGCAATTTTATCTTCGTGCAATTTTGTGCTCTCGTGCAAATTAGTCTTCGTGCAAAAGTATCTTCGTGCAATTTTGTCCCCTCGTGCAATTTTGTACGCTCGCGCAATTTAGACAGCTACCCGTGTGTAGATATGCGTTTTTTTAGTTTATTAGCACTTACTTAGATAGAAGTTCGTTATAAATGTTATATTTTTTTAAAAGTCTAAACAATATAAGTGTTAGCTTGAAAATGAATCACTTATAAGTTAAAAATCTAAAATATATAGATGATAAATTTATTCATTATTTAAAAACAATATTAACGTTCGTAAAAATTGAATATTCAAGATTTTTAATGAAATATAAAAAAAAAAAATAAAATAAATAAACAATTTGTGTTATAATTTAGGTATATCAAAGAAATTTTCATTACGTTTTTTTTCAAAAAAATAAAAATGAATTATAGAGACCTCTTTGCCGTTTAGTTTTATCAAAATTCCTTCTTGAAATTACGAAACTGATTCAAAAATAAGAGATATTTTAATAAAAAACAATATTAATTTTATGTGTATTTGTATTAACTTTGTTGTAGTTATGTTACAGCATTTAAAAACACCTAATATAAGTAAATAAAGATTTACAATAAGTTAACAATACTTAAACGTTCAAACGTGTATTTGGTTAAAATCTGATGAAGCTTTTATCAAAAAATAATATATATCACAACTGCGTACTTTAATACAAAACAACGAACGCTAATTTCAATAAAATAAATAGATACAAAAATAATCATAAATTCTGTGATAATAAAGAAGACTGTATAAAATAACTAAACAAATGTTTAAAATAACTAATACTAATTAAAAGCAGTTTTTTCACACAAAATATAGTTTTAGGATATACTGCCATCAATATTTATCACTACAAGACCTACGACTTTCTTCACGAATTTAATTCATAATCAAAAATTATATAAGTGGTTAAATTTTGTTTAAAATAATTACATATGATTTATGAAGACTGTTGTTGTAGTAACTATTTGTTGATAATTGCTTTTTACTCATAAAGGGTAGATTTAAATAAAAGTATGTATTCTATTAGGTGATAGTTATTTTTTTATAAAAAAATTTCAACACAAGAACTTATATAAAAAACAGTCTCGCTCAATTCTATCATACATATATGATCATTTTTATTAAATAATTGAACATTCTAAATTTACTGTATTTAGTTTATTATTTCTGATATTTAAACAGCTAAAATATTTTTAGATGAAATTGCGAAGCAAAGAATACAGCAACCTAATTTAAATAAAAGCTAAGAAAATTCGGAAATCAGAAAAACTATTTGCTATTTTTAAAAACCGTATAATATACCTTTACAATAGTTATTTACTATTGATTATTGAGATTAGATATTTATGTATTTTAAGAAAAATCACTATTTTTTGCTTTAAAGTATGTCAATTGTAACATCTTTATTTTTTAACACAGACTCTCAATTATGAAATATAATTAGAAAAAGGTGAGACATGGGCAAGTTTGAAAGTTCTAATATACATAATAACACTTGTGACTGGTATTTTAAACTAGAATCATCAAGGAATTTGTCTAATTAAAAAAAATGAAATGCTAATAATACTTAAGCAATAAGCGTAATATCGATTTGAATAGCAATATTTTGTTGAACCTACACTCTTTGTCTGTCCTAAATAAAATTACAAAACGATTAAAAAGTCATGATTAAATTTATTGTGCTTCCTTTCATACATTTATTTAATAATATTGTTCACTAGGTAGTTGTGTTTTTTAAACAGAGCAACACGTTTTGCTAAAACTTACTTTAATATATGTTAGTTATAACATCTTAAACTTTTGATACCATTCATACTCTTATTTTTGAAACGTGTATAGCATAAACATGGTTATAGCTAATAGCTAGAGTTCTTATGATTTTACTCAATAGTAAACAGTACTTTATACTAAAACCACTAACGATGATGTGTTATTAAAAAATATATCTCAAAAATAGTATACTAAAATTTTTCAAAAACATAAGGTTAATAATTATAAATTATACTATATATACTTAACATTAGAATTATGCAACAATTTATGATGAATAATTTTTCAAATATTTACATTAAAGTTATGTTCATATGTTCATATGGTACATGATCATGGTTATTTCTAATCTATAAAATTTACATTTTGTTTCTTTTTTTATTTTTTATCAATATCGTGCAAAAATGTCTTCGTGCATATTTGACTCGTTTCTAGCATATTTGACTCTTCGTGAAAAATATCTTCATGCATGTTTGACTCGTTCCTATAATATATATTAAGCACTTTACAAAAGTGTACTTTGAAACTTTCATTAAAACAAGAATTTTGCACAAGAGTAATAGAAAATTAATAAAAAATTAAAAAGAAACTAAATGTAAAATATCTTTATGTCCTTCACTTGTTCGTGAAACACTGAAAAAACATAAAAAAAATTATCATTATTAATAATAAAATAAAACAAAATTAAAATTAAAAGACATTAAAACACATTTAATTTCATATTTTTGACAGATATTGTTTTGTTGTTATACAAAGACTATGAGTTTTTTATTAAAAACTTTTTAATATTTAGTTATAAGTTTTGAAAAAGTGTTAAATAAAACTTAATAATAATAAATATTCTTATTACTAATGATGTTATTGGTTTATCAAGTTATAAAAATGAAAACGAATAAATTCTATTCAAGTAAAAGTCAATAAAAATAATTAAACAGTTTGCAGATTAATGTATATCTTTTAAAAATAAATACCATGTTTTTTTAGACTAGTTTAAGTTTGATACATACTTACATTCAATTTTTTATCTTAATTAAAACAAATCAAACAAAGTTTTTTTTATTCATTTTAAATTAATGTGGGAAATAAATATTACCGTAAGTTTTGTTTATTTTAGTTAAAAACTATTAAACTGAACTAATATAACTTGTTAAAGGTAATACCCATAGTTCTATTTGTAATATCTTGTGATTAAATTTTTAACTTACATAACAGAAATTTATTATAATGTAACTTGTTTAAAACAAACAATTTAAAGTTCTCGACTTAAATGTCTTTAAGGAGATTTGTATCCAATATTTATTTTAACAGTTTATTACAAACAAAACAATGTTTCACTCCTATATTTGTATATAGGAGATCCTCAGTTGTTGTAAATAAGTCTGAAAAAATTACCATTAGTCATTTCTAAAACCAAAATGCTGTTAATTATTTTTTAACTTACTGTTTAATTAAAATTATAAGCAGTTTATAGTTTGTTAGCGAGCGAATATTTTAAAACGAGTAATTTTAATTAAATGTTTTATACTTTTAGAAATATTTTAAAAATATTTGTATTAACTTATATTTTTTTAACTACCTAAAAAAAACTATGTACCGTTCGTTAAGTCATTATTTTGAAATTATTATTAAATATTATAATAATTTGATAAGAATAAAAATAATATTTATTTACAGAAACATAAAAACAAGTCGTATATAGTATCTTTTTCTTCAGTTGATATCAGATGTTGCAGAAACTTTGAATATTGTTTAACTATAAAGTTTTTCTCAGATTGTACAAGTTAAATTGTTTTTCTTCGCTAAGAAATTTGCTCGATTTACTGTAAAGTAAAATGCTTATTTAAATACAAAGATAAGTGTGCAGAATATTATTCTACTTATTCAAATTCAGTGGAAAAATCATTGAATAGGTTTTAGTTTATAGAAACAAAACTGCTCAGCTCAATTAACTGTACTACTATGTTTGACAACGTAAAAGTTTTTTTCTAATTCTACCCTGGTAATATTTAGGATAGTTAATTTGCATCTTTATTATTATATGTAAGATTGTATTAATAAAATATTAAGACTTAGTTTGCATTGAAGTTTGTTTTTAAATAAATTTTACTAGAAGTTTAATAATAAATTCAAAAAGATAACTGATTTAGCTTTTAAACTCTGATAAAATTTTTGTTTTATATTTCTCTGTCGAACATCAATTTTGGTTATCTCAAACTTTCTGAAGTTAGGTAGTTAGGTGAAATCGCTTTTGTCAAGTTTAGAACCAGAATTAACAATGCAAAAGAGAAAATGTATTAATTTTCCACCAAAAACTATTTTACGACAACAGATATTGCAACCAAGATGATTTCAGTGTTTTAGTTTGTTGAGAAAAGAATATAAGAGAAAAAAGTATATGTGTTTACGAACTTATCTTATAATTTTATTAAGTTACGTTTTTGTTGCAGGTTGTAAGTCGGAAACCTAACATTTTTAAATTTATTGCTTAATTTTGTAGTTTTTTAACTAAACTGGGACTCAGTATCATTTGAAAAAAAAATATAAAATTTGTTTCTTACCTTTGCAGTGTACTAACATGTTATTTTAATTAAATTGTAGACTTTTTTTAAGAGACTATGATATCTTTTAATATGTAAAGATTAACTGATTTGTTTTAAATGTTTCCGTCCGAAAAACTGGTAGAGTTAATTGGTATACATTTTGAAAATCTGTAAATTATAAATGTACAAAAAAACACAAAGTATTTAGAAATGAAAGAATGAAAATTTAAAGAAAATTAATTGAGGAAGTCTAATGCTTTTCGCAAAAAAAAAACTAACTAGAGCAACTTAAACAAAAAAGTATAAAAATTAAGCAGTTTTATAAAAACATAAACACATTAAGTTTAAGAATAAAACATAAAAAAAAGGTAATCGTAACAACTAAATAAAAAAAGTTATCAGTTGAATGCATAAGAAAATGGTTGATGTTTAACTTATGTAGCCGCTCATTTCCAACACGCGATCAATTACCAGCTCAGTCTCAAATCGATCAAATCTAATAACCGCCTACCGACCAAGGGTAAGGGTTAGGGGTAACAGTGAAAGTCAAAACAAAAAGAATAACAATTAAAGAAAGAAATCAAGTAAATACCGCGTATATAGATAAGTATCGACAAAAATTGATGGAGATTTTAAGTGTACTTTAATTATAGTACAACGACATAACTATATTTACTTAAAATACTAGTATACTTTAACTTATTTATTTTGTGTATTAAAACTTATTTCTTCAACAAATGTAAAATTAAGATTTGTAACATTAAATTATTTATATTTTATTTTCATGTATATAATACTTTGACAGTTTTACATAAAATTTAAAAAAGTAGAGAACACCAAGTGAAATAAATTAAAATTTAAATAGATAATTTTAATTAAATTTAGATAACCAACGAGGAACGGAATAAAATAAAAATATTTATTTTCTGTATAATTCTTAGTTAGTCATAAAGTCAATGGTTTTGAGGTATTTGAATGTTGAAAAAATTATTTTAAAAGCTAAAAATGTTAACTTAATTTTTAAGTATTTAAAAACTAATTATTACTAATTACTACCTTTTACAGCAAAGTTATATGTTACACTTATGAAAAGTCTAAACAACTACGTTTAAATAAGTACACGAGTTAAACAATACCAAATAAATTTATATTTAAATAAATGTATTTCTATTAATTATCTCACAAAAGCTATTTAGAAGGTAGCTGTTAACTTCTGTTGTTAGAAACGCATTTATGTTTTTTGTTTTCTTTAATAACCAAATAATTTAGAAAAACAAAATATAAATAGGGTGTTTAATTTATTAAGTTTTAATTAATTTTACAATTATTAGAAAAATATTAAAGTATCTCGTTATGACGCATACAATCTGCTGAGTAGTTATTAACATAAAACTATCAATAGCAACATTTCTGTAAAGTTTTTACAAAAATTATATATAATATATTTTTTTGTATGTATATTTCTTGTAATTTCTAAACATAGAAACAAATTATAAAACTACATCTCTGTTTTAAAGTTATAATTTCCTCAAAACAGTACACTAAGTTTAACTTGATTAAACCAATTATATTTAATTTTAGAATAAGATTATAACTGTGTCAAATTATTGGTAACGCTAACAGGTAACTTTATTAGAAATTTTCGATTTCTAGTTTAGGTCGTTTTAAAGTAGTATATATATTTTTAGGTTATAACTAATACATTTGCTACAACTAAAAAAAAGAAACAATTTAAAACAAAAAGCAAACGTAGTACTTATTAAAAAAAAAGAAATATCATTTTTATTTAATATAGAAGGATTTTAAAATAAACACAGTCTGAACGTAATGATAAAAATTTAAATCAATAAGTTAGTTTCAGAAAATATAAAAATGGTTACTTGAATTTAATTTGAGTTGTTTTAATTTAATTTGAACCATCCAAATAATTTACAAATAGAGTCAAATTTTGAACCAGCTGTCAGTTATAACATCATAAATAAATATTTATGTTTCGTATGTATTCCACAGAGTACAAAAGACTATGATTTTATTACCAACACAAACAGCTTTACTTTCCAAATATTCAATTGTAGGAGAATCAATTAGAGTAAATTTTCTAGAAAAACTATCAAATATTTCACAACTTGATTTATGTAATCCACCAATAACAAACAACTTGTTACCCATGCTAACTGATGCATGATTACTTCTTTCCGTTAGCATTTAATATAAACTTGTTCATTTATTTTCATAATAATCGTATGCTTCAACCGAATTTGTAAATTCACCTCTAGTCACAATAATTTCGCCTTCAAAAACTGTACAAACTGCAAAATATCTTCTTTTGTTCAATAAGTTAGATAGGTCCACTTAAAGTTTTTTAAATTGTAAATATAAAACTTGGTTAGATTGGTTAATGCTATTGTACCACCTAATTAATTTCTATTTGTACATAAAGCTTGTAAACTTTTTGTTGTCTAAAAAAGCTTTTACTCTTCGTACTTTTTACACAATTTAAACAATAATTTTAAACAACAAAGTTTTTTTTATAAAAACAAAATAAGATAACTTAATTTTCTGTACATATCAAACCGTAAAAAGAGTTAAAATTTATTACAGTAGAAAATATTTGTACTAAATATGTATATAAACTTATTCAGTGCCTTATAAATCAATTTTTGATAAAATTTTTAATGTTTTTCAAACATTTTTGTTTAAACTAACTTTCTTTACTTTTCAAGTTATAACAATTAAGTATAGTAAATTATCAATAACATTTTTTAGAATGTTTAAGTTATACTTAGATCTGTCTAACAACTTTTAAAGAAATTCTTAAATTTTCTAAAGTTATATGAACTCGATGTTGTCCAGCCTAAAACTAAAAAAAAACCATGCAGAGAAAAAGTTTTGTTTTTCCACCACAGATATTACATGTCAGCAGGTCTTGCAACAAAGAAAATTTCAGTGTTTTGATTTGCGTAATAGAAGTTAAAAACGATAAAGTTGTAAAACGTGTATATGAACTAGATGGTCCTGAACTTGATTGTGAAAAATATATGCCAAAGGAACATTTTTGTTATAAAACTTTTGTAATTAAATCAGAATTGTTTAATATAAGTGGGTGTTCGCAAAAAAGGAAGTTTTATGATTCTATCAGAAAGCTTTGTATTGAAATTATAACTCGGTTACCTATTTTTGATTTATTTACAATTTAATGTTATGGAATTATAAATTTTTTTAATTGAAGTTAAAAAAAATAAATTAGCATTTTTTCTGAACAGTATAAACAATTACTTTTGTGAATGATTTGTGAATAAAATAATTATGCAAACGTTTCTTTTAGTTAGGAGGCATACAAAAACATTAATTAAAAATAAGAAAAATTGTACAAGTTTGGTTTGTTTTTATTGTATATGAAAAGCAGACAATTGTTTTATTAGTAGTTTGTAAGTGTAAAGAAGATGTTAAATAAAGTAGCCAAATACTAGTAAAAGTAAGTTTGCATATAAAATAAATAAACTAAGCATTGGTAATTTGCAGCTATCAAATGTGTTTAATGTGTTCTAAAGTAGCTGTATAAAATATTATAGCAAAAGCTATCAACAAAAGAAAGTATCATCAAGTTTGTACTTTTTATAATACCCACTAATAACAAACTACTCTAAATTAGTTACATCAGTCTTCTAATAACTACGTGCATTTGGCATTGAAGTATAGTTTTCACTTTCAAGTTAAAAAACATTTTTTAAGTTTGAAAACACTGTCCACACTTTTGTTACATTTATTTTTTCCTCAACAAACAAAATGTTTTGATTTCTGGTTTGTTTCTTATTTGTTATAAAGTAACTTAAGTTTTTAAGATACTTTAAAACACATTTACTTGTGAAAATAATGAATTGTTTTTATAATGATTTTAGTTTAGTAAATTTAAGTAAAATTCGTTCTTGGATCGTACAGTTTAAAAATAGTTCAATTATACTAATCAAATAACTAACCAATTTTGTTCAACCAACTAATAATTTCTCCAATACGCAAAGAATGTTTTATTTCAATCTTTTAGTAATATATATTTATTTTTGATTGCTAGCATGAAACTATTTATTTTATTTAACAGAATATAAATATCATCATTTACAAAAATATATTCACAACTGTATATAGTTTAACTCTGTAATAAATATAAAATGATTAATAACTTTCAAAACCTGTTCAGTTAGACATATAACCTAATTATAAATAGTTATAATATAAAAATAAATTTTAAGTATTGAATATAAATATAAATTAATTTATTAGAATTATTAATAATTGAATATTAAAATAAAATAAGACGAGTGCTATGAGTTGCACTAGTTGCACTGGAATACTGATTAGGTTTGAAATCATTGATGATGTTTAAGGTCGGAAATGTTTGTTTACAAATATATGAAGTCTCGAACGAAACGACTCTTTTTATGGTCATCTTTTGAATCTGAAAAATCTTGGCTTGCCTAATAATACAAAAAATCTATCTAAAAATCTACTAAAACTAACAAAAGTTATACGTTTGGTTTAAATTTTTATATCAATTTGTCTACAAAACAGTTAAACCTAGAAAACAAATTAGCTTATAATTTTAATACTTTTACTTTTAAAATATCAAACAGTTATGAACAACTTATGTAGTTTAAATAAATTCTGTACTTTAAAAATATTGTTATCAATCATTGCATCTAAAATACTTTTACAAAAGTACTAACGAAAAACAACGAAATATTATAATAAATAAGGAGATTAATTAATATTTCTAACATAATAAACATACTAATTTAATAGACTTTTAGATTAAGATCAATTTCACTAATGAAAACATTTCTAAACAAAAAACTAACACATAAAACTGTCACATAATATTTCAAATACAAAGTTTAAAGACTTTTTCAAAAATAATTACATAAAAAGAAGTCAATGAGACATTTGTGGAGCAGCAAAGTTTTAAACAAATTATTTAAAGTCTGGAAGTATGTTTGAAGTAGATACTTTGACTAATGACTGCAGATTGGTATCAGTAAGATTTGAAGGCAGCTTACTTTTGTTTAAATTCATAGTTGAAAATGTTTGTTCACAGGTATATGTAGACTTAAACACAACAAGTAAAATCATTGCCATCTTTTTTAAAATTACAAATTTTGACTTGTTAAGTAAGGCATATCATCTGTTAATTCCTTTAGTTTTAAACTTTTCTTTTAGTATATTGTCACATTGTAGTTTAATTAGTTCTAAATGTATATTACCAGGTGTATTTTCGGTGTTAAACGTCAATGGTGATAAATAAATGTCAAATTAACTATTTAGTTGCTGAAAGTCCGCAAAACGAAAGCCAAACTCGTTATTAAGTGAGACTATGATGTTGTTACATTTTTTCATCAACTGATGATTCTGTAGTCTCAAGTTTTGCTAAATGCGTAAAGTTATTTTCATTGATATGGTGAGAAAAAAAAAAATTTAGTCTAAATGACTTTATTAGCGAAAAGTTTAATTTTTTCTTGCACTTAATGATAATGTATGAAACTTAAGCAAAATTTAAAACCTAACCATGTAAATTTATAATTTTCTTACGATATTATAAATGCTTACTGTTACTTCAAAAGTCAAAAAAGACTAAATTGTTTTTATAAATGTTATTTTTATTATTGTAAATGCTTTTTGAAGTAAAAGCTTAGTTTCATTCATCATTATTTTCTTTTCTAAAATTAATATACACAAAACAATAAAATATAAAAGTTCTATTATTAAGAAGTTAAGTTTTTTATCTGACAACTTATTTACAAAGATCTTAATATAAAATAGATATTTCGTTTTCATAAAAAAAAAACTTATTACTTTTTATAAACATTTAGTAAAAGAAGTTTAAGAAATCAGTTTTGTTAACTAAAGTTTTATTTAATTTTGAAATATTATTTAATTTTTTGTACTTGCTGCTAGCAATGTAAAGTCTATCACCTAAAAAAAGTGATTCGAATTAACTTTTATTTCCCACACAATTCTGGTCATAATTAAATGCAGACTTTATCAAGAACTTCTCAGAAACCAATTTTGGTAGCAACAGCCTACAAACATAACAAAAGAAGTATATGTTTAAAATTTAAGTTTTTATAAGTCTACTTTTAAACGTGATTTGCAAAGTTTTAATATAATTAATTTTATTAGCAAACAAATCAATAAGACGGTTAATGTAATAAAACTATTTTTTAACTTAAAAAATTACAAATTGTTTTTTTGTTTGAATGGGAAGTACAAATTTAATTTTATTTATTTAGTTATTTTGATACTAAATGCTTAAAGATACATTTGTTTAGAATTTGAAAAATGACATAAAAAGAATTTAATAGTTTTTATTTCGTTGAGATCAAAACATTATTATCTTTTACTAACTTATTATCGTAAAAACCTTTAAAATACATACGTCTTTTACTTAAGAAAAGTGCTAACTAATTATTATTATTTATTAAACGATTATCATTTAACACTTTTGATGTTTTTTTATGCATAATAAGAAGTTTAAGTTTAACCTAATATGTTCAAGTAATTGCTTTCTACTATTTCTAAAAACACAACTTTGAAAAGTTTTAAAAGAATTAGTATTGCAGTTATGATAAACAAAATGCGAAAACATAACAGAAACACAACAAATTTTTTTATTAATCTATCTCGAAATTAACACAAAAGTAGATTGCTAAAAAAATGCAATTTTTATAAAAGTTATTGTTTTTACTCAACTCTTATCCGAGTTGTATTTAATAAGACTCAAACCAGACAATTCGTTTACAATTTCGACCTTCTTTACTGACCAGCGGTTTTTAATAACATCATAAGTAAATACTTTTGTTTCTGAGTAGTACCTCGACCTACAAAAGACAACAATTTTATCACCAACACAAAGAGCTTTAAAGTAATATGGTTCTATAGTTTTTAAAAGAGCTTTATGGACACTTGTAAACTTCCTTGAAAAACTGTCAAATACTTCACAACTTGTGTTTCTATATCCACCAATAACAAACAACTTATTACCCATACTAACTGAACCATGATAACATCTTTTTTCAATCATATCAGGAAAGTATGTCCATTTATTTTCATGATGATCATATGCTTCAACAGAATAGGTCCAATCATAGTAATAGGTATAACCTCCTGTCACAACAATTTTGCCTTCAAAAACTGTACAAGCTGAATCATACCTTTTTTGTTTTGTATCAGCTAGTAGGGTCCATTTGTCTTTTTTCAAATTGTAAACAATAAACATCTGATCTCCATAAACTAAATATAAGTTATTTTTGAAGGAACAAGTACAAAAAGAATTTTTATTAAAGTGTAGTCTCGTTACATCTAACCAAGTTTGAGTTTTATTACAAAATTTTCTAACTGATCCATCAAAGCAATCATTTTGCAAATATCCACCAAAAACAAATAATTCTGAATTGATAACAACTGTGTGATAATCATATAGTTCATTTGGCATGGAAGTTAAATTTTTACAATTTAGGTCACGATAGTTTATAAAACTTTTTACAACTTTTTTATTTTCATTTCTTCCTCCACAAACTAAAATACTGAAATCATCTTGGTTGCAATATCTATTTTCATACAAAATGTTTGGTGGGAAATCAAAACTTTTTCTTTCCTGCACTGTTGATATTGAGTTTGAACTTGACATAAACGACTCTATTTAGTTTCAGAGAAATTTAAAAGATTACTATGTGTTTAGTAACAGATAACTATATAACAAATATATTTAAAAAGGTTTATTGACAATTTACAATGCTATAATAAAAAATAAATAAAATATATTTGATTTACAAAATAGTATTCTAAAAAGAACGAAAAAACTTTTTTTTAAGATAGATTTTAAAATTGATATAATACTACAACTTTAAGTTATTTTGATATTAAAATAATGAGCTACTTAAACAACATCTAAACAACTTTGTCTAAGATAGGATATGCGTAAAAATGATTAAGTTAAATCTTAATGTATTTTTGAAGGAATGTTTTCTTTTAATGTTTTGTTTAGTTTCCTGTTAAATTATTTAAACGTACGAAACCTACAATCAGACAAATTAAACAAATAGCACATCTATAACTAAAAATAAATAAATATGAGAACTAACTAAAATAAAATTTATGTTACTTAAATTATAGTTTGTTGATCGAAATAAAATTCTATAAGACTTTACTATTTTGATTACATATTTTATGTTGTTTTCGTTTAATACTTGAAGAAAATTTTTAAAAGTATTTTTTTGTTATACCTTCAAAACTTTATACAACATTGATCCTAAGAAAAATTTATCTACTTTAAGTACTGAAATTACTAAATTACTATAAAACTACTTCAGCCATGTTTATATATTTTGCTTTTGAAATTTTTAAACTTCTTTTATTTAGATAATATTTTAGTTAGTCTAAAACTCTTTTCTTTTTAAGTTTGAAAATTTAAGTAATGCATAAATTTATACACTAAATATTTAGATTAGAATTTACTATTTTAACTGTATCAAAAACCATACAATTAAACATATAAAACATTATTTTCACAATTTTTTCATATATACTAAAATATTTCATTAACTACAACTACTAACTTATGATTAGATCAACAGACTAGCTATTTATAAGTTTATTTAAATTTCAAATTTTAGTTAATAAGAACAATTATAAATGACATTATAAACTAAACATATTCTTTTAAAAGTTATAACTTATAAAATTTGTTTTATTTATATACTCCGTTAATAAAAACTTAATAAACTTAAATTACGTGTTTAAAATGAAAATTTAAAATATTTTCTAATAATTTTAACATATGTTTACTTATTGGTAGTTATGATGCTATAAATAGTTTAAAGCAATTTATTTGTAAAAAAATAGCTAAAGCATAGACTTATTTAAAATTGTTATTTTTGTTATTGTAAATGTCTTTAGTTATAGAATAAAATATAAATTTAGATAAAATTGTTAATTAATTGAAAATTTTATCTCAAAAAGTAACTTTTTTAATGTATAAAAACAAGTTTATAAGCTTTATAAAACGAACTTTACCAAAAAAAAATTACCAAAGATAACAGTAGTCAATTAATAAAAGCAGATTACAAAAGTTAAAACAGAGAATAATTTAGTAGTGTTAAGTTTCGCGTTTGAAATAATTATGATATTAAAAGGAGTCGTATAAGTATAGTTATTACTAAAATTCTATGATTAATTTAACAAATTTATGTTAGCTTTATAAAAATAAATAACTCAAGAGGTAAATTATAACTTTGTTTTATTAACTAAACAAGCGTATGATAAAATTACTGAAGTTGTGAAAACAAGTAAAAATATCAAGTTGAAACGAAAATTTAAATAATGAACGATACATTTACAATAAAATTAAACTTATAAATATAAAAGTTGGCAAAACGTTTAGTAGTTAAGTTAAATATACTATTTATTTTGAAATCAAGTTTCAACTAGCCTCGTTTTATATAAAGCGCTTTTAATAACAAAATACAATTATATGATATATATTTGTTTTAATAAAAAAAAAGTTATACATGGTCTAAACATTTAAAGTTTTGAATACTTTTTGTTTTGTATTATTATACTTCTTTTAAGACTAAAAAAACATAAAATATTAACATTCAAATCCGATTTTAAACTTTTACTTAAAAAAAGAATCAAAACTGAAATTTTTAAATATATGTATAATAAATTAAGTTGAAATGCGAATTAATAAGTATTAAAATTCATAATATATTTTATTACTTAAAAAAGTTTGTGCTTCACATAACACCTAAATAAGATTTTATTTTAGTATTATAAATTAAGGTAAACTTAAAATATTTATTTTTGAAACTTTTTTACTGTTTAAAAAGGTAATCAGTAAATTAGCTACACAACAATAAAAAATATTAGAAACAACTTTAAATATAAGATTAACTTTACTTAACACATCTTCAATACAACTTAAATATTGTATTATCAGAATATCATTCTATAATACAAAAACACCTTGTTTTAATTGTTAGTTGTTCAAAACTTGTGCTTGAAAAAATATTTCACAGTTTTTAAAATTATTTTTAATTTTGTTATGTTAAACTATCTAAGTTATACTAAACACTGCTAACTTTTAGTTAATATATATTTTAAAGTTTAAGTCATACTTTTATTTGTCGAACAAAGATGGCTTAATTGTTTAGAATGTACTGATGATTTAAAAAAAGTATAAATTCTAATGTTATTTATTATTATTTCTAGAATTTAACTTTAGATACGAATCAATGTTCTTGGTAGCTTTTATAAATAATAAAGTTGTTATTTTTTATATATGTATATTAAATGTGAAATGTTTGTTAAATTTAAAAGCTGTGCAACGACTGCTTAAAGTTAGATAAACATCTACTATCGCAGGAGTGCATACTTAGTATAAGTTCTTACTTATAAAGTGCCCTAACTAATAATTCCTATATTGTTTAAGTTTTTAATGCAAACTTTTAATGGAAAACTAATCAGTGTATATACTTTAAGTGTTACTATTTCTTAATTTTAAACTTTTACTCAGTTTTACTTATATCTACAATTTAGAAAAAGTTATTAAATTATAATAAACATTTAGATCGTTTTTGGCTTATGTAGAAACAACAAACACTAATACATATATAATATAATAATTATTGTAATAATATAATCAAATTTTTATCTTATGTGATTAGTTTTAAAATTTTGCTTGGTTTATAAAAATTGAAACTTCGACTAACGTTTAGTATATTGTAATTTAGGGATATGGAATTTTAACACAAATTTTGTTTTTACTAAATACAAAATTAGTTAGAGAAAAACATTTAAAATTTGGTAAAAGTAATTAAATAGTAATAATTTTAATCTAACTTAGCTAACATGATACAGTGCTAAAATGAAATCAAACATATAAAATCAACAACTAATAACATGAATTTGTTTTTTTTTTACCTTTTTTTTTGAGAGGAATTTTATAATAAATAATAACATTCCCTATAAAAAAAAATGAAATAAAAGACTGTATTTACAAAAAACTAAGCAAAAACAAAAATCCTAGACTATTAACTATAACAAACATTAAAAATAAATGAAATTGTCAATAATACAAGCTCGAACACAGGAATAAAAAATATTTTAAGTATGATCAAAATAAAATAAATTTATTGACGAATTATCAAAGACTTTACTACTCGTATTATCACATCTAATAATAACAAGCAATTTGGTACTTATGCTAACTGAAGTACGATAACATATTTTTAAAACCATGTCAGATGAAAAAGTCCATTTATTTTTATAATAATCATAAATATTTTCATTAAATTCAAAAATTTATTTATTTTAAAAATGTATTTTTAAGAGTTAACTTTAATATATTGATGACAATTAAAAGTTTTATTTTACTCGCTGTTTTATATAAAACTTTACAAAAAAATAGCTTATATTAACAATTTATTGAAGTAAATATATGTTCAAGCTATTTTAAAAGTTGATGGAGTTAAACATATTTATGTAGTTCGATAAAGTTTCAAAAACTAATCTTATTAGTACTGGACAAGTAGTTAAACTGTATTCATATTTATGTTAGTGTTCGATTAGATAATCAAAAAGTTTATGTGGACCAGGTGCAAAGACCAAATAGTTTTAGCATTTTCTTTAATTGTTAAACAAACAATAATATATAATTTTATACAAATATTAACATTAGTTTTTATATGATATGAGCTGTTTTTATTAAGAAAGCATTTTATTTTTAAAACTAAAAAGTGTGTTTAAAACTAAGTAAAATGCTTGAAGTATTTTACATGGTTTCCTCGTTTTCTACTGTTTTTAGTTTCTCAACTGCAAACAATGTTCATAATCAACAGCTAAAATTTTAAAATTGTAACTAATAAAGTTTAACAAATTTTTTTAGTGTAGAATATCAATTTATAGATAAAATATATAAATATTAATTAAAAGTTTCTATAACAAAAAGTTCTATATATTTACTCTGGTCTTTATAATTAGGCTTGGAACAAAAAAATAAAGTAATCTATTGAAATGATTATTTAAATACATTTTTAAATTAATATAATATACAAATCAGTAGTTATCTTTATAGTTTTTAAAAACTCTGAACTAATATTAGCACTTATAAGAATAAATTATTATAAATGCATTTCAAAATAGTCTGTCATTATAAGTTAAACTATGTATTAAATGTTACATATATATATAAATATTACTTTAGAATGCTGTTTCATAATTATAATGTATATATTTTTAAAGATGTAAGTATTCAAGTACCCTAAAATAGTCCTGAAATCACTTTTAAATCTTCGCTGGAGATAAATAAAGTACTGTTCAGCAAGTTCAAACTAGAATTATTAAAAAATATAATTGTTTTGTTTTTGTATGTTTTTTGATCACTACAAACTTTATGTTGGTAATTTAGTTTTATGTTTAATATTTTTATTGCTTTTTCGTCAAACAATTAATAAAAAAATATATATAACAACTTCTAACTCCTTTCTATTACACAGATATTATCATTTATTAACCCACCTAGAATTGAAAAACTGCATTGTTTTACGATTGAGAAATTGACAAATATTTTATCAGTAAAATTATAAGCTAATCTGGTCAATATAAAATTTAATTAGTTAATCATCTTTGTTCAATATAAATAAATAAAACTATAATAGATTTATATACACTTGAAAATAATCCTAAATAAGTAACTAAATAGAACAAAAACTTAATTTTATTGCTGTGTAAAACCAAATAATGAAAACATAGTAATAACATTCATAAAGTAAGCACTATATTAATATAAAAGTAAAAAACTAAAACGAAACGCAATTTTTACAAACAATTTTTCTACTCAATTTTAGTCTAACTTGTATTTGATAAAACTAGTATTATTCAAGTAATTACCCTCTTTTATCTTCTTCACTGACCAGCTATCATTGAAAACGTCATAGATAAATACTATTGTTTTTAATTTGTCTAATACATTAGAAACACCATAACTTTATGACCAACACAAACAGCTTGAGACTCTAATAGTTCTATAGATTTTATCAGAGCTGCTTTGACACTAGTAAATTGACTTGAAAAACTTTCAAATACTTCATAACTCGTATTACCATATCCACCAATAACAAACAACTTGTTACCCATGCTGACTGAAGCATGGTTATGTCTTTCTTCAATCATATCAGGTTAAATAAGTCCATTCGTTTTCGTAATAATCATAAGCTTCAACTGATTTTTTTTTGTCGACCACCAGATATAACAATTTTGCCTTAAAAAACTGTACAAGCTGCATCACATCTTTTTTGTTTTGTATTAGCTAATTGAAACCATTTCTTACTTTTTAAATTGTAAACGAAACATATACCAGTTTCATAAATCACATATAAGCTTTTCTTAAAAGAGCAAAAATAAAAATAATTGTCGTGCAAGTTCAATTTCGTTTCATTTAACCAAGTTTTAGTTTTATTACACAATCTTTTAACAGAACTATTGAATGAACCATTTTTTAAATACCCACCAAAAGTAAATAGATCAGAATTAACAATAGCTGTTTTACATCTATTAATCTCCTCTGGCATGGAAGTTAAATTTTCACAATTTAGATCATGACCATCTAGTCTATAAACACTTTTTACAGCTTTAAGATTCTTTCTTCCTCCACAAACTAAAATACTGAAATCATCTTGGTTGCAATATCTATTTTCATACAAAATGTTTGGTGGAAAGTCAAAACTTTTTCCTCCTTGCATCATTACTTCTGGTTTTGAACTTGACATTAACGACTTCAATTAGCGTTATAGTATTTAAAAATATATAAAAGAGGTAATAAGTAGATATTGGCACAACTAAAATCTCAGAAGTTACATACTATCAGTTTGCAATGATTAGATTATTAAAGTTTCAAAAAAAAAAATCGTTTGAATCATTTCATCAACAGTAGAAAACACTTTATTTATGTATATTTTAAAACAGACTAACATTAACAATCTTTATTACTTTACACGTCTTATAATAAAATTTAAAAGTTTTTCAATGTGTGATATGTACATAAAAAAATTAGTTACCTAAAAGTTTTTATTAATTTTATTTTTAATTATCGGTTTAGTTTTCTTATTTTAGTAGTTTAAACTGTAATAAATTTCTAACTAGTTAAACTATAACTTTTAAAATATGGTTAATTTGTCGAATATTTAATTCTCAAAAGTTTAAATTTTTTGTAGCCTACATTTCATCGATCAAAATTTAAAAGGTAATTTAGTAACAAAAAGTCATTTAAAAGTCTTCCTGGTAAACAACAAAATAAAATTGTAGAACTACCTCGTAAGTAAAACCTAAAAATCAAACTTTAGCACAAAGTAACAAAATTAAAAACAACAATGTTTTTACATAGATACTAACGTATAAATTTTAACTTCAATGTTTTTAATGAATTTTTTTTTACTTATTTGATTAAATAGATCATAATATAATATTGTTTTTCGTAACAAGGGTTCGTAATCGTAATAATAAAAGTTGATTTGTTTATACTTCTTAACCCAAAAGTTAAAAGTTTTTATAATTTTTTTTTTCTGAATTTTAAGTTGTTAAGCTTAGTAATTAAATTCTGTTGAATAAGTAAAACTAAAGAAGTACGAATGTTTACAATTTTATTATTATTTTATTTACTAAATTATAAAACTAAGAAATTTTGTGAAACTAGCTTCACTATTAGTTTTAATACATATTTAACATTTTTCAAATATTTAAACTTTAATTTCAACTATTTCTATTAATGTAATTTTTTGACCATCATATTGTTAGTACACAAATTTAGTACATACTATATTGTTTTTTTTGCTTTTAAAATTTTTATAGCTGTTTAAATTTTTAAATGCTTTTTCTACTTAATTAAACATAATAATATTTAAAAACATACTTAAAACAGATGGAACCATATTCTTAAGTTTAATACTACTTTATAGTATTACGTAATAAATTAATCATGTTGTTTATTATATACAATTTCTAGATTTCTAAAATTGAAAATATGAATCAGTAGGACTGATATATTTTTTCATTAAAACTGAGCGTGAATATTCTTATCTAAGAATGAAAACAGAGGAGAAAACAGAAGATGAAATTTTACACTCTAATTACCAATGAAAAAAACAATCAGAATTATTGAATACAATTAAAATAAAATTGTAAACATTTGTGCTTCTTTAATTTTACTAATTCAACAACATTGGATTTTTTGTACACATCACATCATCGAAAACAGTTAACTGTAGTTCAAGGTAAACATTATTTTATAGTAAAACATTAAAATATGTAAACAGGAGGTTCATATTTAATTAAACATTTAAATAACAGTATTTTACTGCTGATAAAATATTTATGTTAAAATGAATTAATAATTTTGGAGTTTTAGTAAACGTTACAACTTATGTCTAGTCTATAGAGGTTATTTCGTTTTATTCATTCGAAACGTTTTTCTTGTAGATTTTAATTACATATTTATTTGACACACATATCTTAAAATATGCGTAGATCTCTTTAGTTAAATAAAGTCTTTTATGACAAGTATCTAGTATTCAAAAACTTCTTAAAAGCAAAAAGTTAAATTAAATAACTTAATAAAACCAATTTTAAAAGTCAAACAAATAAGGACACCTATCAAAAATCAGAATTTTATTCACAAAAGTTAATTTAAAGACAATAATGAATTTTGAATGTTTATTTGTAACGGTAAAAGCTACCCTACCTATAGTTTATATACTTTAGTTTCTAGTACATAGTTAGAGATTAAATATTGTTTCAATTTTTATTTTGTAAATGGTGACTCATTCATCTACTATTTTAAAAATTTTAGTACTGAACAAAAAAGCAAACGCAATAATCATTAAAATAATTAAAAATAAAAACTTTAAAAACATTTCATTTATAATTGGTGTTATTAACTAAAAACTTAAATTAAAAACTATTTATAAATAATTAGCCTGTTGATCAAATATTACTCTTAAGTCAGTAGTTGTACTTAAGCAAGTATTTTAGTATCTAGGAAAAAAGTTAGAATATTTTTTACTTGTTTAAATTTATGATTTTTGATACAGTTAAAATAGTAAATTATAACCTACAAGTTTTTGTTTAATATGAAAACTTATGCATCATTTAAAATACAAACTTAAAGAAAAAGAAGTTTTCAACCAACTTAAAGTTATTTTAGAATGTTTGTTTTTAATTTCAATAGGGAAATATATAAATGTGGCTGCATTATTTCTTTAGTATTTAGTAATTTTAGTTGAATTAGTGGTCAAAAAAATTCTTAAAACATGTTGAATACATTCTTTTACGTATAGTTGTAGATACGTTTTCCTTTGTATTAATATTGTACGACGTTTTAAAGGTTTAATACTTAAAAAACAACAAAGCTAAATTTGAAAGATTAAAAAAACATAAAATATGCTATCAAAATATAAAAATTATTATAAAAAGATTTTCTGATCAACAAACCATAGTATCATTAACTAATTGTTATTTTAATTATACGTGTGTTTATTAATTTTGTATTTTAGGCGTAATAATTACAACCTCTTTTATTTTGTCAATTTATAAGTTTCGTACGTTTTAAATAATTTACTAATTATTTAATTTATTTTAAATAATCAGTTGAAGCATATGACTTAAACATTAAAAAAAGTTTTCTAGTAAAAATACGTTAAGATTTTTCATACAATTTATACGCATATCTCATCTTTGACAGAGTTTAGGAGTTGTTTAAGTAGTTGTTTCTTTTAATAATAAATAATTTAAACTTGAAATCTAATATCAATGGTAAAACTTATCTTAAAAATAAAAAAATGTATTTTTATTTTTCTTAAAGTACTCTTGTGTCACCTTTTTTTTTTTAATATAGCATTGCAAATTAACAACAATTTTTTTTATATTTGTGGTTTATAGTTATCTGTTACACAACACATATTAATCTTTGAAATTTCTCTGAAACTAAATGGAGTCGTTTTTGTCAAGTTCAAACTCAAAATCAACAGTGCAGCAAAGAAAAATTTTTGATTTTCCACCCAAAATTTTGTATGAAAATAGATATTGCAACCAAGAAGATTTCAGTGTTTTAGTTTGTGGAGGAAGGACTGAAAACTACAAGGTTGTTAAAACTGTTTATAAACTAGATGGATGTGAATTAAAATGTAATAATTTTACGTCGATGCCAAATGAACTGTTTGATTGTCAAACAGTTTTTATCAATTCAGAACTATTTGTTTTTGGTGGATATTTGCAAAATGATGGCTTTAATAGATCAGTTAGAAAATTTTGTAATAAAACACAAACTTGGTTACATGTAACGAAATTACATTTTTATAATAAATGTTTTTGTACTTGTTCCTTCAAAAATAACTTATATTTGGCTTATGAAGATAAGATGTTTATTGTTTACAATTTGAAAAAAGACAAATGGACCCAACTAGCTGATACAAAACAAATAAGATATAATGCAGCTTGTACAGTTTTTGAAGGCAAAATTGTTTTTACTGGATGCGATGATGGTATGTCAAAATCAGTTGAAGCATATGACTATTTTGAAAATAAATGGATTTATTTACCTAATTTGATTGAAAAAAGATATTGTCATGATTCAGTTAGCATGGGTAACAAGTTGTTTGTTATCGGTGGATGGAAAACTACTAGCAGTGAAGTTTTTGAGAGTTATTCAAGAAAATTTTCTTATATTAATTTTGCTACAATAAACAATATAAAACCAACCATGAGTAAAGCTATTTGTATTGGTAGTAAAGTTTTAGTATTTTTTAAGGTGTTTGCGGCATCGGAAATAAAAGTATTTATTTATGATGTTATTCATGACAGCTGGTCAGAAAAGAAAGTTGAAAATGTGAACAATTTAATTTGGTCAAGTTATATTAAGTTTAATTCCGACTATCATTGAGTATATAGCTTCTCTGTTTAATATTAGTTTTAATTACTTTTAGTTTATTACAGACAAAACTTTATTTTTGAAATTTTTTTTAGTGATTTAATTGCTATTTGTTATCATTTATTTTAATAAATAAGTTCGCTATTTTGTTACGTACCTTTGTTTATTAACATGATTTTAATATAATTTCAAGATAAGACAACTTCAATAAACCAAATGAAAAAAACACACAAAAACCCTTTTAAATAATCTGATTAAAACTATGTATCCTTTATTACCTTACACTTATTTAACAAAAATTTTTATTAGTATTTTAACTAGATTAGTCCCGTAATATTTAGATGAGTAAATTAGTTTAAGGTTAGCCCAAAGTAGAACATTAGATAATATAACATTTTTAATGATGAAAAGTATCGAAAAACGCTTATAACTCATTTTAAACTCTGTTGTCGTAAGGATTTTTTTGTGGTTAAATAACACTTTGAAATTAACATATAAATAATTTTGACTTTCAAAAATTTGTAAAACTTGAACCTTTTCGAACCTTATCTCTGATTCTATTCCAAAAGTTAAATGAATTATGAAACATTTTTGAGTATTGATACAACTTTTTTTAAATTTTAATATAGCGTAGTTGTACAAAGTTATAAAAAACATAGTAAAAGCAAAACAACAGTTTGGTTAATATAATGATCTTTCAATTTACAGAAACTAAAAATTTATTCAGTTTAGGTTTTTCTTTTTCAATGAGCATCGATTACAAACTATGAAACTTTTACACCTTTTAAGTACATTAAAGTTATTATCGATATTGAATTTTGACAAGGTACACGCAAGTACGTGCAAGTACGCAAAAATTGCGTTTATATTTTACTTTGTGGTCACCAATTCTTCTAAACATTTGAAAAATGGTCTCCTAATGTCGGTGATGCTATGATCTACAAATCAGGTATACTTATGTACAACATTCGCATCAAATTTTTTAAATAACTTCAAACATTTTAATATTTATTTCCTAAACAGTATTTTAAAGAAAAAAAAAAGTGTTAATAATAAAATCTTAATAAGTTTTAATTTTATTATTTGATGTTCTATTTTTTGAATTGAAAGATTGTTATTAAAAGAACTCTTAAAATATTTTAAGTTATATCATTAGTAGATACCTCTAAATGTTATATATCTTTAAATTATATATTTCTTTAACCGAGCATTGGTTGAATACAAATTTGAATACAAACATCGTTTTTGGCATTGCCGGGAAATGGAAGGTGAGCATACTGGCCAATACATTTGTAGTTACATTCAAGATATGGTTAGTAAATGGAATATTACCTTAGATCATGTTCTTTTTTAAACAAGACAGTGCTTTTTGTAGTTATTTTGATTTATTACTGTTGTATAACAATTTAGAAAGAAATATTTTTTAAACTTAATAAATAAAACAGAATAATAATCAGAAAATTTAAATAAAAAAGCTTTAAGATACTTGATTTGTTTTATTTCTTGCAATGTCTAAATAATAAGAATATGGTTACATTACAGCTAAATTAAAAAATTATAACATTTTTTTTGTTACGTTGTTTTACCAATGTACAAAATATTTTAAAAACTATATATTCTACTACTATAAAAAAAGACCATTCATAAAGCTTTAAATGTTATAGCCCTTGTTCATTTATAAATCATGGTATTTTTGTTGTGGTATGAAGACTACTTTATGGATTAACTTAAAAAAAAATATCGACATTATTCAGGCCATCAATAGTTGGTATAATATGTTTTGTGGCCGTACTGTTCAATAATTGTTTGGTTTGTAACAACACTTAAAAAGTTTCAAGTTAGCTTGTAATTTAGAACGGTTTGAAAAATATAACAACTGTATGGAAACTGAAGCTTTTATTTATATTTTAACATAAATTTTAAAGCTAAAGCATGTAAGAATTGCGAAGTACATTATTTTATCAGGTTTAGTTTGTAAAAAGTAAATATTTATAAAAAAATCATTATAACTGCCATTGTTATGTTATTCTAAAAAACTTATTAATTCGTTTTTAGAGTAGTTAACATTTTAGTATAATACGTTACTGGGTTAATTATCAAAGTTTTAAAGCATAGTTATTAGTCTATAAACATTTTCTGGTCACAGGCAAATTAAAAAAAAAATTTGCAGTCCCCAGTCGTTTTTTAGATTTTATATTTCCTTTTTAGCCTAAGGAATTTAAGTGTCAAAATTCCAGTAAATTTTTCGCTTTCTCTCTTTTACAACTTAAACCTTTAAACATCTTATATACTTACTTTCTAATTATTATAAGTGATCAACTATATAGTAACTCAATTTAATTACAACGATGAAAAAGGTTTAAAATTAATGCTAACATAACAGTAAAGCATTAAATAAATGTAACAAATTTATTGATCAAAAATATTCTAAAAGTTTTAATCTGAATTATACTTAATGAAATGGATTAAATCATACTATTTACGACTTTAAATTTTTTCTGACTGCCTGTAATTATTAACAGCATAAATAATTACTTTTTGTTTCAAATGATTTCCACGGCATGAAAAGTACAATAATTTTATTACCAACACAAACAGCTTTACAGCTAAAATGTTTTGTATTATTGACAAATATAGAATAATACGAGTGAACTTTCTGGAAAAACTGTCAAATACTTCACAGCTTGTAACATCGTATCCATCAATGATAAACAATTCATTACCCACTCTAACTAAATCATGACAAACTCTTTAAATAAATCCAGGTGTTTTTATAACAGTCATATGCTTCGACTGACCTTTTTTTTCGACCTCTAGATAAAACAACTTTACCTTCAAAAACTGTACAAGCTGCATCATATGTAATTTGTTTTGTGTCAGCTAATCTTGTCCATTTGTAACTTTTAATATTGTAAACGAAACATTCACCACATACAAGCGTTTTTTGAAGAAGCAATAATAAAATAATTGTTTTGAAGATTTATATACGTTTTAGTTTTAGTTTTATTACACAATCTTACAACAGATGTATTTATTAACCAGTTTGCACATACCCACCTAAATAAATAGATCAGAATTAACAACATTATTCATAAAGCTCTTTTGACATTGCAGCAAACATTTAACAATTTAGTCTAGGACCATCTAGTTATAAACAGTATCAACAACAATTTTTTTTTAATTCCTCCACAAACTTAAACACTGAAACCATCTTGGTTGCAGTATCTATTTTCTTACAAAACTTTTTTTTAGGAAATTAAATATTTTTATAAACTGCATTGTTACTTTTGGTTTTAAACTTGACAAAAACGACTTAATCTAACTTTACAGGATTTTCCTGTGTGTTACTTGACAGAAAAATACATAGATAGTAACTTCATACTTAATCTAATTCTATGTATTTTTTGTGTAATCTTAAAAACTCTGCACCCCTATATGAGTTTCGTGTACCCTATACATTTCATGCAAGCCCAAAAAACTTTTCGTGTAAACTAGTATGCACTAGTATACAACTTGACGACCACTGGTTTATATTATTAAAATATTAAAAACTTTGAAAAAAAAAATAACGAACCTTGAGAACACAGCATACCAAGAACACAGTTTAAGAAAAAAAGGTTATATTTTCTGGTTAAAACATTGATTAGAATTAAAATTATAAGAAATAAACATTTTTTTACAGGGCCCCACAAAATAATTCTAACCCCAATTCAGTTGATTTCTTCTTTGCAAAAAATGCTAATCGAGCTCAGAAATGCTTCGCAACATTGTTTGTTGTTATTTAGTAAACTGGTCCTTTAAAAAAAAACTCAATATTTTAGTTTTTTCGAACTACGCTAAAATCGAGTAGTAGAACAAAGCAAATTTTATCTAAACATTTTTAATAGTTTAACTTTTATTAATAAAGTTTTTATTAATAAAAAGCTAAAGAAATCTTAAAAAAAAAAGTGAAAAACATTTTTTATTTTCATTATCAATATATTAATTTGATAAAGAAAAATTTCCTAATATACTGTAAAGTTAACTGCTTTTTTAGATAATACTAAAACAACAATTTATCTATTTTAATATTGTATTCTGATTTTTCGTATTGCAATAGTATTGACTTTTAGTATAAAAACATGCTAAAATAAATAGATATTAGTTTTGAACGAGTAGTCATTTTCTTCTCATTTGGGCGCACAGATGATTTGGTCTTAATTAAAAAACCAAAAAAAAAAGCAGTAAATTAAACTAGTAAAAAACTATAACTAAAAAGCGTTTTTTAAAGCTTTGTCGTTCGAGATGTAAAATTATTATTTAAGTTTTGGCATGCAAAAATAACAAATTGTGTAAAATTATGTTTTAAGTTTTTGCCATGCAAAACCGACACCTTTTGTAAAAATGACACCTTGTGTAAAAATGACAACTGTGTGAAGAAGTAAGCTGTGTAACTGTTTATTTAATAAATTAAACCTAACTTGCATTTTCAGTCTTTTTTGAACTTCAAGGAATAGTATGTAATAAAAACTCAAGAAAGGGCAAGTGTCAGAAATTAACGAAGGTATACTTTTGTGCAAAGTTTCATTTTTGCCTGGATCATGGCTTTTGTACGGGTTAACTTTATTTTCTTATATGTTCTATAAAGTTTTTGTTTATAATTCATTGCTTAATTTTTTTATTGTACTTCCACTTTTACTTTTTTAATCTCTACGGTCTATTTTTATTTTTTTTTAATACATTTTATCTATTTTTTATCTTTTCGTTTTTACTACTACCCCTTCATTGGTTCTTTCTACATAAATTAAGGACTTTTGTAAGTAACTTCGTGCAAAAGTCTCGAGGTTAAATAAGAAATTAAAATTAGGATAAGTATTAAAATCATTCTAGTTAAACTAAATCATAAGTTTAAGATTTTTTAATATATTAGATATTGCTATTTAATAAACTGTGCTGTTTTCATTATAATTATTATTAGTAATATGATAAAGTTAAATTTAATTGAACACTTAAAATCATAAACGTAAACAATTTTTTATCTGTTACAAAAAAACACTAAGCAAAACTTTAAAATTTTATTATAAACAAATAATAAAAAGTTCAAAAATATACAGTTTTAAAGTTTTAAATATTATATATCCTCTATTGTTACAAGTGACGTAAGACTGTTTTTCAAACTGTACATAAAATTCATGAAAAGTATAAGATGTGTATCAATAAAGTAAATAGTTTATTAAAAATGTACATTTTTTAAGTTTTTAAATACAAAATATTATATACCAGTTTTGTTTCCGACTATTTCCTATTGCCTCTGTATTTTAATGTTTTTTTTGTAAAACTTGCAGTATTATTAGTTTATTTAACTTTAAATTTTTATACTGTTTAACTAAGCTGAATAAGCAATTAAATACAAATATAACTAGTAATTTAAAATAAGTTTCGACAAGACAATTCTGAGTTTTCTAAAAATATCACATCTTTGAAAACAGTTAACTTTTGTTCAACGAAAACATTTTTTTATGTAAAACATTAGAATATGTGTTAATAGGTTTAGTTTCAATTGAGCTATTAAACAACACTAATTTTACTGTTGATAAAATGTTTATAAACAGATTATCTTGTTTACTTTTTAAATTTTGATAAACATTAAAACTCATTGTAAGTAATGTTTAAATATGTTATTTTTATTTTAATCAATTAAAAACTGTTTCTTGTAAAAAACTAGTTATACTAAAACACTAGTGTTACATTTTCCAGATATCTGAAGTTAAGTACTTTTGTCAATTTTATAACCAGAAGTAACAATGAAAGAAAGAAAAAAGTTCTATTTTCCACCAAAAGTTTTGTACGAAAATAGATATTGTAACCAAGATGATTTCAGTGTTTTAGTTTGTGGAGGATTGAATAATAATAGTAGAAATTCGGTTAAAAGTATTTATAAACTAGATGTTTGTGAACTAAAATGTAAAAAACTTACTTCAATGCCAAAGGAACTTAATAGTTGTAAAACTGCTGTTATTAGTTCAGATTTATTTGTTTGTGGTGGTAAAACAAAAAACAGTGAGTATGATAATTCTATCAGAATGTTTTCTAATAAAACTAAAACTTGGTCGTGCAGAACGCAACTAAATCTACATAAATGTAACTTTTGTCTTTGTTCTTTCAAAAACAATTTATATGTAGTTTATAAAAATGGCACATGTTATGTTTACAACTTGAAAAGTGACGAATGGATTCAATTAGCTGGAACAAAGAAAAAACAAAGTTCTGCAGCTTGTACAGTTTTTGAAGGCAAAATTGTTGTTACTGGAGGTTATTCTAAGTCAGTAGAAGAATATGATTATTATGAAAATAAATGGACTTATTTACCTGATATGATTGAAAAACGATTTTGGCATGATTCAGTTAGCATGGTTAATAAAATGTTTGTTATTGGTGGATATTATACTTTAGGTTGCGAAGTGTTTGACAGTTCTACAAGAAAATTTTCTTGTATTACTTCGTCCAAAACACATTGTATGGACCTAAGTGAAGCTGTTTGTGTTGGTAATAAAATTTTAGTTTTTTGTGTGCCAAATATTTCAGTAAAAACAAAAGATTTTATTTATGATGTATTTAATGATAGCTGGTCAGAGAAGAAAATTGAAGATGTAAATGATTAAATTTATTCAAGTTATATTAAATATAACTCATAATATTAATTAACAAAAAACTTCTGAGTTCTATAAACTAAAACTAATTATTGATTTATCACGGCTATTTTCATACTTCGTTTAATTTATCATTGCTGTTGTTAAGTTTGCTAATTTTTTATACATTTTTTACTTGGATAAATATAAATAAATATTTTGCTATTTTGTTTCTTAATGTTATACATTTGAAGTAATAAAAAAGTAAGTTTTATCGAAGTTGTTGTAGAATAGGATGAGTCCATTTGAAGACTGACATATTTTTTACAAACAATTAAAAACTTTTACTTTTCACTTTTTTCTACAGTTTGTGAAATTATCAAAACTAAAAATTACATTTATCTCTAGTCAAATTACCCATGCTAGCTATAGTATTATAGCTTTTTACTTTATTCATAGAAAGTAAAAAAAATCATTATTTTCATAAACAATCATGTGTTTAATTAAATGTTCTTGAAACAACAATTTTATCCTCAAAAACTGTACAAGCTGCGAAATATCGTATTTCTTAAGTGTCAGCTAACTGGAACTGTTTGTTTTTTTTTAGATTGTAAACCTAACATCTAAAATTTGCTTCAACTAAACATATAGTTTTTTTCTTGGAGGAACAAACGTTAAATTCAATGTTGTCTACAGATAACAGTGTTTTAGAGAACCCAGTTTTAGCTTTATTACAAAACTTTTTAATGAATTTATTGAGTTCAGACCATTCTCCGAAACATCAATCTATAAAAAATTTATCTGAATAAATTTAAGTTCGCGAATATTTAGTTTATAAACAATCTTAACAACATTGTAATTTTAATTTCTTCCTTCACAAATTAAAACACTGAAATCATTTTGGTTGCAATTTCTATCTTAATAAAAAAAATGGCGGAAAATTAAAACTTTTTCTTTTCTGCACTGTTGATATTGAGTTTAAACTTGTCGAAAACGACTTCATTCTCAGAGAAATTTCGAAGATTACTATGTGTTGTGTAACAGATAATTATATAAGAAATATATTTTAAAATGTTTGCTGAAACTTTGTAACGCTATTTTATATGGTTTACACTAGAATATTTTAACTAGAATGAAAATAGTTTTTTATTTTTTAGATAATTTTTACTTTAATATAATATTACAAGCTTAATTTTATATTTAAATTTAAAAAAAATCAGATATTTAAAAAACTTCTAATACGGGATATGCGTATAAAATTTTGTGAAAAACATTATTGTATTTTTATTTAGAAACTTATTCTAATGATTTGTTTAGTTTCCTGGTAAATTATTTTAAAAAAACGAAACCTATAACTTGACAAAAAAATATGTTACAATTATCACGTCTAAAATAAAAAATTAACAAACATACATATAATTAAAATAAAACTTAATTAATCATATTATAGTTTGTTGATTAGAAAAACTTTTTTTTAGAATTTATTTTTTTGGAAATTTTTTTAATTACTGTTTAATAAGTATCTTATACTGTACTTTGTTTATATAGATTTATTTAATATTATTTGTTAGTTATTAAATGTTTAATTAATTACATTTTATCATAGATGTGAAAGTACTTTAAAATTAAAGGTGTATATAAGAAACGAGGAACAAAGTTTATTTTTTTAGGTACAGAATATAAAAAAAAAAATTACATGCAAACATAGAAAATAATATATAGTTTTGAAAACACAACAAAATGTTGGAAATTAGTTCAAAGATAAGAAAATAATGTTTCGTCAACATGTAGCGTACTTAACACAATTAACGTCATCTACTAGACCTTCAACATTTATATCACAGCAATGATTATTGACAATATCGTAATTATATACTCTAGTTTTTCTACTATCCACAGAAAATGCTATAATATTATAACCAATAATAACAGCTCGTACGCGCCGAGAATAAATATTTGATTTCAACAAAGTAAAACTTCTAGAATAACTTTCAAAAACCTCACAACTTGTAGCATGGTGTCCACTGATAACAAACAGTTTATTTCCCATGCTAACTAATGCATGGACATATCTTTCCTCAATCATATCGGGTAAATTCGTCCATTTATTTTCATGATAGTCGTATGCTTCTACTGATTTCAATATCTGATCAGAGTTGTAACCTCCACATACAATAATGTTTCCTTCAAAAACTGTACAAGCTGCAAAACATCTTTCTTCTGCTGTATCAGCTAAATAAGCCCATTTGTCATTTTTCAAATTGTAAGCATAACATAAACCAGCTTTGTTAATTACATATAAGTTTTTCTTGAAGGAGCAAACACAAAAATACTTGCAGTCTTGAGGTAATTGCGCTTTAGTTGACCAAGTTTTAGTTTTGTTACCAAACTTTATGTTAGACTCATTGAATTTTACATTTTGAGAAAACCCTTTACCGTATTCATAATTATTCGAAAACCCACCCAAAATAAATAGTTCTGAATTAACAACAGCAGTTTTACATTCTCCAAGAGAGATCGGCATTGAAGCATAATATTCACATTTAAAATTAGGACCTCTTAGTTTATAAACACTTTTGACAGTTCTTACAGTTCCAATTTTACAATTTATAATCTTTCCTCCACAAACTAAAATACTAAAATCATCTTGGTTGCAATATCTGTTTTCATACAAAACTTTTGGTAAAAGTCCTAAAGTTTTTCTTCCTTGCATTGCTACTTCTGGTTTTATACTTGTCAAAGAAGACTTCATTTAACTTACGAGATCTAAGCAGATTAAAAATATGTGTGTCAGATAAATATGCAATTAATTTCTACAAGAAACACTTTTTGAATGAATGAAATAAAAATAACCTCTATAGACTAGACATAAAATGTAATGTTTAGTTCAACTCAAAAAGTAAAAATTCATTCGAACTTAAGTATTTTAAGAACAGTAAATATACTTTTACTTAATAGTTCAATTAAAGATAAACTTACTGTTTACATATTTTAAAGTTTTACATAGAAGAGAATATTTTCCTTGAACTACAGTTAGCTGATTTTGAAGATGAAATATGTAAAAAAAGTTCGTTGTTTTTTTAGAACTTTTATTAAATAATTAGCTTTAGTTATATTTAATTGTTTGTTTAACTTAGTTAAACAGCACAAAACTTATAAGTTAAATAAATGAAAAACACTGCATTTACAAGTATGTCGAAGCAAAAGTAAATAAAAGTATACATAGGTAAAAAGGTTTATTAGATTACAGATATTATTTTGGTTAAAAAAACATATGTACTAATATATGTATGTATTTTAAATATTCTTTTTATTAATACAAGTTTTTTATAGTTTATCAATTTAACGTAGAATTTAAAAAAATTGTAAATTAGATACTTACTAGACTTACTGACTTATGTAACTTGAAATACTACTGTTGTCTTTAAATACCTTATAAATATGGATTTTTTAACCAACTGAAACAAGAAGATTAATCCTGAAAATTTAAAAATACATTTTAGTAAAAAATATATAATAAATAATTTTAAAAATAGTTTAAGTAAAAATCAAACAAAAAAAGTTTTTTTAGAAAATGAAAGATAGGCCACACCTTACGCTACCATTAGTTAACATAAACTAGTTTTGAGTGATTAAAAAGGATTTTTAAGTTTTTTTTTAATTTATGTTTGTGTTAGGCGTATAAGAATCTTAGTTTTTTTTGTTTTCTTTTCTTTATATTTTGTCTTAATTAAACAATATCATATTCTTTTATTTTGTATATCTTTGCTCAAAGTTAAAATATAAATCAGTGATTTTATTTGAATTTTTTTTAAATCATACATGTATTCTTTATAGTCTAAAAAATTATTTTTATTAAAAACAAAAAAAAATGTATGTAAGTTTTCTAAAACTGCCAGGGTTTAAAACCCTATTTTTCAAACATACAGTACAGACATATAAAACTGCTTCAGTAATTGTCTTTAATATTTTTCTTCTACTTTTTACATATTATTTAAAAAAAAATATGTATAACTAAACTTATTGATTATAGAAAATTTTCAACTATCAACTAACGTTAAAAGCACCTAAATAACTTATTGATTTTATTGATTAATATCTGGGTCAGTTTTTGTTAATTACAAATGTAAAAGTATCGTCTCAAGAAAGAATAAGTTTTGATTTTTATTTAACACAAAAGTTTTTCGTTTATACTTTAACAACATTTTTAGCTAATAAAAACATATATTTAGTATTTAGGTTTCTTAGGTACGCACTTTTCAGGTAGTGCTGTTTCTTTTTTTTTTTTTAGTTAGTAATCAATCCAGCTTAAATGTTTTCAATAAAAAAGTGTTATCAACTATAATATGATTAGTAATACAGTAAACTCTAAGTAAATAACGATAAAGAAGTACATATAGTTAATCAAATCGTATCAAATCAAAACAACAAAAACTTTTATAAACTTTTACGATTAAAAGTTAAATTTATATTAAATGATATTCTTTTAATTTCTAATTGCTTTTTGATTAAATAAACTTTGTTATAAAATTAATACTTTTCGTAATTTAACTTTTAAAAGTTGAAATGTCATTTAAAAATATTATTTTACCTATTCAATCAAGTATAAGTATATTTATAGATATTTTTTCGGACTTTACCCACAAACGGTCGCTTCAGTACTTCGTACTTAAGCACGCTTGGTTAGATCACAACAGCGGTTTCTCGCGATTATTCCTGCCTGATGAGTCCTAATAAGGACGAAACCACTCGTACAATTGTCTCGGATGCTGGTATTGTATATCGTGCGATGAAGTTCATTGTTTATATATTTATATGGTATTAAATATGTACCTTGACGGTGGAAGAGTCATATTGATGGTTTCAAAAATGTTTTCATTAAATACTTAAAAATTAATCCCTGTGGTCAACGCATAAAAGATAACAAATTTAAAGAATAGTAAATGATAATTGTATGCGTTGCCTGATGTTAGTTTTTAAACTATCTAAGTTAAACATAACATAATCCAAACCATCGGTTGACACATAGACACTTTAAAGACACTAAGTTAAATTACAGTTTAAATAAAGTATTAAAGCTTAACTAACTTAATGTCCTAAGGTCAAGTTGTGAAAATTCAACACCATTCAGTTAAAAATAAATCATTGTTACTTTATAATAAATAAGTCCAAATTTTTAACGAACTATAAATACTAGATTTTATTTAAGCATTTGTTGTTTTAAACATATTACGTCATCACAACTTTACAGCACAAAATTAATATTATTAAGAAATATATTTAACTAATTAGTTCATTAATTTTGTATTTGTAGTTATACATACATTACTTTAATAGGTACGTAACTCGAACATAAAACTTAAATATTTGTTGTTAAAGAAATAAACAATTTCTAATGGGTTAGACTGTAAGAATGATTTGAAAAAATTAAAATTAATTAGAATTTTTTTAGTGTGATTGCTTCTTAAATGTTTGTGAAGAAAATTGATTAAAAAATAACATTGCTGAATTAGTGTTTTTGAAATTAATAATTTTTCATCCTTAATAAAGTAGTTTTTTTTTATTTTTTACTAACAATAAAACCTTTACTTTGCATCTATTTACATGTAGACAAAAATGTTTTTCTTAATAAAAATCAAATACAAGATATTTGCACAACTTTTGAGATAACAAAACAATTATACTATATTTATGTTCTAATTAAAAGTTTATAAGTTATAATTATAAAATCAAATCAAAAACTAAAAAACTTCTTTATTTTGATATAATTCAGATGTTGAAGTTAGAACTAAAACACCTCAAATCTAGGTTAAAATAATGCTAATTAAGTAAAAGTACTAAACAAATTATCATACTTAACATTTATTGCAGGGAGTAAAAACTAAACAAATATCTATAAAAATAACAAAATGCCTAATCATATAAACGCAGTATGACCAAAACAGTAAAATTTAAAACAAACACAAAATTTTATTACCAAAATTATTTTTATAAATTTTTATCTGATTTATACTTGTAAAGCTTACTTAGTCAAGTTATTTACAAAATTTCTTTTCTTTTTTGACCAGCTGTCATAAACAGTATAAAAATCGATACAATTGTTTCTGATGAGAAATCATTATCAGCAAAAACAAAACTTTTGCTACCAACCCAAACAGCTCAAAATAAAATAGAAATAGAAGCAGAATTGGTGAATGTAATTTTTATTAATAACTGCTAAACACTTTACTACTCGTATTAATAGATCGACAAATAACAAACAGTTTATTACCAATACTAACTGAATCAAGTAATCTTCTTGTTTTAATCGTAGCAGGTATAAAAGTCCATTTGGTTTCATAACAATAATATGATTCTAATTATATTATATTATATAACATTCTACTTTTATCTGTCTCTAATTATTATTTTTATACTTTACAAAAAAGTTCATTAAAAAAACTTTAGTTTGAGTAAGTTAAAAGTTAAATAAAATGAAATTACTATTTACATAAAAACAATGAGTTTAAAATAGTATAAATTATACACGAAGTTTGAAACTTTTACTGTTGATTAGTATTAGAGTAAGGTATGATCATACCTTTATGTTCTAAAATTTTTAAATAATTTTAGAAATTTTTTGTTCGTAGTTTTTACTGTTTACTACAAATATTATAAACGAATTGCTATGAAACTAAATATTATCTGTTTAAAAAACCATGAAAACAAAACGTATATAGTGACTATATCCTTTAATTGGTATCATATATTGAACAAACTTTAAACACTGTTTAACTGACATTTTTTTTAATTGATTAGATATAACTATTTCTCTTTGTTCAAATTTTGCTCAACTCATTGTTAAGTAAATGCTTATACAAGTACAGTAACAAACGTTCGGATTATCTGTTTTACGTATTACCAAATTTCAATTGCTCAATCGAATTTACTATATCACTATGTTTAACATGGTCAACATTTTTTTCAAACTAAATCTGGTAATATTTAGGATAGTTAATTTGCACCATTTTTAAAATATATCTAAGATTGTATCGATAAAATATAAAGACTTAGTTTGCTTTAAAGTTTGTTTTGAAAATAAATAGCACTATAAGTTAAACAATATATAAATAAGATAAGTGTCTTGGTTTAAAAACTGATAATTTTTTTGTAGGATATTAGTTTTAGATTTCTCTGTCGAATATTTATTTTGAATATCTTAAATTTTCTGAAGGTGAGTGAAGTCGATTATGTCAAATTTAAATCAGAATTAACAATGCAAGAGAGAAAATGTTTAGATTTTCCACTTAAAATTTTGTATGAGAACAGATATTGCAACCAAGACGATTTTAAGGTTTTATTTTGTGATGAAAAGATTGTCAAAAAAAAAAGCATATGTGTTTACGGAGTTCTTAGTCCTAATTTTAAAGGTAAAAATTATACTTCAATTCCATATGTATTTAGATATTGTAAAAATGCTGTTATTAATCAAGACTTATTTGTTTTGGGTGGATATTAAAAATATCTTAAATACAGTGATTTTTTTAAAACGTTTTGTAATAGAACTAAAACTTAGTCATCAAAAACCAGAACGAAGAAATAACTTGTGTTTGTTCTTTCGAGAAAAACATATATGTAATTTATGAAACTGGTAGTTGCTTTGTTTACAAATTGAAAGATGACAAATGGTTTATACTACCTGACTCAAAAAACGAAAAATGTAATGCAGCTTGTACAGTTTTTGAAGGCAAAATTGTAGTTACTGGAGGTGTAAGTAATTTTTGTGAGATAAGATCTGTAGAAGCATATGATTATTATGAAAATAAATGGACAAATTTACCTGATATGGTTGAATACAGAAAACATCATGCTTCAGTTAGTATGGGTAACAAGTTGTTTGTTATTGGTAGAATTTATAAATCAAGTTGAGAAGTATTTGACAGTTTTTCTATAAATTTAACTTTTATTACTTCTCCTACAATTGAATGTTTGAACAAATGTGATGCTGTTTGTGTCGGTTATAAAGTGTTGGTTTTTCCTATTTGTTGGAACTAGTCAGACACAAAAGTGTTTATTTATGATGTTTTTAACGACAATTGGTCAGAAACGAAAGTCAAAACTGCGAACATTTTTAACTGCCAAAATTTTATTAAGTTCAACTCAGATTGAAGTCTGAATCTCAGATTCTGAGTTTGTAGATTTCTTTTTGTATTGTGTACATTTATGTTCAAACTAGGTTAATTGTTAAAAATTTTTGTTTTACCAATAAATATCGAGTTTAGTATTATTTAAGTTTAGTTGTTTGTCTAGAAGAACTGTTTTAAACTGGTTGAGGTGTTTTATACTTATTGCATGAAAAACAATAAATTGGTAGAAGTAGTTAAAGTTAGAATTACTTCTAGTAATTATTTATATAACAGTTAAACTTAGTTTTACTTATAGTAATTAATTCTCTTAACTTTGATAGTCCCTAGTAAACATTTAGTTTCAATAATACCTCGATATAGTTTCGAAATAAAAAATTATTTCATAAAGCTGAACTACTTTTACTTAAAAATAAATGTTTTGCTTCATTTTACTAAAAGAGCTATATATCAACACCAAAATAAACATTTTTTTTCTAAAGTTAAATTACATTTTTGATTTCAAAAATATATTCAAACTAGTGTTCAGTATATACTTTTCAAAATTGAACTTTTTTTTTTGATTCACACATTAACATATTTGATTTAATTTTTTTACATGATTTTTTTTTTGTTTAGAATTTCTATGTCCTGGTCAAGACTTAAAATCTATATCAAAGTGGTATATGACTCGATAACCAAAAGGGTTTTCCATGCACTAGGTCCTTTTACTACACTTATGAATTTTTTTTGTAGCTCAATCTACAATATATATGTCTTTAAGATTTGATAAGAATTTACAACTGTAAGAAACTCTTAAAATGAAAAACTAGTTTAAAACTACTGATTTAAAAATTTACAAAATATTTTACTTGAAAAATGTTTAAATGAAGAAAATTTATACAAATTTACATCTTTTTAAACAGTTTACAGGTATATTAATATATCTTTACAGTAAAAAGATTGTTATTTCAGACAAGTGTAAGTTTGATAATTGTTTAAATTTCAAATTATTTTTGGAAAACATTAAATAATTAAAAACATTTTGTTCTACTCAACTAAAATATTTTATGTAATGTTTAATCATTTGTTTTAAACTTAATGTATTAAATAAACATTGAAGTAAGTAAGTTACGATGATAAATTTAATGTTCTTTAAATACTAAAATTCCTTTATTTAAACTTAAGTAATCAATTTCATTGTTAAGATTTATGCTTGAACTTTTAAACAACAGTACAAAAACTCTGTTTTATATAAGAAAATGCAATGTTTCACAACGTTACCTGTTTAACTATTTCTTATTAAGTAATCAAAAAAAAAAAGGAACGTTGTAGAACAAACAAGTAGTTGTAGTATAATAAAAATATTACTTAATAATATTTTTATATTTGATATTGAAAAAAATGTTAATAGTTCTAATGTTTTAATATATGTTTATAACTCCTTGTTGTATAAGGTAAAATGTAAAAGTACTACAAATATTATTTTGAAAGTGTTACCAAACTCGTTCAAAATTAAATTAAAAATAAAAATAACTTATTTATTGGTTAACAAAAACATTAATTTATATGTGTATAGTTTAAAATCATTTTATTTACACTTATCAAATAACTAAATAGTATTTTTTAACTTACTAATAACTTCTCCCAAAAGTAAAAGAAAGTGTTACTTTAATTTTTCAAACATGTTTATTTTTACTGTTTGCAAGAAACTATATATTTATTTTATTAGTATTTGTAATAGTTTACGAAAATAAAATCACAATTATATTTCGTTTAACTCTGTAGTTAATATTAAATGATTAATAACTTTTAAAACCTGTTTAGTAAGACGATACCCTACTATTAAACACAAAGAATAAAAAAAAAAGATTTGTTTTAAAAAATTTTCTTTAATGTATAGACATTAATAGTTTAGAATAAAATAAGGCCAGTGCTTTGAGTTTGAAACTTAAAACAACCTAATAAAAAATTTAGAAAGTATTTTTTGTAGGACAAAAGTTTTACTTTGATTTGTTAAAGATCACTCTGGAATATTTTAAAATTCTCTGAAATTGAATGATACTCAACACCAGAAGTAACAATGCCAGATAGAAAAACTTTAAAACATTTACCAAAAGTTTTGTACGAAAATAGATACTGCAACCAAGATGATTTCAGTATTTTAGCTTGTGGAGGATTTAATGCTGATACCATGAAAAGAGTAAACAGTGTTTTTAAACTAGATGGTCGCGAACTAAAATGTAAAAAGTTTACTTGCATGCCAGAAAAGCTATCGAGTTTTTGAATTGCTGTTATTAAGTCAAGTTTATTTATATTGGGTGGGTGTTCAGAACTTTATAACTTAAATGATACAGTTTATAAGTTTTGTAGTAAAACTGAAACTTGGCTTTGTGAAACGAGACTAGTTCGAAATGACGTTTTTAATGTTTGTTCTTTCAAGAATAACTTGTATGTAGTCTATGGAAATAGTGATTGTTTTGTTTACAATTTAAAAAATAAAATTTTTATCGAGTTAGCTAAACATAAACAAACAAGATATCATGCAGCTTTTACAGTTTCTTAAGGCAAAATTGTTATTACTGGAGGTAAAAGATATTGCCATGAATTGAAATCAGTAGAAGCATATGATCATTATGAAAACAAATGGACTTACTTACCTGATATGATTGAAAAAGAAGATTACATGCTTTGGTTAGTATGGGTAATAAAATGTTTGTAATTGGAGGATAATACGAGTAGAAAAATGTTTGATAGTTTCTCTAGAAAGTTTTCTTTACTTCGATAATATTCAAAAGATATTTTTTCTTCCTCTGTTCGAGCTTTTAGTATTGGCGATAATATTGTTGTTTTTTATACGAGAGAAAGCAAAGCAATAGTATCAATTTATGGTGTTGACAAAGATCATTGGAGTGATTTCGATGTAGAAGTCTCAAAAAACTTGTCTTATTATAGTTGTGTGAAGTTCCCTACGCATTGACAGTCTTAAGTTGTTCTCATTTATTTATAATTTTTGTTATGTTTTACAATTTAGAATTTTTGTTTTTGCTTAGTTTTTTGTGAAGACAGTCTCTTGTTTGAATTTAGTCTACACAGGGAATGTTATTATTTAGTATAAAATGTATTTAAAAATATATTAAAAAAAAAACACTGTGTGTTAGTAGTTGTTGATTTTATACATTTAATCTTGTTTTAACACTGTTTGAAATTAGCTAAGTTAACTTGGTGATATACTCAGTGCTTATTTTATTCATTTAAATTAAAATAAATGCTATTTAATTACAATTACAAAATTTTAAATGTTTTTCTCTGAATAATTTTGCATTTCGCAAAAATATTAACTTATTTTATTTTAAAATAAAACTCAAATAAATTTGTGTTAAAATACTATATGCCTAAATTACAATATATGAAACGTTTTTGGAGTTTTCAATTTTAAACTACAAAGAAAAATTTGAAAAGTAACCACATAACTAACTACTATTGCAATAATTTATTTATTATATATGTTGTAATGCTTATTATTACTGCATAAGCTAAAAACGATCTAATAATTATAATTTACTAAACATTTTTACATTTAGTGTATAAGTAAAACTGAGTAAAAGTTTAAAATTAATGAATAGTAACACTTAAAGTATAAAAACTGATTTGTTTTCGATTAAAAGTTTTCATTAATGATCTAAACAATATAGGAATTATTAATTAGAGCACTTTATAAGTAGTACTTAATACTAAAGATGTATGCAGTCCTGTGATAGTAAATGTTAATCTAACTTTAAGCAGTCGTTGCACAGCTTTTAGAGTTAACAAACATTTCACATTTAATATACTTATATAAAGAATAACAACTTTTTTATTTATAAAAGTTACCGAGAACATTGATTCGCATCTAAAGTAAAATTCTAAAATTATTAATAATTAACATTAGAAGTTATACTTTTTATATATCATCAGTACATTCTAAACATTTATGCCATCTTTGTTTAACAAATAAAAGTATGACTCAAACTTTAAAATATATATTAACTTAAAGTTAGTAGTGTTTTGTATAATTTAGATAGTTGAACACTACAAAGTTAAAAATAATTTTAACAACTGTGAAACATTTTTTTCAAGCACAAGTTTTGAACAACTAACAATTAAAACAAGGTGTTTTTGTATGATAGAATGATGCTCTGATATTACAATATTTAAGTTGTTTTGAAGATGTGTTCAGTAAAGTTAATCTTATATTTAAAGTTGTTTCTAGTATTTTTTATTGTTATGTAGCTAATTTACTGTTTAGCTTTTTAAAGAGTACAAAATCTTTAAAACTAAATATATTAAGTATACCGTAATTTATACTACTAAAACAAAATATTATTTAGGTGTTATGTGAAACACAAACTTTAGTTTAGTATTAAGATTCATAATAAATTTCAATACTTATTAATTCACATTTCAATTTAATTTATTTTAAATATATTTATAAATTTCAGTTTTGATACTTTTTTAAGTAAAAGTTTAAAATCGGGGTTGAATGTTAATATTTTATGTTTTTTTAGTCTTCAAAGAAGTATAAGAATACAAAACAAAAAGTATTCAAAACTTCAAATGTTTAGACTGTATAAAACTTTTTGTTTATTTAGACAAATACATATCATATAAAAGTATTCTGTTGTTAAAAGTGTTCTATATAAAACAAACAGGGTTAGTTGAAAAAATAAATAATATCTTTAACTAAACCACTAAATGTTTTGCCAACTTTTATATTTATAAATAGAGTTTCTTGTAAATGTGTATTTTTAATATTAAAATTTTCGTTTCAACTTTATGTTTTTTTACTTGTTATTACAACCTCTTTAATATTATCATACGCTTGTATAGTTAGTGAAAAATACAGTTGTAATTTACCTCTTGAGTTATATATTTTTATGAAAATAATATAAGTTTGTTAACTTAATCATTAAATTTTAGTTTTAACTATACTTATACGACTCTTTTTGATATTAAAATTATTTCAAACACAAAACTTCGCATTACTAAACTATTCTTTGTTTTAACTTTTATAATCTGTTCTTATTAATTGACTTTTTTTATCTTTGGTACTTTTTTTTTGGTAAAGCTCTATTTTTAAAGCTTATAAACTTGTTTTTATACATTAAAAAAGTTACTTTAATGAGATAACATTTTCAAATAAATAACAATTTTATCTAAATTGAAATTTAATTGTATAACTAAATACATTAACAACAACAAAAATAACAATTTTAAATAAGTCTATGCTTTAGCTTTTCTTTTTATACAAAGCAAATTACTTTAAACTATTTATAGCATAAAAATTACTAAAAAGTAAACATATAACAAAATAATTTCAAAAAAATTTATATTTTCATTTCAAACGTGTAATTTAAGTTTATTGAGTTTTTATTCACAGAGTATATAAATAAAATAAGTTTCATAAAATATAACTTTTAAAAGAATATGTTTAGTTTATAGTATTATTTTTTAATCGTTCTTATTAATTAAAAATTGAAATTTAAATAAGTTTGTAAATAGCTAGTCTGTTGATTTACTCATAAGTTAGTAGTTGTAGTTAATCAAACATTTTAGTATACATGAAAAAATTGTGAAAATAATGTTTTATATGTTTAATTGTAAGGTTTTTGTCACAGTTAAAATAGTGTATTCTAATCTACATATTTAGTATATAAATTTATGCATCATTTAAAAATTCAAACTTGAAAAGAAACTGTTTTAGACTAATAAAAATATTATTCCAAAAATAAATGTTTAAAAATTCTAAAAGCAAAATATATAAACATGGCCTAATTAGTTTTTTAGTAATTTAGTAATTTCAGTACTTGAAGTAGATACATTTTTCTTTGTATCAATGTTGTATAAAGTTTTGAAGGTATAACAAAAAAATACTTTTAAAAATTTGCTTTAAGTAATAAACAAAAATAACATAAAATAGTTAAGTCATATAGAATTTTTTTTTGATCAACAAACTATAACTTAATTAACATAAATTTCATTTTTGTTACTTCTCAAATATATTTATTTTTAATTTTAGTTGTGCTATATGTTTAATTTTATATTTTGTCTAATTGTAGGATTCGTACGTTCAAATATTTTAACAGAAAATTAAACAAAGCAAAAAAAAAATTTCTTTCAAAAATACATCAAGATTTAACTAAAACTTTTTACGCATATTTTATTTAGACGAAGTTGTTTAGACGTTGTTAAAGTAGTTCATTTTTGGAATAATAAAATAACTTAAAGTTGTAATATTATATCAATTTTAAGATTTATTTAAGAATAAAAAATGTGTTTTTTTTCTTTTCAAAATACTATTGTGTAAATTAAATGTATTTTATTCATTTTTAATATAGCATTGTAAATTGTCAATAAACGTGTTTTAATATATTTAGTGTATAGTTTTCTGTTACTTTACACACAGTAATCTTTGGAATTTTTCGAAACTAAATGGAGTCGTTTTTGTCAAGTTCAAACTTAATATCAACAGTGCAGGAAAGAAAGAGTTTTGATTTTCCACCAAACGTTTTGTATGAAAATAGATATTGCAACCAAGATAATTTCAGTGTTTTAGTTTGTGGAGGAATAACTGAAAGCAACAAGGCTGTTAAAAGTGTTTATAAACTAGATGGTCGTAAATTAAAATGTAAAAATGTTACGTCCATGCCAAAGGAACTGTATGACTGTCAAACAGCTGTTATTAATTCAGAACTATTTGTTTTTGGTGGTATTGAATATTTGAAAAATGGTTGCTTTGATAGATCAGTTAGAAAATATTGTAATAAAACTCAAACTTGGTTACATGTAACAGAATTACAATTTTATTATAAATATTTTTGTACTTGTTCCTTCAAAAATAACTTATATTTAGTTTATGGAGGAAAGATGTTTATTGTTTACAATTTGAAAAAAGACAAATGGACCCAACTAGCTGATACAAAATAAAAAAGGTATAATTCAGCTTGTACAGTTTTTGAAGGCAAAATTGTTGTGACAGGAGGTTATAACTCTTACTATGATCTGACCTATTCTGTTGAAGCATATGATCATCATGAAAATAAATGGACTTACTTACCTGATATGATTGAAGAAAGAATACTTCATGCTTCAGTTAGTATGGGTAATAAGTTGTTTGTAATTGGTGGATATAGAAACACAAGTTGTGAAGTATTTGACAGTTTTTCAAGGAAGTTTACAAGTGTCCGTACAGCTCATTTAAAAACTATAGAACCATATTATTTTAAAGCTGTTTCTGTTGGTAATAAAATTATAGTCTTTTGTAAGCCGATTAACTACTCAGAAACAAAAGTATTTACTTATGATGATATTAATGACTGCTGGTCAGGGAAGAAGATCAAAATTGTAAACAAGTTGTCTGGTTTAAGTCTTATTAAATACAACTCGGATTAGAGTTGAGTAAAAACACTAACTTTGATGAAAAATGCATTTTTTTTAGTCATCTACTTTTATGTTAATATCCTGACTATGTTTATAAACTATTTTGTTATGTTTATGTTATGTTTTCGCATTTTGTTTATCATAAATGCAATACAAATTTATTTAAATACTTAAAGTTGTGTTTTTAGAAATAATAGAAAGCAAGTATTTAAACATATTAGTTCCAACTTAAACTTCATATTATGAATAAAAAAATACTAACAATGTTAAAATGATATTCGTTTCATAAATAATAACATACGGCTTTTACTTGAGAAAAGAGCTAACTATGTATTTTAAAGGTTTTTACGTTAATAAGTTCGTAAAGTATATTAATGTTTTGATCACAACGAAATAAAAATTATTATATTCTTTTTATGTCATTTTTAAAATTTTAAATAAGTTTATCTCTATACATTTAGTATTAAAATAACTAAACAAATAAAACAGAATTTGTATTTCCCATTCAAACAAAAAAGCAATTTGTAATCTTTAAAGTTAACAAATTGTTTTACTACATAAAGTCTTATTGATTTGTTTGCTAATAAAATTAATTTTATAAAAACTTTGCAAGTCAAGTTTTAGATGGGACTTATAAGGACTTAAACTTTGAACATATACTTCTTCTGTAATGTTTGTTAGTTTTTGCTAACTAAATTCGTTTTCTGAGAAGTTCTTAAGAAAGTCTGCATTTAATAATGACCAGAATTGTGTGGTAAATAGAAATTAATTCGAAACACTTTTTTTTAGGTGATAGAATTTACAATGCTAGGATCAAGTACAAAAAGTTAAATAGTATTTTAAAATTAAATAAAACTTTAGTTAAGAAAACTGATTTCTTAAACTTCTTTTACAAAAAGTTTATAAAAAGTACTAAGTTTTTTGTTTATGAAAACAAAATATCTATTTTATATTAAGATCATTGCAAATAAATTGTCAGATAAAAAACTTAACTTCTTTATAATAAAACTTTTACATTATATAGAATTTGTGTATATTCATTTTAAAAAAGAAAATAATGATCATGCTTCAGTTAGCATGGGAAACAAGTTATTTGTTATTAGTGTTTATAATAATCCGATGAGTAAAGTATTTGACAGTATTTCCAGAAAGTATATTTTGTTGAATATAACTAATTCAGGAGTTCTTGATTCTTTCTCTGTTCAAGCAGTTAGTATTGGTTTAAATATTGTAGTATTTTTTAGTAGTGGTAACAAAACAGGAATAAAAATCTACGATGTGATCAATGATCATAGATGTGATCTTGATGTAAAAATTTTGGAAAACTTGACTAGTTTTAGTTGTGCTAAGTACGCTACTTGTTAATATTAATTTATTATTTTATAAATTTCTTTTTCGAAGTGTTTTTGTGTTTTACAAAGTTGTGATTTCGTTAGTTTATTAGTTTTTGTTAAACCTTCTTTACTTTTCCTTTATATAAAAATAAACTTGATAAAAATTTAGTTTATTATGTAAAGTTAATTTTAAATAGTCAATTATCAATAAAACATGCGATTTCAAAATAGATAGACGTATTTTAAATTAAAAACAAGTTATAGTTTATTATAAATAACTTAAAAAATCCAAATAATCTTAATAAAATAATTAAATAAAATAAAAGCTAAATCGAATTGAAGTTAAGATTGATACTTTTATGTTCAATGTTTTTTATAAATCTAATAAAATAATGTTTCGAGTTTACTGTTTAACAACTTAAAACTATTTATTGTTTTTTTACTAAAAATTAATTTTTATTGAAAAAACAAGCACATAAGTTATTTTTGGCTAGATTTTAATGCATTTCCCATGACCAAGTTTTAGTTTTATTTCTAACATTATTATCAATTTTGTAAATTAACTGCCAAACACTTATAACTCTGAGATATTAACAGCAGTTTTGTAATCACTACGTGCACTTGGCTTTAAAGTATAATTTTCATATCTTAATTGAGGACCAAGAAGTTTAAAAACACTTTTTAGATTTATTATCGTATTTATTATTTTCTCCAAAAACTGAAATAATGAAATAATCTTGATTGCAATATCTATTTTCATATAAAACTTTTAGTGAAAACTCAAAACATTTTCTTTCTTGCATTGTTACTACTTGCATTGTTACAAAAATAAATCAATTTATCTTCAATCATAGAAGTAAAGACAAATTGACACAGGTTTTAAAGGATAGTTATAAAACTTTTGCTGTTAAAAAATAAGCCATATAAGTATTAAATACAATTGTATATTAACAGTTGTGTAATATTTAAACCTAATTGGTATTCAAACATTGAATAGATAGAAATATTTTCAATTGTAGATAACGTTTGAATTTATAATTAACATTGTTTATATATTTTAATATACAAAAAAAAATATATTTAGTGAATTACAACAAAACCAGTTATTTTCCTCTCACTACTAAATAACAGTATGAAATAGCGGAAATCTTAAGTATAGTGATCAGAATACTTGTATAAATTTTTAAATTTTTATACAGCTAGACCTTGAATGCTAAATTTTACACTTATAAAAACTAACAAACAAATTTCCTAGATTTGATTAGTTTGAGACTGAGCTGGAGGAAATTGATTCGAGATGGAAATAAGCGGCTCTTTAAGTTAAACATCAACCATTTTCTTATGCATCAAACTAATACTATTTTTTATTTAATTATTACCATTACCTGTTGTTTATGTTTTATTCTTAAACTTTATATTTTTATGAAACTGCTTAATTTCTATAGTTTTTTTTTTTAAGTTGCTCTAGTTAGTTTAGTTTTTTGCGAAAAGCATTGAACTTCCACTAATTATTTTTTTAGTTTTAATTCTTTTATTTATAAATGTTTTGTATTATGTTGTACATCTATATTTCACAGATTTACATAATATGTACTAGTTTCATTTTAGTTTTGAAACTACTAAATTAAGCAACACAATTTAAAGATGTAAGAATTCCGACTCACAACCTGCAACAAAAATAACTGAATAAAATTATAAGATAAGTTCGTAAACACATATACTTTTTTCTCTGATATTCTTTTCTCAACAAACTAAAACACTGAAATCATCTTGGTTGCAATATCTGTTGTTGTAAAATAGTTTTTGGTGGAAAATCAAAACATTTTCTCTTTTGCATTGTTAATTCTGGTTCTAAACTTGACAAAAGCGATTTCACCTAACTACCTAACTTCAGAAAGTTTGAGATAACCAAAATTGATGTTCGACAGAGAAATATAAAACTAATGGTTTACAAAAATTTTATCAGAGTTTAAAAGCTAAATCAGTTATTTTTTTGAATTTATTCTTAAACTTATAGTAAAATTTATTTCAAAACAAACTTCAATGCAAACTAAGTCTTAATATTTTATTAATACAATCTTACATATAATAATAAAGATGCAAATTAACTATCCTAAATATTACCAGGGTAGAATTGGGAAAAAAACTTTTACGTTGTCAAACATAGTAGTACAGTTAATTGAACTAAGTAATTTCGTTTCTATAAACTAAAACCTATTCAATGATTTTTCCACTGAATTTGAATAATAAGTAGAATAATTAATCTGCACACTTATCTTTGTATTTAAATAAGCATTTTACTTTACAGTAAATCGAGCAAATTTCTTAGCGAAGAAAAACAATTTAATTTGTACTATCTGAGAAAAACTTTATAGTTAAACAATATTCAAAGTTTCTGCAACATCTTATATCAACTGAAGAAAAAGATACCATATACGACTTGTTTTTATGTATCTGTAAATAAATATTATTTTTTTCTTATCAAATTATTATAATATTTATTATTAATTTCAAAATAATGACTTAACGAACGGTACATAGTTTTTTTAGGTAATTAAAAAAATATAAGTTAATACAAATGTTTTTAAAAAATTTCTAAAAGTATCAAACATTTAATTAAAATTACTCGTTTTAAAATATTCGCTCGCTAACAAACTATAAACTGCTTATAATTTTAATTAAACAGTAAGTTAAAAAATAATTAACAGCATTTTGGTTTTAGAATTGATGATATTTTTAAAACTAATGGTATATTAAATAGTTGTTAACAAAATATCACTGTTAATAAAAAAAAAATAACTTATTAGTTTCAAAGAAAAGACATGAGTTTTTATAAAGTTGTTTTAGTTAAAATGTGTTTTTATTCTTCATTACTAAGCGTATAATAATTAACCAGGTAAAAGTTTTGAAATATGGTTTTGAAATATGTTACAAAATTTTGGTTATCCAATATTTATTTTAACAGTTTATTACAAACAAAACAAAGTTTCACTCCTATACTTGTATATAGGAGATCCTCAGTTGTTGTAAATAGGTCAGAAAAAATTAATTTTTTCAGACCTACTTACAACAACTGAGGATCTCCTATATACAAGTATAGGAGTGAAACATTGTTTTGTTTGTAATAAACTGTTAAAATAAATATTGGATACAAATCTCCTTAAAGACATTTAAGTCGAGAACTTTAAATTGTTTGATTTAAAACAAGTTACATGATAATAAATGTTGGTTATGTAAGTTAAAAATTTAATCACAAGATATTACAAATAAAACTATAGGTATTACCTTTAACAAGTTATATTAGTTCAGTTGAATAGTTTTTAACTAAAATAAACAAAACTTACGGTAATATTTATTTGCCACATTAATTTAAAATGAATAAAAAAAACTTTGTTTGATTTGTTTTAATTAAGATAAAAAATTGAATGTAAGTAAGTATCAAACTTAAACTAGTCTAAAAAACATGGTATTTATTTTTAAAAGATATACATTAATCTGCAAACTGTTTAATTATTTTTATTGACTTTTACTTGAATAGAATTTATTCGTTTTCTCTTTTATAACTTGATAAACCAATAACATCATTAGTAATAAGAATATTTATTATTATTAAGTTTTATTTAAGACTTTTTCAAAACTTATAACTAAATATTAAAAAGTTTTTAATATAAAACTTATAGTCTTTGTATAACAACAAAACAATATCTGTCAAAAATATGAAATTAAATGTGTTTTAATGTCTTTTAATTTTAATTTTGTTTTAATTTATTATTAATAATGATAATCTTTTTTATGTTTTTTCAGTGTTTCACGAACAAGTGAAGGACATAAAGATATTTTACATTTAGTTTCTTTTTAATTTTTTATTAGTTTTCTATTACTCTTGTGCAGAAAATTCTTGTTTTAAAGAAAGTTGCAAAGAACACTTTTGTAAAGTACTTAATATATATTATAGGAAGGAGTCAAACATGCATGAAGATATTTTTCACGAAGAGTCAAATATGCTAGAAACGAGTCAAATATGCACGAAGACATTTTTGCACGATATTGATAAAAAATAAAATAAGAAACAAAATGTAAATTTAATAGATTAGAAATAACCATGATCATGTACCATATGAACATATAAGGTTTTAGAAATATTTTTATATTCTTTGCTTGTTCGTAAAACACTGAACAAACACAAATATTTATAATTTTTAATAATAAATTAAGACATAAAAATTATATTAAAACACAATTAATCTATTTTTCTGTCAGTTAGCAGCTTAACTTCTAAAATTCAAATGTTGCTTAAGAAAGTTTAGTAGAAACAGTATATGTAAAATATCATCGCCTCCAATTCAAATTAACTTTTATAAATTTAAGTTTACTACAAAAATGCATATATACCTATAAAAGTTATATTTAGTAACATTATAATATTCAAACTAGACCATTATTTGTATTCAATAATAAACGTTTGAAAATTCGATTATTAATAATTTTATTAGTTTTTAAAAAAAAAATTGTCTGTAATATTTAGAATTTTTTTTACAATAAAACCTTTTGCATAAGGGGGTTAAACTTTATACAATAAAGTTTAATATATATATACTTAACTTATATATAAATACTTCTGAAATGGGGTTCCGCGGAACCTTCGGATTCCGCGAAGCCTTTTGAAATTTAAAAAAAAAAACATTATTTGTTTAATTAAACATTTTATGTAAAATTAAAATTAGGGGTTTGCAGAAAAGTTGAACTTTTGAAAAAGGTTCAGAAGCACTGTACTAAACTATACTATATACTAAAATCGTAAAGTGTTTCTACTATATAGAAAAAAAACTATAGAAGTTATTTTTACCTTTATTTTGTAACATAAACCTACAATCTTTTTTCTGCATAGTTGTATAAAAATCGAAAAAAAATCCCACTATTATTATAATAACATCAAAATAAAGACAAAAAACATAAACAGAAAATTATATTTACTGGTTAAAAATTACAGTAAGGTTGACTGATTTTCATAAAAAAAAGAGTTGTAAATACTAAATAATTATCTGTTTTGACTTAAAATTTCATTATTGAGTAGTTCTGTGGCGATAAATTTAGTAGGGATCTGGCAATTATGGTTGCGAATTTAATAACATACTTTAAATTGTTTTTTTTTTTCAGTAATTTGTTTTCTTATTGCTAAGGCGAATGTAAACAACGCTGTAAAGTTAACCAACCAATACACTTTTAGTTATAGTAGGAGAGAGTTTTCAAACCTCGATGAAATTTTTATTCGCACAAAAATAAAAAACATTACGCTAGTATTTGAGTTTAGTTAATACATCAATATTAAAATTCCCAATTCAAGATAATTTTTTTTTCATATTTTCACCGAAAATTATGATGACTAAAACTAAAATTCTCAATGATAGTTAGTTCTTTTAAATAAATAAAACATTTTTCATGTGATATCATAGCTCATTTGAATAATTAAAAATTGAAGAGCATTTATAAAGATCGTCTTTATATACATTACGTATAAAAGTTTTTAACACTAAAAATACAGTATTTTGCAAAGTTTTTCCTGTAAAAAAGTCTTAGTCTAAGTCATAAACAGAAGTAAACAAAGAAGTTGAATAATGAAGTCTATTGTCTTTTTTTTAAATAATTTTAAAAGTTTACTCAATAGGGATGGTTATTTTAGCTGAAAACTTAAAAATACTTAAAACTAAGCTAAATTTGTAAATCTAGGCATTGATTTTTTTATGAAGTTTTTAAATCCAATATGCTATTGTATTAATTATTAAAAAATACTGAGTAATTTTTAAATTAGACTAGGAAAATTGTTGTATTTTTTTGTTTTAAAACTTTGTGTAGTTGAAATAAATTAAACAAAAAAATAGCTGTAAGCAAAATTCATTATCTAATATTCTTTTCATCTCACAACTTCAAAATAATTCAAACTTTGTAAATGCAAAATACTATTCTGAAAAGAAATACCTTAAATTTGAAAAGTTAGTTTGGGCGTAAAGTAACTTTTCGATATAAAATTTAATGAACTATCATTAAATGTTTTATAGGGTTATAAATAAAAACTTTATCTGTTGACGACACGTTAGGATTTCCTTGAATAATCTGAAATTTAATGACGTCATTTTTGTCAAGTTCAAAACTATAAATAAAAAAATGCAAGTTAGAAAAAAATTAGTTTTTCCACCAAAAGTTTTGTATCAAAATAGGTACTGCAATCAAGATGGTTTCAGTATTTTAGTTTGTGGAGGAAAAAAAAAAAGTGACAAAAGAGTAAATAGTATTTATAAACTAGATGGTGCTGAATTTAAATGCGAAAAGTATACTTCAATGCCAATTGAACTTTCTTTTTGCCAAACTGTTGTTATAAATTCTAATTTGTTTATTTTGGGTGGTTTGTCACAAAATGAAAAGTTAAATAAATGCATTATAAAGTTTTGTTACAAAACTAAAACTTGGTCATCTAAAGTTAAATTTTGTCTAGACAACAATAACTTTTGTAGTTGTTCCTTCAAAAAAAGCTTGTATGTAATTGATGAAACTGCTCAATGTTTTATTTACAAATTGAAAAGTAAATATTGGACTTCATTAAGTAAAATGAAGCAGTTAAGAGCGAATGCATCTTGTACAATTTTCGAAGGTAAAATTGTTGTTACTGGAGGCTTTTGTTACTATGATGGTAGACTAAAATCAGTCGAAGCATATGATTATTATGAAAACAAATGGAATTATTTACCTGATATGATTAAAGAAAGAGATGATCATGATTCAGTTAGCATTGGTAACAAGTTGTTTGTTATTGGTGGATGGCAAACTACAAGCACTGAAGTATTTGAGAGTTTTTCAAGAAAGTTTACTAATATTACTTCTCCGACAATTAAGACAAAAGTACCATCTTTGTGTAAAGCGGTTGGTATTGGTAGTGAAATATTAGTATTTTTCAATATATATTTTCCATCAGATGAAACAAAAATTTTTATTTATGATGTTGTTCATGCCAGCTGGTCAGAAAAAAGAATCGAAACTTTAACTAATTTGATTTATTCAAGTTATATCAAAAATAACTTAGAATAAAATATACATATAACTTTTTTGTTTTTGATCCAATGCTTATTTTTAATTTTTACGGTTGTGGTTACTTTACTGCGTTTAGCTTATCTTATATTTACTATATTTATTGATTTTCTACTTAGTTTAATAAAAATTAATTTGGCTCTTATGTTTAATATGGTTAGGTATTTATTATTTTGAAGTAATAAAAAGTACATTTTTTATAGTGATTGTAGATTAGGTTAAATGTTTTACAAAACTGATAAATATTCATGTATTTAAATTTTTCTCTATAGTATTTCATTCCAACAACATTTTCATATCGAAACTAGTTGTAGAAGTAAGCAAAAAAAGTATTTCAGATTTGTTAATTAAATTTCGGAATGTAATAGTTTAATAGGACAAAGAAAAAGGAAATACATTAGAAAACAAGGCATTTTTTGTTGTGCATTTGTTCAAGGTTGTTGGGAGATTTAACGTAACTTTTTCATATTATTTTGAATTCTATACATTTTTAGATCAAATTTGTTAATGTGTTAGTTGTTTTTGTTTTGTTTTATCTATAGCTGTTACATAGCAATATATTTTAAAGAATTGTGTCTTTAGTTAAACATGTTAAAACGAATCAAACAACCACGGTTTAACAACTTAACTTAAACATCCAGTATCGTTACTTAAGTACTTAAACACAACAAAATAACGCTGAAAAAAAGCTAAAAACCAGCCCAACTAAAGCCAAAAAATGCGCTATAAGCAAAAATAAAACTAACTACGTTCTCTCAAAGAGAAGAAAATGCAAATAGTAATACATATATATTTAAGTTGAATTAATGATTTTTGTAATTTAACATCGTTAACAAATATAAGCAAATGTAAGGAATATAATTTTATATTACATTATGAAAATTATGAATAATAATTTGAACTTAAATAGCCAGTTTTATTACAGAAATTTTAAAATATATTTGCAAATGCTTATTCTTTAACTTACAACCAAAATATCAAAAATAAACACGTTTTTAAGTTAAATTCCTAAAATATTATTTTTTTCTAACTAAAATTTTTTATAATGTATTAATATGTGTTTTTTATACTTAGTTACTAAATTGTAATATTCCAAATACCATGATAATAATTTAAAGTTTTGTCAAATGTATTTAAATTTGGATTAGTAGTACAAATATTTTAAATATTTTTAAAAAGAAAATTAATATGTTTTGTTGAGATACATTTTTATAGTTCTTATTTAAATTTTAATCAATGTAATTCTCCTTTTAACAACTTCTCGAATAATAATAAAAAAGAATAGTCATTGTTCTAAAAGTTTTTTTTTACTGTTTAGATGAAGAAAATTATTTCAAACTAAGTTAACGAAATATTATCTATTTTAACGGCTATAAAAAAAAAGTGGGTAATTTTTTTTTTCTATGAATGAAATGTTTATTAATTTTTAAAAACTGAACAATTGCATAAAACATGGTCGTATGGATATAACTGCGTTTTAGATGACCAAGTTTTAGTTTTATTAAAAAAATTTTAACAGATCTTATAAGACTATTTTTCGAATATCCACCACACACAAACAAATCAGAGTCAATTACAGCAGTTTTAAAATAATTCTGTTTGATTAGCACTGAAGTATAATTTTCACATTTAAGTTTAGGACCATTTAGTTTATAAACATCTTAAAAACTGTTTTGTTTTAAAAAATTCCTCCAAAAATTAAAAGATTCTAATCACCTTGCTTGCAATTTCTATTTTAATACAAATCTTTTGGTGGAAAATCAAAACTTTTCTTCCTTACATTGTTACTTTTGGTTACGATCTATTTCAACTTAGAAAGATCTGAAAATAAACCAGTAAGTTAAATAACTAACATCTAATTTATAGTATTGATTACAAAATAAATATTTAAAAATAAAATGCAACTAAGTAAGTTGTTATAAATAACAACTTTATTTGCTAAATACTACTTCATTTAACTGATGAAGTTTAAGAAGTAATGTTTGTCAGATAAATGTATTTAATACCTGTAGGCTTCTTTTTTTATATATAAAACATATAGAATATACTATTATTTGAATTTATGTTATTTGAATTTTTCAGTTTGATCGAAAAAAACAGGTTGTTTTCCATATTAACATTGTAACAACAGTAAAAGCTATTTATTTATAAGGACCATCTTAAATAGTTGTTAAACTGATAATTGTACATTCAGTACCTCATACAAAGTTACTTTATAACCACTTCAAATGTCTGTTTAATAGTAAAACAAAAAGAAAACAGTTAGTTATACAACTTAAGTTTACCTACAAAAATACATCTTAATTTAGATTGTAGTTTTACAAAAAAGTATTTAGTATAAGTTTTATTTATTTTAATTTGTGGTACAATATTTAACAGCTATTTGAGCTATAAACTTTTTATTAATATAGAAAAATGTTTATTAACAGTCTAAGTACAATTAAGTTTAATTTGTGTAATCTGATCTTAATTTTTAGGCTTGTCGTTTTAAAAACAAAAGTAATTTGTTGATACGACTAAAAATGTATTTTTTAAATTAACATAATATACTAAAAAGAAATTTTCTGTAAAACTCTTAAATATTGTTGAAACTTTTAAAACTAATGATAAATAACTAAAACATGAAAAAAGTTTGCCATTAAAGGTTAAAAAATGAATTAAATGTATCATATTTATAACTATGACTATTGATTTTATTTATAATTATAAAATGTATAATTTTTTTGGCTTAAAATTTTTAATCATCCTTTGAAATTCAGCTTAAAATCTATTTAAAGACAAAAAAAATCGGTTTTAGCAAGTTCGAGACGAAAATTAATGATGCAAGTAAGAAAAGCTTTTGATTTCCACCAAAAGTTTTGTATGAAAATAGGTATTGCAACCAAGACAATTTCATTATTTTGATTGATAAAAAAAACTAAAAAATGTAAATAGTGTTTTTTAATTAGATAGTCTATAAATAAATTGTAAAATGATTACTTCAATGCTAAAGTAGCTTTATGGTTGTAAAACCGCTGTAATTAATTCAGAGTCATCTTTTGTTGGGTATTAACAAAGTAGTAAATTCAATAAGTCTATCAAAAAATTTTTTAATAAAAGTAAAACTTGGTAATTTTAAGCTCAATTAATTATAGACGACTGTTATTTTTGTACTTATTCGTTTAAAAAAAATTTTTATAGAATTATTAAAACTGCTAAATTTTTTGTTTATAATCCTAAAAATAACAAAAGGTAAAAATTTAGACACAAAAGAAAATAGACTATTTCTTTTGTTTTCATTTTGTTTTGAAACATTTTTGTAAGTTGCTATGTTTGTGTTTATACGATTTTGCTTATATAATCTTTGAAAAAAAAAAACTTGAAATAATTTTACATTACTGCTATGATTTTATAAAAAAACTAAGTCAAATACAGTTGAAGCATACGATTATTATGAAAACAAATGGACTTATTTACCTGATATGTTGAAGAAAGATTTAATTAAGCTTCAGTTGGCATGGGTAAAAAGTTGTATGTTTTTGGTGGGTAAAAAAACTCAAGTAGTGAGGTATTTGAAAGCATTTCTAGAAAGTTTACTTTATGACGATCAAGTAGTTTAAATTTTTGCTATCATTCTTCTGTTAAAGCTATTAGTATTGTATGTAACATTGTACTATTTTTTAAGATGGGTGAAAAAATGCAAGACACCATTTATGATTTTAAAAAGAATTATTGCTATGATCTCGATATTAAGGTTTAGAAAAATTGTCTGGTATAACCTTTGTTAACAGTTTATAACAGACTAAATAAAAAACTCGAAACTGGAAATAAACTAACATAAAAATTAAATATTTCAAATTATTTTAAAACTTCTTTTATATAATACAAATTTATAAAGCTTTTACTCACCGAATAAGTATATACATACATTTTTTACAGATTAAAACTCTTAAAAGGATGTATTTAGTTTATAATGCCATTCGTAATTGATCTTATGAACCTAAATTTAAATTGAAATAAGTTTATAAATAGGAAGCTTATTGTTCAATTATTACTCATAAGTTGGTAGTTGTATCAACCAAGTATTTTACTATATAGAATTTTTTTTTAAATTTTTAAAGCTATGATTATTGATACAGTTAGAATAGTAAATTCTAATTTGCATATTTATTATTTAGTATGAAAAATAATGCATCATTTGAAAATGCAAACTTAATTATAAAAAGATTAAACTAACAAAAACATTATTTCAAAACAAATATTTAAAAATTTTTAGAGCAAAGTATATAAACATTGCTTAAATATTTTTTTAAGTAATTTGGTAATCTCAGTTAAAATACTAATTAAAAAAAAATTCCTTCGTATTGATAATGTAAAAAGTTTTGTAAGTAAACACTTTAAAAAAATTTGCGTATAAAAAACTGTTAAAAATTATAAACTAAAAGAACATAAAAAATGTGATAAAAATAATAATATCTTATAGAGGTTTTTTTGATCAACAAATTATAATTTTATTAACATAAGTTTTATTTACATTAATTTTCATACAAGTGTTTATTAATTTTGTATTTTAGACGTGATCATTGTAACACCTTATATTTTGTCAAGCTATGGAATTCGTAGGTTTTAAATAATTTACAAGGAATCTAAACAAAACATTATAATAAGTTTTCTAATAAAAATACGATAAGATTTTTCATGAAACTTTATATGCATATCCAATCTTTGACAGAGTTTAAACAATGTTAGAACAGCTGATTTTTTTAATAAAATAAATTAAACTTGTAATATTGTCTCGTTAAAAGAAATACTTAAGGAGTAAAAGGGAATAGTATAGCAGATTAATACAACAATCGAAACAAGACTTATATTTTATTTAAATAAATTATAAAAGCACGAAGATAAATTATAACTACATCACGCTTTACTAAAACTACAATTTAATACACATGTGAACGTTAGTTTTTCAAGTCTAACGTTTTTAAAGCACATTATTGTAACAAACCAATTACTGTTGAATGCTTTGCCGAATGCTTATAACTTTAAAAATGTTGTTTTGTTTTTGTATCAAAAGCAAAGAAAACTTCTTTTTTATTACGTATTTATTAAAAAGAAATTAACTCCTTCGAATAAACAAAATAATGTTGTTTTGGGAAAAAAAAATTGTTTTGAGAAAGCTAATCATTGGTTTTATTATTACAAAAAATTACATATTTATTTACACGCTGGATAAAATGTTTATTTCGTTATAATATTATGTCATAGTAAAATTATTCTTAAAAATAAAATTTATTTTGTTCTTATTAAGATATTCTTGTATGAACTATATAAAATAGCATGGCAATTTGTGAACAATCTTTTTTGAATATTTTTGTTATATAGTTATCTGTTACTTTACACATTATCATTGAGATTTCTTTGCGACTAAATTAAGTCGTTTTGTAAAGTTCAAACTCATCAATAAAAGTTAAGGAAAAAAAAAGTTTGATTTTCACAAGAATTTTTAATAGTAATTAAAACGAAGATGGTTTTAGTGTTTTAGTTTGTGGAGAAAGAAATGAAAATTACAAGTTTGTTAGCTAAATATTCGGGAGCTTATATTTATTTAGATAAATTTGTTTTTGATTGGATTGTTTGAAAAATGGTCTTAACTCTAAATAATTTAGCTTTTTTATATAATAATCTTTTTCGAAACTGTATTGACGTTTTAATTGTAACTAAATTTTTACTAGTGACTATCTAAACTAGGAGAAATAATTACTCTAAATAAAACAAAGCTTATAACATAAAAGTAAAATTCAGTTTACAAATATATATATATAACTACTAAAAGTAATAATATTTTTAATCTACCAACCTAGTGTTTATCATGCAATAAGTATAAAACACCTCAGCCAGTTTAAAACAGCTTCTAGACAAACAACCAAACTAAAATAATACCAAACTCAATATTTATTGCAATGATCAAAAACAAAAATTTAAAGAAACTTCAAACATTATAAACAATTAACCTAATACGAATATAAATGTAAACAAAACATAAAGTAATCTACAAACTCAAAAGCTAACAAGGTTTCAATCTAAGTTGAACTTAATAAAACTATGGCAACTAACAATGTTCGGAGTTTTGACTTTCGTTTCTGACCAGCTGTTATTAATAACATCGTAAATAAACACTTTTAAGTCTGATGAGCTCCAACGGAAAGAAAAAACTAAAATTTTATTACCAACACAAATAGCATTACGGTTGTTCAAATATTCATTTGTAGAAGTAAAAAGAGTGAAATTTCTTGAAAAACTGTCAAATACTTCACAACTTGATTTATAAATTCCACCAATTACAAACAACTTATTACCCATGCTAGCTGAAGCATGATTATATCTTCCTTCAATCATATCAGGTAAATCAGTCCATTTATTTTCATAACAATCATATGCTTCTACAGACTTTATCTCACATAATTTACTTACACCTCCAGTAACTACAATTTTGCCTTCGAAAATTGTACAAGCTACATTACATCTTTCGAATTTTGAGTCAGGTAGTATAAACCATTTGTCATCTTTCAATTTGTAAACAAAGCAACTACCAGTTTCATAAGTTACATATATGTTTTTCTTGAAGGAACAAACACAAATGATTTTTTTGTTCAGGTAAAATTTTGTTTTAGATGACCAAGTTTTGGTACTACTACAAAACTTTTTGAAAAATCCAGTGTACATATAATTTTCGGAATATCCACCCAAAACATATAGATCTTTATTAATTACAGCAGTTTTACAATAACTATGTGCATATGGCATTGAAGTATAATTTTTACATTCCAATTTAGGATCAAAAAATTCGTAAACAGATAATCTTTTTCCTTTGATAATCTTTTCTTTAAAAAATAAAATACTGAAATCATCTTGGTTGCAATACCTGTTCTCATACAAAATTTTAGGGGGAAAATCCAAACATTTTCGCTCTTGCATTGTTAATTCTGGTTCTAAACTTGACAAAAGCAACTTCACTTAATTTCAGAAAATTAAAGATATTCAAAATAGATATTTGACAAAGAATTATAAAACTAATGTCCTACAAAAATTTTATTACAATTTAAAAACAAAAATAGTTATCTTTTTTATTTATTTTTAACTTATAACAGTAGTTGTTTTCAAACTAAACTTTAAAGAAAACTAAGCCTTTATATTTTATCGATACAATCTTAGATAAAATAATTAATTTGCGAATTAATTATCCTAAGTATTAGCAGGGTCAAAAGGAAATAGTCACAGTATACGTTTTGTTTTTATTATTTTTAAACAAATACTATTTTGTTTAATAGTAATTTAAATTTAACATTTGTTGTAAACAGTAAAAACTACAAACCAATGACTAAATGAACGAAACAAAGCTTTTTATTAGTCACTCAACAATTATAATGTTTATAAAAGTATAATAGAAAAAAATTGAAAACATTAAGTTAAAACTTTTTGCTTTCTAACAAACTTGAACTGTTTATGGTCAGAACTGTTTATGGTTTTAACCAAATCTTAAGAAGTAACTACTAACTATTTAAATTTAATAGTTATTGTGTTTATGCAACTTATTTAAGAAACAAATTAAGTATTGTATAAAAAAGTCATCATAAGTAATTAGATAAGTTCAAAAAAACTTTATTTTGGTTGAAATGTGCTTACTGGTGATTACTCAGGTTATACCAACTAAATAAGTAAAAAAGTTACATTTGTACGGCATCACCTTAGCAAATTTAACCATTAGTCGCGTTTGCACTAACTTTCTAAGTTAATTGAAATTTCATTTCAGATTTAGTTTGATATTATTTTATGTTTCATTTTAGTTTATATTTAGTCACTAGTTTAGTAAAATCTTCAATGTTTAATAAATATAACAAATACTTTTAATTTTACATTTATTTTTCAAGTAAATAATGTTCAAACTATTGACTTAAAGTTTAATTTTACCAAACAATTCATAATTCTCAATAAATATTAAACATTATAAATTATTGTTTGTAAACACTTAAATTTATTCTAAAATCATTTTAATTTACAAATTTTAATCAACTCACTAAGTCTTATTTAGACCCTCTTCAAATAAATAAAACCATATAACTTTATTGTTTAAAAAGATATAAACTAAAGCTAACAAAAAAATGATTACATTTTAGTAATTAAGAGGGCTTTTTGTTTTTAAATCATTAATAAATATGTTGTAATGTTTTACAATTATAAAGATGCTAAAAAATTAGTTTAGTTATAATTGGAGTTATATTTAAAATTTTCATTATTTCGAAAAAATATACAGGTTAAAATATTTTACCATAAGTATAATACTTAGCTTATATTAAATTGTACCTTTAATTTTTTAAATAAACGTTAAACATCAATACTATAAACGTTGATGTATATTTGATATCAAATAATAATTTAAGCTATGTTCAGTATTTAAATAAATAAAAAAATATTCTAAAAACCTGATTTCATACTTTAGACAAAATAACTATTCGACTGAGTTATTTTATTGTTAAAAATATATTATAAAATAAGATAAAATAAAACTAAAAGAATTAAAAGTAAAGTAAAACAACAAAAGAATAAATAAAATAAAAAAGTAGATATTAAAAACTTTAAAAAAATATCGAAAACTATCTCTTAGTCTTAAAAGTTACAATTAAACATCAAAATTTAATAAGCTCACCTACAATTAGTAAAAAAACTATTATTTAAAAAAAAAATGATTTCGACTTAATACACTTTTAAATGTTTGTTACTCGAAAAGATCATTTTAAAGACAACTAAAGTAGTTAATTTTGTAAAAACCGTGTTTCGTCCTTAAAAAAGAGCTTAGTTAAGTAATTAAAACAAGATTTATTAGTTTTGGTTGATTACTTTAATAAATTAAAGATAACTTTGACAAACAAAACTTCTTTCTTAACTTCTTTTACTAAGACTCAAAAAAAAGTAATAAATTTTTTTTTATAAGTGGAATTTTTAAAAAAAATTGAAAAACTCGACCTCTAAAAAAAATATTAACTTATATTTTATTTTGTTTATAATAATTTTATAAATAAAATAATGATGAATGAAAATAAGCTGTTATTATAAATTACAATTTGTACCACTTTTTAGTATGAATTAAAAAGTAAATAAGAGTTTTAAAAAGATAACAGTCAATTAGCTGTATGATGGTGTATTCGAAATAGCAATTTTCACATTTTGAGTTTTTGCAAATAGGTTAATATTTGATTATTTGTCCATTTATATAGAACCTACGGATAAAACTAAAACTTTAACGAAATGCTTGGTTATTTAAAGTTGTAACACTCGCATTTAACGTCCTTAAAATTATTGTAAGCAACAAAAAAAAAGTTATAAGCCTTAGAACATGGTTTCCCAAACTCATTAACTAAATCGCCCCCTTTTCAGAAATTTGAAAAATAATCGCCCCCCACAATTTTAAAAAGTAGTTTTTCTCTTGAATACAAACTTTTAAACCAAAACAATTGTGTTCGAAATGTAATTTAGTCTTGTATTTCTTATACATGCACTTTTGGGCTGTGTTCAAAGTAGTTTACAGGGCTTGAGAAAATAAGGTACTGTTGTTTTCTTATAAGCCCAGTAAAACGTAAAAATACTTAAATATTAAAAAGCCTTGTGTAATCAGTAATCAATCCTGTTTACATATGAATTGTTTTGAAACTAATGAAACTTTTAGGGTAGTGGTGGACAACTTTTGTAGTCATCAATTCATATTTACTAAAAAATATTTTCTTGTTTCAACTCGTTAAAAAAATGTAATTGCGGGCTGCATAATTTATAAAAATAACATAAAGAAAACTAAAAAACTCAAGCATAATTGTAATAAAATGGTTTACTATTATTGTGATTTAGGAAATACTAAAGTGACTGAAAACCAAATTGAAAGTGTATTTCAAAATCATAAGCATCAAAAAACTAAATTTTGTTTATTTTGCACAAGTAGTTTCAAATTACTTGGCGGGTCGAAATTTTATTGGATCTGGACCGTAAGTTAGCCATCTGAAATCTTAACTGAAACCTGACATTATAACTATCTCTCATTTTACGAATTTCGGACATTTAGAGTGAATACTAAGTAACTTATTTAAGCCGCACAAAATACTTAAATTGTTTTATAAATAGGCATATTCTAAAATTTAATACCAGAGATTAAAAAACTATAAAAGAATGAACAGATTTTTTAAACATAATGAAATAGATATTAAAAGTCATTATTGCTGATCCAGTTTTAGGAAGTTTGACCGACTGGTTGATTATCTCACATGAAAAGTTGGTTTATCAATATCTTCTGTTAATGCAGTAAAATTATTAATTTCAATGCTGGGAATATTTTAAGCAAGTTAGTTGTAAAATTAAAAATTTAATTCTAAAGTTTTTAAACTATATGTATTGTAGAAGAATACCGTTAAATAGTATTTGACTTAAAATAACCTTTAGGAAACTAAACCTTAATTTTAACATTTTTTTTCTTCATTTAAATTCAAAGAAAATCAAATGTTTTACAGTTAATTCTGTGAACTGAAAGTTATCAATTAAAAAATTCTTTTAATTGTGTTAAAATTTTTTTTTGTAACTGTAGCACTCTTTTTGATTGCTTATTTAATACTGTTTAATTTTATTTTTTCTCTAGTTATTAGCCTATAATAAATTACCAGAAGAAAATAGTGAAAAACTAAAAGCTAGTGTTGAACTATTAAAGTAAACAACATATTCTAATTGCTAATATATTAAAATATAAGATAAAACAAAAAACATTTGTATTAATAGTTTAAAATTATTTAATATATAGATTTTCTAACAGTAATAAATCAAGTTAGAAAATAAATTTGAGTTTAACAATCTTTTAAATGAAAAATCTGAAGTCATTTCAAATAGAGACATCAAATCTATACTCTTTTAAAACATAAAATAATTTTTGAAATAAGAACTTTAATGGTTATCAAGGTTTTTTTATTTATACAGATTAAACAAGTGTTAACAAAAATATGTCAAATAAATTTCTTTCAAACAAATACTTTAACCACTATGCTATAAAAACTTATAGTGTAATGTAAATGGACAAATATAAACTACAAAATTAACCAGTTCAAAACAAAACTATTAACATGTTTAAAACATAAAACATTTTATAAATACAGTAGACTTCCTCTTCAATTCGCACTTGGACAAAATAAAAAAGCTTAAACTCAAAAATTATTACTATTTTTTTTACAAAATGATGAATTTAAACATGTTATATGCAATAACGTTATGAATAAACATGAAATCAACTAAAACATAAAACAAACATTTATAAAAAAAAATGATCTATATAAGCTATTAAATATTGTGTATTTTTTGTTTTAATAATACTTAGTTAGTAATAGACTTCATTTAAGTTAACTTGAAGAAAGTATAAGTTTGCACTTTTTTTGGGTAAAAAGTGCGAACTCAAGAGGAAGTCTACCGTAATTAATATTTATTAGGCATTATGCAAACCTGTTATAGAATAAATAACTAAAAAGAATTTTTAATATAAAAAAACTACTTAAAACAATACAAACCAGGTTAAACAAAAAGTATTTTAAAAATTAAAATAAATAATAAATACTTTCTTAAAATAATGTCTGCTACTGAATTCTAATATAATGCGAAGGATGAGGTTCATGAATGCTTGCAAGTTTTTCTAATCTGATTCTAAATAAGTCAAATAAAGCCTCACGTCAATATCTAGATTAGATATTTTGCTTAAAATGTTGACAACTAAACTGAAAGCTTTCTCAACAACATAGCTAGAATGAAAAACTATACACAACAATCTAAATTCCTCTCAAATGATTGGATACTTTTGCCTAAGATTTTGTTGAGTCCAAAATCTTTCAATCCGTTCTTTGGAAAAAATTACTTTAAGTTTAAGGTCAGTTTGCAAGTTTTGGAAGGTTTCCTGTGGGTCATTTACTTCAAAAAGATCTGCCACGAAGGGATCCATATTTTTATCTATATGATAGCTTTTTTGTGTCAAATCGAAATTTTACTACTTAATATGTTCAAATTGTTAAAAATTCCAGATTAAAAATTTTTTTTTCCTAAATTGTAAAATTCCAGGTTTTTCTAGGTAAATTGGCAACCCTTTATAGTTTTATTTCTTAGTCTAACTTAATGACTTTTCAAAAAACAATTGGAAATATCATGAGGTGATAGTTAATAAAGAAAACATAGATTTTTACAAACCGTTTATGATCCTAAATAACATATATGTAAGGTTAGAAAATAGTGAAAAGAATTCCGATCGTCTATGATCTATCTTAGTGTTAAATAAGAAAATATATAATTGATAATGTGTAATTAACTTGAAAGTAGGAGTCATAAGTATTTTATTTTTCCTCTATATTTTACATAAACACAATAAACTTTTTTGTTTAAGTTTTACCACAGGGTCAAATATTTAAAAGCAAGTTAAATTAGTAAAATAGCAAAATAAAATGTAAAAATTTTACGATAACCAAAAATTTTAAAATCGCCCCCTTTTCGCCCCCTTACTAGTTATCGCCCACCCTTTCGCCCCCTTACTAATTATCGCCCCCAGGGGGGCGATATCGCCCACTTTGGGAAACCCTGCCTTAGAAACTTATACGCAAAAATAAAATGATCACATTATAAAATTTTTTTCAATTCCATTTACTTTCTGTAATAATTTTTTTGATTGATTATATAACATTTCTTATTTTCATATATGATGAGGATTTATAATGTACATTTTACATATATATTTACAGAATATAATATCCTACAAAATACGATTGAAAATATGTAAACTGTACGTTTTAAGCAGTATGCTGTATTATTGTATTTATCTACGGTTTAAAAAATAATTAAATTTACAATCAGTGATATAATTTAAAAATTAAAAATAGTTGATTACAGTTAGTATTTAATGCTAATATTACTTATCAAAATTAAAAATTAATTTTTATTTAGCAAGTTATTTAAAATATATTTGCCATCATAGTAAGTTATAAATAATGGGTATATTTTTTTTAACTTGATGAAAAAAAAATCAATAAAAAATTATATTAAAAAAATTTAAGTAAAATTCAATATTAAAATAAAATTCTAAATTTCTATTTAGTTAAATTTTATATTACCTAGATTATGTTATGACAACTTTAGTTTTAAGAACAACTATATGTGAGTGTTTTTATTTACTATTAAACTGTTGACATGTATTTTAAATCGCTTGCTTGCATCTTAATAAGTTACGTAAGAAAAACTTAAAAAAATTAGAATGTTTGGTTCTTTTATAAACAAATGGAAACATTTAACAAAAACTACGCAGCTAACAAAAACACAAGCTTATAAAACACAACAACTAGTCAGTAATATGTAACTTCAAAAAAATAAAAATAGTTTAACATGTAGACTACTTAGCACAACTAAAACTTTTACATGGAGATCTGACCAATGGTTTTTGATAACATCGTAAACAAAAACTTTTCTGTTTTTGTGTATGTCAAAGAAAACTACAATATTGTACCCAATGCTAAGAGCCTGAGCAGTAGATTAATAGATAGCTTTTGGATTAAGTGACTGAAAAGAGTAAACTTTCTGGAAATACTGTCAAAAACTTCATTACTAACAATAAGTTACTAACAATATACAAATATCCACCAATAGCAAACAACTTATTACCCATACTAACTAAAGCATGAAGATATCTAATTTCAATCATATCAGACAAAAACATCCATTTATCTTCGTAATAATCATATGCTTCAACTGATTTTTACATAAGGCTACAAATAATATTGTCACCTCCACTGACTACAATTTTGCCTTGAAAAACTGTACTAGCTGCATCAAGTCTAGTTTGCTTTATATTAGCTATCTGGGTCCATTTGTTATTTTTCAAATTGTAAACAAAACATGAACAATTTGCACAAATCACATACAAGTTCTTTTTGCATGAACATACATAAAATAGATTTCCCTTTAGGTTTAGTTGCGTCTGGTATGACCAATTTTACGGTTATTACAAACCTTTTAAAACTATCATTAGTTCTACCATTTTGCAAATACCCACCTAAAACAAACAAATTTGAATTAATAACAGCCGTTTTACAGTTGTAAAGTTCATTTGGCATTGAAGTATAATTTTGACAGTCTAGAAGAGGACCATGAAATTTGTAAACCCTAATAAAAACGTTTTTGTTTTTATTTTTTCCTCCACATACTAAAACATCGAAATCATCTTGGTTGCAATATCTATTTTTATACAAAACTTTCGGTAAAAATTCAAAACTTCCTTTTCTTGCATTGTTACTTCCGGTTTACAACTTGAAAAAAACGACTTCATTTAACTTCAGAAAATTTTTGTAAGCTCTAATGGGTTTTTCATAAGCTAAATTTATAAAAAATAATTTTAAAAATATTTACTTTACTTACAATTTCCAATGTTATAACAATAGATAAATGAAATGCATTTAGTTTTATCAAGAATATTTGAAGAAAAGTAATTTTTTTTTTTATTAGAGATTAATTTTATCATTAATGAATTATTACAATTTTTAATTGATAATTTATTACAAGTTTTAATTTATAAATCATTACAAGTTATAATTAATAAATTATTACAACTTTTAATTGATAAATTATTACTAGTTTCAATGAGTGAACTACATAAACAACGTATTGTAGAAATGATGTTGTACTTCGATATTAAATTTGCACATGCGTATATAATTTAATGTTAAACTTTAAAATAATATTACCAGAGAGCTTTCTTTACGTTGAGTTTAGTTTCCTGTAAACTTATTTAAATATAAAAGCTAAGCGTTTAACAAAATACAAGTTGACACTTAAGTAAATAAAAGTTTTTTATTTATATGAAAAAATTAGTTTATTAGATTATTATTTAATGCTAAATCGAAAGAAAATTTATCTTTTTATTATAGATAATATGTTGTGTTAACTCACCATTTTTAGCATAACTTTTAAAGTCTTTTTTTTAAATAGGATAAATTACTTTTAAAAACTTATTACAATACTAATATAAATAAAAAGTAAACCAATTAAAAAATCAGGACTGTCTGTAGCATTTTCTTTTATTCAAAAAAATAATTGCTAAATTTTCTTTAGAGAAAGTGACTTTAAAATAAGTTTAAAATGTTGTATAAAAACGTTTAGGTTTGTTCTACAACTTAATCATTAACTATTCCTTAATTTAATAAAAAAATAATTCAACAGAAAAAATAAAAAGTTTGTTAGTAACTAAAACTAACACTTATTATAAGATTGATAAGACTTTTAGTAACTAAAACTTACTTTTCTTTATAGATTATTAATGGTTATGTAGTATTGTTTCTCAAATACAAAGATTCTATAAAAATATTTAAATCATAAATTCAATAAATTAAGTATTTTTATTTACAAGATAAATATATATTTAAGATAAATATATCTTACTTATATTTCAGATAGATATATAACACAATTAATTAAGTTGGTTTAAAATCTAATAAATAAATAATAAGTAAATAGTAAAAATTGAATAACAACTGAAAAAGAGCCTTTTTTGAATAGCAAATAATTTTTACAAAAGACAATTTTTTCTATAATAAGTTATTCGCGCCGCAGGCATCAGATACTTAAAATTGTTGTTAAATTAAACCTTGGAAGTATTGTTTTAAACAAGAAAAATGAAACATTAAGCTTAATAAAATAAAAATATTTTCCAAAAATTATGCCGATCAATATTAACTTCTATAGTCGTCAGAAAGGTAGATTTATTTGGACATAAATCAGTTACCGTAGAATACTTTGTTATAAAAAATAGTTTGGATACTAAATAAATTGAATTTGCTTTGAACCTGATTTGGACTAAATTGTATTAACCGTAAAAGCATTTTACAAAAGATAGGCCAATTTTCCTTGCCAGCCGTAAATACTTAAAAAATCTAGTAATCAACGAACAAAAGTAATTTAGGTCTAGAGTCTAATAAAATAAGCATTATTATAGTTTTAAATTCCAAAGTTCTTATTTAATAAAACTATGTTGTACAGTACTATATTATTTTATTGCTTTAATTAATTACAAAAACTAAAATATAACTAAGTGTCAATGTCAATTGTTCTCACTCGTACAAAAAACAATTGTTGGACATAAATTAGTTACCATGATAGAAAATGGTTCTGATACTAAAAACTTAATTATTATTTAAACCTGATCTGGATTAAACTTTAGTAACAATGATAGCATTTTACAAGTAACAGATCAACTTTCTGTGCAAGAAAGTCGTAATTATTTAATTATCGTAGTTATCACAAACAAAACTGACATTAAACTAAAAACATGATAAAATAAGCAAAACAATTTTTGCTTAAAGAAAAAAATCGTTTTTACCTTACTTATTTTAAATTTCAAATGATTTTAAAAATACAAAAACAAAATTTTTTATGTGAGTTCGAGATTTGATCGGGTGGGAATTGATTCGGGTGGGAAATGATTAGGTGGGATTTGATCGGGTGGGATTTGATTCGGGTGGGAATAGTGCGGTCGGGAAATGATCGGGTGGGATTTTATTCGGATGGGAAATGCCCGGGTTGGATTTGATTCGGGTTGGATTTGATTCAGGTGGGAATTGTGCGGGTGGAAAATGATCGGGTAGGATTTGATTTAGGCTGGAATTGATCGGGTGGGAATTGTGCGCGGGTTGGAAATGAACGGTTCCCGATAAAGATATTGCAGGAATTACAATTTTACTTATACAGGGACGAAAATGTTAAAGAAGTACCGATTTATTTTACTGTTTAACATAAATATCTGATTAATTATTTTGTATTGCTCTAAAATAACATCAGATAATTTATATGTAAAATGTTCTTTTGTTTAAAATTCTATGTCTGTCAATACTTTAGGTACATTTTTCTTACATTCTTTTTTGTCGCAAATAGTTTGTTTTAAGTTCGATATATTATAGATTGAAAGCAGTAATATTTTAAAAGTGATTGTACATAAAATAAAAACAAAACGTATTTTAACTAATACAACTAAGAAAATTTGATAAGTATTTAGACAAAAAAGTGAATTTAGATTATTAGGTAACTTTTTAAAACGCAATTTTTTGAAAACATAAAACAAATATATTAAATTTGTATCAACAAATAATAGAATGTTAGGTTTAAAAAGTAAAGCAACTTTCAAATAAATAATAAGTTAATTTTAATTATAAAAAAAAGATAAATTTTTATATACTTATGACGTCATTATTTAACACAATAGTAAGCTCCATAAATTTGTATATAGATAAATGGAATAGTTGTTAATAGCTGGAATTCATGCATTCTAATTTTAAACAGCGGGTATAAGCTGTAACATAACTTTATTCTAACTATTAGTTAATGTTTTCAATACTAAAAGATAGAGATATTTTTGCTTTTGTAATTGAAATTAAAAATTTTTTTTTTAAACTTTAACTATTCCATACTACTTACTATACTTTAAATATGGTGACGAAATTGTGCTCTAAGTCTATCTATTTAACTAAGCTGTTACTATCATTTATTATTTTGTTATGTCACTTATGTTATTTATTTAACTAGTAACAACACAATAAAGCGTAATTGTTTATTGTATTTACTCTAATAAAAACGTAGCCAGTTCTAAGTAAATAAATTATATCTAATGTTAAATAAGTTTTCAAATAAAGCTTTATAACTGTTTTGTTAAAGTTAAAATTTAGTTTTCCTTGTTTTGGTGTATTATATTTTTAATTTTAATCCTAGTTTTAATGATAGTATCAGAAACTTGTAATTAAGTTTGTCATTACTACAAAAATTTTGTAATGTTTAGAAATTCTTTCTGAATATAATTTTTATACCTACTTACTACTTATTTCGAGAACCTTAAATAATATTAAGATTTAAAAACACTGCTAATTAGTTGCAAGAATATTTAAATTACTAGTAGTTAAGTTATGTTATAGTTATAAATTTATACTGTATTCTATAACTAATATTTCAATTAAAAGAAAATTTTTAAGAATATTTATGATAGGTAATAATGTTATACTAAACATACAAGAAGAAAAATTTATAAATAATAAAATTAATATTTACTAAAAATAGCAAAATTTAGTACTTTTATATATATGAATATACTTATAACCATATGTTGTAAAAAAAAATCATCTAGGCATAACTATCAAGCTTATAACAGTAAAGAGAGTTTGAAAAATATATAACAAGAGATAATTTAGAAAAATTTAATTTTCTAATGTTGATAGATTTAATTTGAAACGTAAGAACTTAAAATCGTGCAACCAAATATTATATTATTAATCAAAACTTCACGCAATACATACTTAACTAAACTTTAAAAAAATAAAAAATAAAAATAAAGAAATTGTTGTTTTTATGCTGATTTTGATAAATTTTTAAGCTTAAAAGAAACGAACTTTTAATAATTAATTATTTTATAAAAATATTTAAAATGAGCTTAATTTTTATGTTTATAAAAAACAACACACATAATACACGCTTCAGTTACTTAAATTTTTAGTAAAAGTTATTTGATACTTTAACATTTTTTAAACTTTTTTTCAAATTAGTTTTTTTGCACTTAAAATGAGTTTTGTGTAAAATTAAACAAAAAAAATTAAATTATTCTCTTAGTGACGTCATAACTTTTCTCATAACCACAACATCTTGTTGCATTTTTACGTATATAAACAAATTGCATTTTATATCTTCGCTCTTCAGCTAATCATAGTTGGTAACTTAATTTTTGAGAGGTTTGGAAATAACTGTCACTAAACTATTGTTTGCTTGGCTCTAATTAGTTATGCTTTCGAAGCAAGTAAATTCGACATTAACCTTTTGAAGAAAAACTGAATTTGTCCATTTGTAAAGCTGAACTATTAAAGCTCAGAAATTATAGTTGAGCTCTGAAAATTGTGTAATTTGTTATTTTGAATTGTAATTTTATTAATACTCAATAAGTAAATATATCAAAATTTGTACCTTTTAACTTTAAATTATTCCGTAGAATACTTTTTGCTTAACTACTTTTGTTGCTTTTGTTAATTGAATTAACTTTAGTTAAATCAACTTTGTGTTCTAAAGCCTTATTATAATCAAAACAGCACATTTGAAGAATAAATGCAAAATTTTCAATATAAAATTTTGATAGAATAATTTCCGACAGAAAACAATCTTTTTTTTTTCGACTTAAAGTTTTATTTTATTTTCTGCAGTCTTTAAGCAGCTATTTTAGTAGTTTTAATATAAATACTTTATTTTTTTATTTATGATGTATTTTAGAAAAGGTTACAGCTTAAAAAGTTTAATATCAAATATTGACAACAGTTTTAAAAATTACTTAATTAAAAACATTAAATCAACGTTTCCCTATCTTCTGGAGAAAATATTTCGACTGAATTTTCATAAAAATTGAATAACTGAATTTTTTATCTATTCAAAAACTCAATGAAACTGTAATGTTTACAGTGCATAGTTAGCATTAATAGATTATAATAAACTTAGTAATAATAAAGATAGTTGATAAAACTTTAATAAAACTAAGTTAGCTCTCAAAAAATTATTTTATAAGCTTATATTTGTCTACACATGAATTTTAGCACATTGAGATATTATTTCTATTCTCGTATCAACGCCTAAAAAAATTAAAAACGGATTCAGTTTTAGTGACAAAATAAAACTTTTGGAGAATGGGTCAAATATGCATGAAAGGTCAAATTTGCATAAAAGATCACTTTTGCACGAGAGTAAAACTATTTCTAAATTTAAAATTATTTTTAATGCATTATGAACTGGTAAATTTTTAGATTAAAATGAGGAGATTGAGTAAATTTTGACACCAAAATATTATTACAATTGTCAAGTTATTTTTACTCTTAATTAAATATATACGTACTACAATTATTTAAGAACGCTTGAAGGTAAAATAAAATTAAAAATATAAAAATCATACAAATCTTTTAAACGATTTGTGAACAGCTGACAAGTAGTAAAATAAAAGAAAAGGTAGAGTTTTATTTTCTATTGACGTAAAGTTTTACTAAAAGCAAATAACATAATTGGCTAAACAATCATGTTGATCTGAACAATATTATTGTTCTAGATTATTATATAAAATAAAAAAAACTGCATGCATTAAACAAATTATTGAGAAAATATTTCGCATTTTTTTAGTTAAAATAAAAGTTTAACAAGGTATAGAGAATTAAATATAATTTACAAACTACTAAATAACTTTTCCGTATAACTATTTCACTTAAAAATATTAACATTATGCAACTTTAATATTTAAAACAGGTAACTTAAACTACTTAAACAAATTGCGATTATTTTAAACTATAAAATAAAAACAAAAAAATTATTCGTGTTATTAATAATGCATACCAAAAAATTTGGTAAACATTTAATAATATAAATAAACTAACATTTTAAATTTTACTAAAATTCCAGATCTTGAAGTTTTAAGAAATGAAAACAGCTACAACAAGCTTAATATATAATATGTCTTTTAATTTTAAGTCAAGATAAAATGCGTATAACTAAAAAAAATATGTTTTTCTATTACAGTTTTAAAAGCATGCTAACTTATAACGAAACAAAAACTTAAAAGTTGGCATCAAAGCTACGAAATATATAATATCAAGTACATAATGTTTGTTATTATGGGGACTGGATGGTTCTTCATGAAACACTTTTGCACAAAGGGTTTTTTTTTTGCAAAAATAGTCAATTTTGCACGAGGATCAATTTGGCACGAGAGTAAGAAAGATTAAAAAAAATAGCCGATCAAAAGTAAGAGATTGGGGTGATAGACATAGTAAAAAATATATAAAACAACAAAAACTTTTGATAATAATAAAAACTTAACGAAGGGTAAAGGTTAAAAGTGTCAGGGATATTAAAAAGAAGAAAATATTTAAAATTTAGTATAAAATAAGTATAAATAAGCATTTGTTAAAAAAATATTGTTAGAAAAATAATAAACCCTAATTTTAATGATGATACAAAAAATTTCATTTTTAACCCAACTATCTTAAATTAAATTTTATTATTTTTTTTACTTACTTTGAATATGTTTGTTTTATCACCAATAGTATAACTTTAATTTTGATGTCAAATATCTAACTTATATAAGTTTACTTGTAATAATTAAAAAGCTAATTATTATTTATGATCATAAAGTGGTTGTTATTTATGAATATGTGTTTCATTTCAATAAAAACTATATTTGTAAATTTTAAAAACTGTAAAGTTTGTGATGCATTAGGATTATAAAGCACAATTTATAAATTTTTAATTTTATTTGGCAACTAAAACTCGAAACTTAAAATTTAAGTTTTGCTTTATTTAACAAACTTATCTTTAAAATTAACAAGTTAAGGAAGTTTTGTTAAATTTATTCACGGCAACTCATTACTAGCAACAATTTAGTAAATTTTCATAAGCAATCGACATATAAAAAATCACAGCACATCAAGAATTAGTTATCTAATAATCTAGTAATCTAATATTCATTCTCATGATTATAGTAGTTGTGTACAAAAGTTTTCATTATTCAAAATTTAAATAAATACTACTTGTTGTAGAAATTATATTTATTGTAACTATATTTAACTTCTAACTTAAAAACCAATAAAACAAACTCATATTATAATCTAAATCAACCATAACTAATAAATTTTAACAAAATTAATTACAATTACAATTAGTTTAAAAAAAACAGTTCAGCTATATACTATTGTTTAATACTTTAAATTATTACTTTTTAACAATGGCTTACAAATGAGTATAAAAATTTATATTTTAAATAAATTGATAAAATTACGAGCAATAAGTAATTTATGCTCTTAAAGCGTCATTTACGCTTACTCACAACAACTACTTACACTAGTTTATATCTATGTATTTAAAGTTCATTAATTAATAACCATTAATAAAACCTACCACCTAGTTTTTAAGCAGCTACAAATGCTGTCACTTACTTTTAAGGCTAATATGCACACTATTTATATCCAAGTAACATATTCATACCTGTTTTTGTAAAAGTTATCGAAATACTATTTAGTTGAAATCCAGTTTTATTGAACTCACCCAATACTATTTGTTTGAAAATAAAAGTTTGTAAGTTCCTTTTGAGACTATAAAATGAATAGCTTAAAACTTGCTTCTGAGTTAAGAACTTTAAATCGTTATGTACTACAAAACAACACTCTATATTAAGTATAGTTTTATTACTTTAAGACGTTACCTTTCGAACTATATCAAACAATTATTTAAAATCTATATTAAGCTTGTAATTCTCTTACTTTTCTTCTTCGAAAATTTAATAATCACGCCAAAACATAAGTCCTCTTGTTCTTCGAATAAAATAAAACTTATTTTGAGTCTGCACAAATCTTATTTTGATTCACAAATGTATTTAGACTTTGAAAAAGTAATTTTAGCGTCCAATGTGTTTTAAGTATTCTTAAAACTAGTGATTGGGATATCAAAGTTTTTTTAGGGTGATAGAATAGTAGATGCACTGATGTTTCTACTGTATATTTAAAAAATAAAATCTATTTAATTTTTAAGTTTTAATTGTTTTAGTTTAATGTTGATACTAATTTTAATCAAACAAAAGTAAGCCTGAAGTTAGAATAAAAGCGTAAAGCCTAAAGCGTATGAAAAGTTTAGATTTTTTTTAGATTGTAGAGCTTAAATAAAAATTTGTTTACTATTAAGAAAATAATTTAGTTACTTTAAATACTTTTTTTAATAAGTTTATAAGAATATGTTGTCGTTGTTTCATTTAACATTTATTAATTTTACTTTCAAATAAAAATTAACAGTTTTTTATTTTAAATTAACTTATTAAAGAATTGATTTTATCACTAATGCACAAGTGTAAAAGTTTAAAACACAGATTGTTTTTGAAGTTTTTATAACGTAACTTTAGTATGTTTTTACTATAATAATTTTATATACAGCATAATTAGTATTTTTAATAACTATTTAGAGTTTTTAATATTAATTGTATTTATAGCAGCCATTAAAGTATTTAGTTCGCATTACAACTAGTTACAATTATCAAATTTAAAAAGTCAATGATATTGCAACAAAAAGTTTGTTGCATTAAAATATTTATTTTTCATCTAGTGACGTCATTGATGCTTAACTGCAACAAAACGGCTCACAAATTTTTATATTTAAAATGAAAAGTTGAATATAATAATTTTTCTTGTTTGTCACCTTCTTTATTTAATCAGCTGTAAAAGCTGTAACAAATCATTTTGCAATTTTCTACAAAATTTTGCTACTGGCAATAATGGTCTTCCTATTAAAACTACAAAAAAAATTGTTTACTAGCAATTTTAGACTTAACGCTTTATTTTTTAAACAATTTTTAAAAAACTTTAGTACAGTGAAGTTATTTACTTTATTTTTCAATGTCATTGTTTTACGCAATAATGTATCTTTTAAATTAAGTTGTCCAAAGTTTTAACTGTTTTATAAATTATCAGTAAAGTTTTAATATTAGTTTAAATAATTTAATCTTATAACATTATTTGAGATTTTTTACAATAAATAATGCGCTTTTTTGAAATTTGAAATAAAATTGATACAAAAGTCATTTATAATTCGTATTTGTACTTTTAACTTTCTTACAGGTAAGCATAATTTTTTATGTAAAGTAATATAGAAACATTTATAAATATTTTGAAGTTAAGTTAAATAACAGCATACTTTAGTCTATTTATTCATAGAAGTAATGTAAAGCTTTTTTTTATAAATTCGACATGTATGTACTCTTTAGCATTTTTATTCTCGTAAAGATAAAACGAATTAAACACATCCAAATTGTATCATTTTAAAGCTTTAATTTGACAAAAAATTTGCATTGCAAAGTTGATTCTAATGGAAGCTGTAGCTTTAAAAATCAAAGTTATTCAATTTTATGTTACAAAAATTTGCATAACTTGTAGTTACTATTGACTACGTTTGTATTAATTGATTTTTAAAACAATATAAATGTTTTTGAGTTAAATTGTGATCTTCTTATATTTGTTTTTAAAGAACCTTTTCTGGATTTACACAAGTGGCAACACATAAAGAGTCATATGGGGTGTGGAGCAATATGAATTGCCTTGTATACAGTTATCACTTGAACTTCAATATTCCATTTTTGATGTATTAACATTACTGCATAGTTTCAGATTAAATTCAATAATATTAGAGGTAGTTTAAGTTGCTGTGTTCCTGCTAGGACGTTATCACGAGTCATTTCAGATGTTTTAATTTTTGTAGATTCGTAGCTTTTTGAGCTAGCCACGTCCCTTGCTCGAAACAAAGTTATAACTAATTTAACAAAAAATACACTAAATATATTTTTAAGTATTAAAACTGTCATCAGTAATAGTACTGAACCTTAGAATGTTTTTGTTTTCTGAAACAATAATCAAAATATTTTAGTATAAAACTGGTATTGCATTATTTACTACTATTTTTTTATAACTTTATCATAAAACTCTAATAACACAAAGATTCTATAAAAATATTTTAAATTATATGTTTTAGAAAAGAAGTCCATTTGTTTTAATAATTGAAAGAAAGTTTTGTTATTTCATGAATTCAGTAGCAAACAGTTTTTTTTGGTTTTTTTATAATAAAACTTTAAACCTGTGTTTGAGTGCAAAGCTGTTGGTATTAGTACACGCAATTAAGTTTTGTGTTAGTGAAACAAGTCTTTGTTAGATTGAATAACAACATAAATTGTGTATAAAATCCATTAAAAAAACTTACATAGTAAAAAGAAATCTTTATTATATAGAACTCTATCATAAGGTGTAAAGTAATCTTCTCAAACTACATCAAGTATTGTTTTATACTGAACAAAATTGCAAAAAATTAGAATCTATAATTTTTTATAAAGAAACTTACTAAAATATTTGTTAACAATTTGTAAGAATTTACGAGCAAAAATATGAAAATAGTCTTTATTAATTGTTTAAGTAGAACTTGATTTTTAAAATGTCTTTATTTTCAGTAAAATTATCACACTAAATACTAAAATACTAATTTGATTTAATTTTTTTAAAAACTAAATACTGACTAAGTAATTCTAAGTACCTTACAAATACAATTTTCTTAAAACAACTTAATAGTAAATTATTTTTAAATAAATATTCTAAACAAAGTTTTACTTTCCAAAAAAGAAATCTTTTAATCAAAAGTTGTTCAAGTTATAAAAATAGATTTTGATGACTTTGACTACATAATCAAACATTATTTCTTTTAATACTTTCCTTTATAACAAAAACTTTTAATTATAGCTGATTTTGTATAGTTAAATGATTTTATACATGATATTAGATTTTTAAATATATTATATTTAAATGTCTTTACATTGGGTGTACAGTGTGTGTAAAGCAAACAAAATCTAAATAAACACATACAAAACTGGTAGTTTTATATATCATGGTTTATTTTATAATTGTATAAATAAAAAACAAAACAAAATAAAATACATTCCTTTTTACAAAGAATATTTACAAAAAGTATTAATATTTCTAAATAATTTCAAAACTGTTTTTTTTGTCATTATGTATCAATCAGCAGGATAAACTTTTAAAATTATTAAAGTTATACTTTTTATCTACCATATTACTAACTTTCTCATCTAGTGAGTTTATTTTTCTCTTTTCAACAAAGTTTGTTATACTGTGTGTAAAATATATTACAACTGCATCAGTAAAATATAGATTTACTGATTTCAACACCCCAATAAAATATTTAAGATACTCATAAAGCTAAATTGTTTGTTATACATACACTAGTGGATACATTTTTTTGTAAATTATTTTAGCAAGTTGAAGACAAATTATTTATGATAAAGAAAATATTTAATACATTATTTTATTCATTATTTATAAATCCTGTGCTACAATGTATTTAATAAAACTTAACTACAAAATGGATGAAATTGAGTTTTACTTTTAAACTAAACTAAGTAACTACAACATAGTGCATAGTGTTAGTAGTTTTAGTTAAACTAATTAAAGACAACTTATAACATAAAGTTCTAGTTGCATTTGGCTTTGACAACGCACTAGTCTATTTTGTTTAAAAAGAGTAAACCAGCATTTCTCGATTAACATTTCGTAATACTTTAAAAGGTTATCATAAACCAATAAAATACTCAACGGCTACTTATTTGTTAAATTAAACTAAGCAAAGTTATAAAAAGTTTTAAATTGTTTAAAATTAATTTGAAACGTTTCAGCCTTTTACACTGTCTTATATTTTCACTCTAATTTTCAATTTATAACAAATCCTAAAAAAATTTTTATTTCGGGTTTTGTTTTATACTTTTTTGTTTTAAATTTCATGTTTGTCAATTTTTTTCGTTGCACGTTTGTTTTATACTTTTATGTTGCAAATTGTATGTTTGTCAATTTTATTTTTGAATTTTCGTTTCATTCTTTTTATTTTACAAATTTTGTGCCTGTCACGTCATTTTGAAGCCAACAACAAAACACTTCACAAAATTGTATAGATATGAATATATTTTAAAGAAATATTCTCAACTTTCACCTTCAGCAATATTTTTTAAAACAGCTGGTCCATGCTGTAACATAACATTTTTATTCTAACTATGCTTTGAATTTTTTTTTTCATTAGGCCCAATTTTAAATAGAAATGGTACTTAAAAAAACTATCCATAATTTGTTTTTTGCTATTAACCACCAACTACTGTGTATCTAGTACAAGTTTGTAATGATGGCTTATCGTCAATTTAACTTTCTAAATTGACATTAAAATTTTAGAAGTTCTAGTTTATTAAAGATGCAAACTGTCCCTGTACACCTTGTTCCGGTAAATAGTAAATTTAATAATATAGTCCGTTTAATTTGTAAACATTAATAGTTGTCTGAATTTGTCATATAAAAAGTTTGAGTATAATAATCTTCAACTTAAATTGATTATTTTGTTAAATTTGTTTTAACTATATGTTTAAATCAAAAATTTACTAGTTTGTATATGTATACTTTATTAATGTTTAACCGCGCAATATAGGTCGAAAAGTAAAATGATATATTTTGTAGAACAATAATTTTATAGAATAATTTAAATTTTATTTGGTAAAACTAAATATTTCGATTAAAGTATTCACTAGTTAATGAGTAAAAAAACTAGTAATAAGTATAAAACAAGCAACATATTTTTTATAATTAGTTCTCATAAAAAAACAAAGCTTTAAAATTATTTTTCGTTATGTAACCAAAAATTTATTTGATGTTTCGCTGCAGAAAGTAATATTGTCTGTTGTATAAATTGTTATAACATTTTTAAGTGTTTCAATGAATTTAAAATTGTTAAAAAATGAAATAGCTTATAAGTATTTAGGGTAATTATGATTTAAAAAACCAAAGCTGAATAATCAACTAAATTATGATAAAGGATTTGTAGTTACGATTAAAGTTTTGAAAAAGTCAAATTTTTTCTAATTATCTTTTTAAATTTTTATTATTAATTTAAATAAGTTTGATTAGTTTTTATAGATTGATTCTGAAGTTTAATTGTTTTTTGTTTGCTTAATTAGTTAGCTTTGCAAGTATTTATTAACTTCAGTCTTATCAATTAGTCAAATTTTGAAGTTATTGCTGTTTAAGCATTTGTAACGAAATAAGACTTCATACATGTAAATCTTGTACGTTTTAGAAACTATATAGATAATGATAAATAACACTAGGTTCTAATATCTGTGAAATAAACTTGAATTTTTTTATTACCAAGTCAAAATCAAACATAACTAAAAATTGTCTAATCAAATTTTAATGTTTTAACAAAGAAATTATAATATATTATGTTTAGAACTATGTTAGTTTAGAGATAAAAATGTTCAATTATGAAATAAAGAAATGCAGAAACAAGTTTTTAACACTTTCAAATTTACAATTTTTTTTTGCTCTTTACAGTTTTGTAGTGCATAGAATGATGTTCAAAATCACAGTCATGACATTTTTTCAATTCGTTCCGAAAGATTTGGACAAATACGATCCGAAACCGTTTTTTGAAGTTGAGGTTTCTGGCTCCAATACCGTCGCTGATTTTCACTCCAAGCTCACTGATATGATTGACTTGAGAAATTCTGACTGCGTAGCTGAGTATTACAGAGATGGTTTCAATGTTGGTGAAAAGCTGGAATGTGACGAAAGAATTGAGGATGGTGCAACTGTCTATGCTGTATTCACTACTAAAAAGAAACTGAAGGAAGTTATTGATGATATCAGATACAAGGATGTTAAAGCGACTTTGACGATATGTTTGATGATTTCTTTAAAAATCAAAAAAAAAAAAAGCTCTGTTGATTTGTGAATTGTTGTTGAGTTTTTATCAATAATAGTTTGTTGATTTCATATTTTACTTTGAACATAGATGAATTATGCTGTTACATTATCTGAAGTTTATTTAATAAAATATTTGACAAAAGTGATGAGTTCTTGACTATTTATAATTTGTGTACAACTATTTTTTAAGTTCAAACTGTACTGTAAAAAAATAAATGTTTTATTCTATGGAACAAACACGTCCTTTTAGTCAAGTACGCCCCATATATCTGTCTTTATATACGTCTTTAGACCTTTTGCTCTTCATCACACTCTAGCATATTTAGTAGAATTTTAAATTATGTTTTATGGCCCTTTTACTACTGACTTAGCTTTGGCCCTTTTGCAGCATAAGGTTCCTAATTATCTGACATTGCCCACAAAGGAACTTATTAGAGTTAAATGTTTACTAGAAAGCATATTTTTAAACTAACTAGTCAAATCAGTTTTCGAATCAACTACATTTTATATACGATATTTCAAAACATTAAAACTTAGTACCAACGTTCGTGCAATACTTTCCATAACCTGAACTGTAACTCAAAAGTTACAAAAGAATAAGTTCAACATTTATTGCTAAAGGTTGGTTTTACAACGAACTTTAGTTTTCCAAAAATTTATAGCATTAAAAATATTAAATTTTAGTTATTTATTTATTACAATTAGAAATTAATGATTAAGAAATTTGATAGACTTTTAGTTAAAATAATGTCTCTGCCACTTTAAAAAGTTAATTTCTCTGCACCCCGCGGGCCGCATTTTTTTGACACAATTGTTGTAAACATTAAAAAAATACAAAATACTAACTAACAATAAAATGAGCAATAAATAACCACTGTTTAAAACAGACATGTTAAAAAGCTCTGCTTTGTTTACTCAAGCGTGAAATTACTAACTTAAAACAAACCAAAGTTTATACGCTTCATTGCTGAATTATCATAGTAACTATTAGCATTTTACCAACTCTGGTTTAAAAGTTATTTTCTTCTAATTTTAACTGCTTAGTTGTAAGTTTTTACCGGAATATCTTCGTTTTATTTTTTTGTAAAAGCAAGTTTCTAACTAAAAATACCTTGCAGGACGAAAACTTTAGCTTTGTGAACCGCATTTGACTCGTGGGAAACAGATTGAATTCTAGATTTGAATATTTCTATCTTCTACTAAGTTTATCTATCTTATTATTCTATATTTACAGCATTAAAATTCGGTAAAAAGTGTTTTGTTTATATACGTATATCTAAAATTTTCTGTTAGCTACTTAGTTTTAACTGAAATTTTAAGTGTTTTATTCTGTTTAATTCAAGGTTTGATAAATTAAAATACTGACTTAAAGTAAGAAGATTAAAGGTACCAATGATAATAAATACAAATAAATAAATAATAAAACAAAAACTGAAAAAATAAAATATATGTAGAAAAAGTACTATATTTCATATATTTACATAAAAATTATTATTTAACAATGTTTCTTAAAATTTAGCTACAGTTTTTTATAAACAAAAGTTTACTCATCTTTTTCGAAAAAACGTTAACCCCCATTTGGACATAAATAAAATACAATAATAAATTTTCCAAGACAAAGTTTTTGTTTATAAGCTGTTGTACCTATAGAAAAGTGTATTTAAAAATGTAAATACACTTTATACTGTATTAGAAGTTTCAATTTCGTTATGCAGATAGTAAAATATACATTATCTATAACCTTTAAAAGTTTGATATTCTAATATTTGCTGTAAATAAAGTAGAAAAAAATTAATTTGTTCATTTAAAATCCCCTAAAAATTATAAAGATTTTGGCTAATAACAATAAACAAAAAATAAAATGAGATACACTAATAAAATCTTTTAATCATTTATGACTTTAGTTATATAATTTTTTGAGATTATTTACACTTAAAAAAAACAAAGAGTTTTTTTTTTTTTGTATAATCTTTTTAAAATATTAGAAAGAAAGTACTCTTTAGCATTAAATGTATTGTAAACTTATAAAATACAGTAACAGAAAGAAAATAAAACCTAATTTAAGTTTTACTCAAAAAATACAAAAAAAATATTCTTTTAGAACTAGTAATCGTTTGTTGATTGCTTTATATCAGTTTTAGTAGATAATACTTGTTTGAAAATCAATAAATAGGTATTAAAAAATAAAAATTTAGATAACAAAACCTTTTCATCAACTAAAAACGATTTAATACTATAAATTAAGTTATTATTGCTTGTAGGTTAGAAATTAGTTTTAATTCGAGTTCGATTGAAATGTAGTAAATTTTACACTACAAGTTATCAAGTTTTAAAATTCTTTTTGCTTTATGATAGTATGCACAATTAACTACATAACTAACTATAACTCATAACCTGAAGTTTCACTTACAAATAAATTGATTTTAGCAATTTGCATTGCATTTTTCAAAGTTTTAATTGTGATCAACTAACTACAGTCTACAAAATACAGCAAAAAATTAAATTAAAAATCTAACTAAAAAGAGGCTTACTTAATTTATATTTAAGTTTTTAAATAAATGATAAAAATGTCTGTTAAATGTAACAGTAAACCAATACTTTTGTTGCACCGCACTTAATTATAAAACGTTTACACAAAATCATTTTTTAAAATAATTTACTTTCTACCTGTCACCAAAACATAACCATTTAAATCAAATACTAACATTACTAGTTTCTAAACTAAAAATGTTATTCGTTCAGAACACGTAACAAATAGTTCATAATCGTCACTGTTAAAAAATTTTGATTCAGTTAGAATTATTGTGTAAATAAGAACCCTGTTAGTTTTTAATAATATGATTATAAAATACTTCACAGACTTATATATATATATATACGTAAGGAGAGAATCACCTTAAAGCAATTAATTTCTATATTTCTAGTAAACACATGCTGTAGCAAAATGGAAGTGAAATATCTTTTTTTTATAAAATGTTTTAGCATTTATAAAAAGATAAATGTATGAACGAAAAAAATAACAGCAGAAAATTTCAAATATAGTATAAATTTAAAGAAATTTTTATTAGTTAACTAACACATTATAAATAAAAAATTTAAATAGAAGAGAAAAAAATATATATAAAAATAGATTCAATGCTTTTATTAAAACAATATACTTTTATTTTAATCAACTTAATCTATTTAAACTAATAATAACTGACAAAGTTAGACAAACTGATGTGTGGATATTTATTAAGACTTTAGAGGCTGTTTTATACGGGTAGCTGTCTAAATTGCATGAGCGTACAAAATTGCACAAGGGGATAAAATTGCACGAAGACACTTTTGCACAAAGAGTCACTTTTGCACGGGTTAATTTTATTTTACTTTTTCATTTTTTACTAGTTTTTTTCATATTTTATTTTATTAATTTTTTTTTTTTTTAAGTTTTTTGTGAAAGAATAAATAAACTAACTAAAATTGTTTTTTAATGTAAATTGGAATAATTTATTACCTTTAAAAACAAAAAAAAATAATTTAAATACAAATAATAATGATACTTTTTAAGAATATTTTAACTTTCCTTTAAAAATAAACATATACTCACATTTTTTATTTTATTCAGCATAAATAAGTAATGCTAAAATTAAATATCTAATTCTTACTAATAATCCATTTACAAAGTATTGGTACAAGATGCATTTTAAAATTTTGGTCATTAGCTTGTTCCACTGAATCACGATTGTATGTTTTATTGTCTTTTATTAATCACTAAATTCGATTATTTAGTGAAACAGTATGTAGGAAATATGTACATCGATAAGTTTTTTTTTTTTTTTCTAAATAAGTTCAACCTTTATGACAAACTTTTTTTGATTTAAAAATATTATTTTCTACAGAAAATACTCTTTAAATATGAAACTTAATTAGAATTTATATTTTAGTTTCTTATCACAAGTTAATGTTTTGTTGCATTTTTGTTTTGTACTTTTTCGTTGCATTTTTGTCAAAACTTTTTTGTTGCATTTTTTTCAATAATTTTTTTTTTGCATTTTGGTCAATACTTTTTGTTCAACTTTTAGCAAGACTTTTTTGTTGCATTTTTATTCAATAATTTTTTGTTGCATTTTGTTAATACTTTTATTGCATTTTGGTAATACTTTTTTGTTGCACTTTTATCAATAAATTTTTGTTGCAATTTTACCAGTAATTGGTCTATACGTATTTGTAGCATATTTGTTTTATAGTTTACTTTTGTTTGCATAAAGTAATTTATAATCGTTTGTAAACTGTAATTATTATCAAATATTGATCTTTAAAAAAATTCAAGTTTAAGTACCTTAAATTACTTTTATAATACAAAGATTTAAATTATACTTATAACTTTAGCTAATTAAATAAGGTTATGAAAAGTTAAATTAACATTAAAAGTGTTATTTTCTACAATGAAATAGAAACAATTGACACATGTATGTATAGAGTAGAAACTTGTATACACTTTTAAAACTTATTTCCTCTTATAAGTTTGACTTATGCAGACTTTAAATTTAGGTGATGAATAAAATATTATACTATTTCACAGATAAATTTCAAACTTGAAGTTTAAACAAGTGTGACGTCACTAAAATACAAACAATAGTTAGTTTTACAATAATAAATAAATACTAACGCAATTTCAAGTAAATAAATCTCTAAATTTTCTATAATGCACTTGATGCAATTTTTACACAGCTTGTTAAAGCTGTTACATTTTATTAAAAATACAGTTCTACTTATAACAAAACTTTCTCAAGTTTACTTATTAAAGTTTTTACACTGTTTCAATTTATTTTTCTTGTCTTGTAGGGTGTAAAGACAGCTTTTAAAACATTTATTTTAAAGTATGCTTTCAATATTTTGCTTTAATGTTCTGAATTAACATAATATTATATCATTTAATAAAAAATTAACATTAAATTTAAAATGTTTTTTAATAATCTTTAAGGCTAAATTTACTACAATGTAAATCAGTGAAAGTTTGTGGTTTGAAAAATCTAAGTACTTTTTCAATTTCAACTTAATAATTGTTAATTGAAAACAACTTTGGGTTTTGTACTTTAAAACAAGTTAAATAAAATTGATATAAAAAAACGTAATAAAAGTTAGAATAATATATAATTTACTTTTTTATGCACAACTTTAAAGTGACTGAAATATTGTAAAAGAAGAACATTATAATTGAATAAACCTTTGCTTAAATTGATAACGTTTTATTTGTCTGTAATACATCTCTTTCAGACATTCCTAAATTCGCTTAAGTTAAATAAAGTAATAAATGTCAAACTCATAACAAGTTGTAAAAATGCAAGAAGGAAAAAGTGTTAATTTTTCACCGAAAATTCTGTATGAAAATAGACATTGCTACCAAGATGATTTCAGTATTTTAGTTTGTGGAGGAAGATATAAAGACTATAAAACTGTAAGTAGTATTTATAAACTAGATGGTGTATACTAAATTGTATAAAGTTAAATTTGATGTCAAAGAAATATGATAGTTGTAAAACTGCAGTTGTTAATTCAGATTTGTTTGTTTTAAGTGGTTATTCACTAGGTAGCTACTACAATCACACTGTTTTGTAATAAATCTAAAACTTGGTCAAATGAAACGCATTGAAATTCAGACAATAATGATTTTTTTGTTTGTTTTTCAAGATTAACTAATATGTAGTTAAAAAAAAAATAGTAAATAATGGTTTATAATTTGAAAAATAAAAGTTAGACCGAATTAGCAAAAATTAAGCAAACTAGATACAATTTTTAAAGACAAAATTATTATTACTGGAGGTTATACTAAATCAGTAGAAGCATATAATCATTATGAAAACGAACGGAAATATTTACCTGATATTATCGAATCAAGAAGTAGCCATGCTTCAGTTAGCATGGGTAATAAATTGTTTGTTATTGGTGGGTATTATTATTTAAAACATGAAGTATTTGACAATTTGTACAGAAAGTTTACTTTTTTTAATGTACCTTATTCAAAAAGTACTTATCAATTTATTGTAAAGTTGTTAGTATAGGATTTAATTTTGTAGTATTATCTAGTGAACGTGATGACACAGAAGTACATATTTACAATATATCAAACAACCATTGGAGTCATCTTGATGTAGAAGTTTTAGAGAACCTGTCTGAAATTAGTTGTGTTAAATATCCAACATGTTAAGAAGTTAATAATTTCGTTTGACACTTTTTTTAAGTTTATGTTGTGTTATACGATCTTTTTTTTATAATTAGTTTTTGTTAACTTTATGTGGTTAAATTGGTTTAAACTTCTGTTTTCTTTTTGTTTAGGCTGTTTAAAAAAATACAAAAATCTAGTTGTTCTTATTAGTTTGTATAAGATGATTAGATAATGATTAACTACAAATCAACAATTCTAGTTAATATAAGTAGTTTATTTTTTACACTATAGGTAATAAGCGGCCTGCAAGTAAAGTGACCTGCTAACTTTCAAGTCAGTGTAACAAATTTTGTATACAATGTTGCCAATAGTTGTAAGTTAACAAAACTGTAATATTTGATTCAAAAAGCATTTTTAAAAATCGCTCATTTATTTTTTTTGTACTGATAAAACACAACAATTATCTCGTATTTTGTTATGTTCACACTCAGTTAGTGTATATTTTATCAAACTATCCCATCTAAGACAAACCAAATATAAATAACGATTATAGGTTAAATATACACTGCAAACTAAAATTAAGCAAACGTGTTATTTAAAGCATTTTTAAAATTAAATCTTTGATAGTAAGTATTTAAAAATATTTTAAAGTTGTTCTAGTTTTAATAAAGTTGTTAAGTTCTAAAAATATATTGATAGCTAGCTTATCAATGATATAATATATATTCTCGCAAACAGTTTTTTAGTTTATTTATTCATTACTTATTTTTGTATATGAAATGTTCTGAATTTTTTTTTCCCTATATTTCATAATGGATTAAATGAAGAATATTTAATTATTTGTTTTAAACAAATAAAGTTTACGATCTTTATTCGTTCAATCTTTTATATCCAAAAATCGTTTGTATTGTTTAACAATCTCCATTCTATTATAGAGATACGAAAAACATAATAAAAGCTATAAACAAACTGTAATATATGTAAAACTTAAAATTTTATATTTTTAAGTTAGAAATATTTTGCAATTAAATTGTAATGCACTCATTAAAACTTCCTTACTTAAAGTTAAGATTAATTAGGAAAATTTCTGAAACATATCTCAACGAAATGTATACTTAAAGGTCAGTCTGAGCTAAAAAAATATGAGTCGATAATTTCTTTTAAAACATCTATATTTTATTCATATTCTAGTCATAATTTTTGGTATACAATTGTTTTTTTTATTGACTTATATATAATGTTTAATAAAGTTTATAAGTTACCTTTATTAGTTAAGTTTTAATATTAATGATTTAATAACAAAGTTTATGCAATTTTTGTTTCTCATTTTCTACCTCGAGACGGGTAACTTTTGCACAAAATTGCTTTCTCACGAGTACTAAGTTTGCACGGTTGAAAAACCGATCAAGTGGCAATATAAAAACAAAAGACAGATAAACTTTTAAAAAAATTAAAATTAAATATATATACATTGTAGGATTTAAGAGGTGAAATAAAAAAAAACGATAAAATTTAAAAGTAAAATATAGTAAAAAAAAAAAACCTTGCAAAAGCATTAATCCCGGCAAAAACTATCTTATGTGCAAAATTGACGCCACGCAAAAGTGTCTTTGCGCAAAATTGTATTTTTTTTTAATTTAACCTTCTTGAATTTTTTCACCTACCCTTTTTATGAGTTTTTGATAAATACTGTTTCTTGACGTTCAAAATAAATTTAAAACGCAAGTTTAGCACAGTTTACTTAAAAAGCAGTTACACGGCTTACGTTTTTACGCATTTGTTAACATTTTAATAAGTTGTTAGTTTTTTAATAAGTTATCATTTTTGCATGGCCAAACTTGAATCATAATTTTAAACATCGAACGACATACATTTGTTTTTCTAGTTTTTTTCTAGTTAATAAAATTATTTTTTTAAGCTACCCTATGATGTATATACCAAATTGAAAAATTACATTATATGTGCGCTCAAATATATACATGGCAATTATTGTTTGTTATTGCTGGTAAACTTTCCCTTGAACAAAAAACTCAATATTTTAGCATTTTCGCAATACGCAGAAATAGAGTAAAAGAAAAAACAAGTTTTTCTAACTACAATGCTTTGAAGTTTGGTCCTAAACAAGATGTAAAACTGTATTAAAATAGTGTACTAAATTAGTAACAAAATAGGTTTTCCGTTTACCAAGTCCTAAAACTAATTATTTTGAGCATTAAAAGAAATTTACTTAAAGTTAATTATACAAGTTATACGGCTGAAGCTCATAATATTTTTTACTAATTTTACTAATTAACAAACTAAAAAATTCAATTTAAACAAAATTAAAGAAAAAAAGTTGTTTACATTTTACTTCACAGTTGGTGCAGTTTTAAAATGAAAAATAATTGTTTTATAACCAAATTTATGAGGAAAATCTTTAAAAATGATAAAAAATCACTTATTTTATTTGTGCGTTTGTTTGATCAGGTTAAAAATGACCCCTAAGAGATGGGAATTTACACCCGAGGGCAAATTTTTCTCAAATTTAAGAATTGCTGTTATACATATTTTATTAATACAAATTGAATACACAATATTTTTTTTTTAATAACTGCAATCGAAAAAAGATATTTTAATCTATTTAATTTAAAATAAAATAATGTCAAAATAAATGACATAATTTTTAAACGAGCAATTTTTTTTTTGATTAGAACGAAAATATATTGTAATTCAGATTTTACACGAAAGGCTATCCATTAAAAACTAATTTAACTAAAATATAAAAAAACCACAAATAATAATTTTGTGTAAAATGTTTTGTTTGTGATAAAAAATAGAAAATTATGGGTTTAACCATTCATAAATGATACTTTGTGTACAATTGTCAACTGTGCATAATAGCAATCCATTCAAGTCTAAAAACTTATAAAAAAATCTACCTTGCGTTTTTATTTTATTTTCAATTTCTAATTCATACAACAAAAACTTAAGGAAGGGTTGTTGTAAGAAATTCACAAATGTACACTTTTGCACAAAGTTTCATTTTTGCCCGGATTATGGCTTTTGTACGGGTTAACTTCTATTCTTTTATGTTTTTTAATATTTTTGTTTTAATTTTTTTACTGTAATTCCACTTTTACTTTTTTAAACTTTACGGTCTGTTTTGCTTTTGTTTCATATTTTGTCTATTATTTTACCTTATTGTTTTTACTACTATCCCTTGATCAATTCCTTTTACCAAAATTAAGGACTTTTGTTAGTAACTTCGTGCAAAAGTCTCGAGGTATAAAATGAGAAACAAAATTAGATAAAACAATAAAAATACTCTTATCAAATCAAATCTTAAAGTTTTTGATCTTTTCATTCATGAGATTTTGCTGTTTTAATAAACTATGCTGTTTTCATTATAACTGTTATTAGTAATATGCTAAATTTTTTTAATTAATCAAAAACTTAAAATCATAAACGTAAACAATTTTTTACTTGATTTAAAAAGTATTTTAAACAAAACTTGTATCTAATGTATGAAAAAGCTATGAAAAACTTTAAATTTTTACTTATAAACGATTAATAAAAACTCAAAATTATACAATTTTAAAGTTTTAAATATTGTTATTTCTCTATTGTTACAAGTGACGTAAGAATGCTTATCAAACTGTACGAAAATTGATGAAAAATATAAAATGTGTATCAATAAAGATAATACTTAGTTAAAGGTGTACATTTATAAATTTTCAAATCAAAAATATTATTTTACACTAATTTATACTATTATTACCTTTTGATCCTGTATTCTAATGTTTTCTTTGTAAAACTTGCAGTATTTTAATTTATTTAACATTAAATTTTTATGTTGTCTTACTAAGCTGAACAAGCAGTTAAAAACAAATATAACTAGTAATGTAATAGAAGTTTTAACAAGAAAATACTGAATTTTATAAACATATCACATCTTTGAAACAGTTAACTATTGTTCAACGAAAACATTTTTTTTATGTAAAATATTAAAATATGTCATAAACCGGTTTATTTTCAATTGAACTTTTAAACAACATTATTTTTACTATTCACAAAATGTTTATATACATATTAACTTGTTTATTTGTTAAACTTTAATAAACATTAAAACTTATTGAAAGTATAGTTTAAATATGTTATTTTTGTTTTATTTGTTTAAAAACTGATTCTTGTAAAAAACTAGTTTTACATTTATCTCTAAAACACTATTAACACATTTTCCAGATCTCTGAAGTTAAACGAATACGTTTTGTCAAGTTTAAAACCAGAAATAACGATGCAAGAAAGAAAGTACTTTGATTTTCCACCAAAAATTTTGTATGAAAATAGATATTGCAACCAAGATGATTTCAGTGTTTTAGTTTGTGGAGGATTGAATGCTGATAGTAGGAGAACGGTAAATAGTGTTTATAAATTAGATTGTCGTAAACTAAAATGTGAAAAACTTACTTCAATGCCAAAGGAACTTAAAAATTTTAAAACTGATGTTATTAGCTCAGATTTATATGTTGTTGGTGGATTTTCACCAACTGGTTACTATGATAGTAGTGTTAGAAAGTTTTGTATTAAAACTAAAACTTGGTCGTGCAAAACAAAACTAACTCTATATCAAAGATGTTTATGTATTTGTTTTTTCAAAAACAACTTATATGTAGTTTATCAAAATTGTACATTCTATGTTTACAATTTTAAAAGTGACAAATGGTATCAATTAGCTACAACAAAGGAATATAGATGTTGTGCAGCTTCTACAGTTTTTGAAGGCCAAATTATTGTTACTGGAGGTGAAAAATTGGGAAATGAATTAAAATCGTCTGAAGCATATGATTATTATGAAAATAAATGGACTTATTTAGCTGATATGATCAAATGTAGAAGTAACCATGCTTCGGTTAGCATGGGTAATAAGTTGTTTGTTATTGGTGGATATTATACTTTAGGTTGTGAAGTTTTTGACAGTTCTACAAGAAAATTTACTTGTGTAAATTCGGCTAAATCACAGTATATATATGTAAGTGAAGCCGTTTGTGTTGGTGATAAAATTTTTGTTTTTTCTAAGCCAAACACTTCATTAGAAACAAAAGTATTTATTTATGATGTTCTTAATGAAAGCTGGACAGAAAGGAAAATTGAAATAATAAATAACTTGGTTTATTCAAACTATATTAAATATATTTCATAATCCTAATGAACAAAAAACTTCTTAGTTTTATGAATTAAAAATTTGTTTTGTTTTTTATCGGTTATGGTCAGACTTCGTTTAATTTATAATGGTTGTTATTTTGTTTATCTATTTTTCATACAATTTTTCATTTCAATAAAACTTAATTTCGCTCTATTGTTTAGTAAAGTTATATATTTTGAAATAATAAAAAAAGGAGTGATATTAGAATAGAATAAATGCATTAGAAGACTAACAAATTTTTACAAAACATTTAAAATTATGCTTAAAATCCAAATGTAAATATTATGTAAATTAATTAGGACATAACACTTTTAACTTATTTTTCGTTGCAAATTATCAAATTACATTCATGTTTAATATAGATAATTATTGTATTGACAAGTAGTTAGACGTAATCTTGTTTTAAATTAGGAACTAAAAAAATAAGCAACACATTAAGGATATAAGAATTCCGACACAACACCAACGACAAATGTGTAAACATAAATTAAAAAAAAAAAGAGAATTTGATAAGAATAACATGTTTAATATATACATAGGTTAACTTGAAAAGAAACCAAGTTTAGCTGATGTTTTTCTATTATTTTCAAATAAAATTATACAAGTTGAAACATAATCCAAAACAGTATAAATGAATTTTATTTTTAATGAGCGCCACAAATAATAACATGTTCAGCCTGTGCTTTTATTATTATTCAAAAAAAGGCGTTTCAAACTATATTAAAAGATAGTGACAATACTTTTTAAGCTTATTCTTTAACATTAATCATGCGAAAGTAGCAATAGATATTTTTTAATAGTACAAAGGTAGTTAATATTTTAAGCAAATTAACCGTATAACCTCGACAACTATTTTTTCTTATTTTATATTTGCATCTTTAATAGCTATACTACTTTTTTTTAATTTTAGAGAGCGGTAACTTAAAACGTATTTAATTCTTTTATAAAACAAAACAAGACAGAAAATTAACAAAAACTTTGTACCAAACAGAAACGATTATAAAATATTTTTTTTTAACATTTAGAATACTTTACACAACTATAATCGTTCAATTTTTCTAGATCCTTAATATCAACATCACACCAACGATTGTTTTACATTGTATATATATATATATTGTTTTGTTCATCCTCATAGAGAACATTATAATATTATAAGCAATACTAACAGCTTCAATAGTAAAAATATAAAAGTCTTTTGATTGGAATAAAGTAAATTTTCTAGTATAACTATATAAAAGTTCCGAATCTGAACTGTTATATCTTGGAATAATAAACAGTTTATCACCCATACTAACTGAAAGATGTACAACTTCAATCATATGTGGAAACAAGTCCATTAGTTTTTTAATAATCATATGCTTGAACTAATTTACGCCAACAGGAAATGTGTTCACCTCAGGAAACAATAATTTTGCCTCTAAAAACTGTACAAACTGCTTTAAATCTAGTTAAATTCATTTTAGATAACTGGTTCAAATTCATATTTTTAATTGTAAACAAAAGATTTACGAGTGTTATTAATTACATATAAACTGTTTTTGAAAGAACAATCAGAGAAAGTATTTAATTGCTTTTTCCGTGACCAAGTTTTATTTTTATTACAAAACTTTGTAACAATATCATCAAGTTTGTAATTTTATAATACGATCCAAAATAATTAACTCTGAAATTAATTACAGCATTTTTAAGATCACTACGTGCGTTTGGCATTGAAGTTTACTTTTCGTTTTCATATTTAGTACCATGTAGTTTGAAAACAGTTTTAACATTTTTGCTATTTTTATTCTTTCCTCCACAAACTAAGATACTCAAATCATCTTGGTTGCAATATCTATTTCCATACAAAAAATATGGTGGAAAATATAAAGTTTTTAGTTCTTGCATTTTCACTTATAGTTTTGAACTTGACAAAAACAACTCCAATTAACTTCAGAGAATTTAAGAATATCTGAAAAAGTTTTTTAACAAATGCATGGATAATTAATATCATATTTAAAAATGATTTGCAATCCTTAAACTATTGTAAACGAGTTTGAAGTTAGCTAGATTAAATTAAAAAAAAAATTCAAAACTTTAGATTTAATTATTTTTCTTATCTAAGTAGCTAAAAGAAAACTTTTTTTTTATTTTAGAGAGCGTTCCTTTTTCTTTAATATACAAAAAACATCCATTGAAATATGGCTTGAATTTTAGTGTGTGTTACCTTAGAAAAAAAATTTATCAATTTTTATTTAGCTCGAATTAAAAAAAAAAATAACAAAATTATTTTTTTTCTTTTTATATTTATATTTATTAGTAAATAAATTCTGTACAAATTTTCCAATTGTTAATATTTTTTACTATTTAACCTTTTTATAGAATTTCTAATTCTGGAATAAAGCCAAACAGTACGAAATATTTTTTGTTAACGATTTTTACTTAGCTCAAATTAAAAACAAAAAAAAAATAAGTTTATCTTAACTTTTTATTTTTTGATTTTCATATTTATATGTGAATAATGTTATACATTTTGTTTTTTTATTGTTAATATTTCGTTTTATTTGACCTTATTTCGGAATTAAGAAATCTAGAGTAAGGCTAAATAGTACAAAATATTAACAGTCGGAAAAAAAAGTGTTGTACAGAATTTTTTACTAATAAATATGAATATTGAAAACAAAATATATTTTGTCAATTTTTTTTTTAATTCGAGCTAAGTAAAAATTGATAAAATAACTAAGTTTTTCTAAAGGGCCTCACATTAAAGTTCATGACCCAATCCAATGAATCTTTTTTTGTATATTAAAGACAAAGGACTGCTCTCTAAAATAAAATAAAAAATTATTTAGCTTTTAAGATAAGGAAATTAATTGGATCTAAAGTTTGGACATTTTTTCAAAATTCTTGAAAAACGTTACCAAGCTAATTTTACACTCGTCAAATGTAACTTGAAGATAAAAATATTTAAATTTTCACCAAAACATTTAACAACTTTAAAACACTGTAATTATTTTACAATTTTTGTTTAATGAGAGACTATTTTTAACAGTTTTATGTTTATGTGTAAGAATGTTCTGCTAAAACAAATCATTTAAAGTGTGATTTGCACAGAAAAACTTCGTTTCAAACCATAGTTTTATAATAAATTTAAATAATTTTCTTGTTTAGTTGAGTAAATATTAAAACTTCTAAAAGTTATTTAAAGACAACGAATACGCTATAAGTCTTATGTACAAATGTATTTAACTTAGGTGTAAAATGTTAAATAATCTTTGGAGTCTTTTTCATTTAGAATTTTAATAGCAAAGTAGTTAGTTTATTGCTTTCATTTATTATAAGTTTATAAGTAATTATTACATTATTATAAGTAAGTACCGATTACTGAATAATTGTAGAATTTTATTTATTTTATTTGATAAACAAAAAAGCAGTCGCAAAAAATAAAAACTAGAAACTGTCTAAACAAAGTGTATGAAACAAAAAAAAAGAAAGCCTGTAAAACACAATAAATAGTCAAAAATAAACAAAAATATTAATATCATTTCGTTAACATGTCGAGTACTTCACACAACTAAGTTAAGTCAAGTTTTGTAAAATTTCTACAACAAGATCACACCAATGATTGTTGAAAACTTAGTAAATGTATACTTTTGTATAGACAAATATCATAGAAAAAACTACAATATCTTAACTAATAAGAACAGCTTCAAAAGTAAAATAATTGAAAAACATATTTGATAGCAATAAAGTAAACTTTCTTGTAAAACTGTCAATTATTTCAGAACTAATTAAAATAACTACCAATAACAAACAATTTATTACCCATGCTAATTGAAGTGTGTTGTTCTTTTTCTTCAACAATATCGGGAAAATACGTCCATTTGTTTTCATAATAGTCTTATGCTTCTACTGATTTTGATTTATAACCTACAGTCAAAAACTGTTCAAGCTGCTCTAGATCTAATTTGTTTCGTTTAAGCTAATGGGGTCTAATTTAGTTTGTAAAAAAACATGAACGATTTTCATAAAATACATACAACTTATTCTTACGTCTAGACTTTTACGAATATTGAATGACCAAGTTTTAGTTTTATTAAAAAATTTTGCAACTGAATTATTAATTTATTATTTTCCGAGTACCCACCTAAAAAAAAAAAGTCTGAACTTATAACAGTAGTTTTACATCAATAAAGCTGCTTTGACATAGAAGAACATTTTTCATCTTTTATGTTCATCTTTCAGTTAGTATGGATGATAAACTGTTTATTATTCCAAAATATAACAGTTCAGATTCGGAACTTTTAGATAGTTTTAATAGAAAATTTACTTTATTCCAATCAAAAGACTTTTATATTTCTACTATTGAAGCTGTTAGTATTGCTTATAATATTATAACGTTCTCTATGATGATGAACAAAACAAGAGTATATATATACAATGAATTACAATCGTTGGTGTGATGTTGATATTTAGGATCTAGAAAACCTGACTGATTATAGTTGTGTAAAGTATTCTAAATGTAAAAAAATGTTTTATAATAATTTTTGTTTGGTACAAAGTTTTTGTTAATTTATTGTTTTGTTTTATAAAAGAATTGAATACATTTAAAGTTACCGCTCTGTAAATTTTAAAATTTAAAAAATAATTGTCGAGATTAAACGGTTAATTTGCTTAAAGTTTTTAATATTAACTCCCTTTGTACAACTAAAAAATGTCTGTTGCTACTTTTGCATGACTAATGTTAGAAAACAAGCTTAAAAAGTAATGTCACTATCTTTTAATATAGTTCAAAACGCCTTATTCAGAATAATAATAAAACCACAGGCTGAACATGTTAACATTTGTGGCGCTCATTAAAAATTAAAAGTATGTATACTGTTTTGGATTATGTTTCAACTTGTATAGTTTCATTTGAACAGTTTAACTATAGAAAAACATTAACTAAACTTAATTTTTTTAATTATCCTGTGTATATATTAAACATGTTTTTCTTATCATACTCTCTCTTTTTAAAATTTTTGTTTACACATTTTTCGTAGGTGTTGTGCCGGAATTCTAATATCCTTAATGTGTTGCTTAGTTCTTTAATAAATAATTTAAAACAGGATTACGCTTTTTGTCAATACAATATTTACATGAACAAAAATCTAAGTTGATAATATTTATCGAACAATAAGTTAAAAGTGCTGTGTCCTAATTAATTTATATAATATTTACATTTGGATTTTAAGCATAATTTTAAATTTTTTGTTAAAATTTGTTAGTCTTCTAATTAATTTATCCTATTCTAATAACACTCCTTTTTTTATTATTTCAAAATATATAACTTTACCAAACAATAGAGCGAAATTAAATTTTATTAAACTTATCAAAAATTGTATGAAAAATAAATAAGCAAAGTAAAAACAATTATAAATTAAACGAAGTCTGACCATAACCGATAAAAAACAAAACAAATTTTTAAATCATAAAACTAAGAAGTTTTTTGTTCATTAGTATTATGAAAAACATTTAATATAGTTTGAATAAAACAATTTTTTTATAATTTCAATTTTCTTTTCTGTCAAGCTATCATTAAGAACATCATAAATAAAAACTTTTGTTTCTATTGAAGTGTTTAGCTTAGAAAAAACAAAAATTTTATCACCAACACAAACGGCTTCACTTTCATACATATACTGTGATTTAGCTGAATTAATATAAGTAAATTTTCTTGTAGAACTGTCAAAAACTTCACAACCTAAACTATAATATCCACCAATAACAAACAACTTATTACCCATGCTAACTGAAGTATGGTTATTTCTACAATTGATCATATCAGCTAAATAAGTCCATTTATTTTCATAATAATCATATGCTTCAGACGATTTTAATTCATTACCGAATTTTTCACCTCCAGTAACTACAATTTTGCCTTCAAAAACTGTGGAAGCTGCACCATGTCTATATTTCTTTGTTGTAGCTAATTGATACCATTTGTCACTTTTAACATTGTAAACAAAGAATGTACAATTTTGATAAATTACATATAAGTTGTTTTTTAAAAAACAAATACATGAAAGACTTTGATTTAGAGTTAGTTTTGTTTTGCACGACCAAGTTTTAGTTTTATTACAAAACTTTGTAACACAACTATCATAGTGACCAGCTGGTGAAAATCCACCAACAACATATAAATCTGAGCTAATAACATCAGTTTTAAAATTATTAAGTTCCTTTGGCATTGAAGTAAACTTTTCACATTTTAGTTCACGACCATCTAGTTTATAAACACTATTTACCGTTTTCCTAGAATCAGCATTAAATCCTCCACAAACTAAAACACTGAATTCATCTTGGTTGCAATATCTATTTTCATACAAAACTTTTGGTGGAAAATCACAGTACTTTCTTTCTTGCATCGTTATTTCTAGTTTTAAACTTGACGAAATGTATTCGTTTAACTTCAGAGATCTGGAAAATGTGTTACTAGTGTTTTAGAGATAAATGTAAAGCTAGTTTTTTACAAGAATCAGTTTTTAAACAAATAAAATAAAAATAACATATTTAAACTATTCTTACAATAAGTTTTAATGTTCATTAAAGTTTGACAAATAAACAAGTTAATTTGTATATAAACATTTTGTGAATAGTAAAAACAGTGTAATAAAATTTTAATCAAAATTAAGCCTACTTACTACATTTTCTAATGTTTTACTTTTAAAAATGTTTGCGTTAAACAACAGTTTACTGTCTTTGAAGATGTAATATGTTTAGAAAATTCAATATTGTCTTGTCAAATCTTGTATTCCATTACTAGTTACATTTGTTTTTAATTGCTTGTTCAGCTTATTAAAACAGCATAAAATTTAATGTTAAATAAAATAAAAATACTGCAAGTTTTACAAAAAAAACATAAAAATACAGGATCAAAAGGAGAAAATAGTAAAAAGAAGTGATAAATAATATTTTGGATTTGAAAATTTATAAATGTACATCTTTATCAAAGTATTTACTTTATTGATACACATTTTATGTTTATTATCAATTTTATGTACAGTTTGAAAAGCAGTCTTACGTCACTTGTAACAATAGAGAATGTATAATATTTGAAACTTTAAAACTGTATATTGTTGACATTTTTATTATTTGTTTATAAGTAAATATTTAAAGTTATTCATAGTTTTTTCATACAATAGATACAAGTTTTGTTTGAATTATTTTTTAAAATCACGTAAAAAATTGTTTACGTTTCTGATTTTAAGGGTTCAATTATTTCTAAATTTAAGCATATAACTTATACAAATTTTAATTAAAACTGCATAGTTTATTAAAATAGTAGAATCCGATAAATTAAAAGATCAGAATCTTTAAGATTTAAATTGATTAAAGTAATTTTTACATTTATACTTGTTTTTGTTTTTCATTTTATACCTCGAGACTTTTGCACGAAGTTACTTAGAGAAGTCCGTAATTTAATTAATTTAAGTTTAAGTTTAACTAAATTAAAAAACTAAACCATCTGTGCGCCCAAATAAGAAAAATGATTACTCATTCAAATTAATATTTTATAATTTTAACATGTTTTTATACTAAAACTCAATATTATTGCAATAAATAACATCAAAATCGATAATTAAATAATTAATAAATAGATAATTTCTTTTATAGTATTATCTTAAAAAGCTGTTAACTTTAAAGTAAATTAAGAAACTTTTCATTAACAAATTAATATATTGAAATTGAAAATAAAAAACATTTTTTAACTTTTTTTTAAAGTTTTCTTTAGATATTTTAGTTTTAAATCTTTATCAATAAACGACTAACTATCAAAATTGTTTTAATAAAATTTGCTTGGTTCTACAACTCGATTTGTGAGTAGTTAAAAGATGTTAAAATATTTAGTTATTGTTAAAGGGACAGTTTTCTATATAACAACAAACAATAATATGAGCATTAACTTAGCTCGATTATTATTTTTACTAAAAAAATCTACTGGATTGGGGTTTGAATGTTTTAGCGGGGCCCGTAAAAAAATGCTTATTTTTTGGAATTTTACTTTGATCCATGTTTAATCCAGAAAATGTAATTTATTTTCTTAAACTGTGTTTTTACTTTGCTTTGTACTCGAGGTCGTTGTTTTTTTTTAAAGTTTCAATATTTTAACAACATACGTACAAATATGTCTGATTGAAAAAATCTAAAACTACAATTTTCTAAAGGTCGCTGTACCAGAAAGAAAAAATATTTTACAGACTTATTTTAGTACACTTAATTCTGACTATATTCAAAGGTCTACCCTTTTTTATCTAAACTATTTTTTCTAAGATATGACCAAAGCAGGTTTTAATAAAATTATCATTTTTAGCAGGAAATTCCTCATATTATTTTTATAATTAGTTTAAGAAAGAAGCTCGTCCGTATAATCAAATAAGCATTTTAACCAAAAAATTAATAGATGATAAACAAGCAAATATATTATTAAATAATTATTTTGACTAAATTTTAGAAAACTATGTATTTTACTATAAACAAAATTCAAAAAATACGTTAACTTATTATTTTTTCTGTTGTATACGTAAAATAAATTCAAGTTAAATTATTAACACTTGATTAACTTATTACTCATAACTTGTTATAAAGCTTTGTTCTGTGTTTTTTTAGATCTTTAATAAGTATTGAAAATTGTTGAAATAAAATGTTTCGCCTAAAACATGCATAAAAAACATTTTGAAAGCACGATCTATGTAAAGTTAATGTTTTTATAAATTATATTTTGTACTTTTTTTAAGCATGACACAAATGAATTAACAATCTAAACTTGAAGTTTTAAATTAAGTTTAAATATAAGTTTGAGGTTAAACTAAGTATAACTTAAAAACAATTAAAACTAGATTAGATTTGTTATAAATATAAGTTGTACATATAAATTTATTCAAGTGTAACATTATTAAAAAAATAAATAATACTAGATTCGATTAATTTGAATTATATGTTGTACTTTTCAGTTAAGTAATTTTGTTTGTAATTGATTTTCCAGCTTAGTAAAACAGCATAAAAATTTAAAGTTAAATAAACTAAAAATACTGTAACTTTTACAAAGAAAAATAAAATTACAGGATCAAAAGGAAATAATAGTATATAGAAGTGATAAATAATACTTTGGATTTGAAAGTTAAAAAATATAAATTTCTAACAAACTATTTACTTTATTAATACACATTTTAAATTTTTCATCAATTTTATGTACAGTTTGAAAAGCAGTCTTACATCACATGTAACAGTTGAGAATATATAAATTTCAGAACTTTAAAATTATATATTGTTGACACTTTTATTATTTGTTAATAAGTTAATATTTAAACTTTTCATAGTGTTTTCATTCAATAGATACAAGTTTTGTTTTTTTTTTTAAATCACGTAAAAAATTGTTTACGATTATAGTTTTAAGCGTTCAATTAATTAAAAAGTTTAGCATATTACTAATAATAATTATGATGAAAACAGCATAGTTTATTAAAACAGCAAAACCTCATGAATCAAAAGATCGAAAACTTTATGATTTGATTTGATAAGAGTATTTTTAATGTTTGAGCTAATTTTGTTTCTTATTTTATACCTCGAGTCTTTTGCACGAAATTACTAAAAAAAGTCCTTAATTTTTGTAGAAGGAACTGATAAAGGGGTAGTAGTAAAAACAATAAGGTAATATAATAGATAAAAATAAAAAAGCAAAACAGAACGTAGAGTTTAAAAAAGTAAAAGTGGAAGTACATTAAAAAAAAATTATAATAATAAATGATATAACAAAAGTATTATAAATCATTAAAAAATAGAAATTAGCCCTTACAAAAGCAATGATCCGGGCAAAAATGAAAATTTGTGTAAGAGTGTGCATTTGTGAACTTCCTACATCAACCCTTCCTTAAATTTTTATTGTATAAATTAGAATTCAAAATAAAATAAAAACGCAAGGTAGAATTTTTTCTTAATAAGTTTTTAGACGTGAATGGATTACTATTTTGCACATTTATCAATTTTACACAAGGTATCATTTCTGAATAGTCAAACCCATAATTTTCTATTTTGTATCTCTTTCAAAACATTTTAATGAAAATTTTTATTTCTGTTTTTAATTTTTAATGGATGGTCTTTCGTGTAAAACCAGAATTACAATATATTTTCGTTCTAATTAAAAAAATGCTACTCGTTTAAAAATGTTGTCGTTTATTTTGACATTATTTTATTTTAATGTTAATCAAATAAAATATCTTTTTTCGATTGCTGTTATAAAAAAAAATTATTGTGCATTTATGTTGTTTTAATAAAATATAAACAACAGAAATTCTTAAATTTGAGAAAAATTTACCCTCGGGTGTAAATTTCCATTTCTTAGAAGGTCATTTTTAACCTGGTCAAATAAAACGCACAAATAAAAATAAGTTATTTTTTATAATTTTTTAAGATTTTGCTCATAAATTTGGTTATAAAACAATTATTTTTCATTTTAAAACTACACCAACTGTGAAGTAAAATGTAAACAACTTTTTTTCGTTAATTTTGTTTAAGTTGAATTTTTTAGTTTGTTAATTAGTAAAATTAGTAAAAAATATTATGAGCTTCAGCCGTATAACTCATATAATTAACTTTAAGTATTTTTTTTTGATGGACAAAAAATGCTCAAAATAATTAGTTTTAGGACTTGGTAAACGGAAAACCTATTTTGTTACCAATTTAGTACACTATTTTGGTACAGTTTAACATCTTGTCCAGGAGAAAACTTCAAAGCATTGTAGTTTAAAACACTTGTTTTTTTCTTTTCCTCATTTTTATGCGTAGTGCGGAAATGCTAAAATATTGAGTTTTTTGTCCAAGAGAGATCTTACTAATAACAACAATTAATAATTGCCATGTGTATATTTGAGCGCACTTATGATTTAGTTTTTCAATTTGGTAAAGACATCATAGGGTAGCTTAAAAAAAACTTATTTTGTAAACTAGTAAAAAACTAGAAAAACATTTTTTTTGAAAGGTTTGTCGTTTGAGGTGTAAAATTATGATTCAAGTTTTGCCGTGCAAAAATGACAACTTATTAAAAAACTGACAAATGCGTAAAAACGTAAGCCATGTAACTGCTTTTTAAGTAAACTTTGCCTAACTTGTGTTTTTAGTTTATTTTGAACGTCAAGAAATAGTATTTATCAAAAACGCATAAAAAAGATAGGTGTCAAAAATTCAAGAAGGACAATTTAAAAAAAAAAACAATTTTGCGCAAAGAAACTTTTACGTGGCGCACTTTTGCACACAATGTAATTTTTTGCCCGGATTAATGCTTTTGCAAGTTTATTTTTTCTACTTTATTTTACTTTTAAAAATTATCGTTTTTTTTTATTTCTCCTCTTTAATCCTACAATGTATATATATTTAATTTTAATTCTTTTATTAATTTATCTGTCTTTGTTTTTTTTTTATTGCCCCTTGATACAATTTTGAATTTGTTTTTGTAAACTATTACAAACTTTGTTGAATTAATTTTTTAATTTCTTGCAAACAATAAAAAATATAAAATAAAACATGACTGAAAGATTAAAATGTTTTTTTTTTATTATTGGAGAAATTATTAGTTGGTTAAAAAATACTGGTTAGTTATTTGATTAGTGTAATTATCAAACTTACACTTGACTGGAATAACAATATTTTTACTGTAAACTGTTTTAAAATATGTAAATTCGTATAAATTTTCTTCATTTTAATTTTTTAAAAGTAAAGTATATTATAACGATTAAAATCATTAGTTTTAAAATTAATTTTACATTTTAAGAATTTTTTACAGTCGTAGATTATTATCAAATGAAAACGATTTATATATTGTATATTGAACTACAAAAAAAAACATTCAAAAGTCTAGTCAAAGGACCCGGTGCATGGAAAAACGATTCGGTAATCGAGTCAAATACCACTTTGATTTAGTTTCACATCTTGTCCAGGACATAGGAATTATAAACAAAAAAAATATGTAACATGTATTAAAATTAATTAATCACTCTTTAGTTTTCAAATTGCAATAATTAAGTATAGTAAATTATTGATAAATTTTTTAGAATATTTAAATTAAACATATATATGTCAAACAACTTTTTGAAAGATTCGTAAATTTTCTTGATGTAGAAGTTTTAAACAACTTGTCTCATTTTAGTTGTGTTAAGTTTCTTACGCTCTAACAGTTATGAACTATCTTGTTTTATTTATAATGTTTGTTATGTTTAATAGTCTTGAATTTTTGTAATTGCTTGGTTTTCGTAAAGACACTGTCTTGTTTGAATTTTGTTCCATATAAACAATGTTATTATTTGATGTAAAATGTCTTACATAAAAATACTTAAAAAAAAAACTCGTATTAGTAGTTGTTAGTTTTATTTAACTAGTTTTACTTCAGCAATATTAAATTTGGTTTAATGGCTTAGCATTAATCTAAATTAATAGTCGTAAATGTTAGAAAAGCTTTTCTCCGACTGTTTTTGGATTTGGTAAAAAATGCAATTTGTGTTGAATTTTTTACTTTGTCTCTAATTTAGAATATATTAAACATTAGTTGAGGTTTTAATATATAGAAACAAAGCAAAGTTTTAAAACTAACCATTTAAATTAAAATTTTAAATTATCACTTTAATTAACATTTTGTGTATATATATTTTAGTGATTGTTGTTAATAATAAACCAAAAACGACCTTACCATTAATTATAATTTATTTAAATATTTTATATTGTATATGTAAGTAAAGCTGAGTAAAAATTTTACAACTAATAAAAACTCACACTATAATTATAAACAATAACTTGTTTATTATAATGATTTCTTAGTTATGATCAATACAATGAAGAATTATTATTTTTGGAAACTTTAAAAAATCAAGCTTTACTAAAAGATACGCATTCCTTTGATAATAAAAATAATTGCTATCTAAATAATAGTTTGTAATACTGCCAGGTTATAATTTATTCAAAGGTTTAAAAAAGCATTTAAATAAGATTTATTTATAATTTATATTATAAATAAATCCTGTGATAATAAATAAATATACGCATTCCTGTGATAATAAAAATGTTTACTGTCTAAATAATATTTTCGCAAAACTGACAGGTTTAAATTTATTCAAAGTAAACATAATATATAATTAAATAAATAAAAGAGTACAAAACAAATATTCAAACAAAGTTCTTAGATTTCCTTTGTTTTACATTGATTTAAAATTAAATTTTTCCTTATACTTAATGATAATGTATAAAACCCAAGCAAAACTTATAACCTAATCATGTAAAATTATAAATTTCTTACGATATCCGCAATGGTTGCTGTTACTTCAAAAGCCAAAAAAGACCAAATTGTTGTTTCAAATGTTTTTTAATTAATATAAATGTTTTTACAAGTAAAAGCTTGGTTTCTTTCATCATTGTTTTCTTTTTTAAATTCTTACTAAACAAAAACAATAAGGTATAACATTTTTTTATTAAATCTGACAATCTATTTACAAAGATCCCAATATAAAATAAATGATCAATTTTCATACACAAAAAAAATCTTGTTACTATCTAATAAAACTTACTTTTTAATAAAAAAAGTTTTAGAAATTAGTTTTCTTAATTAAAGTTTTCTTTTATTTTTTACTAAATCCTAGCAATGTAATCGTTACCACGTAAAAAAAGTGTTTCGAATTAACTTTTAATTATCACATAATTCTGGTCATTATTAAACGCAGACTTTCTCAAGAACTTCTCAGATAACAGATTTGGTAGCGACAACTAACAAACATAACAAAAGAAGTTTTTATAAATCCCATTTAAAACTTGATTTGCAAAGTTTTTATAAAATTAAATTTATTAACAAACAAATCAATAAGACTGTTTATGCTGTATAACTATTTTAAATTAAGATAACAAATTGTTTTTTTTGTTGGAATGGGAAATACAAAATATATTTTATTTATTTAGTCATTTGATACTAAACGCTTAAAGTTACATATATTTAGAACTTGAAAAATGACATAAAAAGCATGTAATAGTTTTTATTTAGTTGTGATCAAAACATTACTATCCTTTATTAATTTATTAACGTAAAAACCTTTGAAATACATACGCCTTTTACTTGAAAAAAGAGCTAATTAAGAATTATTATTTTTAAAACGATTATCATGTTTAATGTTTTTTCATGCATAATATGTAGTTTAAGTTAGAACTAGTATGTTTAAGTATTTGCTTTCTTATTATTTCTAAATGCACAACTTTAAAAATTTTTAAATCAATTTGTATTGCAGTTATGATAAACAAAATGCGAAAACATAACATAAGCACAACAAAATAGTTCATTAATCTATCTCGATATTAACATAAAAGTAGATGGCTAAAAAAAAATGCAACTTTCATAAAAGTTAGTGTTTTTACTCAATTATAATCTGAGTTGTATTTAATAAGACTTGAACCAGACAATTTATTTACAATTTTGATCTTCCTTACTGACCAGCAGTCTTTAATAGCATCATAAGTAAATACTTTTGTTCCTGAGAAGTACCTCGGCTTACAAAAGACTATAATTTTATTACTAACACAAACAGCTTTAAAATAATATGTTTGTATAGTATTTAAATGAGCTGTACGGACACTTGTAAACTTCCTTGAAAATCTGTCAAATACTTCACAACTTGTGTTTTTATATCCACCAATAACAAACAACTTATTACCCATGCTAACTGAAGCATGATATATTCTACTTTTAATCATATCAGGAAAGTAAGTCCATTTATTTTCATGATGATCATATGCTTCAACAGAATTTAAATAAGTTTGATTATTGTAACAGATATAACCTCCTGTCACAACAATTTTGCCTTCAAAAACTGTACAAGCTGAATCATATCTTTTTGTTTTGTATCAGCCAGTTGGATCCATTTGTAATTTTTCAAATTGTAAACAAAAAAAATCTTATCTCCATAAATTACATATAAGTTGTTTTTGAAGGAACAAGTACAAAAACATTTATTATAAACATGTAATTTCGTTACATGTAACCAAGTTTGAGTTTTATTACAAAATTTCCTAACTAATCTATTAAAGCAATCATTTTGCAAATATCCACCAAAAACATATAGTTCTGAATTGATAACAACTGTTTGACAATCAAACAGTTCATTTGGCATCGACGTAAAATTATTACATTTTAAATTCACGTCCATCTAGTTTATAAACAGTTTTAACAACCTTGTAGTTTTCAGTCCTTCCTCCACAAACTAAATCACTGAAATCTTCTTGGTTGCAATATCTATTTTCATACATAATTTTGGGTGGAAAATCAAAAATTTTTCTTTTCTGCACTGTTGATTTTGAGTTTGAACTTGACAAATACGACTCCATTTAGTTTCAGAGAAATTTCAAATATTAATATGTGTTGTGTAACAGATAACTATAAACCACAAATATAAATAAATTTGTTGTTAATTTGCAATGCTATATTAAAAAAAAATAGGTGACACAAAAGTACTTTAAGAAAAATAAAAATAATTTTTTTTATTTTTAAGATAAGTTTTACCATTTATGTTAGATTTTAATTTTAAATTATTTATTATTAAAAGAAACAACTACTTAAACAACTCCTAAACTCTGTCAAAGATGAGATATGCGTATAAAATTGTATGAAAAATCTTAACGTTTTTTTACTAGAAAAATTAATTTAATGTTTTAGTTACTTTCTTAGTAAATTATTTAAAACGTACGAAACTTATAAATTGACAAAATAAAAGAGGTTGTAATTATTACGCTTAAAATACAACATTAATAAACACACGTATAATTAAAATAACAATTAGTTAATGATATTATAGTTTGTTGATCAGAAAATCTTTTTTTAATGATTTTTATATTTTGATTGCATATTTTATGTTTTTTTAATCTTTCAAATTTAGCTTTTTTTAAAGACTGTTTTTTTTAGTATTAAACCTTCAAAACGTTGTACAATATTAATACAAAGGAAAACGTATCTACAACTATACGTAAAAGAATATATTCAACATGTTTTAAGAATTTTTTTGACCACTAATTCAACTAAAATTACTAAATTACTAAAGAAATAATGCAGCCACATTTATATATTTCACTATTGAAATTAAAAACAAACATTCTGAAATAACTTTAAGTTGGTTGAAAACTTCTTTTTCTTTAAGTTTGTATTTTAAATGATGCATAAGTTTTCATATTAAACAAAAACTTGTAGGTTATAATTCACTATTTTAACTGTATCAAAAATCGTAAATTTAAACAAGTAAAAAATATTCTAACTTTTTTTCTGTATACTAAAATACTTTCTTAAGTACAACTACTGACTTAAGAGTAATATATGATCAACATATTTTTAAATAGTTTTAAATTTAAGTTTTTAGTTAATAACACCAATTATAAATGAAATGTTTTTAAAGTTTTTATTTTTAATTATTTTAATGATTATTGCGTTTGCTTTTTTGTTCAATACTAAAATTTTTAAAATAGTAGATAAATGAGTCACCACCTTCAAAATAAAAATTGAAACAATATCTAATCTCTAACTATGTACTAGAAACTAAAGTATATAAACTATAGGTAGGGTAGCTTTTACCGTTACAAATAAACTTTCAAAATTCATTATTGTCTTAAAATTAACTATTGTGAATAAAATTCTGATTTTAAATAGGTGTCCTTATTTGTATGACTTTTAAAATTGGTTTTATTAAGTTATTTAATTTAACTTTTTGCTTTAAAGAAGTTTTCGAATACTAGATACTTGTCATAAAAGACTTCATTTAACTTAAGAGATCTACGCATATTTTAAGATATGTGTGTCAAATAAATATTTAATTAAATTCTACAAGAAAAACGCTTCGAATGAATAAAACGAAATAACCTCTATAGACTAGACATAAGTTGTAACGTTTACTAAAACTCCAAAATTTTAAATTCATTTTAACATAAATATTTTATCAGCAGTTAAATACTCTTATTTAAATGTTTAATTAAATATGAACCTCCTGTTTACATATTTTAATGTTTAATTATAAAATAATGTTTGCCTTCAACTACAGTTAACTGTTTTTGATGGTGTGATTTGTACAAAAAATCCAGTGTTTTTGAATTAGTAAAATTAAAGAAGCACAAATGTTTACAATTTTGTTTTAATAGTATTGAATAGTTCTGATTGTTTTTTTCATTGGTATTTAAAGTGTAAAATTTCATCTTCTGTTTTCTCCTCTGTTTTCATTCTTAGATAAGAATATTCACGCTCAGTTTTAATGAAAAAATATAACAGTCCTACTGATTCATGTTTTCAATTTTAGAAATCTAGAAATTGTATACAATAAACAACATGACTAATTTATTACGTAATACTATAAAGTAGTATTAAACTTAAGAATATGGTTCCATCTGTTTTAAGTATGTTTTTAAATATTATTATGTTTAATTAAGTAGAAAAAGCATTTAAAAATTTAAACAGCTATAAAAATTTTAAAAGCAAAAAAAAATAATATAGTATGTACTAAATTTGTGTAGTAACAATATGATGGTCAAATAATTACATTAATTGAAATAGTTGAAATTAAAGTTTAAATATTTTAAAAAATGTTTAATATGTATCAAAACTAATAGTGAAGCTAGTTTCACAAAATTTCTTAGTTTTATAATTTAGTAAATAAAATAATAATAAAATTGTAAACATTTGTACTTCTTTAGTTTTACTGATTCAACAGAATTTAATTACTAAGCTTAACAACTTAAAATTCAGAATTTTTTTTTTTATAAAAACTTTTAACTTTTTGGTTAAGAAGTATAAACAAATCAACTTTTATTATTACTATTACGAACCCATGTTACAAAAATCAATATTATAATATGATTTATTTAATCAAATAAGTAAAAAAAATTTCCTTAAGAACATTGAAGTTAAAATTTATACGTTAGTATCTATGTAAGTACATTGTTGTTTTTAATTTTGTTACTTTGTGCTAAAGTTTTATTTTTAGGTTTTACTTACAAGGTAATTCTACAATTTTATTTTGTTGTTTATCAGGGAGACTTTTAAATGAATTTTTGTTACTAAATTACCTTTTAAATTTTGATCGATGAAATTTATACAAAAAATTTAAACTTTTGAGATTTAAATATTCTACAAATTAACCATATTTTAAAAGTTATAGTTTAACTAGTTAAAAATTTATTATAGTTTAAACTACTAAAATAAGAAAACTAAACCGATAATTAAAAATAAAATTAATAAAAACTTTTAGGTAACTTATTTTTTCATTTACATATCACACATTGAAAAACTTTTAAATATTATTATGAGACATGTAAAGTAACAAAAATTGTTAATGTTAGTCTCTTTTAAAATATACTTAAATAAAGTGTTTTCTACTGTTGATGAAATGATTCATACGTTTTTTTTTGAAACTTTAATAATCTAATCATTGCAAACTGATAGTATGTTACTTCTGAGATTTTAGTTGTGCAAATATCTATTTAAACTGTTTTATATATTTCTAAATACTATAGCGTTAATTGAAGTCGTTTATGTCAAGTTCAAATTCAGAAGTAACGATGCAAGGAGGAAAAAGTTTTGATTTTCCACGAAACATTTGTATGTAAATAGATATTGCAACAAAGATGATTTCAGTATTTTAGTTTGTGGAGGAGGAAATAATTTTAAAGCCATAATTAGTATTTATAAACTAAATGATTGTGATTTAAATTGTGAAAATTTAACTTCCATGCCAGAGGAGATTTATGGATGTAAAACAGCTGTTGTTAATTCTGATCCATTTACTTTTGGTGGGTATTTAAAAAATGGTTCATTCAATAGATCTCTTAAGATTGTGTAATAAAACTAAAACTTGGTTAAATGAAACGAAATTAAACTTGCACGACAATTATTTTTATTTTTGCTCTTTCAAAAAAAGCTTGTATGTGATTTATGAAACTGGTATATGTTTTGTTTACAATTTGAAAAGTAAAAAATGGTTTCAATTAGCTAAAACAAAACAAAAAAGATGTGATGCAGCTTGTACAGTTTTTGCAGGCAAAGTTGTTATATCTGGTGGTCAAAAAAAAATCATTTGAAGCTTATGATTATTACGAAAACAAGTGGACTTATTTTCTTGATATGACTGAAGAAAGACATTATCATGCTTCAGTCAGCATGGGTAACAAGTTGTTTGTTATTGGTGGATATGGTAATACTTTATCCGGTAGATATCGTAATACGAGTTATGAATTATTTGAAAGTTTTTCGAGTAATTTTACTAGTATCAAAGCAGCTCTAATAAAAACCATGGAATTATTAGAGTTTAAAGCTGTTTCTGTTGGACATAAAATTATAATGTTTGCTACTGCATTATTTTAATTAAAAACAGAAGTATTTATCTATGACGTTTTCAATGATAGCTGGTCAGTAAATAAGATCAAAAAGGTTAATGATTAGGCTGGTTCAAGTTATATTAAATTTAACTCAGATTAACATTAAGTATTTTTTTCTTTTTTATAGAACTTGCATTTATTTATAGCATTTACATTTATATTAATTTTGTGTTTATTTTATTTTTTTTATTATGTTTTCGTTATTACTTTTTTATTACTTTTTTAATTACTTTTTACGTTGTATAGTTGTTCATTTAGGAATATTTTAAAGTAAAAGTTAACTACAAATTAACCTCATTATTTATATTTAATAGTGCCGATAAACTATTTTAAGCTGATAAAGCCAGACTTGGTTATAAATATTTATAAATTTGTTACATTTAATATATGTTTAACAACTAACTAATGATAGACTTAATTTGAATTTCAGTAGTTATTAATTTAATTTGTGAATGCTGATATTAGTTAAGAGTTTTTGAAAATTGTAGCGATAACTACTGTTTTGTGAACTGTATTAAATTAAAAATATTTTTATTTAATTAGATCAATAGATAAAATAAAATAACATTTTTTAAAGTTACAAGCCTAATTATAAAGACTTAATACCGTAATTAAACTTGTAATTAAAAAAAATACTTATATAAAACGGTATAGCGATTTTTCATATTATATATTATAAATTATAAATAAAATGTTGATTTTGCACTTAAAAATCTTCTAAACTGTATTAGTGACATTATAAAAACTTAAGTTGTTAATTATCAACTTTGTTTTAAACAAATAATCAAAAAAATTAGAGAACGAGGAAACCAATTACAATATTTAAAGCAACTTACTTAATTCTACACATATTTTTTATCTCTTAAAAAAATGCTTGCTTAATAAAACCAGTTCATATCATAGAAAAACTGATGTTAATATTTATTATCTCTCCATTGTATTGTTGTTGTTGAACGACAAAACAAACCGCTACGAACACTAATATAAATATGAACACAGTTTTACTTGTCCAGTACTATTCAGACTAATTTTAAAAGCTTTATTAAGCTATGTAAGTATGTTTGACTTAATTAACTTTTAAATGAAATTTAAATATTTTTACTGAAAACAAATATTATTAGCTTTTTTTTTCATAAAGCTTTATACAAATTAGCTAACAGAATAGTCGCAGTAATTTTTTTTAATTATTATCAATATAATAAACTTACCTGTTAATTATTTTATCTAAAGTTAAAATACATTTTTGATTTAAAAGTTATGTTTAAATTAGCGTTCATGGTTTCATTTATCAATATTCCTTTAAATAAAGGATTGATCATAATTCCTTAAGTTTTAATAAATTTACATTACAAACAAATTCTTTAAAAGTACAACTACACTTGAAACTAGTGATTTTTATCGTTTTATGAACGTTATAAAACACTATACAATGTTTAAACGAATTTCATTTAAAAGTTAAAATGAAATAACTTTTTTAAAATTAACATCTATTTACAAATTTTTTCAAATAATTTACAGTTTAACAAATATATTTCAATAGTAAAAACATTATTATCTCAGATAAGTTTATGTTTGATACTTGTTAAGATTTTGAATTGTTTTTGGAAATAATATGAACTATGAAAATATTCTCTTTTATTTGTTTAAAATGCAGTATGAAATATTCAATCATTTGTTTTAAATTTGATGTGGTGAATTAACAATGAAGTAAGTAAGTGAAGGAGATTATCTAAACTTTCTTAATTAATTTAGATTTTAAACTCAAACAAAAGTAATCAGTTTTGTTGTAAAAATCTATGCTTTAACTTTCTGTAAATAGTACAACAACTATGTTTAAATTAAATGCAATGTTCCACAAAGTTTTCCCTATTAAACTATTTATAATTAGACAATCGAGATAATAAAATTGTAGCAAAAATAGCGAGTTGTCATATGATATAATAATTAGTATATATATATATAAAAAGGTTTATTTCAAAATGTAAAACTTAAAGGACTCGAGTTTCGTGCTTATGCAATCATCAGCTTCAAAACAAGTAATAAAACAATTTTAAATGAAATAAACATATAAGCTAAAAATTTAAAAAAAAATTAGAAAAACACGACAAAATAAAAAAACTACCATTAAAAAGTGCATATATGACAGTTAAAGACCACAAAGAGAATTTTTTTAAATGTAGAGTGATTATCCCAACTAAGTCTGATGTAGGACGTATATATAAGGTCAAAATCGACCACATTAACAAAGCTGTGCGTCTGAAATCCAAACTTATGAAGTGGACTAAAACAGACCAAGTCTTAATTTGGTTCAGTGGATTAGAAGAACAGAAGTACAGCTTTTTTAAGTTTGATGTGGTCGATCGTTATCTTTCTATTAACGATGAGTTGGTGATAAAATCACTTAACTTTGCTAAAAATTACATTAGCGTACTTGCTGAGGACTTAAGCCTGATAAACAATACCTGCAAATCGGTACTCTGCGAACAAGAAGCTCTGTGGCGTAAAAAGGGAGTAAATTCCACCAACTCACTTTTTGACGTAGCGCAGGGATCTTACAAGGGCGCAGAGCTATGCAAACTTGTTGGACTTTTCTTGTTAGACGGGTTAAAAGGGAAACGGGTCACTATTGCACGAGCGTCACTTTTGCACGATGACACTTTTATACGAAGGGTCATTTTTGCACGAGGGGACACTTTTGCAAGGCGACTCTTTTGCACGAGCGTCACTTTAGCACGAGGAGACACTTTTGCACGGCGTCACTTTTGCACGGAGGGTCACTTTTGCACGACGACATTTTCACACGTCAAAAATTTTGCACGACGTTACATTTGCATGGCTACATTTTTACAAAGCGTCACTTTTCACGGCGCTATATTTTCAGGTATAAAATTATGAACTTTAAAATTTAAAAAAAAAGTTAATTTTGAACAGAACTTCATTTTTGCACGCTTCTAATTTTTATTTTCTCATATAGAAATTTGAATATTTTTTTTTTGTCAACTTAAATAATATTCGTTTTTAAACGAAAGTTGTTTTGAATGAATAAAATGTGGTAGTTTTTTATTGAAGTTTTAATGTAAAGTTTTTATAAATTTATTTTTACAAGAACTTCTTTTAGAAACTAAATTTCGGTCAAAGACCTCGTTAGACCTTAAATATAGTTTTTAAATAAAAATTTTATTTGAAGTTTTACGTAGAACAATATTTTAACGTATCATAGTTTATTCATTTATATTTATAATCTTAAATGAAATAAACTAAATGAATACACATTTTTTAATTTTAGTGAAAACAACTTTAAATACTTTAAATAAAAATCATCTCAATCTCTGTAAATTTTAAACATAAATATAAACTAATTTAATAAGGCTTCAAATCATGAATGTTGAGTATTATTTTTAACTTATATTCTCTTGATGTTATAACTGGCATTATATCGTTGTTAAAAAAATATTTTAAATTTATTTAAATTTTAAACAATTATTAAATAAATAAAAAAAGTATTTAGTTAATTTATGAAGTGTAAAGTTTTTCAAGTTATACTTGATGTTAATATTTTATTTTTTATTTAGCGTCAGAATAAAAAACAGCAATAAAATAGCGCATTTTTCAAGGTTCAAACTAGGATTATTTTATTACTATAATGTTGCAAGATCATAATTAGCCAATAAGAGAGTAACATTTGGAAGTTAGAAGTTATGTTCAAAAAATATACAAAATAAGTCTTCAACCGCTGCAATATTTCAACAATAAGGCAGTATTATTTTTTTTGTCGATCAGTTAAAATATGGAATAAACTTCCAAAAGAATTAATTTTTTGAAAATCTTTTAAATAATTTCGATTGAAGTCATAAAAGTTATATCTAAATTATATTTGTGTTAGTAAAATTAATAAGTAATTTTCATCAACTGTTGATTAAATTTTAAGATTTAGCTTAGTTTTTATAGTTCGATTTTATTAGCAGCATCTTTACTCTATTAATGATGAGTCATTTTTCAATGTATTTAATGATTATTCATCTGGCCAGTCTATTGTTAATGTCCTTGCAGCTTTAGGTTATATTTTTGTTGTTAGTCAATGTAATTAAATACTTGATGTTGTTCGTTCCACATCAAAGCGTAAATAAGTAAAAGTTTGTGGTAAAAATTTTTATTTTTATTTTAACCTATAAATTTTATATAAAATTGTGTTTTTGTCTTAGTTTTAATAAATAACCTACTTTTGTTTATTTTTATTATTTTTCTTTATGTGTTTTTCAGTTTAAGTGGTTTAGGTTTTGATTCCTCAGTACATCATATGGACAATAAACTAGAAATAGTATAGTAAAATATATAAAAAGGCATAGCTTTTGATTAGTATATTAAGGTTCAAAATACTAGAAAAATTTACTTATACTTAAAGTATTTTTGATCGTAGTTTCTAAATAAATTAAATTTTTGTCCCTGGTATGAATCTTTTGTAAATAACTTTTATTAAACAAAGTTTATGAATATTTTATTTTTTTGTTAGTTTGTTAATACTTATACTTATAACTTATACTTATACTTATACTGTTTTTTAGAATTTAAATCGTTCATCATTTGCCTTTAATATAAGTATGTTATAAAATTTTATTTTCCAATTTTTTTTTATGTTAGAGACTTTGTACTAGCTAACAAACTTTATACCAAAATTCAAAATTCAAGTTCCGCGCAAAAAAGTCATCGTGCGAAAATGTCGCTGTGCAAAAGTATCGTTGTGCAACAATGCTGCCGTAAAAATTGTCATCGTGAAAAAATTTTGCCGTGCAAAAGTGTCCACTCGTGCTAAAATGACGCTCGTGCGAAAGTGATGCCGTGTAAAAATGTCCCCTCGTGCTAAAGTCAAGCTCGTGCAAAAGAGTCGCAGTGCAAAAGTGTCCCCTTGTACAAAAATTACGCTCGTGCAAAAGTGACATCCACCCGGTTAAAAGATATCTTTAGTTTGAATAGAGTTGGGTTATAGAGAGACGATGGTCTAGCTGTGTTGCTCAACTCTGCTAGACTCATGCCTTCTTCAGATCTATGGGGTTAAGAGTCACTGTGGAATCGCCACTAGTGATAACTGACTTCCTAGATGTGAAGCTCAACTTGAATGATGTCTCTGTTATGCTTTATAAAATTTCCAAAACGCTAAAACTTTGTATATTAACAAACAATCAAGCCATCCTAAAATATCATAAAACAAATTCCTACCATAATAAATCAACGCTTAAAAAAACGATCTAGTAAAGAAGAAATTTTTCTAAACATAAAAGATGAATATAAAACATTAATGAAAAAATGCGGATACGATAATAAACTTAAATTTTAAAAACATGAGCAACAACATAAAAATAATCATAAAAGAAAAAGAAATTTAATCTGGTAAAGCCTCCTTTTAGCAATTTACTAAAAACTAATACTGGAAGAAAAATTATAAATCTAGTCAAAAAACACTTTAATAAACAAAATCCGCTAACAAAAATTTTCAACAAACATGATATGCGAATTAATTATTTGTGTACGGCAAATTTAGAAAATATCATTAAGGCACACGACCAAAAAGAATTTAAATCAAGACTCAGGAATTAGAAGTCAATTTTGCTGCGCTGGTAGCTGTAAATATAATTTGAAAGGGGGCAATTACCGTTCAGAGAACATTGTTTACAGGGCCACAGTTAACTCTGGCGTTGAGACGAGGCTCTATGTCGGCTTGTGATCGACTCAGTTTAGATTCAGGTACGCCAATCATAAAAAAATCTTTTAAAGGCGGTATATTGAAAATGACACTGAACTTTCGAAGTATGTTTGTGGCTTAAAGCGCAGCGGCAAGTTATAAAAAGAGCACAGCCCAATATGTAAGCTGTGTCTCAAAGAAGCAACAGCCGTTGTATATGCACTGAAAGACAAGAGATGCCTAAATAAAAGAATCGAGTTTGTATCGTCTTGTAGACATATAAAAAAATCGCTTACAAAATTTAAAAGTTTTAATTTCATCTTATAATAATTTAAATTTATTTTTTTTTTACTTTTTTATCTTAATTTTATCTTTATCTCTTTCAATTATCTTTCCTAATATGTAGTTACTCACTGAAGTTTATGAATTTTTGCCAGTTTATTGTCGATTGGTAAATTAATTTTTACACAAGCCGTTTTGCATGATTTTTGATAGTTTCAAAATTACGTCATAATCTATTTATAATACTTTTTTTAATTTTCATTTGTGTGTTTTGTTTTGTGATTTATTTTAAACTTGTTTTGAAGCTGATAAGTGCATAAGCACGAAACTCGAGTCCTTTGAGTTTTACATCTTGAAATAAACCTTCTTACTAATAAAGCTCTTAAGGTGGGCTCAGTGAGAAAAATTTGATTTATTAAGTTAAATAACTTATTTATGTATAATAGTAATTATAACATAATATATATATATAACATAAGGCTGTAATTTAAACTTAAACACCTTCTACTGAGCCTTACTTGAAGGGCTTTTAAATAATTTATTAAAAAATTAAAATTTTAAAAATACTTGTACACGTGTTTCATAAGTCTAGATGCCTTAATCTTTAGCCAGCTAAATTTAAAATAAAAAGCACTTTTCTAAACAAACTTTGTAGCTTAACTGTAGTTTTTGTTAATTTTAGTTGTTTGAAAGTTAGATGATAGATCGATTTTTGTACTGAATTCTTGTTATGCACAATATTACGTCATACTGTATTTTTGTTTTTTTGTATAGCTTTTGCTTCTATGTTTAGCAAAGTGCTTTTTATTTTAAATTTAGCTGGCTAAAGATTAAGGCGTCTAGTCTTCTGAAACAAGTGTACCAGCATTTTTGAAATCTTATATTTCTAATAAATTGTATATATATATTTATATATATATATAGAACTAAAATACACAAAATAAACTTTTGCTTGGGACAGCTGTTTCTGCGTTTAATACGCGTCTTCAGCCAAGTTTTATTCAATGAAAATTAAACTTGTAAGTACTGAAATAAAATTATACAAAATTAGGTAATACGTAATAATAGAATACTTGTTGATTTTAGACAAAATTATTAACAGAGTTTTTAGATAAATTGTTTACGATAATGTATGCAGCCAGTTTGTTACCATTTCTTTTGTTTAGAGATTCAGAGTTTTTTACTTTTAAAATTTCGATTTTTTCTGCATTGCACAATCTGTACTTGTGCTTTACAAAATTAATAACTTTTTTATTACTTTAATCATAAATGAAAACTTTTTATTAAAAAACAATCATTGTTTATACTTAAACTGGCATTTTGTGTAGTTTTAAAATTTTTACTCAGCTTTGCTTATATATTTAGTATAAAATTGTTTAGTTAAATTATAATTAACGGTTAAGTCTTTTTTAGCTTTTGTAGCAACAACAAACACTACTGCTAACACTACTTTTAATAAACTTAAATTTTCATGGTTATTTTTTTAATTTTACTTGTGTTGCATACATAAAATAACTCACTATTAGTTTATAACACATTCTTATTTAGAGATAAACTAAACATTTTAATAAATTTTAGGTTTTTATTAATTTGTACGCAATTCGAGAAAAACCTTTCGAAAAACATTTTTTAAATACAACTTACTTAAGTTAAATTTGACATTGAGCATAAAAAAATTGTATAAAATCAACACGTTTGTTTTTATTAATTATTCTTTTAACAAAAATTTTATACCAATTTAACTATTAAAAATTGTGATAATTAAGTGTATTAAGTTAAGTTAAAAAAATATTCTGCTTCTGTGATCGTTAGAAAATTGAAGGTTTTTGAAATTTACTATCGGGCAAATCTGTATATATTGTGAAAATATTAGTAGTTAGGAATAAAATAAAGAACAGCCATTGTGAACACAGCAATGTAAGAATAATAATATAATAAAAGATTATTTTGCTAAATAATTCAAATGTTTAAAAATTTCAAATTTTTTTATTAAAGGGCCCTACTAAAATATTTAACCCCCAATCCAATGGATTTATCTTTTATTAAAGGGAAATGAGCATTTTTCAGAACGAAAAACAAACCTTATTTTCCTTATAGTTAAAGAAAACTAATTAATTTCAAAGTTGGACGTATTTAAAAAGTTGCAAAAAAATACTAATCGAGTGAAGTTAGCCATACTTACTTAAGCATAAAAATATCTTTCTTATTTCATATCTGGTATTTTTTTTCATAATAATCTAATATTTTTACTCATAGTAGTTTGAACCAATTTTTAAACCATTTTTAGAATAAAAAATTGGAGAAATTAATTTGTAAATAAAATGGTTAAGCTTTCAAAATCGGCTATTTGCCATAGTTGCCGAGAGTTAAGTTAAAAATAAATATAGCGGTCATGAATAATAAAGGTTACAACGGCTCTATTTTCATAAACAAATTAAAAAAAAAGATTTTATTAAAAATAGGTGGTTCTCGATAGTTTAAAATTTTATAAGATACTATCTCACTCATTCACAACATATGATAAAAGAGTTTTTTAAGCAATTTTAAATAAGTATTTTATAATTTACTTTGTTTACATAGATTTGTTTATTATTTATTTATTATTTGTTTATTATAAAATATTTGTTTAGTTATTTTTATTATAGTTATGAAAGTATTTTAAATATAAAAGTGTATGAATTAAACAGGAGGACATAAAACGTGGTACAAAGTTTATTTATTTAGATACAGAATAAATAAACAAAAAATTACAAACAAACATAGCAAAAAACAAATAGTTTTGAAAACACAACAAATGGTTGAAAAATAGTTCAAAAATAAGAAAAATATTATTTCGTCAATATGTAGCATACTTAACACAACTAACGTCATCTTTTAGACCTTCAACATCCATATCACAGCAATGATTATTGATAACGTCGTATTTATATACTCTTGTTTTTTTATTTATCATAGAAAGTACTATAATGTTATAACCAATACTAACAGCTTGTACGCGCCGAGAATAAATGTTTGATTCGAACAAAGTAAAACTTCTCGAAAAATTGTCAAAAACCTCACAACTTGTAATATGGTGTCCACCAATAACAAACAGTTTATTTCCCATGCTAACTGATGCATGAACATATCTTCCTTCAATCATATCGGGTAAATTTGCCCATTTATTTTCATGATAATCATATGCTTCTACTGATTTCAGTGTTGGCCGATGATAGTCGTAACCTCCACATACAATAATTTTTCCTTCAAAAACTGTACAAGCTGCCGAACATCTTTTCTGTCTTGTTCTAGCTAAATTGGTCCATTTGTCATTTTTCAAATTGTAAGCGTAACATAAACCAGTTTCGTTAACTACGTATAAGTTTTTCTTGAAGGAGCAAACACAAAAATACTTGCAGGCGTTACGTAATTGCGCTTTAGATGACCAAGTTTTATTTTTATTACAAAATTTTATGATAGACTCATTGAATTTTCCTTTTTGAGAAGACCCTTTACCGTATTCATTATTGTGCGTATCCCCACCCAAAATAAATAATTCTGAATTAACAACAGCAGTTTTACAGTCTCCAAGAGAGATCGGCATTGAAGCATAACTTTCACATTTAAATTTGGGACCATCTAGTTTATAAACACTTTTGACAGTTCGTATACCTCTTCCATATCTAAAACTTTTAACCTTTCCTCCACAACCTAAAGAACTGAAGTTATCTTGGTTGCAATATCTATTTTCATATAAAACTTTTGGTATAGATTCTAAATTTTTTCTTCCTCGCATTGCTGCTTCTGGTTTTATACTAGTCAAAGAAAACTTCATTTAATTTAGGAGAACTAGGCAGATTAAAAAAAAAGTGTGTTATATAAAGAAGTAAATAATTTCTACATAAAACGATTTTAGAATAAATAAAATAAAACTAACATCTTTAGACTAGACATTAGTTGAAATGTTTAGTACTACTCCAAATAAAAAATTCATTTAAACATGAACATTTTATCAACAGTAAAATTAATGTTAAATATTTTAAAATTCAGTTATAGGTAAACCAACTGTTTACACATTTCAATGTTTTACATAAAAAAGAATATTTTCCTTAAATTACAGTTAACTGTTTTTGAAATGTGATTAAACAAAAAATTCAATGTTGTCTTTTTAGAACTTTTGTTACATAATTAGCTTTGTTTGTTTTTAATTGTTTCTTTAACTTAGTTAAACAGCACAAAACTTAAAAGTTAAATTGAAAAATACTACATTTTTACATCGAAAACTTAATGATAAAGAAGCGAAAATAAATAACACTATAAAAAAGTAAAAAGGTTGATTAGATAACAAGTATTATTTTAGATTAAAAAACATACTAGTATATATATTTTTTAACAATACATTTTGTTAATTCACATTTTATATAGTTCATCAATTTGATGTATAATTTCGAAAAATTTAGAAATAAGGTAATGTTGGTGTACTAATTTATTTCATGTAATTTGAAATACTATCGTTGTCTTTAAATGGCTTCTAAATATTCACTTTTTTAACAACTGAAACAAGGAGATTAATTGTAGAAAATCAAAAATAGATTTTTTTTAATTTTAGCATGTTTAAGTTTTAGATTATAATTTTCTAAATTTTGTGAATAGCGAAAAAAAAAGTTTTACTAAAAATATAATAATTTTTTTTTTAAAGTTTATCAGAAAATAGAAGATAAGCCACATCTTACGCTGCCATTAGTTTACATAAACTAGTTTTGAGTGATTAAAATATTTCTTTAAGTGATAAAACAGTCATCGACATGTAATAAAACATCAGAAACAATAAAATATACTGTGTTAATATTATTAATAAATATATTAGTATTTGTATTATACAATATATTTTTATTTATGCTACAATGTTCTTATTTTTGATTACTTTATAAGAAATGATTTAAAAGGTAAAGTTTGTGAAACATTGTATTTTTTATATAAACCGAGTTTTTGTACTTTACGAAGCCCGCTTGTTAATATCTCAACAGCGATTTCTCGCGGCTGTGCCTGCCTTACAAGTCCGAACCAGGACAAAACGGTCGTAGGTTGTCTAGGAACCCTAGGGTTTGGCGGAACCACATTTCAGAAGCACTGGATACCAGGGGCGTAGCGTGCCACCCAAAAAAAGAAAAATGTTAAAAAATAGAATGTAATATCTTACATTTAGTTTATTTTTCTGTTTAATTTGCCTTTTTTTAACTATGTTTATCTAGTATTCAAAAAGTTAAACGAAATTTTGATAATAAATACCAGTTAGTGAAAAGTTAGGAAAGTACATGTTATTACTCAATATTTTGATTCGGTGCGTAATTGCAAATGCGCACCGATTTTTATGAAAAACTCCATAAAGTAAAAAATTTATAAGTTCATAAACTTCATAAGAATTTAGACTCAAAAAGCACGCAATTAATATAGCGCACCGCTGTAGTATAACCTTATGGCAGATTATTTTTCTACAAAAAGTTTACGAAAATACGTCACGCTTAAAGAAAAGTTAAACAATTTTACAATTTTTTTTTATGCTACATTGTTAAGACTACTGCTAGTTTTCTGAACTTTATTTTTGTAAACATACAAGACAAGCGTGTCGGCCTATGAGAAATAAACTTTGTTTGTGATTTTTATTTTAAACAAACACAATCAAATGAATTAAAATTAAAAAGTATACTTTTAACTATTTTACAAAGTTGTAATAAACTGTAATAACAGTTATAAAGTTGGTCTATTTTAACTTCTGTGTAACTTTATTAAAGTTATGTGCAATGAGGTGTTGTTATCACTGTTGTATTGTATATTAAAGAGATTGATATTTTTTTCGTAAATAAACAGATACTTTCGTTTTATTGAATATATTAATTTTTAAAGATATAAAGTTTACTATAAGTTATAAAAACAATTTTTATTTAGTAAGTTTACATTTTTGCAAGAATAAGTAATTCTAATGAAATTTATACTTTTATTTAATTGTTTGATTTTGTAATAGATAAATATTTTTTAAAAAAATTAACGAACTTATTTTACTTAATAAATTTATTTTAATTATATTACTTATAGAAAGTTTTTTTATAGCTAATTACAAAAGTTTTAACTTAGAGGATTTTTTGAGAAAAAAATTTATGCACTCCCTGACCAAAATACCACGCTACGCCACTGCTGGATACTGATGCTGATGTTAGTGTGGTTAAGTTCAATTATAAACAGGTTAGTAATAAAAGGTAAATTTTATAGATAATATTTTTTAACAATGTTAAGTTTAAGTTTAGTTTTGTAAAGTAATTTGAACAAATAAATATAAAGTTGTTCCAATTTATGGTAATAATTTTAGGTTTGGTCATCGATATTTTCTACTTGAAAAATTAAGTGAGTTAGATAGTTTTAGAAATATTAATTAAAGTCTTAAAAAAAAAGTAGTTAAAAAGGTTTAAGCTATATCGTTTAATTAATAATTTTTCAAATTTACTTTAAATAAGAATTAAGAACTTTTTTACTATTATTTCGAATTCTGTAATCGGTAGTAGTGTTAAAACCTTAATTTTTTTCGTTTTTACAATCACATTCGAACTAAACAATAAAAAACAAAATAAAGTTAAATTAAAAAAAAAAATTATTATCTAACATCGTTAACTGTCGTTAAGCACGTTCGATTTATAGGTATGATTAAAAAAAGCAAATAATATAACAATAATAATAATATGTATTGAAAGCAATAAAAATAACTAATGCTCTTCATCTTTACATCTAGACAAAGACTAATTTGTAATTTTATCAATTGATTAAGTTTTGATAACCGATACAAATTTAAACTATATTTTTTTTGAAAAACTTATATTTAATTAATTTTTTAAGTTTAAAAATTATTTAAGACGTTATCTTTTCTACTAACTACAAAATGTAATACCAGGTATAAGGTTAGTATCAATTGATACATTCTTTTGAAAATAAATATAAACAAAAACAATAAAGTATAAGTTAATTTTTTGTTATAAGTAATCGATTTTTTTTTATCGGACAATTTATTCACAAAAATTTTAACCAAAAAAATGAAGTCATTAATTTTTGCTACAAAAAAAACAATATTCTTAGTTTTTTTTGTAACTCTTAGTAGACAAAATTTAAAACATTTAATTAGATTACAAACATAAAATTTAGTTTTTGGTTTATTTAAAAAAATATGCTAAAACATGTTATTGTAACTTTTAATAATTATAACTAATAAACTTAAACAGTTTTTCTCGATTTAAAGTTTCTTTTAATAAAATAACGAAAAATTACTACTACATAATTTTAAAAGAAATTTGAGCGTTTACATGCAATATATTAACACTTTTAGTATTTATTAAGAAAATGTTAATAAATATTACTCCAAAAAATTTAAAGAAAACAATAAAGTAATAATAACAACTTTAAGTTAACTTTTTAAAAGCCCTGTTTAGCATAAAATAGAAAAACTCCATTTTAAGATGCAATGATGTAGCAATTATTTCTAACTGAATAAAAGAAAAGGATGGTTTAAATTTATATTTTTTATAGTTAAGTTTTTTCAGTTTCATTGATATAGTATGAAATTTTTACATTTAATAATTGATGGAATTTCAAGAAAGAACCCTGTCTTAAAATGAAACTAAAAATTTTGCTTTGTTGCAGCATAATACCTGTTATTAACACAAAAAATTATAACAGTTGTTTGTACTAACTGTATACATATTAGTGTGAACAATTAGTGTTTCCAAAAAATCTTGAATCCAGGAAAAGCTTAGAACTTGACAACTTATGCTTAATAAATCTGAAAAAACCTGGAATTTGCGAATTTTGATATAACATGGGATTTTAACAATTTTTACACATGTAAATTATTGAAATTTCGAGTTGACACAAAATATTTACAACACCAATATTCATTTATAAAAAAACAGATTTTAAGTAGTTTAACACTTTCTTTTTCATGTTGCTGTTTTATTTAAGGTAGTTTTTTTTACCTTTAATTTAATCAAAAAATTTTACTTCAAATATCCTAAAAGAAAATTTAGAAAACCTAGAAAAAATTCTTAAAAACCTTTGATAACCCTGGAACTGTTTACATTCTTTCTAAGGGTTAAAATTGGGAACAAATATTTTAGTTAGACATACTTCATGTTTAAACAGCTCAGGAAAATATATTTTTTCAAAATAAGAAAGAAAAAAATATGGTAGATTATAAAAAATATTACTACATGATCGAAACTTTTACAAGTTTTTTGGTTTATTAAACTGTTTTGTTTATACCTTTTTTTCAATGTTAAAATAGCTTTCCTTTGATTTAATTGACTAATGAACATAGTACTTAAATTCTAAAAATATTGATTGGTGTTGCTTCACACTACTAAGGCTAACTTTTAAACTTTATAAAAATCAGGCTACCTATTTTTTTTAACAAGGCAGGTTTTTTATAACTAATACTACACAAAATGAATTAAGTCAGTTTTCAGTTTCATATATGAATATATACCGGAATATAGAAGATGGAATTTGATCTATTAACTCTTTACAAAATTATCAATGGCAAATATAAAAATTTCTTTAACCAGTTTTTTAGTTTTTCCCAAAATAAATATCAACTAAGAGGAAATAATTTGAAAATAAAATGTGAACATGATTTTCAAAACAGTCAGTGGCAAGTCGCATTTTTTCACTAAGCAAAAGCTATGCGGAACAGACTACCTCAGGATATAGTATCTTTTGAGGGGGTTGAAAAATTTCGTTTAAAGCTAAAAAGATTTGATTTAAATACATTAAATACCAGTGAAATTCACTAATTTTTCTATATAAACAATAGAAAAAATGTTCTTTACCCTACGCCTCCCCCCTATAAACTATTAGTTTACTTATTTATTTTGTAATTATAAAATTTGTTTTATAAGCGATGATTTTAGACAAACTTCATTATGTGTACTAAGTAATATATAAGTTTGAATTTTTTGAATTGAATTTTTAATTTAGTTCATTTGTATATCATATTGAGTTTAAATTTGTGTTTTATTTAAATTATGTTTTTATATATAATATATATAATTTATCTTAAAGTGTTGAACATAAGTTTATTTTCTTTTTCTCTTTTTGTGTGTCCTGTTTAAGTGGCTCAGGTTTTGATGCTTGAGTCCAACATTGCATAATAAACAATATAATAATAATAATAATAATAATAATAATAATAATAATAATAATAATAATAATAATAATAATAATAATAATAATAATAATAATAATATAGTAATAGTTATATAACTGTATTCTTTTATATACTTATATAATCACATAGTGCGATGCTGATATCTAAGTCAGCCTGTCTCTATTGATTTTTAGTTTTTTAACATTCATTTTAGTTGTGAGTACATAGATAAGAGTGCATCTGTTGCCCTTCAAAATTGAAACTTTGGAATTTTGTTTTGTAATTTTTTTGACGTTTGGTACGGTTAGAAAGCACAAAAAAAAATAGCTTCCTAGTTTTAAGCCTGTTGGAGCAATTAATTTAAAAAATTTTGCTCTATACCGGTATATTTAATAAGAGGAAAACACACTATTTCACATGAAATTTATTTTCCCCTACGTTTTTCTATATAATTACCGGAAACGGTTAGGAAATGTTAATTGCCATATTTATAAAATTCTGCACAAACTAAGTTTACAATAATAAAAAAAAATCAAAAATAGCAAAAATAAAATCAGTTCTTTTTTTTTTATAATTATTTATTTTACAATTTTTTAATTTTGTTTATACTGAATTTTTTAAACATGGCAAGAAACTTTTCTTCTCCGTTTAGAAAATTGCCTATAAAAACTTAGGAGAAAATAATTCTTATGTCAAATAGTCTTTTTTCCCCTTTTAAAATATATCGATATAAAAAATTTTAAAATAGTAATTTAATTCACAAGCTCAAAGCTAGTAAGAAAATTTTTGTTGTGCTTACTATTGTCATAACTTCCGAACTTCAAAAACTTATTTAGCGAAATTTCAAGGTCGAGCAAACACATGCAGCCTAATATGCAGGTTCAAACTTAGTTAGTAACTAAGAAACAAAATTAATAAGCAAATGTTTGTTTTTTTGATTAAGTGTTAACAGATATTTATTTTAAATTTATATTTATTTTAAATTCTAAATCAGAAAAAAAAAATATTTTATATTATTTTAGTATACATATAATACTAGTCAAGTATCAGTCCTTTATAACAAATTTCTATAAATGTTAGATAGAAAATGATTTTTTAATTAGAAAAAAATTTAATTAAAGTAAATTTTGATGTATATGATATAGTGTTTCTCTGCTAGTAGTACTTCTTCAATTGAGAAAAGAGTTAATCAGGTCTTTGTAATTTTCTACAAGATGATCATTGTAAAATTGTTAGTATAAAAATTTAAGTTAAAACTTAAATATACAAGTACTTGCTTTTAGTTATTCTTAAAAAGACAACTGTACATAATTCAGACTTATATTCATTGCAGTGATGTAAACGAATGAAGAATCTATAACAAAACATAAATCTAGAATCTAACACGATAGTAACATAAAAGTAAATGACTGAAAATAAATACTACTTTATAAAAAATAAAAGTTTTAGTCAACTTTAATCTGAGTTGTGTTTAATATAACTTGACCAAAACAATTTATTTACAACTTTGATGTTCTTTACTGACCAGCTGTCATTAACAACATCATACGTTAATACTTTTGTTTCTGAGTAGTTATTCGGCTAACAAAAGACTAAAATTTCATTACCAACACAAACAGCATTAAGGTCAGATGGTTTCATAGCTTTCATTAGATTTGAGTAAACTCTAGAAAATTTCCTTGAAAAACTGTCAAATACTTCACAATTATAATTCACATATCCACCAATAACAAACAATTTATTTCACATGCTAACTGATGCATGACGAAATCTATGTTCATTCATATCAGGAAAATAAGTCCATTTATTCTTATAATAATCATATGCTTCCATTGAGTTGTCAAAACGGCCAGTAACAACAATTTTGCCTTCAAAAACTGTACAAGCTGCAACATACCTTTTTTGTTTTGTATAAGCTAGTTGGGTCCATTTGTCTTTTTTCAAATTATAAAATAAAAACATATTATCTCCATAAATTAAATATAAGTTGTTTTTGAAGGTACAACTACAGAAATATCCATCATATAGATGCATTTTTGTTATCCATAACCAAGTCTGAGTTCTATTACAAAATTTTCTAACAGATCTATTTACGTTATTATTTTGCGAATATCCACCAAAAACAAATAGTTCTGAATTTATAACAGCTGTTTGACAATCATACAGTTCATTTAGCATGGAAGTAAATTTTTTATAGGTTAGCTCAGAACCATCTAGTTTATATACACTTTTAACAACCTTATAATTTTCATTCTTTCCTCCACAAACTAAAACACTGAAATCATTTTGGTTGCAATATCTATTTTCATACAAAACTTTTGGTGGAAAATCAAAACCTTTTCTTTCCTGAACTGTCAATATTAAGTTTGAACTTGACAAAAACGGCTTCATTTAGCTTCAGATATTATCATTTGTTGTGTAAAGGATAACTGTATAAAAAATATAATTGTTAAAGTTGGTTAATAGTTTAAAATGATGTGTTTAATAAATGAATAAAATAGAATATGCTTAAACTTTTATTACAGTAATATTTATTATATTAAAATAATACAAAACAAAATGTATTTGTTATAGTCAAACTTTTTATCTTTATTTTAAACAAATATAACATTGTAAAAAAAAACATAATTTCGAAATATTTATAAAAGCTACTTCAAAATTTTTAGTACGTGTAAAATACAAATAATAGTTTACAATTAATAACTATGTTGTTTACAATCTTTGTTTATTTTCGAAAATTTTAGCAAAATATCTAATAATTATTAAAAACTTCAAACTTTCAGTTTAAAAAGCAAACACCTTCATGTCTTTTTGATGTTAACAAATAAATATATTAGTCGTTATTTTTGTATTTAAAAACCAGAAATAACGACAGGAAAAAGCAAAACACAATTTCTTTCATCTAAAAAAATTAGAATATGCAAATGAATTAGAACAGTATTCTTAAGTATTTTAAATAACAAATAAGTATTTCATATATGTTTTGATTTTAAGAAAAAAACAGAGATGTAAACTACTAGAGAATAAATAGTAAATCCATTCTTTCAAGATCTTTTTATGCAAACTAAGTTTCGGTCATAAACCTCGTTAGTGCCTAAATAAAAAATCTAAAAAGATATGTAAGAGTCATAAAAAATAGTACTTCAAAAATCAACTGAAAACTAATTTATACATAAAACATTTAGTTCAAATCAAAACAAAATAAGTTTTAAAATCAAGATTGTTAAAGGTTAAACTTTAATAATTTCATAATCAATATAACAACAAATTGATATATAGAAGCTATATATAGTTTTTTCTTCTACTAGTTTATTTCAAAGTAAACATTGCTTAAATATAAATATGTTAATAATAGTAAGTGAGCTTTAAGTTGAGATGTATTTTAATGTAGCTAGTTTTACTAGTGACGTAACTATCGAAAATTTAAACAATTTTATACTTGTAATAAACATAAAAATTTAAAAATTCTGCTTAATTGCGTTTTATAAAACTTATAGCTTCAAGAAATTAGTAACTACATATAAACTTTTTTAGAGTATGCATAAAACCTTTGTTATGAACAACTAAAAACTTAAGTTTTGAAATAGAGTTTTTTATGGAAATGTTTACGTTTTTGATGGAAGTTCGAAACTTTCTTTCATTAAAATTTTTATTTGATGCTTAGCAATTGTTTAATTTATTTTTAGGAACTATTTATTTTCTGAAAAACAGACAAAGGTTTAAAACCAATAAATAAAATAAAATGCTAAATTAGATTGCTTTAAAAATTATAAAAATATTTTACTTAATATAAAAGGAAATCAGTTATTTAAAAACCTGTAAAAAAGATGTTTTTTATCTGATAGATAAGTTTTAGCACAGAGCCGTTGTTACATCTTTTATTATTTTAATAAATTAATTAATATTTAAACTAAATGATGTATAAACATAGTTATTTGAGTGTTTTATAAAACTACTACATTTTCTTCGTTTAGAATACAATAAAAAAATATACAAATTTAAACTTAAAATATTGATTTAAAGAAATCGAATATCACATCCTACACAGTTGTTTAAATAATTCAAGCCTAAAGATTTTATTTTATTTGGTTTTTAATCAACTAGTATACATTATTTTAGTCGATTCATTTTTATTACATTTATTTAAATAGTGTAACAAAATACATTACAACTTATAAAAAAAGTCCAGATCTGTACATCAAATGGCATTTTAGATAGACGTCCCGTGTAAAATAACTAATATAAAAAATTCTTGTTCAACAAATAGATAGGTAAATTTTATTAAAAATAACTATGAAAACTCTATTGAAGTAAAGTTTTAGTCTAAACTCGGTGATTAATTAAAATTTATGAAAGGTAAGTTTTATTTAATTTGTTGTGTTTTTTAATACACTTTATATTTATACATTATCATAAACAAGCTCAGAAACTACTATTTCATTCTATTAAATTTTTTTTAATAAAAGTTAATTGATGTCAAAGTCTATAAAAGCTAATAGATGAATTTATTATGAAAAATAACAAAATTAAAAACAAATATAACGTATCTATTTAGTTTAGGTAGCATTTTAGTTTATTTATTACGTACAGTAGATCTTTTCCTCACAACTAAAAGTTTTCTTAAAATTGTCATTATTAATTTCTAAAACTTAGATTTCTTCGATTTTCTGTTAACATATTAAATATTGAAATGGAAATTACATAACGTATTAATTGTTAATTTTAAAAGTTTAGTTTGTTAAGACTTTATTTTAAGAAAATATACAGTTTCAGTGAAGATTAAAGTCAATGTAAGGTACATAGTATTAATTTATGTTACTACATTTTAATCCGTTTGGAATAACGACAGAAACATTTTATTATCTTATAACTTTCAAACATTTTCAAAACTGAGTAGAAAATGTTACTTCAGACTTATAAATAGTTTTTAAACATAAGTAATTTTGCTACTAATCTAAAGTCTTTTTAAATTATTATTTAGATTAAGTTTTAGTTTTATTCAACAAAGTTAGTGGATTTAAATTGTTGTTTACTCTAATTACATAGTATAAGATTTAAACCTTAAAATAGTACAAGCAAAGTTTGAAATCATATAAACTTTATCTATAAGCAATTCTAAACTAGAGTTGCTTAGAACCCTGCTATAGACCCTACTTTGAAGTCCTCATTTTCAAATAAAAAACATAAATTTTAATTTTCAACTACACCATTGCAAAAAGTATGTTTTTATATAGATTTAGTTAAAACAATACTTTTATTTAAATATTTTATTTTTAATGTTATTAATTACTTTTAAATGTTATGTTCTTATGTTTAGTATGTTTTCAATGGTATTTATTTAAACTTAAAATTTTAGGATTTTTGTTTCGTATGGTTTTAAGTTTTGTGCTTTTAAAACATCCCTAAAATATCAAAGCTTTATAATACAAGTTATAAATAGACAATAGAAACATTTCCATACATCTATTAAGGTATTATATATAAAGCTAACTATTTTAAGAAGAAGATTTTTCTTAATGTTGAAAAACCAAAACTTATATTTAAAAGTTTAGTTTAAATGAAACTTAATTATAAATAAAATTTACAAAATTACTTGCTTATTTTTCAAATTACATTGAATTTAATTGAATTAAAATTTGTTACAAATACATTTTATAAAATATTGTATTTAGTTTGTTCGTTTAAAAAGTATTCAATTTAAGCAATCAGTTATACATTTAACATTTAAACTCTAGATTGAATCTTCTTGGAATCTTTAAAACTAAATGAAATCTTGTTTAGCAAGTTCAACACCAGTAACAATGCAAGAAAAAAAACGTTTTGATATATCATCTAAAGTTTTGTATGAAAATAGATATTGCAACCAAGATGATTTCAGTGTTTTAGTTTGTGGGGGAAAGAATATAAATGGCAATAAATTGAAGAACATTTTTAAACTAGATGGTAGTACATTTGAATGTGAAAATTATGCTTCAATGCTAAATCCCCGTAGTTTTTGTAAAACTGCTGTAATTGATTCAAATTTAATTGTTTTTGGTGGTGGGAATTTGCCACATAGTGATTACGATAAGTATTTTAGAAAGTTTTGTACTAAAAGTAAAACTTGGTCATGTAAAACAGAATTAAATCAAGTTTACAAACATTTTTCTGTTTGTGCTTTCAAAAAAAAATTGTATATAATTAATGAAAATGGTAAATGTTATGTTTACAATTTAAAAGAAAACAAATGGACCAGACTAGCTGACACACAACAGACCAGGAACGATTTAGCTTGTACAGCTTTTGAAGGTAAAATTGTTGTTATTAGAAATTTTTCTACTTCGGCCGAAGCATATGATTTTTATGAAAACAAATGGACTTATTTACCTGATAAGATTGAAATGAGAGTATGCCATGCTTTAGTTAGCATGGGTAATAAGTTATTTGTTATTGGTGGATATACTAGTTTAAATATTGAAGTTTTTGACAGTTTTTCAAGAAAATTTTCTCGAATTAGTACTGGTTCAATTAAAAGTTTGGGAAGCTGTGAAGCTGTTTGCGGTTGTGATAAAGTTATAGTATTTTCTACAAAGCCGCAGTCATTCGAAACTAAAGTATTTATTTTTGATGTAGTTAATGAAAGCTGGTCAGAAAAGAAAATTAAAGTTGTAAATAATTTGTATGGTTCAAGTTTTATTAAGTATAATTCAGACTAAAATTGAAGGCTGAGTAAGAAACTCGTTTTACTCAAAACATTACTGTGAATACAAAGAAAAAATTGCTGTATGTTACTATTAAGTTAACATATACTTAAATTTACTAGTTTTTGTTTTTTCTGGTTTATGTTTAAAATGACTGAAATTGATTAAGTTTTGCTTTTCTGTTTACTTATTTATTAATAAATATTTTAAAATAAATCGGTACATTAGTCTTAAGTTTAGCATTCAAAGGTTTTAAAAAAATGATTGTAAAAAATATATATCAAAACCTGATTAGTTCTAAATTAAAATAAAAAAATTTCTAACGCCGATTCATTATATTTCTGAATATTATAATGCGGTTTATGTATATATTATATAAGTTTACTTTTGATAATAGTTTTAATTGCAAAAAATAAAATAAATTAAAATAATAAAGAGACAATAAATTAGATTTCGTTTATAATACTAAGTTTTTAGTTAATTTAAATTTAAACGTATTTGTATAACGAATCGAGCTAGTAATTAGAAAATATTAATAAGCATTTTTGCTTTGATAATTTGTAATTAGAATAAAATTATGAAAACTTTATTTGCTTAAAGCAAATTATTAAATTATTTTTTTTTTAACTGTAAATCTGAAATTTAACTTGAATGGTCACGTTAAAAATTTAATTAAACAGCTAAAGTAAGTTTTAGTCAAATCATTGTAGTTAAAATAATTAATTTCAAGTTGAAAAAAATCAAACTTTGCCAACTCATTTCATACTTTTTATTTGATAACTTCAAGAAGGTCTTTCATATGAGTTCAATTTGTTCTTGTTAAATCATTTACGTTTACTGCCAAGTTAAAAACTAAAAATGTTTTTAAAATAGAAAGTTGTACCACTGTTTCATAAGAAAATATTAATTTTAACCTTAAAATAAATAAAGTTACAAAAAGTATTACCTTCAACCATGTTTTACGTTTACTTTAGTTTATAAATACATTTTCTAATATATTTATTTTACGAGGTTTTTATAGATAAATTATATGTACATAAAATCAAAAAATATTTTTAATAACTGAAAGTGAATAAAAATTATTTAGTCATAGATTGTTTTTTTCGTATACCAATAAACTTAAAACGTAACAAACTACTTATCGTTATAAAAAATAAACAAAAAAAAGACTTAAGCATTTATCAAATAAAATATTGGCTAAAATAAAACTTTAATATTCAATAAGGCTGTTAAAAATTGAAAAAAACGATTTGTAAAAAATAAACAGAGTAATAAAATTTGTCAGTTTGCTTTATTATTGTTCCACTTTTAGCAAACTTTAAATTTTCATATATGCTGTATAATTTTTGGCTTATTTAATTAAATATTCAAAGAATTTGGCTAGTTTTGTCAAAGTTAAACAAAATACGTATAGTAGTCAAAATATGTTGCCTCAGCTTTAATTGAAAATAATCAACCATATATTTCTAAAATATTAAATTAATTTTTAATCAGAAAAATTAGTTATTACCTTATTTGAAAATGGTTGTAAACATCGAAGAATAATAAAAAAGATTGTCAGAATAAATAAATAAAATTTATTTAAATCAAATTTCTGAAGAGTTTTTAAGCAGTACTAAAAAAATTAAAAAAAAAAGTAGTAAATCAGTTTTTATTAAATAACTTTTGTAACTCTTTCCAATTTTAAATACAAATCATAAAAAAGTAATTTAAGATTTGATTAAAAGATTGATTATAGCTAACAATTACATTAGTTGAATATCTTAACCTTTATTGCTCCAATCATGTTTTACAAATTAATAATAAATAGTAGAATATTTGTATTTTTAAACAGTCTAAACAAATAGAAAACAAAAGCTTAAACAAAACAACACTAAGTTAACAAAAACTAATTATAAAATAAAAACACAACATACGCTTAGAAAAAGAGTCAAACAAAACTTCCAACTTGTAGGTCATTTACCACAACTGATTTCAGAAAGAACTTCTACATAAAGTTAACTTCAATAGTTGTTTAAAATTTTGTAGATATGTACTTGTGTATCATCACGTTCACTAGATAATAATACAATATTAAAGCCAATACTGACAGCTTTGACAATAGACCGACAAATAGCTTTTGAATAAGGTACATTAAACATAGTAAACTTTCTAGACAAATTGTCAAATACTTCATAGTTCGAATTAATTTCACCAATAACAAACAGTTTAATACCCATGCTAACTGAAGCATGGTTATTTCTTAATTCGATCATATCAGGTAAATATTTCAATTCGTTTTCATAATTGTCATATGATTCTACTGATTTCTTATAACCTCCAGTAACAATAATTTTGCATACAAAAACTGTACAAGCTGCATTGTGTCTAATTTGCTTCATTTTTGCTAATTAGGTCAAACTTTTATTTTTCAAATTATAAACCAAACATTTACCCCTTTGATAAACTACATATAAGTTCATCCTGAAAGAACAAACAAAAAAAACATTATTGTCTAGATTTAAATGTGTTTCATTAGTCCAAGTTTTAGATTTATTACAAAACTTAAAAACAGTATGATTTTAGTAGTTTACATCGAAGTAAACTTTTCACAATTTAGTTTACGACCTTCTAGTCTATAAACACTACTTACAGTTTTATAGTCTTTATATCTTTCTTCCACAAACAAAAATACTGAAATTATCTTGGTTGCAATATCTATTTTCATACAGAATTTTCGGTGGAAAATTAGCAACTTTTCCTTCTTGCATTTTTACAAATCGCTATAAGTTTGACATTTATTACTTAATTTAACTTATGCGAATTTAGGAGTATCTGAAAGAGATGTATTACAGACAACTAAAATATTTTAATTTAAGTAAAGATCAACTATGAATTTATTCACTATTATGTTCTTATTTTACTATATTTAAGTTACTTTGAAGCTTTGATATGCATGGAAAAGTAATTTATCTATTTTTCTAACTTTTATTACCTTTCTTTAATATTAATTTTCTTTAACTTGTTTAAAAATACTTATATGTTTTAAACAACAAACTTTCATTAAATAACATTGTAGTAAATTAGCTTTAAACATTATTAAAAAAACATTTAAACTTAAATATTTCTTATTTTAAATGATATTATGTTATGTTAATTCAGGACTTTAAAACAAAGTATTGAAAGCATACTTTAAATTAAATATTTTAAATACTGTCAAGTATTTAAAATTTTTAACAACAAAAAAAAAAAGTACACAAAATTCAAAATTTAGTTTGAGTCCAACCATTTTTTTCACTTTTAAACAAAAAGCGTTTTTAGATCTGAAACATAATTATAATAGAAGAAAATGTTTGTTGCAAATGTTAACTAAAACAATTTATCGTGATTTATTTAACATATTTAGTAATTTTATTTTTTTTAAAGTTTTTTAATGCTAAAATTTTTTAAGTTTATTTCAACAACTTTATCATTATATTATTACATTGATTCTATCAAAGATTGTTTAAAAATACAAAAAATATTTTATACGTTAATTAAGTTAACCGACTAAAGCTATAATTAATACATTAGCTTTATTAAAACTTTATTAACTAGAAAAAGATGCGTCGTTTTTGTATCTCTTGTAAATAAACTAATTTTCTACGATTGCAGGTATATTTTAAAATGTGGTAAACAATAAAAAGTTTGTAGTTTAAATCAATTTAATCACAAATACAGATGTGTTTTGAGTTTTTATTTGTACTTTTGAATGTTCTCTTTTATTTTTTTTTGTTTAACTAAATTTGTAATTGAAACATTTTTATTTTTTTAATAATACATAACTACTTAGTAATTATTTAGTTTAGTTGTTTTAGTTGTGCAAAAATCTATTTAATACCTCTTTATAAATTTCTAAATACTATAGCGTTAATTGAAGTCGTTTATGTCAAGCTCAAAACCAGAAGTAACGATGCAAGGAGGAAAAAGTTTTGATTTTCCACCAAATATTTTGTATGAAAATAAATATTGCAACCAAGATGGTTTCAGTATTTTAGTTTGTGGAGGAAGTAAGAATCTTAAGGCTGTAAAAAGTGTTTTTAGACTTGATGGTCATGAACTAAATTGTGAAAATTTAACTTCTATGCCAGAGGAGATTAATAGATGTAAAACAGCTATTGTTAATTCTGATCTATTTACTTTTGGTGTGTATTTGAAAAATGGTTTATTCAATAGGTCTGTTTTAAGATTGTGTACCAAAACTAAAACTTGGTTAAATGAAACGCAAATGAATTTGGACGACAATTACTTTTTTTTTTGCAATTTCAAGAAAAGCTTGTATGTGATTTATGAAACTGGTTTATGTTTTGTTTACAATTTGAAAAGTAAAAAATGGTTTCAATTAGCTAATACAAAACAAAAAAGATGTGATGCAGCTTGTACAGTTTTTGAAGGCAAAATTGTTATAACTGGTGGTCGAGAAATAAAATCAGTTGAAGCTTATGATTATTACGAAAACAAGTGGACTTATTTTCCTGATATGATTGAAGAAAGAGATCTTCATTCTTCAGTTAGCATGGGTAATAAGTTGTTTGTTATTGGTGGATATGGTAATACGTTATCCGGTGGATATGGTAATACGAGTTATGAATTATTTGACAGTTTTTCGAATAATTTTACTAGTGTCAAAGCAGCTCTTATAAAAACCATTGAACCATTAGAACTAAAAGCTGTTTGTGTTGGTCTTAAAGTTATAATGTTTACTACTGCATTATAATCATTAAAAACAGAAATATTTATCTATGACGTTTTCAATGATAGCTGGTCAGTAAATAAGATCAAAAAGGTTAATGATTTGACTGGTTCAAGTTATATTAAATTCAACTCAGATTAAGGTTAAGTATTTTTTTTTTATAGAACTTGCATTTATTTATAGCATTTACTTTTATATTAACATTGTGTTTATTTTATGTTTTTTATTTTGTTTTCGTTATAACGTTTTTATTACTTTTTTTGTTACTATTTACGTTGTATAGTTGTTCATTTAGGAATATTTTCAAGTAAACGTTAACTACAAATTAACCTCATTATTTATATTTAATAGTGCCAATAAACTATTTTAAGCTGATAAAGCCAGACTTGGTTATAAATATTTATAAATTCGTTACATTTAATATATTTTTAACAACTAACTAATGATAGACTTAGTTTGAATTTCAGTAGTCATTAATTTAATTTGTGAATGCTGATATTAGTTAAGAGTTTTTTAAAATTGTAGCGATAACTACTGTTTTGTGAACTGTATTAAATTAAAAATATGTTTATTTAATTAGATCAATAGATACAATAAAATAACATTTTTTTAAAGTTACAAGCCTAATTATAAAGACACAATACCGTTTTATATAAGTACTATTATCTTCAAAATAAGGCAAAAAAAATATTTATAATAAACGGTATTGTGATTTTTCATATTATATTATATAAACTATAAATAAAAGGTTGATTTTGCACTTAAAAATCTTCTAAACTGTATTAGTGACATTCTATAAACTTTAGTTGTTATTTATAAACTTTGTTTTCAATAAATAAGCAAGAAAATTAGAGAACGAGAAACCAATTATAATATTTAAAGCAATTTACTTAATTCTATACATATTTTTTATCTCTTAAAAAAATGCTTTCATAATAAAACCAGTTCATATCATAGAAAAACTAATGTTAATATTTATTATCTCTCTATTATATTGTTGTTGTTAAACGACAAAACAAACCGCTACGAACAATAATATAAATATGAACACAGTTTAACTTGTCCAGTACTACTCAGACTAATTTTCAAAATTTTATTAAGCTATGTAAGTATGCTTGACTTAATTAACTTTTTAAATAAATTGAAATATTTTTACTGAAAACAAATATTATAAGCTTTTTTTTCGTAAAGCTTTATACAAAGTAGCTAACAAAATAGTGGCAGTAATTTTTTTAATTATTATCAATATATTAAACTTACCTGTTAATATTTTTATCTAAAGTTAAAATACATATTTGATTTCAAAATTATGTTTAAATTGGCGTTCATGGTTTCATTTATCAATATACCTTTATAAAAGGATTCATCATGCCAATTCGATCATCAGACCACAAGCGTTCGGTAGACTGAGATGGATTTCGTCGTTATTAGGACACATCTGTCAGTCACAACCGTTTCTTGCAATCGTCACACAAACGGTTTAAAAATGCTTTCACATGAGCTTGGTAAACGAAAATCCAGGCTTCTGCTCTACAGACTTCCGCCGATGTTTTACTGATCGTATTTTTAATTGAACTTTTTAAAAAAGGTGCACACTTTAACATATTTGATTTAATTATTATACATAAACATTTTTTTTTATAAGTTTTAGTTTTTCTTATTCTTGGACAAGACGTAAAACTATATCAAAAAGGTATTCGACTCAAAAACTGAAAGATTTTTTGTGCACCAGGTCATTTGACCACACTTTTAGCTGTTTGTTGTTATTTAATAAACTATATGTTTCTTTAAGTTTTAATAAATTTACAATACAACGAAATTATTTACAAATATAACTACACTTAAAACTAGTGATTTTTATCGTTTTAAGAACGTTATAAAACACTTTACAATATTTTAAACGAATTACATTAAAAAGTTAAAATGTGGAACTTTTTAAAAATTAATATCTATTTACAAAATATTTTAAAAAATTTATAAGTTAATAAATATGTTTCAATAGTAAAAACATTGTTATTTCAGATAAGTTTATGTTTGATACTTGTTAAGATTTTGAATTATTTTTGGAAATAATATAAACAATGAAAATATTCTGTTTTATTTGTTAAGAATGTAGTAAGAAATATTCAATCACTTGTTTTCAATTTTATGTTGTAAATTAACATTAAAGTAAGTAAGTGACGGAGATAAACTAAACTTTCTTAAATAATTTAGATTTTTAACTAAAACTAAAGTAATCAGTTTTGTTGTAAAAATCTATGCTTTAACTTTCTGAAAACAGTACAAAAACTCTACTACTTTCTATATATATATATATATAAAGGTTTATTCAAAGATATAAAACTTAAAGGATTCGAGTTTCGTGCTTATGCACTTATTAGCTTCAAAACAAGTAATAAAACAACTTTAGATGAAATAAACTTACAAGCTAAAAATTTAACAAAAAACTCGACAGAATAAAAAACTTCCATTAAAAAGTGCAAATATAACAGTTAAAGACCACAAAAAGAATTGTTTAACTCACCCTACATGTAGAGTGGTTAACCCAACTAAGTCTAATATAGAAAGTATATATAATGTCAAAATCGACCACATTAACAAAGCTGTGCGTCTGAAATCCAAACTTATGCAGTGGACTAACACAGACCAAGTCTTAAGTTGGTTCATTGGATTGGAAGAACAGAAGTACAGCTTTTTAAGTTTGATGTGGTCGATTATTATCCTTTTATTAGCGATGTGTTGGTGATAAAATCACTTAACTTTGCTAATAATTACATTAGCGTACCTGCTGAGGACTTAAGCCTGATAAAAAATGCCTGCAAATCGGTACTCTGCGAACAAGGAGCTTTGTGGCGTAAAAAGGGATTATATTTCACCAATTCACTTTTTGACGTAGCGCAGGGATCTTACAAGGGCGCAGAGCTATGCGAACTTGTTGGAATTTTCTTGTTAGACGGGTCTAAAGGGGAACGGGTCACTTTTGCACGAGCGTCACTTTTACATGAAGGGTCACTTTTGCACGAGGGGGCACTTTTACACGGCGACTTTTTTTGCACGAGCGTCATTTTAGCACGAGGAGATACTTTTGCACGGAGGGTCACTTTTGCACTAGTAGACACTATTGCACGCAGGGTCAATTTAGCACGGCGACATTTTACACGTCAAAACTTTTGCACGACGTTACATTTGCATGGCGAAATTTTTACAAAGCGTCACTTTACCGGCGCTATATTTTCAGGGATAAAATTATGAACTGCAAATGTTGAATTAAATGTGAATGCAAATGTGAATTAAAAAAAAAGTAAATTTATAACAGAACTTCACTTTTGTACGCTCCTAATTTTTTTTCTGATATAGAATAAAAATAATATAAAAAAAGTTTATTTTGCTAAAAAATCATTAGTGTAAAAATTCCAATTTTTTTTATTAAAGGACCCTACTAAAATATTTAACCTCCAATCCAATGGATTTATTTTTTATTAAAGGCGAATGAGCTTTTTTTAGAATGAAAAATAAATCTTAGTTTGCTTTAAAGTTACAGAAAACAACAGAATTTCATAACTAGACGTGTTTAAAAAATTGCAAAAAAAATACTAATCGAGTGAAGTTAGCAATACTTACTTAAAATAAAAATATCTTTCTTATTTCATATCTGTTTTTTTTTTTTAAATAATCTAATATTTCTACTCATTGTAGTTTAAAAAAATTTTTAAACCATTTTTTGAATAAAAAATACAAGAAATTAAGTTTGTAAATAAAAATGTTAAGCTTTCAAAATCGGCTATTTGACATAGTTGCCGTGAACTAAATTAAAAATAAATATAGCGGTCATGAATAATAAAGGTTAAAACGGCTCTACTTTTAAATTCAAGTTAGGAAAAAAAATAAATTTTATTAAAAATAGATGATTTTTGTTATTTGAAAATTTTATAAAATACTATCTCACTCTTTCACAACATATGAAAAAACAGACAGTTTTTTTAAGCAATTTTAAGTAAGTATTATGTACTGTATTTTGTTTACACAGATTTGTTTATTACTTGTTTATTATAAAATGTTTGTTTAGCTATTTTTTATTATAGTTATGAAAGTATTTTAAGTAAAAGAAAGTATTTTAAATATAAAAGTGTATGAATTAAACAGGAGTACATAAACGTGGTACAAAGTTTATTAAATAAAATACAGAGTAGATGAACGAAACAAAAATGCACACAAACATAGCAAATAACAAAGAGTTTTGAAAACACTACAAAAGGTTGGAAATTAGTTCAAAGGTAAGAAAGTAGTATTTTTTCAGCATGAAGCGTACTTAACACAACTGACATCATCTTTTATAATTTTAACATCCATTTCACAACAATAATCATTGACAATATCGTATTTATATACTCTTGTTTTTCTATTCTCCATAGAAAATACCATAATATTTAAACCAATACTAACAGCTTGCACGCAACGAGAATAAATGCTTGATTTCAACAAAGTACAACTTCTGGAAAAACTGTCAAAAAGCTCACAACTTGTAGCATGATACCCACCAATAACAAACAGTTTATTTCCCATGCTAACTGATGCATGAACATATCTTCTTTCGATCATATCGGGTAAATTCGTCCATTAATTTTCATGATAATTGTATGATTCTACTGATTTTGATATCTGGTCAGAGTTGTAACCTCCACATACAATAATGTTTCCTTCAAAAACTGTACAAGCTGTGAAACATTTTTCTTCCTTTGTTCTAGCTAAATGAGCCCATTTGTCATTTTTCAAATTGTAAGCATAACATAAACCAGCTTTGTTAATTACATATAAGTTTTTCTTGAAGGAGCAAACACAAAAATACTTGCAGTCTAGAGGTAGTTGCGCTTTAATTGACCAAGTTTTAGTTTTATTACAAAATTTTATGATAGACTCATTGAATTTTTCATGTTGAGAAAACCTTCTACCGTATTCAGAAACCCCACCCAAAACAAATAGTTCTGAATTAACAACAGCAGTTTTACATTTTCCAAGAGAGATCGGCATTGAAGCGTAATATTCACGTTTAAATTTTGGACCGTCTAGTTTATAAACACTTTTGACAGTTCTTACACTTCCAATTTTCCTATTTTTAATCTTTCCTCCACAAACTAAAATACTGAAATCATCTTGGTTGCAATATCTATTTTCATACAAAACTTTCGGTAAAAGTTTTAAAGTTTTTCTATCTGACATTGCTACTCACGGTTTTATACTTGTCAAAAAAGATTTTATTTAATGTAAGAGATCTACGCAGATTAAAAAATATGTGTGTCAGATAAACATGCAATTAATTTCTACAAGAAACACTTTTTGAATAAAAAAGAAAAAAACTTCTACAGACTAGATATATATTGTAATGTTTAGTACAACTCTAAAAGTAAAAATTTATTTGAACTTCAATAGTTTATCAACAGTAAAAAAACTGTTATTAAAAAGTTCAATTATTGATAAACCTACTGTCTTCATATTTTAATGTTTTACATAGAAGAGAATGTTTTCCTTGAACTACAGTAAGCTGTTTTTGAAGATGTGATATGTACAAAAACTTCAATATTGTCTTTTTAGAACTTTTGTTACATAATTAATTTTGTTTGTTTCTAAATGTTTGTTAAACTTAGTAAAACAGCACAAAACTTAAAACCTAAATTAATGCAAAAAACTGCATTTTTTAATTAAAAACCTAATGATACAGAAGCAAAAAAAAACCGTATACATAAGTATAAAGGTTCATTAGATGACAAATGATATTTTTGATTAAAATACAAATAAATGTATATATTTTTCAAATTTTATTTTTATTCTTAAAATTTTCTATAGTTCATCAAGTTAATGTATAATTTAAAACGACTATAAATAAGATAATGTTAATATAATAACTGATTAATGTAATCTGAAATACAATCGTTGTCTTTAAATAGCTTCTAAAATGGACTTTTTAAACACCTGAAACAATTAGATTAGTTCTAGATAATTAGAAATATATTTTAGTAAATAAATATATAATAAATATTTTTAAAATAGTTTACGTAAAAATATAACAAAAACAGTTTTAAAAATTTTCAGAAAACGAAAAAAACAGGCCAAACTTACGCTACCAATAGTTTACATAAACTTATTTTAGTGATTAAAATGTTTCTTTAAGTTTTTTTATAGTTTATGTTTTTGTTAGACGTTTAAGAACCTTAGAAATATTTTCTTTTTTCTATTCTTTACATTTTGTCTAATTTAACAATCTAATTTTTTTTTATTGTAAATCTTTGCTCAAAGTTATAATATTATCGAGTTTTTTTATTTTAATGTTTTTAAAAATCATAAATAGATTTTTTATAACCATAAAAAGGATTCGTAGTAACAGCAAAAAAAAAAAGTATGTAAGTTTACAATATTTGCCAGCGTTTAAAAAACTGTACTTTAAACTTACAGTACACGCGTATAAAATTACTTTAGTAATTGTTTTTTTATTATTTTTTTTTTTGCGTCTTATTATTTTAAAAAGAATTTAGAATTTAAAAATGTAGAATTAAACTTATTTATTTTGAAAAGTTTTCAGCTATCAACTAACATAACAAGCATCTAAATAACCTTTTCATTTTATGAGTTAATATCTAAGTCAGTTTTTGTTAATTTAAAATTTATAAGTATCAGCTCAAGAAAGAATAAGTTTTGATGTCTATTTAATTCAAAAGTTTTACTTTAGTTTTTTAAAAACATTTATAAACTAATAAGAACATATGTTTGATAAAATTGTTAATTACTTTATGAAAATAGACTTATAAGTAGTTTTTTGATGGATAACAAGATGTGTTTAAAAACATTCATGCTAAAAACAATGATTTCAACGTACCCTCAGTAAGCAGCTTCCTATAAAACAAAACAATAAATTTGATCGATACTGAGTAGTATTTTTAAAATAATGTGAATTTACAAACATCATTTATAGAGACCAACTTCAGTAATGAATGTTAAAATTTTTTTTTAATGATAACAGTTTTTGACACTGTAAATATAAATGTTAAAAAATTTCAAGCACTAAGCATTGTTTTATAAGTAAGTTAGTTTCTCTTGTGTAGAAATATTTCTTATTTAAATATTTTTTTTTGTATCAAAAATATTATTAAAAAATATTAATGTGTTTTAATTTTGTATGGAACATTACGTTTAAAAATTTACAAAGTTAATAAAAACAGATCTTGCTTTGGAATGTTATAGACTGATAATATTATAAATTATAATGTTGAATAAATTAAAATAATAAGGTTATAAAAAATTATTTTAATCAAAATGTTAGTTAATGTCAAGTTTCATCTAACATTTTTTTATTTGTTCCTGAAAGTTGTAATTCGTTGTCTGAAATTATAAAATAGTTTAAAGAAATTTCGATGATAAACATTTAAAACAATAAAACTTAGTATAGAATAGAAGTTAAAAACTGAGACAAAAAAATTTAGATAACCTATTTTTTCTGTTTATATGACACTTTGAAAAGCAATTAAATATTGTTCTTATACTTATAAAGTATCTAAACTTATTATTTTTAATTTTTTAACATTTTTTAATAGTTTTATTTTATGCTACTATCGAAACCGAAGTGCTGTGACTAAACATGTGATGTTTAGTTTGATAAGAATTCGTTAACATACGTTTCATGCGAATTGTTTTTATTGGAAATTTCTTTATAATTTTTATCAAAAATATTTTTTCTTTTGCAGAAGGTACATAACAAAAACAAATTAGTAAACTTTACTTATTTGCATCTAATAAATAAAGTTTCTGCTTGTACAACATATATTTGAAATAAGAAGACTTTATTGTACAGATATTATTACTTGTTAGTCAAAAAGTTATGTAAATGTTATAACCGAGCTATAATATATTTAAACTATAAATTTTTGGGTTTAGTTGAAAACCGTCATTTAAACTCACTAATTTAATTAACAACAAGTGAAAAAATTGTAGAAAGACTATAAATTTTTAACACGACCACATCATTAGAATTAGAATTAATCAGTTCTTTATAAGAAAATTCTAAATAGTTTTTAAGTTGAGGCATATATGACTATGTATTATTTTATGTTATATCTGTCTATTTTATATAACTTCTTTTCTATAAAATTTACCGTTATCAACACTTATAAATAAACAACGAAACAAATTAGTAAAGCTTAATTCTATTACTGTAATTGAAACCGAATATCAAAACAAAACACAACATAATTTTACTAAAATAAACACAATATATTGATAACTCATCATTACTCTTAACTTAACATTAATTATCAAAAACGTATAAAACAGTATTATCTCTACTAACAGTTTAATTTCTCACTGAAATGTTTACTTTTAATAAGAGTTGTACTTAATAAAACTTGAACCAGTAATATTGTTTAATATTTTTGTTTGCTTTTCTGACCAACTGTCATTAATAACGTCATAAATCAATACTTTTGTTGCTGATAAACTTTGTTTATTAACAAACATTAATATATTTTAGCCAATACAAATAGCTTTAAAATTGGCTATACTACTTGTAATAGGCGAACTAATACACGTAAGTTTTCTTGTAAAACTGTCAAAAACTTCACAGCTTGATTTATGTTGTCCACCAATAACAAACAGTTTATTACCCATGCTAACTGAAGCATGACTACTTCTATATTTAATCATATCAGGCAAATAAGTCCATTTGTTTTCATAATGATATGCTTCTACTGATTTTGTATAACCTTCTGTAACAACAATATTTCCTTCAAAAACTGTAAAAGCTGCATTAGATCATTCTTCTTTCATATAAGCTTTTTGGATCCATTCGTTAATTTTAAAATTGTATACAAAAAATCTACTATACTCATCGATTAAAACTATGATTTTTTAAAGACACAAATACAATAACGACTGTTTTCTTTTCAACTTATTTTACTAATTTTCTGTTTCTTTTACAAAAACATGTCATACTATAAAAATATTGTTCAATTAATTTGTACACGTAAGAAGTCACTAGTTAGCAAATTTCAACCAAAATAAAAGTTTTATGAACTCATCTAATTACTAATGATAACTTTTTTTAATACTTAATTAGTTAATTTTTATAAATACATTGCATAAACACAATAATTAATAAATTTATATATTTATTAATACTTCTTAAGATTTGATTACGACCATAAACAGTTTAAAGTTTGTTAGCGAGCAAAAATGATTTAACTTAATGTTTTCAGTATTTTTCTGTTTTACTTTTATAAATATTATAATTCTTCAGTGACTAGTAAAAATCTTAGTTTTGTTCATTTAGTCATTGGTTTTTAGTTTTTATTGTGTACAACAAATATTATTTAAAATTACTATGAAATAAAATATTATCTGTTTAAAAATCATAAAAACAAAACATATATAGTGACTATGTTCTTTAGTTGGTACAGATATTGAACAGTTTTTGAACACTGTTTAACTCGACTAACTTTTTCTTATACTGAATAGATGTAGTTATTTAACTTTGCTCAAAAATATTGCTTAATTTACTATAAAGTAAAATGTTTATTTCAACAAAATAATAAATGTCAGTATATTTATTTTACGTATTACCCAAATTCAGTTGCTTAGTGCAATTTACTATATTACTATGTTTGACAAGTTCAACAATTTTACCCAACTAAACCTTGCTAATACTTAGGATAGTTAATTCGCAATTTATCTTAGATTGTATCGATAAAATATAAAGACTAAGTTTGCTTTAAAGTTTAGTTTGAAAACAAATACTACTATAAATTTAGGAATAAGTAAATAAGATAACTATTTTTGTTTTAAAAATGTGATAAAATTTTTGTAGGACATTAGTTTTACATTTCTTTGTCGATTATCTATTTTGAATACCTTAAATTTTCTGAAATTAAGCGAAGTCGCTTTTGTCAAGTTTAGAACCAGATTTAACAATGCAAGAGCGAAAATGTTTGGATTTTCCCCCTAAAATTTTGTATGAGAACAGGTATTGCAACCAAGATGATTTCAGTGTTTTAATTTTTGGAGAAAAGGTCATCAAAGGAAAAAGTTTATCTGTTTACGAAGTTCTTGGTCCTAATTTTGAATGTGATAATTATACTTCAATGCCATATAAACGTAGTTATTGTAAAACTGGTGTAATCAATAAAGATCTATTTGTTTTGGGTGGATATTCCGAAAATTATATATACACTGAATTTTTCAAAAAGTTTTGTAGTAGTACAAAAACTTGGTCATCTAAAACGAAATTTTACCAGAACGAAGAAATCATTTGTGTTTGTTCCTTCAAGAAAAACATATATGTAACTTATGAAACTGGTAGTTGCTTTGTTTACAAATTGAAAGATGACAAATGGTTTATACTACCTGACTCAAAATTCGAAAGATGTAATGTAGCTTGTACAATTTTCGAAGGCAAAATTGTAGTTACTGGAGGTGTAAGTGAACTTTGTGAGATAAAATCTGTAGAAGCATATGATTGTTAAGGAAAAAAATGAACTGATTTACCTGATATGATTGAAGGAAGAGATCATCATGCTTCAGTTAGTATGGGTAACAAGTTATTTGTTGTTGGTGGAATTTATAAATCAAGTTGTGAAGTATTTGACAGTTTTTCTAGAAATTTCTCTTTTATTATTTCTCCAACAATTGAATGTTTGAACAAATGTGATGTTGTTTGTGTCGGTAATAAAGTGTTGGTTTTATCTATTTGTTGGAACTTGTCAGACACAAAAGTGTTTATTTATGATGTTATTAACGATAACTGGTCAGAAACTGAAGTCAAAACTCCGAACATTTTTAATTGCCAAAGTTTTATTAAGTTCAACTTAGATTGTAACCTTGTTAGCTTTTGAGTTTGTAGATTACTTTTTGTTTTGTTTACAGTTATATTCGTATTAGGTTAATTTATAATGTTTGATGTTTTCTTAAACTTTTGTTTTTGATCATTGCAATAAATATTGAGTTTGGTATTAATTTAGTTTAGTTGTATGTTTTAAACTAGCTGAGGTGTTTTATACTTATTGCATGAAAAAGACTAGGTTGGTAGAAGAAAGTTTATAATAGTAGTTATATATATATATATATATAGCTGTTTAAATTATAGTTTTTATATAATTAGATAAATAAATAAATATATATATATATATATATATATATATAGATATCAATTGAAATTTACTTTAATGCTATAAACTTAATTTTATTTAGAGTAAATATTTCTCCTAGTTTAGATATTCACTAGTAAATACTTAGTTACAATTAAATCGTCAATACAGTTTCGAAAAAGTGTAATGTTTCAAAAAGCTAAATTATTTTATTAAACTTAATTAAATTATCTAAATTAATTTAAGCTCACGAATATTTAACTTTTAACACTCTTAATAACATTGTAATTTTCATTTCGTTTTCCACAAACTAAAACACTAAAACCATCTTGGTTGTAATTTCTATTTAAAAAATTTGTGGAAAATTATAACTTTTTTTTTCTTTAACTGTTATTAATGAGTTTGAACGTGACAAAAGCAACTTAATTTAGTCTCAAAGAAATCTCAATGATTAAGTGTAGTGTAACAGATAACTTTATAACAAATATAATCACAAAAAAGAATGTTTAATTCTGATTGAATTCTATTTTATATAATTATACAAGAATATCTTTAAAAAAACAAAATCATTTTTATTTTTAAAAATAATTTTACTATGACATAATATTAAAACGAAATAAACATTTTATCCGGCGTGTAAATAAATATATAATTTTTTGTAACAATAAAACCATTGATTAGCTTTCTTAATTTTTTTTTCTCAAAGCAACATTATTTTGTTTATTCAAAGTCGTAATTTCTTTTTAATAAGTACGTAATAAAAAAGAAGTTTTCTTTGCTTTTAATATAAAAAAAAAATAACTTTTTTAAAGTTATGAGCATTCGGCAAAGCATTTAGCAGTAATTGGTGTGCTAAAATATTGTGCTTTAAAAACGTTAGACATGAAAAACTAACGTTTACATGTGTATTTAACTATAGTTTTAGTAAAGCGTGATGTAGTTATAATGTTATTTCGTACTTTTGTTGTTTATGTAAATAAAATCTAAGTTTTGTTTCGATTGTTGTATTAATCTGCTATACTATTTCCTTTTGCCACTTAAGAATTAAGAAACGAGACAACATAACAAGTTTAATTTATTTTATTAAAATAATTACCTGTTTAAACAACGTCTAAACTCGGGTACACGACTATTCAAATTCGGACAATTCAAATTCCGTCAATTCAAATTTTTAATAAAAAATTGAAACAGCTAAAAATAAAAAATAATGTATATTTGTCTAAAATAGATTTTAATATATAAATCATAATAATATCTACAGGCTTTTTTTTTTTTTTTGCAAAAAACTAAAGATTTTTTGAAATATTGCTTTAATTTAGTAAAAAATATAGTTAATTTTTGTAGTTTTGAAATATCTTTAAAAATATTCTAGATTTTCAAAAAAGATAAAAGTTGTTTGTAGATATTAATAAAATCTACATACACATTTTTCATTTTTTCAAATTTATATTACTTTTTGAGATAATGTCTTTTAAATATTTTTTTTAAGAATTTGAATTGTCGGAATTGTTTTTTTATTCTAATAATTTATCATTTATGTCACAGTTTTCTCAAATTGAAATTATTAACTCAACTTTAACAAAACAACTTACAAAAACCTAAACTTAACAAAAAGTTGATTGTGCTTTTAGTAACATTAATTTTAAACTATTTAATTAAATATATCTTTTATCGTTGAGCTTATCTACAAACTAATTACAAGAATGATAAAGTCTGTAATACAAAACATAGTTAAACTAGGTAAATACTTATACATCTCCCCCCAGATTTTATCTACGAAGGAGATAAAATGGTAAATTAACCTAGCGAAACAAAATTATTTTAAAACAATTTGTTACAACTTAAACACATTTTTCAGGTCTAAAATTCAACGAAACTAAACTCAAATAGACAAAACATTTAAAAATTACGATTAACTTAGTTCACTATTAAATGATTTGTTAAAACAAACTACAACTTAAACAAACTGTTACAAAAATTTGAGACTTAATCTTAACTTATCTTCACTTTGCTGAATATCAAGCATTCAAAAACTTATTTGCTTCAGCGATTTGAACTTTTCAGTTTTGAAGAACGCAACCACACGCCACTCATCTAATTAACTTGAAACTTCACTTAATTTGCCGATACACATCTTTATCATAATTTCGACTTGAAACAAAGTAGAATGTGCATTACTGATGGCATTAAACACTGAGGAAATACTGCTACACTTATTTTCTAAATACTCGATACCAACTAATAGTTCGAATTTTTGAAAGTCAATCCCTGCGTCCTCATCCAAGATTACTTTGAACAGATGGCTGTTAGACAAGTCTGCTGCAAAGTCAACTACAAACTTTATGACGTCACCATTAAACTGAAACTCATTCATTAATTAGACCATAAAACATTAATTTACAGTGACCATTGTAACTTGACAATAAATGAATATCAGCAACATCAGTGTCACGAAGCTTTTAAAAAACATCATAAAGTCTTACACGGAAACACTGCAAATAATCCGATAATTTCACACACTCATCCCGGACACATTATTGTTTGCAAGTAAACTTTGGTGGTCTGTTAGCTTTTCTGTATAAAATATAAGTCAAGAAAGTATAGATCAAAGCAAATCCGAGCCGTTCCGGTTCAACACCAATTTTGAAGAAAGTAATCAGTACAGAGGAAAATTACACAACGCTTATTCAAAAAGAATCTTCCTTCTGGAAACACAGAACATCAAAATATTTCTTGACATCTTTTTTCTCAACTTTACCAGAAAAGACAAACTTTTACAGTGGTTTGTTTGCTTTTCTCAGATAAGGGATACTACTTATACATTTAAACAGGAGGGGTAAATCTTCTTAGAAACTTACGATTTTGAACAGTTAAGCGACCTGATCCATCAACTTTGACAACACATTGATGACAGTCCTTCACTTCCACCACCACTCCACTTTTCCCCAACTTGCTAGGAAAGTTACCTGTTTGATTTTGTATCACGTCATGATCACCGCAATTCAAAGGTGGCAAAGATTTTGTGTTCTCACTTATATTTTCTAGAGACTTAACAAAACGAAAACTGAGAGATTCTTTCTTCTTATTCCAAATGTCACGCCACATTTTTGAGATCTGCGGGTTATTGTAAGTCATAACACTCTTTCTGACGTAAGGTAATGACTTCTTATCATTTGGAGGTAGGTGAGGATTTCTTTGGGATTTTTGCGGTTTTCGTCGCCATCCAGTGTGTAGAAATACATTTTTCTGTCCCTGTACCTCCTTTTTCTTCTTGGTGTTTTTACGCTCGAACATATTTTTCCTACGACCTTGGCTGCAAAAGTTATCAAAGTTTTGTGTATACAATCCACCAACTACAAATGCATTTGACTCCAACGCATAATTTTGGTGACTTTGATAAACTTTTTTACGGGACTCTATCCAGCATTGTTTGCAGACAAAACACTCAATACACCTCATACTTTTACTGCTCCAAACAAATTTATCAGTTGATTTTTTACATATGCCACAAGTTATTTTACAACTTGGTTTTTGTGTGGTTTTCTTTGAGGATTTGTATGAGAAAACTGAGGCTGTAACAGCGGGTTTTGACATTGCATCACGTGCCATCTCTTTACCTTTAATAAAACCGATTGTCTCATTGACATTTTTCTCATCTAGATTTTCCCATCCTAGTACCTTTTTATGGATATCCTCATCAGCTAAACCTGTTACCATGACATCTTTTAGAATTATGTCTATAAAATCTATCATTTGATTACAGCCATATTTTGGGCATTTACATGTGTACGAGCATGTACTGGCTTTTCCCTTTAAACGTGCAGCAAATGATCTAGTGTTTTCAGTCAAATCCTGTCTTGCACTAAGAAAGTCTGATCGTCGTACAACAACTGAAACAGGAATAACTGCAAGCTGCTTGATCATCCTTAAAAGCTCTTGCTCACTTAAATTTACTACATATTCATGACCCTTCAGAAGAGCATCGCCTAATTCTTCCTCACAGCACTGGTACAGTTGACGGCCTTTTTCTACTTCTGTCATCTCCATGCTATCTTTGAAAATAGTCCACTTTTGTACAAACATATTCCAACCTTTTCATTGCAGTCTGTCCCTATTCGAGGACGGTCCATCTTTGGAGGCTTTGGTTTTGAAGAATTTGCATAAATGTGAACGTTGTTGTGAATGATAAGCAAAGAAGCAACCACAGAAGCATCGACGTCTGGTGTTTCATATGTGCAACTCTCAAGAGGGCATTTAATCACAGGCATTGTTGATTCAATAAAACAAAGACTTTACCATAAATAAATATATCTTTCCTGGTTGGGTTTATTCACAAACTAATTACAAGAATGATAAAGTCTGTAATACAAAACATAGTTAAACTAGGTAAATACTTATACACTATTTATAAATATATGGTAACGTTTTAAGATTTCAAGTATACTAAAAAACAGATATCCATATTGAAATTATATTTTACACTTTAGTTTCACACTTAAATGATAATAAATGCGTATACTTGAAGTATAACATTTTTAATTAACAAAAACTTAGTTAATAACTACATAGCTTTAAATCAAAAAAAAAAACTTTCACATAACAGAAAAGTTAGAGGTAACTAATAAGACATACGAAATTGAAATCTTATGTTGAATTAACTTTTAAAATAGGGGTAAGAAAATTTTTAAGCTGTCGGGCAAAATATAGAAAAGTTTAGCAATAGCTTAGCTGGAGCATGTCAAATTCCTTTAATACAAAAAAAATAACTTAACAAAAGCGATTTAGATATTGACTCATTAAAATCAAGTATGAATTAAGGTATTTGATATGTAAATTTATAATAAAGAACTTTTAAGATTTATATATATATATATTGCATAATATAAGGACGTAAATAGCAATTAAACAAGTTTTTTATTTATTTTAGCATTACTGTACATTTTTAAACAGCGTTTAAAAAACTTTAGAAACTGTAGAAATTTTCTTCACAATTTTATTTTTTTTTAGTACTAATACTTTTTTTACTGAGAACATTACATTTAAAATAAACAATGTAACTATATTGTATGTTTAAGTCTACATTTTTAAAAACCATGTTAATTAAACGAAAAAACAAAATTTAAACATTAAAAAACAGTACAAGTATAATACCTCCATAAAAGCTCAAAACCAAAATTAAGGAAAAAAAAAACATATTGATTAAACTTAAACATATCATATTAAATAAAAGGCTCTTGGGTTTTTAATTCCCTTGAGTTAACATGTTTTACAAAAATAAATATTTTAAAAAAAGTTTAAATTTGTATTTTTGATTTAACATAAAACAACTCTAGTATAAGCTAAGTACGTGTTATTTCGATGTTTAAAATAAAAATATCTAAAATTGTTTTTGTTTATATGAAATTGGTCGTAACAAAAAGAAATCGTTCAAAAAAAACCCAAAATAAAATCTATATTTTTGTTTTAAAGTTTGTACCTACAATAAAAAGTTTCAGCCTATTGTTTTTACAAAACTAACATTGTTTAAAACATTTTTATTGACATACTTTAGATCAGTGGTCTTCAATCTCATCAAATTCTGTGTACACCAAGCTGCAAAAAATAAAATTGATGCACCCCAAAATCTAATTTTGTAAGCGCCGTTAGTGGTGGGACTACGTAAACACTTTTATTAGAGCATTTCTCCTTAAAAGTCATAACTTATTTTGTATTTTCATGCAAACTATTTAACAACTAAAGCTAAAACTTTCTATTTGAATCTCTTTTTAATTGACCTCTTTATTTGTTTAACCTTATTTTCACAATGATATTTTAGTTATATAGCTTTGTCTTACATATTTGTTAATTAAACACTTCTCTGTAATTTTTACAAAATCCCCAGTTAAGTATTCTTTAAATACTTAATTAAGTAGTAATTAATTACTTAATCTAACTCTATAAACTATTTTGTAAACTCAAAATTTCGTGCACCAGATCTATTTCGTTTTTAAATGAGTTTCGGGTACCTTAAAAATTTCGTGCATCAGTTTACACCTTGACGACCACTACTTTAGATAATAGAAGATAACTTTAAAAAAAATTTCAAATGAAAAGGACCTTTCTGTTAGTTGCTAAAAGTTTTATCAACTAAATGCTTTGATTTTTTTTAAGTCAATTAAAGTATGATTTTTTTGTTATTTCAGATAGGATGCAATTAGAGCAATAAAATGTTAAAACTGTAAAACACAAATAAATGATAAGAAGCAATGAATTTTTAAAAGAAACTTAAAATATATATTTTAACTTTATAATTTACAATTAAGTAAATTAATTAGCTTTCACTACAAGCATTTTTTCTACATGGATAAATACTTGAATTGGTGTTGTTAAAACTTTTAAAGTTTAATAGTTGCAAATATATTAGTCGTAAGGCCTGCTTTAAAATTAAAATTTCAACTGTAAAAGTTAAAAAAGCTTAAACTTGTGAAAACAAAAAAAAATAGATTAAAGTATTTATATTTGAAATATTATGTGCATTGTACTATTATAAAAGATACTAAAATTTATGTTTTGCATCATCTAAGTTTCATGCATCTAACTTCTTAGTTTAAAGTTAAATTTTGAAAACTATAGAATTTTTGATTCACTTATGTTTGGAGTATTTAAATTTTAAGTTTGTTTAAAAATAATGTAATAAGTTAATTAAAACAAAGTATTTTATTTTGTGAAACACTATTTAAAAGTAGTTTAATTTTTGTTCGAATTTATACTATAAAAACTGAATAGTTGGTATTTGTTTAATATAACTATCGGAAACAAAATTTTTGTAAATAAATAGTAAAAATTCTTTTAAGTTATATATTATAATTTACTTAATCAAACAAAACGTTCGAGTTTTCTTAAATAGTCTGAAGATTAGTTAAGTTTTTTTGTTGAGTTGAAAACCAGAAGTAACAATGCAAGAAAGAAAATGTTTTGATTTTCCACCGAAAGTCTTGTATGAAAATAGATATTGCAACCAAGATGATTTCAGTATTTTAGTTTGTGGAGGAAAAAATAAAAACAGCAAGGCTGTAAAAAGTGTATATAAACTAGATGGTTCTGAGCTAACCTATAAAAACTTTACTTCCATGACAAATGAACTGTATAATTGTCGAACAGCTGTTATCAATTCAGAACTATTTGTTTTTGGTGGATATTCGCAGAAAAATAACGTAAATAGATATGTTAGAAGATTTTGCAATAAAACTCAAACTTGGTTATATTAAACGAAATTACATCTAAATGATCCATATTTTTGTACTTGTTCTTTCAAAAATAAGTTTTATTTTATTTATGGAAATAATATGTTTTTTGTTTACAATTTGAAAAAAGACAAATGGACCCAACTAGCCAATACAAAGCAAAAAAGATATGATGCAGCTTGTACATCTTTTGAAGGTAAAATTGTTGTTACTGGAGGTAGAAATATGACATACAGTAACATTTACTTAACGAAATCAGTTGAAGTATATGACTTTTATGAAAACAATTGGAACTTTTTTCCTGATATGATTGAAAGAAGAGATTGCCATGCATCAGTTAGCATGGGTAATAAGTTGTTTGTTATTGGTGGATATGATACTACAAGTTGTGAAGTATTTGACAGTTTTTCCAGAAAGTTTTCAGTTATTAATTCTCAGTTTTTGGATAATTTTAATCTTGCTGGCTGTAGAGCTGTTTGTGTTGGTGATAAAATTGTTGTACATTGGAAATGCTGCTATGAAATAGGATGCAGGGTTTTTATTTACGATATTGGTAATGCCAGCTGGTCAGAAAAGAAAATTGAAGTTTTAAACAACTTGTTTAGATCGAGTTTCATTAAGTACAACTCATAATAAGTTGAGTAAATGATCTTCTCAGCTAGTAGAAATAATGTTTTGTTTAAATTTTTTACTTCTTTGTTTATTGATATAAAAATTGTTTATGTTGTAAGGTATTTTTCACTTCAATAAATCAAAAATTTGCTACGTTTTATAGTAATGTTTATAATTAAAATAAATAGAAGTTAATCTAAAAAAGCAATCATATTTTAATTTACAATAAAATTAGAATTATAACACAGCGTACAAATTAGAGAGAGAATAACAAAGTTTGATAAATTTTAATAAAGTTATATAAGAAACTAAACTTGAATAAATGAAATTAAACATTGATAAATATCAGACTATTAAGCTTTTTTTTTTGAACATAAATTTTTTAGTTGATATTACTGATAAATATATGCTGGTATATAACTTCAATCTAGAAACTTATAGCATTCCATAAATAAAAGTACATTAGCAACTACTGTCTGTAGTTTTAAATGGTCTTAAAAAAATTTTAAACATACTTTATAATAATATTAAACCATAAATTAATTTAAAATAATTTGGGTTATGTTTACACTTGGATTACTAAAAGCCTTTAATTGAAGTTAGAAAAATTTAAAAAAAAATGAAATCAAGTAATTTTATAAATTGTCTATTATATTTTAAATATTGCTTATGAACTTTTTTATACGATTTTTTTTTACCTTAATAACTTCATACTGATTGCAAAAATACTTAACTAGTTTAACTAAATAACAAAAATGCTTTGTTTATTTTTATATAAATGGTTAAGTTTTTAATAACTTTGGTGTAATTTGTTAAATTAAAATAAGTAGGTTTTGGGAGAAATATTAAAAGTACTTTTACGAAATCAATAGTAGTTTCAACATACTTCTGAAGTTTTAAAGTATATATTGTTCAAGTGACAAAAACCGAAAAACTTTAAAAAAAACTCATTTTTAGAAAACAGGTATTTAAAGTTCTCATGTATACAGTTTTAAGAATGATATTTTAATGTGAAATAAAAGTAAAATAAATATGGAGATAAATATAATTCATAACAAGTCAAGCAAACAGTTGTGATTTTAAAATATTACGTCATAAATTTCTTTTTATAAAAAAGTTTAATGATGTTTTAAACAGAATTATGAGTATTATATTTTTTGGTTTTAAGAAAACAGAATTATGGGTTTCAAACTTGCTTATAGATTAGGGACGGTGTACCGATGGTGTGGAAACTCTTAAAAATAATCTATTAAAAACGGGAATCATAAGTAATGAATGTTTAATGATTTTAGGGCGTGGGAATATTTTGTAAAAATAATGCATTTTGATAAGCTTATCCACAATAAATTTATTTATTTGAGAGAACTTATGCGTTTTTTAATGCATATAAAAGCAGTTTCGGCACAGCATTCGGCGGTTATTGGTGTGCTTTAAGTTAAGATGCATTTCAAACATGTTAGATTAAAGATTCTTTCTTGATTAAATTATAAGATACTTATTACAACTGTATTAATTTGTGTTTAAATGTAGTTCTAGTACAGAGTGATGTGATGTAATTGTATCTTTGTGTTGTTTAGTTTATGTAAATAAAATATAAGTGTTGTTTTGATTGTTGTACTATTTTACTTTACTAATCCCTATTACCTTAAGAAATCTCTGTAACGGGATAGTGGGCAACGTACGGAGTGAAAATGACCGGCGGCATTTTTTTTTAATTTAAATGGATCCGGTTAAGGATTACTTTTACTTTATAAATTCAAATACTGCCTAGTATATATTGCATTCTATTAGTAGCTGTGTTCAATAATGTTTATTTATCAAATCAATGCAAAACATACAGTAGTTAAACTTATCAAAAACTTAAAACAAATCAAAAGGAAAACATACAGTTTGAGATTACAAGTTAGTGTGTTAGAAATAAAAAAACATTTTGTTACATTTTCTCTCCTCAAGTTCTCTAACTGAAGATCTTTTGAGGGATTTAAAACTTTTTTATTTAAAAACAACCTTATAGTTAACAACCTTATAGTAAATTAAAATACAATGTTAACAAAATTTTCTTAATCAAAAAGTTATATTGACAACATAATAAATCATTCCTTTTAAGAGCTCTTTTTTTTTTTTCAGCATTAGCTGCTGCTTCAACTGGCTATTTCTCTCTCCCAGGACAATCTCGGTCTCTAAATTCGTAGAAGATACTTCCTTGACGCTTGAATGCAACATTGTCCAAAAAAAGCGTTTTGGTTTGGCAGTTTACTTCTATTTTGGTAAGAAAACTGCTGATTTTGTTTTTATTTCTTGAAATACCTATTAGATGAAATTTTAGCACATCCTTGTCCATAAACTACTTTTTGTTGTGGTAGATTAATTTTTTTTTAGTATGAACTGTTGAATGTTTTTATTAAATCATCTAGCAAAGAAGTTTCAAAAACTTTCTTTCTTGGCAACTGTTGGTTTTGTTTTTGTTTCTTGAGACAACTGCCTCGTTTTGAGCTATTTTTTGTTGTTATCATGTCTAAGTCACATATCAAATACCTTCTAAATTTTTTAAAACCTATTGACAGGCTACTGGATGTCCTGTCTTTTAAATGTTTTGGTATAAGGTGCAAAAAAAGTAATTTCTGTAATACTTTCTAAACTTTTACTAGCTTTAAACTATGTGTAGTCAACCTACCGCTTGAGTACGTATTTTTAACTTACCGCTTAATTACTTTATTTAAAAAAATATTAAAAGTTATTATTTAAAAACAAATAATATAAAAATTTAATAATTTTTAACCGTTAGGTGTCGCAAATCCACAAGATTGCACTATATCGGTTTTTGAAAAAAATAAATAAAAATATTTTCGGGTTTTTTTACCACACGGTGTCGCTGAAAAGTTTTACTTTCTGTAAATTTTAGTTTTGAAATACTTTCTTGTCTTCAAAATCAGCAAGCCGCTTTTTTTGAAAATAAGACTTTAATGTTGAGGTCGTTACCGAAATGTAGTTCCTTTTTTGGTAATAAAACCCTTGGCAACAATCCCCCTTTTCTATTAAGTAAGCCCTGAAACTTCTAAAATTTCTAATTTTCCGGTCAGTGGTTTAGGTATAGGCGCACATTTCTTTGTTTGGCCAAAACAAGAACCCAGTATTTTTCAGCTTCATTAAAAATGCCATGGTAAGTCTTAGGTTTCTCAAGATACAAAAATTGTTCTTTTGAGTCTTTTTTATCAACGGTAAATATTTCTAACCATTTTAATCTTTTATCTTCATATTTTAAGTTCTGTTCCCCTAGTTAGTTTTCAATCATGACACTATTGATATTTCTTGAGTTTTTACAGCAGATTTTACTGTTGTCATGTTCTAAGTCAGCTAGAAGGTGCAATGTCTAAGTCCGGTCACCAACTGTAACCCTTGGCCTGGGTTGAGGATTATTTTTACTTTATAAACACAAATAATGCCCAAAATACATAAAACTCTATTAGAAGTTGTGTTAAATAATTTTTGTTTAACAAAGCAATGCAAAGCGTACAGTAACTAAGTTTTGTAACAACTAAACACAAGTCAATAAAAGATAAATGCTTTTTAGCGCCAAGTTTACAAATTAGTAAAGTAGAAATCAAAATAAAATAAAATAAACATAAATTTTGTATCAATAAAAAATCTCATTTCAATTTAAATTACCTACTAATTTAACATTTTTTTATATAATAAAAATTATAAAGAATAAAGCTAAGCTTTTAATAAGATTTAGAGTTCTTTAAACATAATATTCAAAATTACTTTTCTAAATATTAGTTTGTCAAATATCTTTATAGCGAAATAGATTAAACAGTATAGTATTTTTTCACTTCTGTAAACACGTTAACAAATAAAACTAGAAAAAATTTTAAGTAAATAAAATACCTTCAAAACATCTTAAAGAAATTGCAAAATATGGTGCTCCGTATATGATAGGAAAGCATCGTAAATTAATCTCACATTATAAAGAGTTAAACCCTGATATATTTAATATTCATTGCGATATACATCGCCAACATTTAATTTAAAAAAAATTGAGCATCCGTTTGAATGACTTCTTAAACTTTGTGATAAAAGCCGCCAATAAAATATAAAGGTATGCTTTACAAAGTTGTCTGTTTAAAAAGTTGTGCAATGACAATGATGAGGTTTTTGATAAGGTGATAATGTATACAGAAGTGAAATGGTTATCAAAAGGAAACTGTTTCGAAAGTTTTTGGCTGTTTTTATAACACTTATTGATTTTTTTTGAAAAGGATAATGTATTGGCAGACAATCTTGTTAAAAGAAAAATAGACATTGCTTACATTTCAGACTTATATTGCAAGATCAACAATCTGAACTAAACTTTACAAGGTAAAAACTTCAACCTTGTAAAAGTCAAAAGTAGAATAACCAGTTTCAGAAACAAATTTGAATTATTTAGAAAAAATAATCACTATTTACAGATTGCAAGTTTGGAAAACTTAAAACTTCAAATAAGTGAAGGTGAAATAGAAGTATTTTCATCTCATATGGATTAGCTTAAATGTGATATTGATAAACGGTTTACTGACATTTTTCAATAAACGTCCCAAAGTGGATTATGGATCCCTTCGAAGCAGATCTTTTTGAAGTAAACGTTAACCTACAGGAAACTTTCTCAGAATTACAAACTGACCTTGAATTTAAAGTTAATTTTTCCAAAGATCGATATAAAATCTTTCGGACTCAACAAAAACTAAAGCAAAAGTATCCAGTCATTTGGGAGGAAGTTGGATAGTTGTTTATAGCTTTTACTTCTATTACTACAGCTCTTTTTTGTTTTATCTTAATTCAAAATACTTTGACCCTGAAAATATGTATTTTATTTTAATATTTCAACTCTAGCTTTTAACTTTTAACTATTTTGCTCTGTTAAATTATTATAGGTTGATAGCTAGAAAACAAATTCATTTTTGAACAAAATTAAATAAGCCATCGAAAAAACTTCTACAGTTAAAAAACATAATTTTAATCTAATGAAGTTTTTTTTAATTGATAACTTTCTGTTCACAAAACTAACTGTAAAACCTTTAATTTCTATTTTTAAAATTTAAATATATTTTTTTTAGTTTTTAAAAGGTTATTCCAAGTCTAAAACTTCTTCATAGTATTCTACTACGAAACATTTAGTTTAAAATGTTAAAAGTTTTTAAAATTAACAAGTTATCTGAATTAACAGAAGCTATTGATAAAACCACTTTTTATATGAGATAATCAACCAGTCGATCAAACTTCCTAAAACTACATCAGTAATGATGTTTTAATGTTTAGTTTGATTTGTGTAAAATAAGCTGTTCATTCTTTTGTAGTTTTTTAATCTATATATATATTTATAAAGATTTCTTAAAATCTTTAAAACTTTTTTTTTAATTTTTAGTCAAACTATTTTTTAAGAGTTCTTAAAAAATTTGAACCTTAAAAAGTTGACGCAAAATTGTGTTCTAAAACTTGAAATATGCTAAATAAAAAAAAAATAATTTTTAGAACTAATTTTCTTGTTTCAGTTGGTTAGAAAATCTATATTTCAGAAGTTATTTAATGACAACGATAGTATTTCAAGTCACATTAGTCAGTTAGTACAAAAACATTATCTAATTTCGAAGTTTTTAAACTATACATTAAATTGTTAAACTATATAAAATGTGTATTAATAAAAAGAACAGTTACAAAAAATATATATAAATATACTTGTGAATCAAATATATTAGTTGTAATCTAATGAACCTTTTTACTTATGTATACTATTTCTTACTCATGCTTTAGCATCATTAAGTTTTCAATATAAAATTGCAGTAGTTTTCAATAATATAACTTTTAAATTTGTGCTGTTTAATTAAGTTAAACAAGCTATTAAAACAAATAAAACTAATTATGTAACAAAAGTTCTAACATTGCTACATTGAATTTTTGTACATATCACATCTTTAAAAACAGTAAACTGTAGTTCTAGTAAAATATTATTTTCTATGTAAAACATTAAAATATGTAAACAGTAGGTTTATTTTTAATTGAACTTTTAAGTAACAGTATTTTTACTGTTCACAAAATATTTATTTTTGAATGAATTTTTACTTTTGGAGTTATACAAAACATTACAATTTATATTTAGTCTAGAGATTTTTTTTATCTATCCAAAAATTGTTTCTTGTAGAAATTATTACATATATGACACACATATTTTTAGTCTGCGTAGATCGCGTGATTTAAATAAAGTCTTTGTTGACAAGTATAAAACCAGAAGTAGCAATGCAAGGAAGAAAAACTTTAAATTTTTACCACAAGTTTTGTATGCAAATAGATATTGCAATCAAGATGATTTTAGTGTTTTAGTTTGTGGAGGAAAGATTAAAAGTTATAAATCATTAAGAGATGTGAGAACTGTCAAAAGTGTTTATAAACTAGATGGTCCTAAATTCAAATGTGAAAACTATGTTTCAATGCCGATCTCTCTTGGTAAATGTAAAACTGCTGCTGTTAGTTCAGAATTATTTAATTTGCTTGCAGTTTCGCATAATTCTGAATACAATAGTGGTTTACTCAAAAAGAAAAATTCAATGAGTCTATCATAAAATGTTGTAATAAAACTAAAACTTGGTCATCTAAAGCGCAATTACCTAAAGACTGCAATTATTTTTGTGTTTGTTCCTTCAGGAAAAACTTATGTAATTAACGAAGCTGGTTTATGTTATGCTTACAATTTGAAAAATGACAAATGGGCCCATTTAGCTGATACAACAGAAGAAAGACGTTTCGCAGCTTGTACAGTTTTTGAAGGAAACATTATTGTATGTGGAGGTTACAATTATGATCGGCAAACACTTAAATCGTTAAGGAGTTATGAGGTTTTTGACAGTTTTTCTAGAAATTTTACTTTGTTTGAATCAATATTTATTCTTGGCGCGTGCAAGTTGTTAGTATTGGTTATAATATTGTAGTATTTTCTATGGAAAATAGAAAAACTAGAGTTTATAAATACGATATTGTCAATGATCATTGCTTTTATATAGATGTTGAAGGTCTAGAAGATGACGTTAGTTGTGTTAAGTATGCTACATGTTGACAAAATATTATTTTTCTTGTCTTTGAACTAATTTTCAACCATTTTTTATGTTTTCAAAACTATATATTGTTTGCCTTGTTTGTGTGCAGTTTTATATCGCATATTTATTCTGTATCTATGTTAATAAAATTTAAATAAGTTTTTCTGTACTCCTGTTAATTTATACACCTTTTTTATAAAGTAATATTTATAAAAAAAATAACTAACTAAACATTGAATAACTATCAGTAATAATCAAATAAATAATAAATCTATATAAAGAAGTACAGTATAAGATACTTAATATTTTTAATTACTGTTTAATAAGTATCTTTTACTGTATTTATACTTTTAAAATACAATGCGAATAAGTTATACTATTGAATAAGTTTTTAAACTAACAAAAAAAATGTTTTTAATAAAAACAACCTTTAATCCTAACTTGTATTTAAAAGTAGACCCGTTGTAAGCTATATTATTTATACCGCTAGATTTGTAGTATAGTCCATTTCTCGCAACTATGGCAAATAGCTGATATTAAAAGCTTAACCGTTTTATTTCCAAATTTTATCATTTAAATTTTGTTAACAAAAATGGGTTTACACTAAAATAAGTAAAAGCATTAGATTATAATAATAACAAACAGACAAATTTACCATATATAAAAAAATAAAGATATTATCATGTTTCCGTTCTTTTGGGTAATAAATGTTTTGTTTTGATATTTTAATTTTAGTTGTGAAGCATTTGACAGTTTTTCCAGATCAATTGATATTGAGACCGGCTATATTGAGGTATTGAGAATATTTATCTACAAAGCTAGAAAAACCATCTAACAATCAATGGTTTGATTGTTTTGTAAAAGTTCTAGAAAACTTGTCTTGTTGTGTTACGTATTCTACTCCTTAACAGTCTTCGATCGTTTTTTTTATTTATTAATATTTTCTCTGTTTTATAGTCTAGTAATTTTCTTATTTTTTTCGTTTCATAAAAACACTGTCTTGTTTGAACTTTATATATGTACGAAATATTAGTTTTTGGTATAAAGTTTATGTTGAAAGAATAAACCTAAAACACAAACGTGTGTATTTTATATAGAATTTTTATGCACAGTCTTAAACTAAACTTATTAAATCATATTTTTTATTTTTCAATGGTTTTTCGCAAATTGTGTACGCTTTTCTCATAATTAAAAGATATTAAAAACTAATAGTCGAGTGTTAAATGTATGAAACCAAAGCAAAATTTGAAATCTAATCATGTAATTTTAAAATTTCTATACATTATTAGCCTTTTTTTTTGTTACTTTTAAAGCTAAAATAAAATCTAACCGTAAATAATAATTTCTTAAACTTTTATATTCACTATCCACGAAAAACTTGATACAAATTTAAAAACTAGTAAAAATTAATATTAAACGTATAAACACTAATTAGTTTTTAATGAAAGTTTTCATTTTGACCAAAATGGTATCAAAATTATTAATTTAGACACTTTGCAAATAATAAGCTACATTAAAAAAGTATACAGTCATATGATAGTTCATTATTTTACTGTTAGTATAAAATTAACTGTTAATCTAATTTCAAGCAGTTATTGTAAGGCTTTCAAAACTCAAAAAAAAATCACATTTGAAATACAACAAGTGAAAAAGGTTGAAATAGTTTTATTATTTATAAAAGCTGTTATAAAAACTTAATCGTATCGAATAAGTATCGAAAATAATCATTGTTAAAATTAGCAGTTATATTTTATTAATAAATAATCAGTACATTCTAAAATTTATACCAGCTTTGTTTCTACAAATTAATATGTAACTTGTACCCTACAAAATGATTTTATTAATAACTAGCAGTGTTTAGTATAAATCTGATAGTTGAACATAACGAAATTAAAAAAAGTTTTAAGAATCGTAAACATTATCGTTCTTAAAAACAAATTTTAAACAACTACCAATTATTAAACATTTTATTTATGTATTATAGAAGTATGATCTACATAAACTTATACCTTGAAGATGTGTTAAGTTTATGTTATATCTGATATTTTATTTAGTTTTTTTATTGAAAAACTTAATTTACTAGTTAGCTTTTTAAACAGTACATGACTTAAAAGATATATATCTAAATATATCAAGTTTATTTTAATTTTTGCTACTAAAATAAAATATTAATAAGGTAATATGAAAAGCACAAATATTTGTTAAGTATTACATTTTGTAAACAACTTCAGTACTTGTTAATTCACATTTTAACTTTTTTTTTCTACCAATTACAAAACTTCAGTTTCAATACTTTTTGTAATTCAAGTATAAGCTAAAAATTGGGGTTAAATATTATTATTTAATGTTTTTTTAAGTGTACAAAAAAATATAAATATACAAAATAAAAGTATTCAAAACTTCAAATTATTAGACTATCTAAAAATTTTGTTTATTTTAAAAAAATGTATCATACAAAAGTATTTTATTGTTGAAAATGTTTTATATAAAACTAACAGAGCTAGTTGAAACTTTATTTCAAAATAAATAATATATTTAACTAAACTACTAAATATTTTGCCAACTTTTTTTTAAATGTATAGTTTTAATATTAAAATTTTCGTTTCGACTTTATTTTTTAGTTGTTTTTTACAACTTTATAGGTTTTATCACGAGCTTGTTTACTTAATTAATAAAAAAATTATAATATACCTGTTGAGTTATATGTTTGTATAAAAATGACATTTATTAGTTAACTTAATCATAGAATTTTAGTATTAACTATAATTATACATTTTTTTTTAACATCATAGTTATTTCAAACGCAAAACTTAACATTTCAAAATATTCTTTGTTTTAACTTTTATATTCTATTTTTATTAATTGAACTTTTTCTCAGCTTAATTGACTACTGTTATTTATGGTACTTTTTTTTGGTAAAGCTTTTTTTAAAAGCTTATAAACTTGTTTTTGTACATTAAAAATTTTACTTTAATGAGATAAAATTTTCAGTTAAATACCATTTTAAACTAAGTTAAAATATTATTATATAACCAAATATATTTACAACAACGAAAATAATAATCTTAAATAAGTCTATGCTTTAGCTATTCTTTCTATACAAAGTAAAATGCTTTAAACTGTTTATATCATCAAAACTACCAATAAGTTAACATATATTAAAATAATTTTATAATATTTTAAATTTTATTTTAAACATTTAATATCAGTATATTAAGTTTGTATTCACAGAATATATAAATAAAATGAATTTATAAGTTATAACTTTTAATGCTTATGTTTAGTTTATAATGTCATTTATAATTGTTCTTATTAACTGAAATTTGAAATTTGAATAAATTTATAAATAGCTAGACTGTTGATCTACTCAAAGTTAGTAATTGTAGTAAATCATTTATTTAAGTATATATGAAAAATAAGTAAAAATAACGTTTTATATGTTTAACTGTATGGTTTTTGATACAGTTAGAAGAGTAAATTCTAATCTACATATTTTGTATTAAAACTTCTAAAAGAGAAAAAACTTTTATACTAACTATAAAATTTTTTAAAGATGTTCAAAATTTCTAAAAGCAAAATATTTCAACATGGTTTAAGTAGTTTTATAGTAATTTAATAATTTCAGTACTTAAAGTAGATACATTTTTCTTTGTATCAATGTTGTATAAAGTTTTGAAGGTATAACAAAAAAATACTTTTAAAAGTTTGCTTTAAGTATTAAACGAAAACAACATAAAATATGTAATCAAAATAGTAGAGTCTAATAGAATTATTTTGATCAACAAACTATAATTTAATTAACATAAATTTAATTTTTGTTAGTTCTCAAATTAATTTATTTTTAATTTTAGGTGTGCTATTTGTTTAATTTTATATTTTGTCTAATTGTAGGTTTCGTACGGTTAAATAAATTAATATAAAACTAATCACAACATAAAAAAAATAATTCTTTTAAAAATACATTAAGATTTAACTTAAAAATTTTTACGCATATCCCATTTAAGACGAAGTTGTTTAGACGTTGTTTAAGTAGCTCAATATTTTAATATCAAAATAACCTAAAGTTGGAATATTATATCAATTTTAAGATTTATCTTAAAAATAAAAAGTAGTTTCGTTCTTTTTAAAACAGTATTGTATAAATTAAATATAATTTATTCATTTTTGATATAGCATTGTAATCTGTCAATAAACCTTTTTAACTATATTTGGTGTATAGTTTTCTGTTACTAAACACATAGTAATCTTCTAATTTTCTCGAAACTAAATAAAGTCGTTTTTGTCTAGTTCAAACTCAATATCAACAGTGCAGAAAAGAAAAGGTTTTGATTTTCCACCTAAAGTTTTGTATGAAAACAGATATTGCAACCAAGATAATTTCAGTATTTTAGTTTGTGGAGGAAGGTACGAAAACCACAAGGTTGTAAAAAGTCCTAAACTAGATAGTCATGAGCTGAAATGTAAAAATTTTTCCATGCCAAATGAACTGTATGATTGTCAAACAGTTGTTATCAACTCAGAATTATTTGTTTTTGGTAAATATTCTCAAAACAAAACCTTTAATGGATCAGTTAGAAAGTTTTGTAATAAAACTCAAATTTGGTTACATGTAACGAAATTACATTATTATTATGAATGTTTTTGCACTTGTTCCTTCAAAAATAACTTATATGTAATTTATGGAGATAAACTGTTTTTTGTTTACAATTTGAAAAAAGACAAATGGGCCAAACTAGCTGATACAAAACAAATAAGAAAAGATGCAGCTTGTACAGTTTTTGAAGGCAAAATTGTTGTTACTGGAGGCAATTTTGATAGATCATATGACTGTTATGAAAATAAATGGACTTATATACCCGATATGATTGAAAGTAGACGTAACCATGCTTCAGTTAGCATGGGTAACAAGTTGTTTGTTATCGGTGGATGGAAATCTACAAGCAGTGAAGTTTTTGAGAGTTTTTCAAGAAAATTTTCTTATATTAATTTAGCTACAACAAAAACTATAATACCATCCATGAGTAAAGCTGTTTGTATTGGTAATAAAGTTTTAGTATTTATTAAGGTATATGCGACATCGGAAACAAAAGTATCTATTTATGATGTTATTCAAAACCACTGGTCAGAAAAGAAAGTTGAAATTGTGAACAATTTAATTTGGTCAAGTTATATTAAGTTTAATTCCGACTATCATTGAGTAAATAGCTTCTCTGTTTGATATATGTTTTAATTACTTTTAGTTTATTACAAACAAAATTTTGTTTATGAAATTTTGTTTTAGTGATACAGTTGCTATTTGTTTTCATTTATTTCAATAAAAAACTTCGCTATTTTTACGTATCTTTGTTTATTAACATGATTTTAATATAATTTTAAGATTAGACTACTTTAATAAATCAAATTAAAAAAACACACAAGACGCTTTTAAATAATATGATTAAAACTATGTATCCTTTATTACCTTACACTTATTTAACAAAAATTCTTATTAGAACTTTAACTAGTTCCGTAATAATTAGATGAGTAAGTTAGTTCAAGGTTAGCCCAAAGTATAACATAAGATTATATAAAATTTTTAGTGATGAAAAGTATCGAAACAACGCTTATAATTTATTTAAAATTCTGTTGTCGGAAAGATTTTTTTGTATTTAATTGTCACTTGAAACTCAACATATAAATAATTTGAAAAACTTTAAGCTTTTAGAATCTTATCTCTGATTCTATTTAAAAGTTAAATGAACTGTTAAACATTTTATAGCATTGATATAACTTTATTTAAACTTAATGTGGTGTAGTTGTAGAAAGTTTTAAAAAACATAGTATGTACTAGCAAAACTAATAACAGCAATTTGGTTGATATATTGATCTTTCATATCCAGAAACTTATGATTTATTCAGTTTTGGTTTTTTTTCAATGAGCATCGATTCAAAATTATAAAACTTCTACACCTTTTAAAACATCGAAATTATTATCGATATTTACGTACGTGCAAATACGTGAAAATTGCGTTTATAGTTTCCTTTGTGGTCAAAAACTTACAAACATTTCACAAGTGGTCTTCTAACGTCGATGATGCTATGATCTACAAATCAAGTATACTGAATATACGTCATTCGCATCAAACATTTCACAAAACTTCAAACATTTTAATATTTACTTCAATAACAATATTTTAAAGAAAAAAATATGTTTATAATAAAATCTTAATAAGTTTTTTATTTTTTTTGATGTTCTGATTTTTGGATTGAAAGATTTTTATAAAACGAACTCTTAAAATAATTATCTATCTTTATATATATATATTGTATATGTTATATCACTAGTGGATACCTTTAATTGTTATTTATATTTAAATCTTATATTTATTTAACCGCGCATTGGTTGAATATTTATTTGAGTACAAACAACGTTTTTGGCATTGCCGGGAAATGGAGGGTGAGCATACTGGCCAATACATTTGTAGTTACATTCAGGATATGGTTAGTAAATGGAATATTACCTTGGATCATGTTTTTTTTTTTAACTAGACAATGCTGCTTGTAGAATTATTTTGATTTATTACTGTTGTATAACATTTTAGAAAGAAATATATAGTTTTAAAACTTAATAAATAAAACAGAATGTTAATCAGAAAACTTAAAAAAAAAGCTTTAAGATACTTGATTTGTTTTATCTCTTGTAATGTTTAAATATTTAGAATATGGTTACATTACAGCTAAATTGAAAAATTATAACAATTTTTTTTGTTATATTGTTTTACCTATGTAAAAAATTTTTCAAAACTATATGTTCTATTATTATAAAAAAATACATTCATAAAGCTTTAAATAGTATAGCCCTTGTTTCATTTATAAATCATGGTATTTTTGACGTGGTATAAAAACTACTTTATGGATTAACTTGAAATAAAATATCAATATTATTCAGGTCGTTATTTGTAGGTATAAAATGTTTCGTGGACGCATTGTTAAGTAACTATTTGGTATGTAACAAAAAAAATGTTAAGCTTGTAACCCAGAACGGTTTGAAAAATATAACAACTGTATGAAAACCAGAGCTTTTATTTATATTTTAACATAAATTTTAAAGCTAAAGCATGTAAGAATTGCGAAGTACATTATTTAATCAAGTTTAGTTTGTTAAAAGTTAAAATTTATATTAAAAAAACTATTATAACTGCCAGTGTTATGTTATTCTAAAAAAACTTATAAATTCGTTTTTAGAGTAGCGAACATTTATGATTATGGTGAAATAATTGTGTGTTTTTAGTATGATACGTTATTGGGTCAATAGTCAAAGTTTTAAAGCATAGTTAGTGGTCTATTAACATTTTCGGATCGCAGGCAAATTTAAAAAAAAGTAATTTGCGGTCTCCAGACGTTTTTTAGATTTTAGCTTCCCACTTAAGCCTAAGAAATATAAATTTAAGTGTTAAAATTCCCGTAAACTTTTCGCATTATCTCTTTTTCAACACAAACCTTTAAACACTTAAACATTTACTTTTTAATACTTCTAAATGATCAACTATAGAGTAACTCAATTTAATTACAACGATGAAAAAGGAACGACGTAAAAAATATAAACACAGCGAATATATTATGGAGATAAAATTAATACTAACATAACAGTAAAACAGAAAATAATAAAACAAATTTATTAATTGAAAATCGTCTTGAGTTTAAATATTAACTTATCTTAATGAAACTGGCTTCAATCATACTATTTACGACTTTAAATTTTTTTCTGACCACCTGTAAATAACATCATAAATAATTACTTTTGTTTCAAATGTTTTCCATAGCGTGGAAAATACATTAATTTTGTAACCAAAACAAACAGCTTTATATCTAAAATGATTCATAATACTTACAAATGTAGAATAAATACGTGTGAATTTTTTGGAAAAAACTGTCAAATAGATCACAGCTTGTAGTGTAGTATCCACCAATAACAAACATTTTATTACCCATGCTAACTAAATCATAATAAACTCTTTCTTCAATCGCATCAGATAAATAAATCCATTTATTTTCATGATAGTCATTTGCTTCGACTGACCTATTTTTTCGACCCCAAGATAAAACAACTTTACCTTCAAAAACTGTACAAATTGCATCATATCTAATATGTTTTGTGTCAGCTAATTTGTAACTTTCATTATGGTAAACAAAACATTCGCTAATTTCATAAATCACATACAAGCGTTTTGTTGTAGGATCAAAAATAAATATAATTGTTTTTAAGATTTCATTACGTATCACACAACCAAGTTTTAATTTTATTACACAATCTTGTAACAGATTTATTGTATTGACCACTTTGCAAAAACCTACCAAAAACAAATAAATTTGAATTATTTAAATTATTTTACATTTACAAAACTTCTCTCGCATTCAAGTAAAGTTGTTAAATTATAGTTTGCGACCGTATAGTTTATAAACAGTGTCGACAGAAAATTCTTTTTCCACAAAATAAAACACTGAAATAATCTTGGTTACAATATCTATTTCTATACAAAATTGTTAGTGGAAAATTAAAAAGTTTTCTTTCGCTTATTTAAAGTTTTTTTGTTATTACAGACTGTTGCAAACTTAATCATTTATTATGCAAGAAATATTTTTACATAGACATACTTAAATGAAAATAAAATTTTATTTGTATAAAATAGGTTATGATGTATGGTATGTTTATAAATATTTAGTATTTAATACTTGATTTAATAATCTAGCATGTTTAAGTAGCTAAAAAATTAAAATCTTACTAACAAACAGCAGTAAAACCTTACTAGTTTCTACGTACAGAAAAACTGTGGTACAAAAACAATATTTAAACTTTTATAAAATACTGAATTAGTTTGTTTGAAATTTTACCATGAAAATAAGTTGTATTATTTATATTTCATTGATTGTATATTTTCTATAAATTTTTTAGCAGGGCTATTTTGTTTTATTTTAGAAAATCTTCGTAAAAACTTTACCTAACAAAAAAGTTTTGGACTCTTCACTCATGAAAACTGATAAAATATACTGATTTTTATCTGATTGAAACTGATAAAAACTGATTTATTGATTATTGATCAATAAAAAAAAATTAAACTAAAAATTAATAAGAAATGTATTTTAAATTAAGTTATTAAAAAGAAATTATCAGCTTATCTTAACAATTTAGTAGCTACTTATTAACACTAACATTGTTGACCGTTATTTTATAATTTAATTTAACAGATTAACAAGAATTGTGTTTCAAAACAGCTATCTACTAAATTTAAAGAAAGAAGTTAACAAAATTTTGCTTAATAATTTTGTTTAAAAATATATAGTTCAATAGAATTTTTTTTGACTTGAATGAAATTTGCTAAAATTAAGAGCGCAGCATTTTTGTTTTCTTTGTTTAACTAATTTATTAAGGGGTCAGAAAAAAATTATTAATGGGAGCACGGAGTAACTTTAGCACGGAGTAACACTTTAGCACGGAGTAATACTTTAGCACAGTGTGACACTTTAGCACAGATTGACACTTTAGCACAGTGTAACAATTTTTCATGTAGTAACACTTTAGCACAGAGTGACATTTTAGCACGGAGTGATGCTTTAGCTCGGTTTTAATTATTTTCGGTTCGTTTAAAATATTCAATTACTATAAATTGATAACATAAAATTGTTATTAAAACAACCGAAATTATGTAAATTCTGATTTTATCTTAAACGCTGTTGCGATTATTTTGAAGCGAATAATTCATAATTACATTAAACGTTAATAAATTAATAAAATGTGTAAATATTACTTACCTTTAAATTTTGTTTAAAACTTACAAGTAAAACTTTTGTTATAGATCACCTAGTTCTTGAACTTTGAGAAATGTTATGGTTTGTTTGTAAATTAACTCACTCAAAATTAATCACTGTGAACAAAAAATTTTGATATAATATGATAATTATTTAAATATTACTTTTTATAATTTAGAGTTGAAAAATAAAAAGCAGTATTTAGTTTTATGATTATAGGCAAAGTTAATCATCATTTGAATTTAGTTATAAACATTGAGAAGATGCATATAATAATAACTTTATTAGTTTAATAAAATACTTTTTCAACTATAATATTTTTTTTTATACTTATAAAAATTCTTCATAAAGGGGCTAGTACACTAAAACTTGTGAAGTTTTTTAGCACTTAATTTTAAAGAAGTTATTTTTATCTTGTTTTCCAATATAAACTTACCAAATTATTTTACTGCATAGTTGCTAAAACCAATGTAAAACAAAATTGTCACAATTATTATAATGAAATAAACAAAAGCACAAAAGAAGTATTTTACTGAGTAAAAATTACACATTACAGCAAAGTAGACACATTTCTAAAAATGGAGAATTGTAAATACTGATTAATCGTCTGTTTTAACTTGTGCTCGAGAAGTTCTATGGCGATAATTTAGTAGAGATCTGGCAAATATGGTTCAAGTTTTATTACACAATTCGTAACATTATGTTTTTAATAATTTATTTTTTAATTGCTACGGCCAACTAAAACAACGCTATAAAGTTAACCAACAAATATATTTTTAGTTATAATTCGAGAGAGTTTTTAAACCTGGAGAAAATTTTTATTCACACAAAAATAAAAAACATTACACGGTAGTATTTGAAATTTCATTAATACGTCAGTAGTAAAATCTCAATTCAAGATATTTTTTTTTATTTGTTTTCATATTTAAACCGAAAATAATGATATCTAAAGCTAAAATTCTTAATAAAAATTAGTTCTTTCAAACAAATAAAACACTTTTTATGTGATATCATAGTTCATCTGGGTAACTTAAAATTAAAAGAGCATTTATAAAATTTAAAATAAAATTAAAAAAATTTATTACTTTGCTGGTTAGCCAATAAAACAGCGATACCAGCGAAAGACAATTAACTTAAATTGTTGGTGACAATACAAAACTTTTTATTTTAAATTGACCAGTGGTGCAATATTTTAAATATATTTTTGTTTAATTTATAAGTATAAAAAATTAATTTTTATACATTTTTATAAATTTGTGTAACCGACCAAAAATATTTAAATTGTGACTTCGTAATACATTGCAGTTCTCTATTGTTTTTTCAAGTTAAAGTTAATTTTTTTCCACAGTTCGTTGTTAAAAGCCACATTTCATAAATTACCTATATCTATCTTTAAATATTTTGTATTTAATTTAACTTCTGTTTTGTTGTGCCTTGTCTGAAATTGACTAAAACAAAAGCAAATTTAAAAATAAGAAAAAAAAGTATAAACCGAAGTTTGTTAACTTTATTGTAGTGTAAAAGTTTATTTCTTTTTAAATAGTGATGGTATCAAAAAAATGCTTACATTATTTTTTATCTTATTAATTATTAAAATTAAGGTTTTAGCCAGATCGAAACTTTAGCAACCATTGTATAAAGTTTATTGTTTTATACAATTAATTATTTTATGCAGTCAGAACAAAATAAATTGTCAATGAATATGCTAAATTATTTTTTATTTCAATTACTTCTTCACTCAATATTAGCAAAGTTCTTTTGATATTTTTATTTTTATGCCTAAAATTAAAAATTATTAACAAAAAGTTTAGCTTGGAAAACTTACAAAATATTTATTGATAGTCTTAAAGTACAGTGATAGAGCTACTTAAAATGTTTTATTACTTTATTTATTTATCTGTTTAAAATAGTTTTTCATTTAATTTTTACAAACTTAGAGTGCGTACTTGATTCTTTATTTAAATAAAAGCTTAATATCTGTTTGTGTTTTTTTGTAGATAAGTTGTTTATTATAAAATCTAAATTTACATAGTAAAATTAAGTGTTTAAGTAAAAACTTTTTAACCCATTTGGGGGCTACTAATATATTTATATAGTTTGTATTTAGTAACATTCTAATTTCTAACACAGAAAAGTAACAACTAGCTTTGAAGTTAATTGAGCAAAATTTGTTAATTAAAACTAAACTTAAAATACATTCACCTCACTTAAAATACATGCGAAACTAAACAAGTTCGCAAGTCTACGAACTTGTTTAGTTTCGCATTTTAGAATTAAGAAACATTTAAAAAATACTAGTTTGAGAAATCCTTAAAACTGTAAGTTTATTGTTTAGTTAAAAATATATTATATAAAAAAAACGGTTAGTAGATTAGAAAACTAGACTATTTAAAACAAACTGTGTTTATTTTATATAAAACACTTTTAAAAACAAAATTCTTTTATTATATATAACTTTTTCTAAATAAATAATTTTCATATAGTGTACAAATTTGAATTTTTGAGTACTTTTTATTTTATATTATTGTGTTTCTTTAAAGAATTAAAAAATTATAAAATAATATTATTAAACCCCGATTTTAAATATATACTTAAGATAAAAAAAATAAAAACTGAAACTTGGTACTAAGTTTTTTATTTACATATAGAATAGATAAACAAAATAGATAGACAAAAACATAGCAAGTAACAAATAGTTTTTAAAACACAAAAAATAGTAGGAAATTAGTTCAACGATAAGAAAAATAGTATTTCGTCAACACGAAGCGTCCTAAACACAACTAACATCTTCTTCTAAAATTTCAACATCCATTTCACAACAATGATCAATGACAATATCGTATTTATATACTCTTGTTTTTCTACTCTCCACAGAAAATACTATAATATTTAAACCAATACAAACAGCTTGCACGCGCCACGAATAAATATTTGGACCAAACAAAGTAAAACTTCTGGAAAAACTGTCAAAAACCTCACAACTACTTACATTGTGTCCACCAATAACAAACAGTTTATTACCCATGCTAACTGATGCATAAACATATCTTCCTTCAATCATATCCGGTAAATTTGTCGATTTATTTTCATGATAGTCGTATGCTTCTACTGATTTTAATGTCTTATCAGAGTTGTAACCTCCACATACAACAATGTTTCCTTCAAAAACTGTACAAGCTGCAAAACATGCTTCTTCTTTTGTGTCAGCTAAATAGGCCCATTTGTCATTTTTCAAATTGTAAGCATAACATAAACCAGCTTTGTTAATTACATATAAGTTTTTCTTGAAGGAGCAAACACAAAAATACTTGCAGTCTTGAGGTAATTGCGCTTTAGTTGACCAAGTTTTAGTTTTGTTACCAAACTTTATGATAGACTCATTGAATTTTACATTTTGAGAAAACCCTCTACCGTATTCAGAATTATTCAAAAACCCACCCAAAATAAATAGTTCTGAATTAACAACAGCAGTTTTACATTCTCCAAGAGAGATCGGCATTGAAGCATAATATTCACATTTAAAATTAGGACCTCTTAGTTTATAAACACTTTTGACGGTTCTTACAGTTCCAATTTTATAATTTTTAATCTTTCCTCCACAAACTAAAATACTAAAATCATCTTGTTTGCAATATCTGTTTTCATACAAAACTTTTGGTAAAAGTCCTAAAGTTTTTCTTCCTTGCATTGCTACTTCTGGTTTTATACTTGTCAAAGAAGACTTCATTTAACTTACGAGATCTAAGCAGATTAAAAATATGTGTGTCAGATAAATATGCAATTAATTTCTACAAGAAACACTTTTTGAATGAATGAAATAAAAACAACCTCTATAGACTAGATATAAAATGTAATGTTTAGTTCAACTCATAAAGTAAAAATTCATTCGAACTTAAGTATTTTATGAACAGTAAATTGCTTTTACTTAATAGTTCAATTAAAGATAAACTTACTGTTTACATATTTTAAAGTTTTACATAGAAGAGAATATTTTCCTTGAACTACAGTTAACTGATTTTGAAGATGAAATATGTAAAAAAAGTTCGTTGTTTTTTTAGAACTTTTATTAAATAATTAGTTTTAGTTATATTTAATTGTTTGTTTAACTTAGTTAAACAGCACAAAACTTATAAGTTAAATAAATGAAAAACACTGCATTTACAAGTATGTAGAAGCAAAAGTAAATAAAAGTATACATAGGTAAAAAGGTTTATTAGATTACAGATATTATTTTGGTTAAAAAAACATATGTACTAATATATGTATGTATTTAAATATTCTTTTTATTAATACAAGTTTTTTATAGTTCATCAATTTAACGTAAAATTTAAAAAAATTGTAAATTAGATACTTACTAGACTTACTGACTTATGTAACTTGAAATACTACTTTTGTCTTTAAATAGCTTATAAATATGGATTTTTTCACCAACTGAAAAAAGAAGATTAATCCTAAAAATTTAAAAATACATTTTAGTAAATAAATATAAAATAAATAATTTTTAAAATAGTTAAAGTAAAAATATAACAAAAAAAGAATTTAAGTTTTTTAGAAATAAAAGATAAACCACACCTTACGCTACCATTAGTTTACATAAACTAGTTTTGAGTGATTAAAACGAGTTTTTAGCTTTTCTTTTAATTTATTTTTGTGTTAGGCGTATAAGAAGCTTTTTTTTTTTTTGTTTTCTTTTTTTATATTTTGTCTAAATTAAACAATATCATACTCTTTTATTTTGTATATCTTTGCTCAAAGTTAAAATATAAATCAGTGTTATTATTTGAAATTTTTAAGAATCATAAATGTATTCTTTATAGTCAAAAATTTTTTTTAAACGAAAAAAAATTTATGTAAATTTTCTCTAAATGCCAGGGTTTAAAAACCTATATTTTAAATATACAGTACAGACATATAAAACTGCTTCAGTAATTGTTATTAATATTTTTCTTCGACTTTTTACATCTTATTTAAACAAATATGTATAACTAAACTTATTTATTGTAGAAAGTTTTTAACTTTCAACTAACATTAAAAGCACCTAAATAACTTATTGATTTTATTGATTAATCTCTGGGTCAGTTTTTGTTAATTACAAATGTAAAAGTATCGGCTCAAGAAAGAATGAGTTTTTATGTTTATTTTATACAAAAGTTTTTCGTTTATACTTTAACAACATTTTTAGCTAATAAAAGCATCTGTTTAGTATTTAGGTTTCTTAGGTACGCACTTTTAAGGTAATGCTGTTTCAATTTTTTTTTTTTTGATTAGTTAAAATCCAGCTTAAATGTTTTTAATAAAAAAGTCTTATTAACTATAATATAATTAGTAGTACAGTAAATTTAAAGTAAATAACCATAAAAAGTACAGATAGTAAATAAAAACATTTAAAACTTTAATAAACGTTTACGATCAAAAGTTAAATTTATATTTACTGATATTCTTTTATTCTAATTTCTTTTTATCTAAATATATTTTGTTATAAAATTAATACTTTTCGTAATTTAATTATTAAAAGTTGAAATGTCATTTAAAAAAATTATTTAACCTATTCAATCAAGTATAAGTATATTTATATGGTATTAAATATGTACCTTGACGGTGCAAGAGTCCTATTAATGGTTTCAAAAATGTTTTCATTTAATATTTAAAAATCAATCCCTGTGGTCAACGCATAAAAAATAACAAATTCAAAGAATAGTAAATGATAATTATATGTGTTGCCTGATGTTATAGGGCCTAATGTGAGTTTTAAAACTTTTTAAGTTGAACATAATAAGATACAAACCCATTAGTTTTAAGTTAGATACTTGAAAAGACACTAAGTTAAATTACAGTTTTATTTAAGTATTATAGCATAACTAACTGAATGTCACGGTCAAGTTGTTAAAATTACATAGTCACTTTTTAGTAAGCTTCAGAATCAAAACTTTAAAAACAGTTCTACATCTGTTGACCTCGCAATATTCAACTAAATTTTCAGTTGATATGAAGGTTTAAATTTTATGGTTTGCTCCAGAAAAAAATATATTTTTTAAAATAAAAAAGTTCAAATAAAATTTATGACTTAAACTAAACATTTTTGATGTAAAAATGTACTAAATAGTTTATAAACAATGCAAAGTAATATTTTTTTTGCATTGAACAGAACTTAATAACGGAAATTTAAGCAACTTAGTAAATAGTTTACCAGATATAAAGTAAAACTTGAGTAAACAATATTTTTTGTTACATAACAATAAAAGTTAATTTTGATTTATCCTAGCTGGCTTAAAGAGATGACAAGATAAATGTGATAATTTTTTTTTTTAATCTTTCTATAAAATTAAATCAACATTCATTATTTATAAGTTTAGCAAATAAGTACAACAAAATACCTAAATAATTTTGTTTATGAATATGTAAGCCATTTTTTCTTTTTTCTTTATTTTTAGGGGGTACACAGAAAACAGGAAACCAAAACACGCTCCTGGTATAATACATAAAACGAAAAATATATATTTAAAAATATATTGAATGAAATATTTTTCTAATGTTTGAAAGTTAACTTTTAGAGATAATACCTAAATAGCAAAATAAATGTAAAGAATAAGCTTATACATAGCTATAAAATTTTTTTTAAAACAATGATCAAATCAAAACACTAATGACAAAAAGTCTTTTTGCTGTTGTTATACATTTTTAAAAGTTCACATAAAACAAAATAGTTATAGGAAAGATGAAAAACAAAATTAAGTTTTTTTTTATGTAATGAATATTCTAAAATCAAATAAAACATTAGTTATTACATATGTTTTTTACTAAACCTTCGTTTGTTATTTAGAAAATACAATTTCTTTAAATTTTTGCAGTGCGATGCGAAATTTAAAATATTTAACGTGTATATCAACTATAAATATTTACATAAAGAATTCATTTTCTTTGTAAGTAAATTTCAGTTAACCAATTTATAGCTTTCGTAGCTTATAATAACACCATTTAGATGAAAATAAATCATTGTTACTTTATAATCAATAAGTCCAAATATTTAACTACCTATAAATACTAGATTTCATTTAAGCATTTATTGTTTTAAACATATTTTTTCATCACAACTTTACAGCACAAAATTAATATTATTTATAAATATATTTCTTAAATTAATTCATTAATTCTGTATTTGAAGTTATACATACATTACTTTATTAAGTACGTAACTCGAACATTAAATGTGTGTTGTTTAAGAAATAAACTATTTCTAACGGGCTAGACTGTAAGAATGATTTAAAAGAGTTAAAACTAATTAGAATATTTTTAGTTTGATTGCTTCTTAAATGTTTGTGAAGGAAATTGATTAAATATAACATTGCTGAATTAGTGTTTTTAAAATAAATAATTTTTCATCCTTAATAAAGTAGATTTTTTTATTTTCAACTAACAATGAAACCTTTACTATACTTCTATTTACATGTAGACAAGAATATTTTCTTAATAAAAATCAAATACAAGATATTTGTACAACTTTTGAAATAATAAAACAAATATATTATATTTATGTTCTTATTAATAGTTTATAAGTTGTTTATTATAAATTAAATTAAAAACTAAAAAACTTCTTTATTTTAAATATAATTCAGATGTTAAAGTTAGAACTAAAACACCTCAACTCTAGGTTTAAATAATGCAAATTAAACAAAAGTACTAAACATATTAGTAAACTTAACATTTATTACAGGGAGTAGAAACTAAACAAAAATTTATAAAAATAACAAAAATTATAATAAGATAAACGCAGCATGATCACAACAGTAAAATTTAAAACAAATATAAAACTTTATCACCAAAAAATTATTTTTCCAAATTTTAATTTGAGTTATACTTGATAAAACTTTACTAAGTCAAGTTATTCACGATTTTTTTTTTCTTTTTTGACCAGCTGTCATTAGCAATATATTAATCGATACAATTGTTTCTGATGAGAAATTATTATCAGCAAAAACAAAACTTTTGCTACCAACCCAAACAGCTTCAAAACAAAATAGAAGTAGAAGCAGATTTGGTGAATGCATTTTTTGATAATAACTGTCAAACACTTCGCTATTCGTATTAATAGATCGACCAATAACAATCAGTTTATTACCCATATTAACTGAAGCATGAAATCTTCTTGTTTTAATTATAGTAGGTAAAAAAAGTCCATTTGGTTTCATAATAATAATTTGCTTCTACGGACTAATCATGATTAACCTCCGGTAAGAACAATTTTACCTTCAAAAACTGTAGAAGCTGTTCCAGATCTATTTTGTTTCGTTTCAGATATATAGGTCCATTTGTCATTTTTTTAAATCGTAAAATAATATACTAGTGCTTACATTAAGAGTAGTTTTTTAAAATGCACAGACACAAAACTGATCTTGGTCTTGATATAATTGCGTCTAAAATGACCAAGTTTTAGTTTTTTTACAAAATTTAACAACACATTCATTAAAAAATTTTCGCGGGTATAACAAAATCTATAAAGCTGTACAAAATGCAAAGATTCATTTTTGCTAATTTAGTCCAATTGTCAATATCAATTTGTTAACAAAACATGAACGATTTAATAAATTACATACAAGTTACTTTTGAAAGAAAAAACATAAAAATATCTTTTGTCTAGACTTAATCGAATTTCGTATGACAAAGTTTTAGTTTTTATACAAAATTTTCCAACAGAGTTATTACGTTTATTGTTTTGCTAATACCCGCCTTAAGTAAAGTCTGTATTAAAGACAGCAGTTTTACAGGCATATAGTTCCAATAAGTCTGTTGGCACTAAGAGTCTTGTATAGCTTAAGTATTTAAAATTTAAGTACTTATACTAGAAATCCCATAAGTAAAACTAGTTTATTTACAATTTAAGAACTACTACAATTTTTTTTATTTTGTTAGTAATTTGTTTAACAAATAGTTTAAAAAACTGTGAAAAAAAAATTATAAACAACACAGTTTAAATAAAAATCAGCGAACGAACAAAAACTGAGTTTATATAACACAACTAAGGGATATAAAAAAACTAACATTAATGATTTCGAAATTTTTAAAGTACTTAATACAGCTAAAAAAGTCAAATTTTCTAGATTTTTACCTAAAGGTTACACTAATGCTTGTTATTTACATTGTATAAGAAAATACTGGTATTTTGATACTTCCTAGAAAAAACTAAAATATTATAGCCAATACAAACAGCCTATATCGTAGAATAATAGGTAAGGTTTGAGTTAACTGGTCGCAATAATGTAAACTTTCTAGAAAAACTGTTAATATTTCACTATTTATATTAAAATTTCTACCAACAACAAACAATTTATTACCCATACTAACTAATGCATGACTATTTCTTTCTTCAATCATATCAGGTAAGTATATCCATTTATTTTTTAATAGTCATATGCTTCTATTGATTTTGTATTTCTAACTACAGTAAAAACAATTTTACCTTCATAGACTGTGCAAGCTGCATAACATCTACTTTGCAATGTGCTTGCTTTTTGGGGCCATTTGGCATTTTTAGAAATGTATTTAAAACATCCACCATTGATTTTAAACAAGTTTTTCTTGAAGCAACAAACACGAAAACTAGTGTTCTCTATTCTTAATTGCGTACTAAATGACCAAGTTTTATTTTTGTTACAAAACTTTCTATCAGACTTATTGTGACTATTTGTTATAAGAATACCCACCAAAAATAATCAAATCAGAGTTAACAACAGCAGTTTTTCAGTTGTAAAGTTTCTTTGGCATACATGTATACTTTTCTCAAGCTAATTTAGGACCATCTAGTTTATAAACACTGTTTTCGGATCGACGTGTTTTATCGATACCTCCACTAACTAAAATACTGAAATTATCTTGGATGCAATATCTATTTTCATAAAATTTTTTGGTGGAAAATTGAAGATTTTTCCTTCTTGCATTGTTTCTTTAGGTTATAAACTTGACGAAAACAATTTATATTAACTTCAGATAATTTAAGAAACTTTAAACGTGTTATTGACTAAAAATTCAAAATTTATAACCTAAAAAATAGTTCACTATTAGTTTACAAAAAAAAATAACTTAAGCAAATACCAACTATTCAAATTTTAGTATTTTTTAAGAAAAATAATCTGCTTAAAAAAAATGAAGGTTTTTGATTTATGATATGTACATAAAATATAGTACAATATAAAAATAACTTTATTTTTCTTTTTTATTATAACATATTTAGTAATACAAAACTTAAAATAAATATAAATTTAAAATACCACATTTCATTTCAGATAATTTAGAATTTAGAAATACTTCTTATATGATCTAAAAAACAAGTTTCTAGTAGTTAACACAAAAGTACAGTAGACTTAAAATCTAATTAAAAACAATAGTAATAACTGCACGCAAAAAAAAAGTTTAAACTTTAAAAATTTTGACTGGTTTAACTTATATTAAGTACAACTCAGGTTTATTTAAACATAGAAAACTTCTCTCTTTATTAAATTAATCTTTTTTTTTAACTTTTTCCCTTTATAGTCATACTTTGTTTAATTTACTGACAATTTTGTTATGTTTATCCTTTTAAATATCTGCTATAAAAACTAATTTTGCAAATTCGTGTATTAGCTTTTTTATTTCGAAGTATTTAAATGCAGAGTTTAGGTGTTTTAGTTTCCTAGAGCATCTGAATGCTACTCTTAAGCTAACATTATATATGTATCTATGGTATAAGTATGATACACATAATTTTACAACAACTTATTAATTAATTACTTTTTTCGATTTTTACAACAAAAATCCAATAATACCACGAATTAAGTTGATTCAAATAAAAGAGATTAATGTTTTTTAAATAGGTACTGTAAACTATAATACGTTGAAATATGATCAACATTTTTTGGTCGGTATTGGCGTTATGTTTATTGTACATTTTGTAATTGTTAATAAGAATTTTATTCTTAATAATGAGTAACTTGTTTAAGTTCATAAATTTAATTAATTTGAAAAGTATATTTTTGTGACAAATTTTTACATGCCTTGTTTCGTTTAAAACAAAACATACTTTTTAAAATATTTTTATACCAATTATTTTTTTATTTAAGTAAAAGAAAATGTTAAAAATTACACTAATTTTTTAATTCCTAAGTAATTATTTAATTTTATTGATAAAGCATTAAAATTTGAAGATATCTTTTGCACGAAGACGCTTTTCCCAAAGACATTTTTAAAGAAAAAAATATTTTTAGTAGTATAATTTTTGTACTAGTTTTAAGTATACTCTAATCAAAATTTTGAATTGTTTATCAACTTGTTTGGAAAACTATTTATTTTCGTGGTAAAGCTAAGTAAACCTCAGATAAAGGTAAATAAAAATTTTTACATTTTAGACTAAAATGTTTTTAATAAACTTTTATATGTATTTTTGTTCGCAAAGTGTAATGATAAAACTAAGAAAAAATTGGTTTAGTTTTAAATCAATTTTTTTTTGTATAATTTGCAAGTGTTAAAAACTGACAATAATTTAAATACTTCTTTTTTAAATATCGAATAATTTTTTAATCGTGTATAGTCGAATAATATACATCTACAAGGGAGGTTTAATAAACACTTTATTTTTACAAAACTTTTGTATCTAATCACTTTATAACTATATTTAATCTTTGTTGACTTATTTAAGATAAGTAAGTGTTATTTAGTAATGTGAAAACTAATACTTCGCAGCTATACAAAAAAACAGAATTTTATTTTATTTTTTAATTTTAGATGTTTTTCTAAAATTTCTAACTGTGCACAAGCTATATACATATCAATATCATATCAGGACAGCAAGCTAAAAAAATTACTAATTCCTGAATTGTTGTAAATGTTATGTTAGAACTGTTATGATTTCATTTAACACATATTTTTTTAATTTTATGTTCCAGTGAACAAGCTTTACTTTCATTCTTCGGAGAGATATAAATAAAAATACAAATAACTCAAGCGAGCATGAACAATCATATGCATAATTTTCATGAATTAAAAAGTAAAAGTATACATAACTGTCAGTTAGTTACAAATAAAAATAAGCTACATTGTTTTTCACCAATTAGCTTTTATAAACATTTTAATAACTTCTTCTCACGATGTTTGCGTTCTTAGAACTATATAAAATTAAATATCTTCAAACTTTGATTTTTAAAAATATTTATTTTGTTTATTTTAAGTTATATATATAGATATAAGTAAAAAAAATTTCACCAGTTAATTTAAAGAAAAACATTTTAAATGTAAATAAAGTGTAGAAATAAGTTTAAGTTTTTACCGGCATTTGAACGGTTCTAATTAGTGTTCGTTACTTAATATATTTTGGAAAATAATTTTAAATCTAAATTTATGTCAATAGATGTTACAAAAGATTACAAAATAAATTTTAAAACATAAATAATGATCATGCGATAACAGGTCACTTCAGTTTTAGTTTATAACAGTTTCATATTAAAACAAATTCTTGGTTTACATCAATCTAAAGACTAGTGGTGTGTTTGAATAATTAGCAACGTCATTTTGTTTTAGCAGAACTTTAAGTAGAAGTTTAAGCATGAAGAATTTATAAAAAGACTAATATGCACTCACAAATAATAAAAATATTAAAAAATTAAATAAAAAATAATTTGAATCTTATTAATACCTGCAGTGTTTATTTTTAAAAACTTTAAGGTTATATAATAAAAACATCCAATAAATTAGGCTAGTGTTTAGCTAAAAAATTATTAAAACAAAAATAAACTTTATACAGTGAAAGCTAAAAAATAAACTATAAATTTTACATTTAGTAAAATAAATTTAAAAAGTAAATGTAATATTTAACTTTAAGAATATTAAAATAAACCAAAATGTTTTTGGTTGTTTCATTTCTACTTTAAAAGTTTGCATTTATTTTAGTCGCTTTTAGACAAGGAGCAATAAAATAAAAATTAAATTAGATAAAAAGATTTGAAATTAAGTAGGTACATAATTAAAAGTGGTTTTTAAAAAGGAACTCAAGTACTTACTAATTAGTTAATTAAACAAAAAAATTGATACTAAACAATTGCGAATTGCATTGCTTTGAAACTCACAATTTTAGTATGTTTAGTTAGCAGATAAAATATTTATTAAAATTCAAACCCCTATTTTTTAACACATAAAAAAAACATTTAGCACCGATTAACTCTTAATAAAAAGATTTGCATTGTAAAAAATACATACAAAATTATTGACTCTGCCGATTTATTTTTGTCTATCTAACTGTTTAACGATTTATTTTTCATTTGTACTTTTTAAGTAATAATAAAGAATCTTTACTACTCCGACTAAACACAAATCTAAGTTTTGTTTTTTTAACTTAAATCTTATTATATTTAAATAAATGTTATAATTATTAGAATATTAAAAAAAAAAATTAAGTCTTTGAAAACCAGATTAATCATTAAAATGTAGTTTACTAAAATGTATTCAAACCATATTTTTATGTTAATTTTTTGATATAAATTTGCATGTGTAATCTTTTGTTTAGAAATTAAATGTATCCATTGCGTTATATTTAAACTGCCTCAATTACAAATAAAAGTATTGGTTTTTGACCTCAATGTGTCTACAATTAGAGAATTTTTAAACGCAAATTAAATAGATGACACGATCAGAAAAGTTAATGCTTTTATTATATAATTACAACATAAAATAACGTAAGAACTAATTTTAATGTAACTGTATGCGTTATATTTAAACTAGCTCAAATACAAATAAAAGTAATGATTTTTTTTTTTCATTACTAACCTTATAATAAATCAATTGAGATAATTTTTGTACATTTAGATAACATTGATCAAAATATGAGAGCTTTTATTTAACTTTAAAACATAAACTACCGTATGAAACTAATTTTAACAATACCGAAAAATGGTAGAAATTTTAGATAAAGACATGTAGAAGAAACAAAATAACATTAATTTATGACTAAACATTATTCTTTGCAACATATGTTAGTTTTTGTAGAACTTAACAAAACTTAAATGACTTATATCGCTTACTTCACTGCATGTACTTTGTGACCACTTATTTTCACTAACATCATACATTAACATATTAGTACCAACTCTATATAAGTTCATAGAAAAAACTAAAACTTTATTATCAGTACAAATAGCATTCCAAACAATTATACTCATCGTAAAAGAATTGATTTATGGTTTTACCAAAGTAAATTTTCTTGAATAACTGTCAAATATTTCACAATTTGTGCTATTATATCCACCAATAACAAACAACTTATTACCCATACTAACTGAAGCATAAAGAAATCTTTTTTCATTCATATCTTGAAAATTGGTCCATTTATTTTCATAATAATCATATGCTTCAACTAAGTTGTGGTAATAACCTCCAAAAACTACAATTTTACCTTCAAAAACTGTACAAGTTGCGTCATATCTACTTTTCCTTGTTTTAGATTATTTGGACAATTTTTCATTTTCCAAATTGTGAACAAAACATTTACCAATTCCACTAATAACATATATTTTTTTCTTAAAAGTACAAACACAAAAATCATTGTTGTCTAGACATAAATGCGTTTTAAGTGACCAAGTTTTAGTTTTGTTACAAAACATTTCAACAACTCCATTTAACTTTTTATTTTGCGAAATCCCACCCAAAATAACCAAATTATGGTTAATAACAGCAGTTTTGCATTTGTAAAGTTCTTTTGGCATACATGCATACTTTTCACAGATTATTTCAGGACCATCTAGTTTGTAAACACTGTTTTAAACTTGACATCCTTTACCGTGTCCTCCACATACTAGAACACTAAAATCTTTTTGGTTGCAATATCTGTTTTCATACAAAACTTTTGGTAGAATATCTAACCTTTTTCTTTGTTGCATTGTTGCTTCTGGTCTCGATTTAGACAAAAAAAACTTCACTAACTTCAAAGAAATTTCAAAAAACATTAATCTGTTGTTTGTCAGATAAGCGTATTATAACTCTCCAATAAAAATACATTTAGATAATAAATTGTATTTAATTAATACCGTATAATAAATACTTTTAGTATGTTGTAAATTTTATAAGGTTTTACGAAAATACGAATGTTCAATAAAAAAACAACTAATCTCTAACGTTAATTTTACTAAATAGCAACCATTAAAAATTTATGTTTTAAGTAACAGAGTATATTACATTAAGATACTTAAATGTTGTTATAGATGATATATGTTAAATAGAGTTTAGTTTAGATGATTTTTTAATATATTAATTTGATAGGTTTTATTATTATTCAGTTAACTTTCTGTTAAAATATCAAAAACTAAGTTTATTATTTATGTTTGGTTACTATTGTATCTTCAAAACTTTCGTGACATTACAGAAGTAATAATTTCTAAAAATTTCACGAATATTTAAAATTTCTAACTAATTTTCAAATAAAAACACATACTATAAAAATCAATTTTATAAATATATATTTATACATCAGAAACATAGCTTTGAACAATTCGATATTAATAAATATATTACTTAACATAAATTTAAGTCAATAAAGTTATTTTTTGCAAAGCTTATATATGTTTTTACACAACGTACCTATAATTTTTCATTGTATTTAAGTACTAAACTTTGTTGTACAATTTATTTACTAAACAATTTTGTTGTTTAGCCTACATGTTTACTACAAAGAAGTAAACATCTAGAAAACGTTTCTTAGATTTAAATTTAACATAATAATAAGTTATGTAGACTAAAAAAACTTCTGAACATTAATTAGATTAATATAAAGTAATGTCCCCAAGTTTTATATGTGTTTATAAACTAATTAAAAAAAATTAAATTAATTAATACAAGTAGGTTAAAACCTTTTTGTACAACTGTACAATTTTAACAGACGTTTTTTAATTAACAATTTTTTGTTTACTAGTTTACTTATATTCACGTTTATCAAAACAATGCTAAAAAAAAACTTTGAATAATAAGGTTAAATAAGTAACAAATAATGAGCTGTACTATTTTAAGTATAAGATTTATTAATCAAGAACTCAATTTTAAATTCAATAAAAATAGATTATCACAAATTTTTTTTTTATTTTAAAGGTTTTTGTTAATTTATTTAATTTTTTGGTTACTTAAAACATGTAAATAGGTTAGTAATAGTTTAATTATCTTTTGATTGTTTTGAATTCAATTCATATCTTAAGTTATATCAACTCTTGTTTAAACGATGAAGTATAAGTAAAACATTTTTTTAAAGTCTATTTAACTTATGTTTATTATTTTTAGTTATGATATTATTCATTAGGCGTTTGAATCTACATTTTAAATTATGTTAAGCTCTAAAACCTTGATTTAGAAAATATTATAGTAACAAGTATATATACATTTTTTTCAGAATTTGATTATCGAAACTATTTGTAGAAGTAAGCAAATAAAGTATTGCAAGTTTTTTAATTAAATTTTGAAATGTAACTTTACATATAGTAATATATGGAAAAATAAATGCTATAGAAAACAAGTTTGTGCAAAAAGGGAGATTTAAGGTAATTTTTTCATATTATTTTGTATTTTGTACATTTTTTAATATCAAATTTGTTAATGTATTAGTTTTTTTTTTATCTATAGCTGTTACATAGTAAAATATTTTAAAGAATTGTGTCTTTAATTAAACAAATTAAAACGAATGAAACAACCACGGTTTTACAGCTTAACTTTAAACATCCAGTATCGTTACTTAAGTATTTAAATACAACAAAATAACGCTGAAAATAAGCTAGAAAAACGAACTAAAAATCAGCCCAACTAAAGTCAAAAAATGCGCTATAAGCAAAAACAAAACTAACTACGTTATCTCAAAGAAAAGAAAATGCAAATATTAATACATAATTATTTAAGTTAAATTCATGATTTTTGTAATTTAACATCGTTAATAAATATAAGCAAATGTAACGAATATAATTTTATATTACAGTATAAAATTTATGAATATTAATTTAAACTTAAATTGCCAGTTTTATTACAGAAATTTTAAAATATATTTGCAAAAGCTTATTCTTTAACTAACAACCAAAATATCAAAAACAAACACGTTTTTAAGTTTAAATACTTAAAAATTATTTTTTTAAAACTTAAATTTTTAATAATGTATTAATATGTTTTTTTTATACTTAGTTACTACATTTTGATATTCCAAAAACAATGATAATCAAATTAAAGTTTTGTTGAATGTATTTAAATTTGGATTAGTAGTACAAATATTTTAAATATTTGTTAAAAGAAAATTAACATGTTATCTTTAAATACAGTTTTATAGTTAAATTTATTATTTAAATGAGTTATTTAAATTTTAGTCAATATAACTCACCTTTTAACAACTTCTCCAATAATAATATTAAAAGTTTTGTTTACTGTTAAGATGAAGAAAAGTATTTTAAACATTAGTAAATGAAATATTATCTATTTTAACGACTATAAAAAAAATGTGTAGTTTTTTTTTCTATAAATGAAATGATTATTAATTTTTAAAAACTGTAAACTAGAAAGGTATCCTACTTTTATATATATTAAATACAAAAAATTTATCTACTTTATAAAATATTTAATAACCTAAATTCAGTAGTTTTCTAAAACTCTATTTTATCATTTATTTTTAAAATGACCACCCCATTAAGTTATTAATGTTTTGTTTGTTATGAAACTTTCTATAATTGACATATAAGAAATGTGAAGGTTTTAAACTATAAAAGCATGACATTTAAAACTACAAATTTTCAATAGCAATTATAAATAAATTAAACATACAGAAATGTGAATTAACACCAACATGAATTGCTAAGAGCTTGTGTTGTTAATAAACGTATGTGACATATAATCTATACAACAAACAAACTATTTAGTAGTTAAAGATATTTGAACTAATCATTAAAGCGACATCAATGTGACATTTAGTATTAATACTACGCGACATTTCTTAAATAACTGTCTGTTATTTGAACCTATTGTTTTATAGATTTACAAGACATTTAAAACATGTACATCAAAACTAAATAAATTATATCTATGCATCGGTACATTACAGAGGTGTGAAATAATATAAATGTGACATTAGCCAAATTATATTTTTCTAATAAAACTTACTACAAAAATCATAACTAGCACATATGAAACACTAGCAAAACTTTTGAGCTAATATAAACAAAGGGGGTCTTAGGCCATTGACTGAAAAAAAATTTGCTCAATATTTCATATATAAATTAATAAGTGTTTGTAAATTTGCAAATGCATTTTTCACGAGTTTTTTAACCATTAATTTTATTAAGAATAATCTATTTTTTTCTGCTTTGATTTATAGGTTTAGATGTTTTCAGTTTCGCAGCATTAACATGTATGACCATCACGTCTAAAATTCTTCTATTCAAAGTTTTAAGTTTTATACAAATAAAATGATCTTTTTCTAACTGTTAGTATCTGTATTTTAAAAAACAAACATTGAAAATGTAATAAATAACCTGCCTGATGAGTCCTAACAAGGACGAAACCGGTCGTATGTTGTTTCGCATACTGTTGTTGATGTTCCTTTGGTAAAGTTCTTTATTGTTGATAAATCGAATTATCTTAGCTTTGTTAATGATGGTCGTGATAAATACTGATTAAAATTGTATGAACTAGCACACATTATAATCTCACAATAACCTGACAATGTATGAGACGTTGAGCTGTGAACGATTAAGCTGCGTCAATTTTTCGAACTTTACCCATAAATGGTTGCTACTGTGCATATGTACTTAGTAATTGTAGCAATAGATTGTGTAATCTTAATAAGAAAAAATAAAACATTCAACAAAGTGCATAAAAAAGCTTATAATTTGAAAAAGTTATACAATATAAAGCTTTTATACCTTAAAAGAACCTAAAAAAATGATAAAAAATATATTAACACAATATAACAATGAAAATTTCATTGAGTAACTTATAAGTATTTAGAATTTTGCGTAGTAAAACTCTGTAACGCCTTAAAAAGATACTGTTAAGATACTTGATAAGTATATTAAAGTAAGATTAAGGTTTAGCATAGGGATGAATATATGTAAAATTCCGCTGTGCACATGTGACGCAGTGCAAAAACGTCTTTGAGCAAAAGTAACACCCACCTACATTTAATCGATCAAGTTTTGTATCACTTGTTTTTTCACTTTTTAAACAAGTAGAAACTAGGGCTTAGATTATGTTAAATAACTTTTTCTTATTTGATTCAAACGAAGTAATAAATATATAATACAAATAACATTTGTACAGTGGTGATTTTTATTTCTGTTATTTTTGTTTACTTTAGTTTACTTTTATTTACACTTTTAATATTTTATTACGTATTATATAATAAAGCTATAATCGTTATTTATTTAGTTTGTCATTAGTAAGGGGTTTCTAATAAAAATTAAAACAGTAAGCTATTTACTTGATTATAATAAATTATTAAACAACATAGTTCTTATATAAAATTATAGTAAAATTAATAAAACAAGATTTTTAATTGAAACTAAGTTATCACAACGTTTAGAATGTACTGATGCTTATAAAAAAATACCTGTTTCATGTTTTTAGTAGTAAATTAGAAAAAAATCTTTTAATACGTGTACAGTGACACCGTGCATAAGTGCGTCCAAAACTGGTGCAAAATAAACACTTCGTTCGTTTTTTATTAAATGAAGCTGATCGACCTTTACTAATTGAGTTTATTATGACACTTTTCTTTATAATTAAAAGCCGTAGGTAGTAGTGCTTAGATCATATTCATTTTAAAAAAATATTGTTTTTTTCTATCACTGCAAAAAGGTAGCAAATGTATAAAACTATAGATTCGTATAGCATTTATTTTTATTTCGTTTTTATGTGTGGTACAGTCATAACATTGAAAAATTATTGTTAAAAATTTTGGAATTTTAATTTGCAGATTGTATTTTACCTATGATTATTTATATTTAGTTTGTCTAGATGGAATAGTTTGATAAAATATACACTAATTGAGTATGAACATAAAAAATACCAGATAATTAGTGTGTTTTATCAGTACAAATAAATATATAAGGGATTTTTAAATATGGTTTTTTAGTCAAATCTTAAAGTTTTGTTTTATGACATTTAATTTGCAACATTTTATACAAATTGTGTAACACTGACTTCATTTGGCCGGTCACTTTAATTGCAGGCCGCTTATTACTTATAGTGTTTAAACTCAACTACTGATATTATCAATAAATGTTAATCTGTAGTTAACCATTTCTAATCATTTCATACAAATTAATAAGAACTACTAGATTTTTTTTGTATTTTTTAAACAGTTTAAACAAATAGAAAACAGATGATTAAATCAAACAACACAAAGTTAACAAAAACTAATTATAAAAATAAAAGATCATATAACACAACATACACTTAGAAATAGAGTCAAACGAAAATTTCGACTTCTTAATATGTTGGATATTTTAACACAACTAGTTTCAGACAGATTCCCTTAAACTTCTACATCAAGATAACTCCAATGGTTGTTTGAAATATTGTAGATATGTTCTTCTATGTCAGCACGTTCACTAGACAATACTACAATGTTAAATCAAATACTAAAAAAAGAACCCTACAGTTATTGAATACATTAATCTCTCCAACATTAATTTTAACCTTTATAAATTAAATTAATTTGTATTTCGAAAATATGGTGTATTAGTTGCATTTTGTTTTAAATATTTCGTAATCAATACTTTAAATTAGATGTTAGTCATTTAACTTACTGTTTTATTTCAAGGTCTTTCTGAGTTGAAATAGTTCAAAACCAGAAGTAAAAATGCACGGAAGAAAAGTTTTGATTTTCCACCAAACATTTTGTATGAAAATAGATATTGCAACCAAGATGATTTCAGTAATTTGATTTGTGGAGGAACTTATAAAAACAAAACAGTTGTTAATAGTGTTTAAAAACTGAATGGTCCTAAACTTGAATGTGAAAGATATACTTCATTGCCAATCGAACAAAATTGTTGTAAAACTGCTGTAATTGACTCTGACTCATATGTGTATGGAGGATATTCGGAAAATAGTCTTATCAGATCTGTTGACAAATTTTGTAGTAAAACTAAAACTTGGTCATGTAAAACGCAGTTATATCCATAAGATCATGTTTTATGCGTTTGTTCCTTTATGAATAATCTTTACTTACTATTTGAAACGCGTAGATGTTTTATTTATAATTTAAAAAAAAAATGCACCCAATTAACTGAAACAAAGAAATCTGACAATCAAGAAAGTGGAAGTTTTTGAAGGTAAATTTGTTCTTGCTGGAGGTTATGATTATCAAAATAGTATGAATTCAGTAGAAGCATATGATTATTATGAAAACAAATGGACTTACTTACCTGATATGGTTGAGGGTAGATATGATCATGCTTTAGTTAGTATGGGTAACAAGTTGTTTGTTATTGGTGGACATTACAACTTTACTAATGAAGTTTTTGACAGTTTATCAAGAAAATTTGCATTGTTACAACTACCTGATTCAATGACATTATACTATTCTTCATTTCAAACTATCAGCATTGGCTATAGTATTGTAGTTTTTTCTTTGGCAGATGAAAAAACAAAAGTACACATTTATGATGTCATTAACAATCATTGGTAGATGATTGTAGAAATGTAGAAATATTTGAAAATTTGTCCGAAGTAAGTTGTGTTAAATATTCCACATATTAAAATAATAATTTACTTTTAATTATTTCTAACTCTTAGGTTTTCTTTTTATATTCGATGCTTACTTTTTGTTATGACAAAGTCTAGTTTATATTTTCTTTCCGCCGTTTTTGTTAATAAATAAATAAAAAATTATAAATTTTCACTTGGTTGTTAAGTTTGAACTCACGAAATTATCAGTGTTTAAAAAAAAAAAACATCTTATCAGTTTAAATGACTAAAAATACATAGTTGATAATCCTTATAATATTATAATTTTTTTCTAAGTATGTTTATAATTAAGAATAGAAACATTTTTATCTTATTTGAAACCATATTAGAATTGTTTAATCAACAGCAAACTAAAAGGTGCTAAAAACAATTGGTCTTCCATTTGATATCGTTAAGTTTAACGGTATACAGTTTAAAAACTTTGAAATAAAAAAAGCCAAAGTTATGATTTTTATTAAAAAATAATTTTACAGTCATTTATTTTGGATCAAAACTTAAATTTTTTAATTCATTTTACTACTCGATGGGTTTAAGAATTGTTGGTTTATTATTTATAATAATAAACTGTAAAATGGAAATGTATCGTTAGTATGTAAGCTTGTTAAATGTTTAGCAACGGAAAAAACGATCTTTTCAATTAAGAGATCTAATATTTTATTAGATGTTTTATGCATTGAAAAATTTTCATGGCTATACATGTATCTATATAATATTATTAGGTTTCAGAAACTATCTTAAATAGCCTATAAAGGGCTTTTATTTTTTGCAAAGAATACTTTTATAAAGTTTAAGTCATACATTTTGAAGGAATTAGTTTTACGACAGTAAGAAAAAACTAATATTAAAATATGAATATTTTACAACAGTGGTCTTAAATAAATTGTTTGTGCACACTTTTTAATTAAGACATTAATTGATAAAAAAATTATTGTGTTGATAATTTTGTACATAAAAACAACGCCTTTCAACTTATTGTTTTGACTATATATCAAAACATTTTAGATCGAAGTTTAAATAACTAGTACATCAATAAAACTCTTTATAACTGTTATGGTTGCATACCTCTGATTTTATAAACCAATGACAAACACAGATTAGTTAATCATTGATAAAACATCTACTGTCTGATTGTTTGTTTCATTGGTATTTTAAAGTGTAAACTATCTCCTTTAAAGTTCTGTTTTCATCCTTAGAATAAAAATATTCACGCTCAGTTTTAATGAAAAAAACTATATCAATATTATTGATTATTTTTTTCAATTTTAGTAAAATTTTTTTTTAATAACAGAATGCTTAAGCGATTAGAAATATTACTTTATTTATTTAGTTTGTGTATAACATTAAGTTAATTATTTAAGTATTTAGAAATTTTAGAATAAAAAAATACCTAAAAAAATTAAAGTATTAAAAATTAAATGCAAATAAACATACCTAACACTAAAACATACTTTTTCTTACTTTTTTTTATCTGACTTAACTTAAAAAAAAATTTACTTAAGATAACATTATTAAATTATTAAGTAATACTATAAAGTAGTACTTAAACTTGGTAATATGGTTTAATCTGTAATTAATACTTTTTAATATTATTATGTTTAACTAGGTAGAAAAAGCATTTAAAAATTTAAATAAATATAAAAATTTTAAAAGTTAACAATAATAATATAGTACTAAATTTATGTAACAACAGTATGATGATTAAATAATTACATTAACTCAAATAGTTGATATGAAAGTTCAAATACTTTAAGAGTTGTTAAATATGTATTAAAACTAGTATTGAAGTTAGTTCAACAAAATTTCTTAGTTTTATAATTCAAAAAAGAAATTAAAAATAAAATAGTATACACTTGTACTTATTAAATTTTACTAGTTTAACAGAAGTTAGTTACTAAGCTGAATAACTTAAAAGTTTAGCAAAAAATACTTTTATAAACATTTTTAACTTATGGGTTAATTCAGGGGTCGGCAGGCAGTTGGTGGTCGCGGGCCAAATTTCAAGTTTACAAAGTCTTCGCGGGCCGCAGTTTTAGTTTTAGTGACATTTGAATAGTCTTTTGGTTTTAGTTTTAGTCACACTAGAAAAAAGTTTTACTTTTATTCACCTTATCATTTTAAATAACTTTTAGCCATACAAAGAATGACTATTTAAATAAAATTAAATTAGAATAAATTTTACATTGACTAATATATTTAAGTGTTAATAAACTATGCACTTTCATAACCACTTACTAAATTAAATTTAATACTTTTGTAATTTTACATACAATTTAACTCTCTATAAAAACCAAACTTTAAAGACAATTTATTAGTTACTTTATATATTTGTTATATTAACAATCCCTTTTTTCATATTTCTAAGAATATTAACTTCAAAAAAAAGTTTTTGCGTGTTAAATAGTTTACTTTCATTAAAAAATTTAGTAATTAGTTAATATAATAAAATTAATACCTGTTTGTATTATAGAAAGCTAGAACAAATTCTTTAACATAACTAATTTTCGAATACTTAAATAAAATATCTTATTAGTAACTAGTCTTTTACATGGTTGTCACTTAAAATGCAAAAATGTCTGAGTTGTATCAAACCAGCCTAAGTTCATTAAAAGTTTTAAAAGACAGTAAATCGTTGTAAATCAAGCTCAAGTACCCAGTAAAAATATCATCATCATTAAAAAGTTCACAAAGTGTAAAAAAACAAGAAAAAACTACAATTAGTAAACTACACTACAGTCATAAAAACTGTTCTGGGAATTCTAAGATTTATTTAAACTGTTTGAAATAAAAGTCTCACACACATCTGAGTTTTCAAGCTTTTAAAATAGCCTGTTTGTGTAGCAACCCAGTTAAAAAAAAGTTCACAACATAAAGAAATAACAAAACTTGTTAATAGTAAACAAACTACATGCCAAAAAAATATAAGTCAGCTGGAATGGACAATTAACTTTCTTAAACATTTTTAACAAAAGTATAAAACTTAATTGAGTCATTAGCGAAGAGAAAAACCTCTTTTTTATTAAGCATTACAGCAATTCTTTATCTGCAATAAGAGTTTAAAAATATTAGTTGTAAAATAAAAAATGAGCAACAAAAATAAAACGTTAGTTAGGAGTTATTGCGAGAAACGAAAAAAAAAACAAATCACAAAAGTCAGTTCCAACAAAGCACATGATAATCTTCAGTAACTACAGAAAAAATTTGTTAAGGCAAGTTATAAAGTAGCAAAATTTATTATTAATAATGAGATACCGTTTATAATTGAAAACTTTTTTAAAGAATTTTTGTTGGCGGTAATGAAAAACTTTTGTTTATTTCTTCAATGACAACAAAAAGTCCTATTTAGGAAATGCATTAAAGTCGCATAAATCAAATTATGACTTTAATCAATATGTTAAGATGAGAGCACTGATAGAAAAACTATTGCTCATCTGAGAATTTTTATTAGAGATGTTTTTTTAACTTTGACACTATAGTATAATTTCTTGGTTTAGTTCAAACACGAAGCACAACAATCGGTGAAATTTTACAAGTAAAGGTGCAATGCACCAAAAGTTTTTAGAAGTACAATCCTTTCTTTTATTTTTAGTATAAAGTTTAATTAAAGTTTAAAAAGTGTCTTATAAAGTATATCAATATTAAAAAACACTGTTAAGCTACTTTAGTATATTTTTTAATAAAGAAATGTTTATTTGCTAAATTTCTTGTGTCAAATCGAAATTTCACTACTTTACATGTAAAAATTGTTTTAAACTCTAGTCTTTTTCAAAAATTCTCAAATTCAAGTTTTTTTCCAAAACTTTTAAGCATTAATTTTCAAGTTTAAAGCTTGAACTTGATATATTATAACTGAAACTAACACTTTGGGTTGAGCAAAACTTACATCATAAGTTTAATTTGCCACTCTTTTAAGTAAAAAAGCGAGCCTGAATTAACAAAAACATTCCTGATATGTTTGTATACAAAAAACAATTCTAGCCAAAAACTTATAAAATGACTTAGTTTGCCTGAGATTTGAAGTCTTCAAATAGTGATAGTCTGAGTGTGTGTCAATGTTTATAAACTGGCCCTAAGTCTAGTTTATATTAAATAGGTAGCTCCAAAAAACAGAAAATGTGTGTATTGATATGCAAAGCACAAAAGTTAACTTAGTTTGACAAAATCAATGTTTGAAAAATGGAAATGTATACCTAACAAAAACTATATTAGTTTATGTCATATATATTGTTTTAATTGTGTCTGTACAAATTTAGATATTACATGTAGAAAAAACAAACTTAGGTATAAAATATATTGGAAAGAATATCTAAGCTATAAAGAAATGACACTTTAGTTAATTACTTTGCATTACTTTTATACAAAATGGAAAACATTTGCATTTAGTTTATTTGATAAATAGGTATAATATAACTAACTTATTTATTTCAAGTACTCTTTTTTCAGATAATTACTTGCTGTTGTAAAATAGAAGTTATTATGAAACTCAGAAAAATATCCTGTTAGAATGCTAATCTGTCTTTTTCACTTTTTTAAATTAAAGTAGCAACTTCTTCTAATTATTTCTAAATGTTATACAGAGACTTAAAACCAAACTAAACAAATTAAATCGAATTACCGAAAAAATTTTTATTTGAAATATATTTTTGCTCAGCGGGCCACTTTTACATGCTCGCGGGCCACAAAATTTTCTTTCGCGGGCCGCATTCCATTCAAAAAAATAACGTGCTCGCGGGCCGCAGATTTACCCTTCGCGGGCCGCAATTGGCCCGCGGGCCGCAGTTTGCCGACCCCTGGGTTAATTAGTATAAACAAATCAACATTTATTATTACTAATATGAACCCATGTTATGAAGATCAATATCATAATATGATTTATTTAATCAAATAAGTAAAAAAAAATACTTAAAACATTGAAGTTTAAACGTATACGTAAGTTACTATATAAGAGTATTGTTGTTTTTACTTGTTTTACTTAGTTCTAAAGTTTTATTTTTAGGTTCTACTTACGAGGTAGTTGTGCAATTGTATTTTGTTGATTACCAGGGAGACTTTTAAATGACATTTTGTTACTTGATTAATTTTAAAATTTTGATCGATGAAATGTGAAGCAGAAATTGACTTAATATAAACCTAAAAACATTAAATTATTTCAACTGAAATAAATACTGGTTTAAAGTAAAAGTAGGCTACAAACAGTTTAAACTTTTGAGATTTAAGTATTCTACAAATTAACGATGTTTTTAAAATTATAGATTAACTAGTTTAGAATTTATTACAGTTTAAACAAAACTGAAATAAGAAAACTGAACCCATAATTAAAAAATAAAACTAATAATACTTCTTAGGTAACTTATTTTTCTATGTAGTTATCACTCATTGAAAAACTTTTAAATATTATTCTAAGACATATAAAGTAATTAAGCTTGTTAATGTTAGTTTCTTTTAAAATAAAACTTTCAAAATAGAGCGTTATCTACTGTTGATAAAATGTTTCAAACGATTCTTTTTATTATTTTTGAAACTTAAATAATCTAGTCATTGAAAATTGATAGTATGTTTTTTCTGAGATTTTAGTTGTGCAAATAACTATTTAATACCTATTTGATATATTTCTTAAATACTATAACGTTAAATAAAGTCGTTAATGTCAAGTTCAAAACCAGAAGTAACGATGCAAGGAGGAAAAAGTTTTGATTTTCCACCAAAAAATTTGTATGAAAATAGATATTGCAACCAAGATGATTTCAGTGTTTTAGTTTGTGGAGGAAGAAGTAATTTTAAGGCTGTAAAAAGTGTTTATAGACTAAATGGTCGTGAATTAAATTGTGAAAATTTAATTTCCATGCCAGAGGAGATTATTGGATGTAAAACAGGTGTTGTTAATTCTGATTTATTCACTTTTGGTGGGTATTTGCAAAATGGTTTACTCAATAGATTTGTTTTAAGATTGTGTAATAAAACTAAAACTTGGTTAAATGAAACGAAATTGAACTTGGACGACAATTATTTTTATTTTTGCTCCTTCAAGAAAAGCTTGTATGTACTTTGGCAAACTGGTGTATGTTTTGCTTACAATTTAAAAAATAAGAAATGGTTTCGATTAGCTAATACAAAACAAAAAAGATGTGATGCAGCTTGTACAGTTTTTGAAGGCAAAATTGTTATATCTGGTGGTCGAGTAAAAAAATCAGTTGAAGCTTATGATTATTACGAAAACAAGTGGACTTATTTACCTGATATGATTGAAAAAAGATTTTTTCATGCTTCAGTTAGCATGGGTAACAAGTTGTTTGTTATTGGTGGATATAGAAAAACAAGTTGTGAAGTATTTGACAGTTTTTCAAGAAAGTTTACAAGTGTCCATGCTGCTCATTTAAAAAATATGGGATTATCCAAGCTTAAAGCTGTTTGTGTTGGTTGTAAAATTATAGTGTTTTCTAAAGTATTAGGTTCGTTAAAAACAAAAGTATTTATCTATGACGTTTTTAATAACAGCTGGTCAGTGAAGAAGATCAAAATAATTAATTATTTGACTGGTTCAAGTTATATCAAGTACAATTTAGGTTAAAACAAACATAAATAAATTATTTTGTTAAAACTTAACTTTATAAAGCATTTTACTTTTTTATTGATATTTTGTTAATTTATTTATATTTTTATTATGTTTTTTTGTTTTGTTTTCAGTACTACAATAAAATAAATATATTTTTTTTTTGAATAATTGTTTAATCAATACTATATTAACGTAAATATCAAACTAAATTTTAGCCTCACTACTTATATTTAATACTGTCAAAATGATTAACTTAAAAAGTTTATAAAGACTAGATTAGCTATTAATTTTACTGATGAAATTATTGTTAAATTCTCAACCATAGTTAATAAAAAGATGCAGTATTTTCATTTTAGGTAGGTTAGTAAATGATAACATATGTGTGATAGAACGAATTAAAAACGTTTATACTTTTATAATTTTTTTTTATTTAAGTATATAATTTTTGACGGAAAAATAACAAAATTGTACTAAATTAATCATCTAATAACCTACAAAAACAAAACAAGTTGTTTGCTTTGCATTGTTACTTATGGTTTTAACTTCTAATTACAACTTCATTCATCTTCCAGCGAAGATTTTAAAATGATTTTCAGGACTATTTTAAGGTAATTAAATACTTCAAACTTTAAAAATATATACCTTATAACTATGAAATATAACTATATTAAATATGAAATAGAAATCTAGAGTTTTAAATATAGTATGTTACATTTAATTTGTATTTTAAGTTCAAATAACAAACTATTTATTTAATTACATTTATTATCAAGTAACCTTATAACTGGTAAAATTTATTAAAATTATTTTTGGTTTCATATGACGTTCAAACTGGCATTCATGATTTAAATTATCATTTTAATTTTCAAAAGTTATTTTTTTAGAAAGATTTAGACGTTAATATATTTTATTTAATTTTTATATATAAAATATTATTTTTTGTTTATAAATCTTACGTCCTGTACAAGACTTAAAACTATATCAAAGTGGTACTTGACTCGATAACCGAAAGGTTTTTTGTGCACTAAGTCTTTTGAATACACTTTCAGTTGTATATTTTAGTTAAATGAACAATTTATATTTATTTATGTTTCGAAAAAAAAATTACAACTGTAAGAAATTCTTAAAACTAGTGATTTTAATCGTTTAAAAAACACTTTACCTTAAAAAAGTTGAAATGAAGAAACTTTTAAAAGAATTTACATCTTTTTAAAAACCTCTTTTAAACAGTTTACAGGTTAATGATCATGTTTTTACAGTAAAAAGATTGTTGTTACAGACAATTGTAATTTTGATACTTTTTTAAATTTTTAATTATTTCTGAAAATGTTAAAAAGTTGAAAAATATTTGTTGATTTATTTAAAATTATCGACATAATATTTAATAATTGTTTTAAACTTAATATGGTGAATAAACATTGAAATAAGTAAGTTACGAAGAAAAAATTAATGTTCTTAAAAGAATAATTTTATTAATTTTAGTTAAAGAAATCAGTTTTATTGTACTCTAAGTTACTCTAAGATTAGATAGATATAATATAAAAAATTGATTAGTTTGAAAGTTATCTTAACAATAGAGAGTACTAATCAGTTAGAACAAAATAAGGCGAATGTTATAATTTCAAACTTTAAATCAACCTAACCAAATATTAAAAACATTTGTTCTTAATAGGGCAAAAGTTTTTTATTGATTTGTTTGGAATCACTTTAGAATATTTAAAATTATTTAAAATCAAATGGAATCCTTAGTGTCATACTCAACATCAGAAGTAACAATGCAAGTAAGAAGAAAAGGTTGTGAACAACAATAATTTTATATGAAAATAGATATTGTAACCAAGATGATTTCTGTGTTTTAGTATATGAAAAAATAAAAATTGTACAAAGAGTTTTAACACTAGATGGTCGTGAACCAAAATGTAGAAAATTTACTTCCATACCAAATGAACTTTCGAGTATTACAACTTCTTTTATTAATTCAAATTTATTTATATTTGATGGGTAATGGGAATTTCGCAATTTAAATGGCAATGTTAAAAGTATTGTAAAAAAACTCAAACTTGGTGATGTGAAACGAAACTTATTCAAAATGACAATCATTTTAATGTTTGTTCTTTTAAGAACAACTTGTATATAGTCTATGCAAACTGTAAATGCTTTGTTTACAACTTTAAATATAAAATTTGGGCGGAATTAGCTAAAATGAAACAAACTAGATTTCATGCAGCTTGAACACTTTTAAAAGCAAAATTTTTATTACTGGAGGTCAATATATAACTAATATATACTTAATAGAAACATATGATTACTATGAAAATAAATGGACTTATTTACCTGACATGGATTGAAGAAAATGTTATCGTACTTCAGTTAGCGTGGGTAACAATTTGTTTGTTATTGGTGGTTATGATTATAGAAATAGTGAAGTTTTTGATAGTCTATCTAGAAAGTTTTCTTTACTTCGTTCTTATTCAAAGGATATCTGTTGTTCTTTCGAGCTTTTAGTATTGGAGATAATATTGTTGTTTTTAATACGAGGGAACTCAAAACATGATTATCTATTTGTGATGTTAACAACAGTCATTGCGGTAATCTTGATGTAGAAGTTTTAAACAATTTGTCTTTAGCTGTGTTGAGTTCCCTCCTCTTATGAAGTCCTTATTTTAACTGAATTATTTTGCTTCATATCTAATTTTTGCTATGTTTAATAGTGTAGAATTTTTTTAATTGCTTGGTTTTTGTTAAGACACTAAACAGTTTAACTTTTTTTCTTATAAACAAAGCTTTTATTTATATAAAAATAATATTTATTTATATATAAAGTGTTTGTTAAAAAAACGTTAACGAAAAAAAATGCGTGTCTGTAGTTGTTAATTTTATATGTTTAATGTTATTTAGGCACTATTAAATTTAATATAAACATTTAGCATTGAGATAATTTAGCACTAAATTAATTATAGTTAAAAGTAGTCAAATTTAGATGAATTTTCTACAAATGTTTTGTAGTCATGGAAAAATGAATATTTATAAAGTATTTTACTTTATCTTTAATTTAGAAGATATTAGTCGTTAGTCGAGGTTTTAATGTATAAAAGTCAAGCAAAATTTCAAATTAACTATTTAAAATATATATTTGTTTAAAACGTTACTATAGTTTATATATTGTATATAAATAGTAGTTGTTATTTTTAAGTGAATAACTACCCTACCGTTAATTAGAAATAACTTAACTTTTTTATATTGTATAAATAAGTAAAGTCAAGTAAAAATTTTAAAACTATCTATAAACACTGAATTGTTTTTAATAAAATTATTTATGATCAATACAATGTGGGAATTATTATTTTTAAAATTTTTGTAAACAATAAGCTTTACTAAAAGGTACGTACTACGTAGTCCTGCGATAATAAAAATGTTTACTATCTAAATAATATTTTTGCAATACAGCCAGGTTACAATTTATTCAAATGTATAAAAAAAAAAATTTAATAAGATGTATGTAAAACGTAACATAGTTCAATAAATAAAACAGTTCAAAAAAAAATATTAAAACATATTTCTTAGATTTAGTTTGTTTTACATTGATTAAAAATTAAATTTTTCCTTATACTTAATGATAATGTATGAAATCCAAGCAAAATTTATTACCTAATCATGTAAAATTATGAATTTTTTTACGATATCAGCAATGGTTGTTGTTACTTCAAAAGCCAAAAAAGACCAAATTCTTATTTCAAATGTTATTTTAATTATTAGTTTTTCAAGTAAAAACTTAGTTTCATTCATTATTATTTTCTGTTTTAAAACGAATATAAACAAATACAATAAAATATAGAAAAATTTTTATAAAGAAGTCAAATATTTTATCTGAAAATTTATTTACAAAGATCCGAATATAAAAGAAATTTTTCGTTTTTATAAACAAAAAAACTTATTACTTTTTGTTAACTTTTAGTAAAATAAATTTAAGAAATCAGTTTTGTTAATTCAAATTTTCTTTATGTTTTAAATGCTATTTATTTTTTTGTACTTAATCCTAGCAATGTAAATGTTATCACGTAAAAAAAAGTTTTTCGAATTAACTTCTATTTACCACACAATTCTGGTCATAATTAAATGCAGACTTTCTCAAGAACTTCCCAGAAAACAAATTTGGTAGCAACAGCCTACAAACATTACAAAAGAAGTAAATGTTTAAATTTAAGTTTTTATAAGTCTACTTTTAAACGTGATTTGCATAGTTTTTATATAATTAATTTTATTAGCAAACAAATCAATAAGACGGTTTATGTAGTATAACTGTTTTTTAACTTTAAAGATTACAAATCGCTTTTTTTTTTGAATGGAAAATACAAATTTTATTTTATATATTTAGATATTTTGATACTAAATGCTTAAAGATACATTTGTTTAGAATTTTAAACTGACAAAAAAAGAATATAACAATTTTTATTTCTTTGTGATCAAACGTTTTTTATCATTTACCAACTTATTAACGTAGACTTTTAAATTACATATTTCTTTTATCAAATAAAAGCCGTAACTAAGTATTAATATTTTTTAAACGTTTGTCATTTTAACACTGTTAATGTTTTTTTATGCATAATAAGGAGTTTAATTTAGATAACATGTTTAAGTACTTGCTTTTATTATTTCTAAATACACAACTTTAAAATTTTTAAAATCAATTTGTATTGCAGTTATGATAAAAAAATGCAAAAACATAACATAAACACAACAAAATAGTTCATTAACCTATCTCGATATTAACATAAAAGTATATTGCTAAAAAAATGCAATTTTCATAAAAGTTAGTGTTTTTAGTCAACTCTAATCCGAGTTGTATTTAATATAACTTAAACGAGACAATTTGTTTACAACTTTGATCTTTCTTACTGACCAGCGGTCTTTAATAGCATCATAAGTGAAAACTTTTGTTTCTGAGTAATACCTCGGCTTACAAAAGACTATAACTTTATTACCAACACAAACAGCTTTAAAATTAGATGGTGCTATAGTTTTTAAAAGAGCTGTATGGACACTTGTAAACTTCCTTGAAAAACTGTCAAATACTTCACAACTTGTGTTTCTATATCCACCAATAACAAACAACTTATTACCCATGCTAACTGAAGCATGATAATGTCTTTCTTCAATCATATCAGGTAAATAAGTCCATTTATTTTCATGATGATCATATGCTTCAACAGAATAGGTCCGATTATAGTAGTAGTTATGACCTCCTGTCAAAATAATTTTGCCTTCAAAAACTGTACAGGCTGAATCATACCTTTTTTGATTTGTATCAGCTAGTTGGGTCCATTTGTCTTTTTTCAAATTGTAAACAAAAAACATCTTATCTCCATTAATTACATATAAATTATTTTTGAAGGAACAAGTACAAAAAAGTTTATAATAAAAAGGTAATTTCGTTACATGTAACCAAGTTTGAGCTTTATTACAAAATTTTCTAACTGATCCATAAAAGCAATCATTTTGCAAATATCCACCAATAACATACAATTCTGAATTGATAACAGCTGTTTGACAATCATACAGTTCATTTGGCATGGAAGTCAAATTTTTACATTTTAGATCATGGCCATCTAGTTTATAAACACTTTTTACAACTTTTTTATTTTTATTTCTTCCTCCTGAAACTAAAATACTGAAATCATCTTGGTGGCAATATCTATTTTCATACAAAACGTTTGGTGGAAAATCAAAACTTTTTCTTTCCTGCACTGTTGATATTGATTTTGAACTTGACAAAAACGACTCTATTTAGTTTTAGAGAAATTTAAAAGATTACGATGTGTTTAGTAACAGATAACTATATAACAAATATATTTAAAAAAGTTTATTGGCAATTTAGATTGCTATAATAAAAAATTAATAAAGTATATTTAATTTACAAAATATTATTTTAAAATGAACGCAAATTATTTTTTCTAAGACAAATCTTAAAATTGATATAATACTACAACTTTAAGTTATTTTTTTATTAAAAGAATGAGCTACTTAAAAAACGTCTAAACAACTTTGTCTAAAATGGAATATGCGTAAAAATTTCAAGTTAAACTTTAATGTATTTTTGAAAGAATTTTTATTTTGTTTTAATTAGTTTACTGTTAAATTATTTAAACGTACGAAACCTACAATTAGACAATACATAAAATAAAACAAATAGCACAGCTAAAATTAAAATTAAATAAATTTCAGAACAAACTAAAATGAAATTTATGTTAATTAAGTTTTAGTTTGTTGATATTATTTATTTTGAAATAAAGTTTCAACTAACCCTGTTTGTTTTATATAGAACATTTTTAAAAACAAAATACTTTTATATGATATATATTTGTCTAAATAAACAAATAGTTTTATAGAGTCTAAACATTTGAAGTTTTGAATACTTTTTGTTTTGTATTCTTATACTTCTTTGAAGACTAAAAAAACATAAAATATTAACATTGAACCCGGATTTTGAAAACTATCAAAACTGAAATATAAAGATATATGTAAAATAAATTAAATTGAAATGTGAATTAATAAGTATTGAATTTCATAATAAATCTTAATACTTAACAAAATGTTTTCTTCACATAAAACCTAAATAACAACTGTTTAAAAAGCTAAACAAAGTTTAACTTCAAAAAGTGTAGCTAAATTAGCTGCACAACAATAAAAAATATTAGAAACAATTTTAAATATAAGATTAACTTTACTGAACACATCTTCAAAACAACTTAGATATTGTATTATCAAAACATCATTCTATAATACAAAAACACCTTGTTTTAATTGTTAGTTGATCAAAACTTGTGCTTGAAATAATATTTCACAGTTTTTGAAATTATTTTTAACTTTCTTATGTTATTTATTAATATTTCTAAAATTTTACTTTAGATACGAATCAATGTTCTTGGTAGCTTTTGTAAATAATAAAGTTGTTATTCTTTATATAATTATATTAAATGTGAAATGATTGTTAACTTTAAAAGCTGTGCAACGATTGCTTAAAGTTAGATTAACATTTACTATCACAGGACTGCATACAACTTTAGTATAAGTTATTATTTATAAAGTATTGTAATTAATATTTCCTATATTGTTTTGATCATTAATGAAAACTTTTAATCGAAAACGAATCAGTGTTTATACTTAAAGTGTTACTGTTAATTAGTTTTAAACTTTTACTCAGTTTTACTTATATCTAAAATTTAGAAAAAGTTAGTAAATTATAATAAACAGTTAGATCGTTGTTGGCTTATGTGGAAACAACCAAAACTGCTACATATATAATATAATAATTATTGTAATAATATAATCAAATTTTTATCTTATGTGATTAGTTTTAAAATTTTGCTCGGTTTTTAAACATTGAAACCTTTATTAACGTTTAATATATTGTGATTTAGGGATATGGAATTTTAACACAAATTTTATTTTTACGAAATGCAAAATTAGTTAAAAAAAAACATTTCGAAATTTGGTCATTGTAATTAAGTAGCATTAATTTTAATCTAACTTAGCTATAATGATTGCGCTAAAATAAAATTAAATATATAAAATCAACAACTACTAACACGAATTTGTATTTTATTAGTTTTTTTTAAATAGATATTTTATACTAAATAATAACATTACCTGTAAAGACAAAATTCAAACAAGAGATTGTCTTTACAAAACACTAAGCAATACAAAAATTTTAGTCTATTGAACATAACAAACATTAAAAATAAATGAAATTGCCAATACTACAAACTCGAACAGAGGACGAAAAAATAATAATTTGAGTATGATCGAAATAAAGTAAACTTTCTAGATGAAATATCAAAGAGTTTACTACTCGTATTATCATATACAACAATAACAAGCAGTTTGGTACTTATGCTAACTGAAGTAAGATAACATATTTTTAAAACTGTGTCAGGTGAAAAATTCCATTTATTTTTATAATTATCATAAATATTTTCTAAAAATCAAAAATGTATTTATTTTAAATATGTATTTTTAAGAATTAGGTTTAATAAATTGATAACAACTTAAAAAAATTTTACTGCGTCTATTTTCTTAGCTGTTTTATATAAAACTTTACAAAAAAGACAGCCTTTTAATAAAATTTATTGAGGTAAACATATTTTAAACCATTTTTTAAAAGTGGATAGAGTTAAACACAATTATATAACTTAATAAAGTTTTAAAAATTAATCTTATTAGTACGAAGTTAAACTGTATTCACATTTATGTTAGTATTCGATTCGATAACCAAAAGGTTTTTTTTGTAAACCAGGTCCAAGGACAAAATATTTTCAGCGATTTATTTAGTCGTTTAACAACAAGATCATATAGTTTTAACATTATAAACATTAGCATTAGTTTTTCTATGATATGAGCTGTTTTTATTTTGAAAGCGTTTCATTTTTAAAACTAGGAAATGTGTTTAAAACTAAGTAAAATGGTTTTAGTATTTTAAATGGTTTCCTCGTTTTCTACTGTTTTTAGTTTTTTAACTGAAAACAACGTTCATAATCAACAGCTAAAATTTTTTAAATGTAACTAATAAAGTTTAACAGATTATTAAGTGCAAAATCGACATTTTATAGATATAATATAAAACTAATAATAAAAAGTCTCTATAACATAAAGTTTTATATATTTACGCTGGTCTTTATAACTAGGCTTGTAACAAAAAAATAAAGTAATCTGTTGGTATGATTATTTAAATAAATTTTTAAATTAATATAAGATAAAAATCAGTAATTATATTTATAGTTTTTAAAAACTTTAAACTAATATTAGCACTTATAAGGAAAATTAATAATAAATAAAACTCAAAATAGTCTGCCATATTCGAAATAGCTGAAATTTGTATTAAATGTAACATTTACATAAATATGACTCTAGATTGCTATTTCATAGCTTTAAGGTATATATATTTTAAAGCTCAAAGTATTCAAGTAACCTAAAATAGTCCTGAAATAAATTTTAAATCTTCGCTTTAAGATAAATGAAGCCATGTTCAGCAAGTTCAAAAGAAGAAGTAATAACAAAAAAAATATGATTGTTTCGTTTTTGTATGTTTTTGGATCACTACAAACTTTATGTTAGTAATTTAGTTTTATGTTTAATATTTTTAACGCTTTTTCGTCAAAAAATTAATAAAAAAATATATATAACAACTTCTAACTCCTTTCTATTACATATATATTATCATTTATTAACCCACCTAGAATTGAAAAACTGCATGGTTTTATGATTGAGAAATTGACAAATTTTTTTTAAATTTTAAGCTAATCTGGTCAATATAAAATTTAATTAGTTTATCAACTTTGTTTAATATAAATTAAAAAGGCTATAATTTCTATAGGATCTAAGTAAAATATCTTTTTAACTAAATTAATTCAATAATTAGAGACAAAACTATAGAGTAATGGTTAAACTTTAATGCAGTTAATAATAATTATTAACAAAGCTGTAGAAAAAAAATGTAACAAAAAAAACGAAGCATTTCATTTATGACTTTTGTTAGAATATCTTAAAAAGATAAACATTTTACCAAAGTGCATCAAAATATTTATCATTCATAGAAAAATTGTTCCATGTTACGTTTTTATATTTTGAAAAGCTGTTGAAACAAAGTCTAAAGTCACAGTTTAACAATTAAAAATGCATTGTGTAGGTTATAAGTATTTAGAATTATTCCGCGTTGTAAAACTATTATGGCGCCTAAAGTCACAATTTATATTTTAATTTTTACGTTAGGTTTTATTAAGATTATTTTTTGAGAACGCGTAACTGTTAAACGAGTTCTACGAGCGTCTATTATTTCAGAAAACACTTTTGCATTGAACATTTGTTTTTTAGAATCGAAACTTTTGGACAAAACGTCTTTTAAAGTGTTAAACGTTTTTGTAGCATGCTTTAAACCGTGATTGAATTACATTTTACTCATAAACATTTGTCAAATAAAAGCACATTTTAATTAACAAAAATAAAACCTATTTAAATTAATTTTTATCTATATTTGATAAAAATTTGATGTTAAAGTCTATTTTTTTATTTACTTTGATTACAGTAAATAGCTTTAGTCGTTATTTGTTAGTTTTTTTTTATATTATTAGTTACAACACTAATTAATATTATTTTAAATCTTGGAAAGTATTTAAGTATATAAAGATTACAGTTAAAGATATTTGTTATATTCATAATTCAATGTCATAGGAAAGTTGAATTACAGACCTCAAGGTATCTAATAAACAATAATTTTAAAATTACAACTACTAAAAAACATTAGAAAACCTAAGCAGTTTAATAAAATAAAGTTTTGAGTAATTTTAAATAAGCCTTGTAACAAAGAAAAAACTTCCTCTACAATATTTTGGTAGCAAACAAACCTCTAAAAATTAAAAAAATAGATGCCTCAAAACTTTAATTTTTTAAGTATTTTTTGTTTGTTAACTTTTAACGGTTTTAAAATTGACATAATTTGAACAAAGACTTAGAATTAAAAAACAAAATTAAGTTTTAAACTATTCTTAAAACGATTTTAAACACAATATTAATTAAACTTATTATTTTTTATCTGTTTTAAGTTTAATAAGGTTATACTATTGTTTAAAAAAGTTTGTGCATTTGTAACAAATGTAGTTAATTGTAAATGAAATTTTATATTTAATTACTACTGAGTTTTGTATATTTAAATGAGTTAAAAGGAAACTTTTTTGAAATAAAAAATATCTATCAACAAAAAAAGTATTATATAACAAATGTTTTTTTTTTTTAAATTTCACATATGTAAAAACTGTTATATATCAAAAAAGTAATACAATCTACTCATATAATCCCCTAATAATTTGTCTATATTAAAATAAAAATTTTTTTTTTTTAATTTTTGTAACATTCTTAAGTATTAACTAACAGTTTAAATTAAAAACTGATGTTTTTTTATGAATAATTTTAAAATTACTATTTGTGTATTATTTAGTGAAACAACACTTTGTGGTCTTTAACAATTCTCTAAGCTAAATGAAGTCGTTTTTGTCAAATTCAAAACTAGAAGTAACAATGCAAGAAAGAAAAAGTTTTGATTTTCCACCAAAAATTTTGTATGAAATGGAAAATAAAAGCATTTAAATATGATGGAACATAAATGTATAAATACTAGTCTTATTTAAGTAAACATAGTAGTTCTTAGTGATTAAAAGAGTAATTAAGATTAGTCCAATTAGACATAAAGTTTTAATTCACTTTAATTTAGATTGATTTTAAAAGAAAAGCGTTTTGATACTTAAAGATATTAAAATTAAAAAGTAATTTAAATTAAAACTAAAATTAAGCATAAAGTTTTAAAACTATCACAAAAAATTACGTTTTGAATACTTATGGTATGTTTTATAAATTTAAAATTTGTATTGCTAAAGTCTATCAAAACTTTTTTTTAAAGTTTAATTAATATTTTCAATAATTTGTTTAGAGCTAATTAAAAAAAATAGTATTCTATATTTTAATATAGACATCTTACTAACGACGATCTAAATATAATAATAATTATAAATTTGAAACTATTTGCAAAGTAAAACTTACTAGTATTTGTAACTTTAATTGTTCGATATTTTGATTATAGTGTTAACAAAAAATGAAGTAAAATTATACACTAGACAAATTACAGCTAGATTTTTCTTTTATGTCACATAGATAAATTTAAGGTCTTTTATTTTAGTTCAACTCAAAGATCATGGAGCTACGTTTTAATGGTTTTAAATTTTAAGAAAAGTATTCAAAAATACTTAAGTAATAAAGGTCTGTAGATGTCACTTTGCATGAAAAATATTTTGCACAGCGTCACTTTTGCACATATTCATCCTGATCATAACCATAATTAAAATCTGACCATTACTTTACTTTAAGTAAAACATTAAGCCTATCTAATACTCTGTCCCTAACCCAAAACCTAAACCAAAATCCTGATACATTAATATTAACTTGTGAAAAATGACGCTTCATGCAAAAACTCCTGCATGAATTTTGACGATCATGCAAAAATGACGCAAAATGAAGATTTCGAAACTTGAGTGTAAATATATGACAAATTGTTCAACATAAATTGTGACTTCAAGGGTCAAAAGAAAATAACAACTCAAAACGCTTAATACTTATAATTATACAATACTGAGCACCTTAAATTGTTGAATTGTGGTCATAGACTTAATTTTACAGCTTTAAGTATATAAAAGCGCAAAAAATATTGATGCTCTTTAAAGATAGTATCGGTTGCTATTTGTAAAACTGTTTACCTGTTTGATAAATTATTTTTTAAATCATAAAACAAACTGCTTCACTTTTTATATTCATATTTTTCGACAGCTCTATTATTAATTTATTTTACTACATTAAAGCTTAAGCATTACTCTAAAAATTCTGTTTAAAATTAGTGACCTTATGTTTTTCAAAAAGTTATTTTACTCTCAATCTATTTAATAATGTTAGTATACTATTTTTGAGAATTTCTTTTTAATAAGACATTATCGTTAGTGGTTTTAGTATAAAATAATGTTTACAACTGAGTAAGTTCATAAGGACTCTAGCTATTGGCTATAACCAACGTTTAAAGTATACACATTTCAAAATTAAGAAAATGAATGGTATCAAAATTTAAGATTTTATAACTCACATATTTTAAAGTAAGTTTTAGCAAAACGTGTTGCTCTGTTTAAAATACACAATTACCTAGTGAACAATATTGTTGAACTAATGTAACACAATCAATTTAATCATAACTTTTCAATCGTTATGTAATTTTATTTAGGACAGACAACCAGTGTAGGTTAAACAAAATATTGCTATTAAAATCCATATTACGCTTATTGCTTAAGTATTACTGGCATTTCATTTTTTTTAATTAGACAAATTCCTTGATGATTCTAGTTTAAAATACCAGTCACAAGTGTTATTATGTATATTAGAACTTTCAAATTTGCCCATGTCTCACCTTTTTTTAATTATATTTCATAATTGAGAGTCTGTGTTAAAAAATAAAGATGTTACAATTGACATACTTTAAAGCAAAAAATATCGAATAGTGATTTTTCTTAAAAAACATAAATATCTAATCTCAATAATCAATAGTAAATAACTATTGTAAAGGTATATTATACGGTTTTTAAAAATAGCAAAAAGTTTTTCTGATTAACAAACGTAATTATCTAGTAACATCATTGTTTAACTATTGAATTACTAGAAAAAAAAAATCTGTTTAAGACATAAAACAAAGAATAGACTTCAATTAATTGTTTAGATTTTTTTGTTTGTTTTTAAATTACTCTGAATTTAAACTTTAAATTAAAAAATATTTTCTTTTGAAGTTTAATTAAACTATTATCTGGTCAAATATTACAGTCAAATGGTTTCGTTTTTGTCATTATCAAAACATAGTGTAACAATGAAAGAAAGAAAAAAATCAAACTTTCCACCAAAGGTTTTGTATGAAAATAGATATTGCATTCAAGATGATTTCAGTATTCTAGTTTGTGGAGGTGTCGATAAAGAATACGGTGAAGTGAATAATGTTCTCAAACTTCATGGTTCTACGCTTGAATGTGAAATGTTCACTTTAATGAAGTATGCATGTACTGATTGCAAAACTACTGTCGTTAATTCAGAATTGTTTGTTTTGGGCGGTTATTCGGAAAGTAAAGGATATAATATGAGCATGAGGAAGTTTTGTAATAAATCTAAAACTTGGTTGTGTAGAAAGCAACCTAATGACCATCCTTTTTGTTTATGTTCGTTCAAGAAAAATTTATATGTTCTTAATCGTACCAGCTCATGTTTTGTCTACAATTTAAAAAATAACAAATGGATTAAAATAGCTAAAACGAAGAAATCGAGATATAATGCAGCTTGTACAGTTTTCGAAGGCAAAATTGTTGTTACTGGAGGAACTAATAGAAAATCAGTAGAAGCATTCGATTACTATGAAAACAAATGGACTTACTGGCCTGATATGATCGAGTGTAGAGATAATCATGCATCGGTTAGCATGGGTAACAAATTGTTTGTCATTGGTAGATTTAATAATCCGAAGAGTGAATTGTTTGACAGTTTTTCAAGAAAGTTTACTAATGTTAGATGTCCAATTATTAATAAAATGTATAGATTTAAATTTAACGCTGTTTTTGTTGGATATAAAATTGTAATTTTTAATGAGAGTTGTACTTTATCACAAACAAAAATATTTATTTATGATGTTGCTAGTGAACGCTGGTCAGATAAGAAGATCTACCCGGTGAATAAGTTGTTCAAGTCAAGTTACATTAAGTGCAACTCAGATTAAAATTGAGTAACGAGACTTCCCTGATAGTAGAACTGGTATTTTTTATTTACTTTTTCCTTTTCTTCGCTATACTGCGTTTTTTAACAAGATTTTGTTAAGTTTAAAATAGTGTTTATAAACGTTTTGCTTTACTGCAATAAATACTAAGTTTGCTACTCTGTTCATTTGTTTATCTAAAAATATTTAAAATACAAATGTTAAAGTAGATTATTTTTACTCAAATAAAACTAATGATCCATAAGTAAAAGTTGAATTAATTTATTTAATATTAAGCTTAAAACAAATATAAAAATATTTAAAGTTAAGCTTTATTAACTATTACTTATACTTAGAAAGTTCTGTTAGAGTTTATACTTTTTCCGAAATTTTCTTAATTTTTATTTAAATCAGGTAATTTTATTTTTTGTTTCGCAATTTCATCGCAAAATATTTGAGGCGTTAAAATTTCAGAAAAATTAAACTAAATATAGTAAGTTTACAATATTCAATAATTTTTTTAATAAAAATGATCGTACACGTAAAATAGAATTGAGAGAGTTAGAAATATTTTTTATAGAAAAAACAGTTAAGACCTAATAGAATAAATACTTTAATTTTAGTCTAGCCTCTATGAGAAAAAAAAAACAACCAAATATTACAACAACAGTCTTCATAAAACATATGTTGAATATTTTAAATAACACTTAACGACTTGCATAATATTTTAAATTCGAGAAGAAAGTCGTAGTTCTTGTAGTGAATATTGATGGCAGTATCTCATAATACTATATTTTGTGTGAAAAAAAAAACTGATTTTAATTAATACTAGCTATTTTATACATGTGTTAGTTATTTTATACAGTGTATTTTATTATAATCAAAGCTAGTGATTAATTTTTATATCTATTAATTTAAAAAAAATTTGTCATGGTTATACTTTTTTAAAGTACGCTGTTGTTTGTATTATTTTGTAATAAAAGCTTAAACAGCTTTAAACCGAATACACGTTTGAACGTTACAGTATTGTTAATAGATTGTAAATCGTTAAGTTTTTTACTTATATTCAGTGTTTTTAAATCTTGTTACAACATTACTGCAAGTAAACTAATATAAATACACATGTAACTAAATATTGATTTTCTTTCTAATAAATCGCTCGTAATCGTTAATCGTTTTCGTAATTTTAAGAAGAAGTTTTCATAAAAATAAACAGCAAAGAGGTCTTTACCATTCATTTTTAACTTTTTCAAAAATATTAGAATACTTCAATGAAAATTTCTTTGATATATCTATATCAAAACACAAATTGTGTTTTATTTAATTAAATTTTTCCATTTAAAATATTAAAACTTGAATATTTATACTTTTTAGCATGTAAATATTTTTTTTTTAGATTTAATAAATTTATTTCTTTTTACTTTAAAAATCTATCTTATAAACGGGTCATTTTAAGTTGGCATTTAAATTAGTAGATTTTTTATTTATTACATTTATAAGAAACGTTTCTAAACTTTTTTGAAATAGTTATTAGCATTAAAAAAAAGAGTAAAAAAATTAATTTTATTGAAGAGTACTTCGAATTACTAATCAATTTATTAATGTACTATAAAAATGAAGACAAAAGCAAACAAAAATATTTTAGTTTTTTTGATATTTAAATAATATTGTAATCCGTTTGTGACTTAACTCTCATTAATTTAAACTTAGGTAAAATTTGTAACATTAATTTTTTATGAAAAAATATGAACAAACTTATCAATAAAGTCTAGTGTTTGATATTTTTTGGAAAATAACAATGTCATTAAACATTTACAAGAATTGTTGATTCGTATCTAGTATACAAAAATTTCTTTAAAACAAAACGTTAAATTAAAAAACTTAACTAAAACAATTTTAAAGGTCAAAGAAATAAGATACCTATTAAAAATCAGAAGTTTATTACCAATAGTTAATCTTAAGATAATAATGAATTTTGAAAGTTTGTTTGTAACGCTAAAAGCTACCCTGCCTAAAGTTTATATACTTTAGTTTCTAGTTCATAGTTAGAAGTTAAATTACTAAATATTTTCATTTTGTAGGTGGTGACTTATTCATCTCCTATTTTAAAAACTTTGATACTGAACCAAAAAGCAAACGTAACAATCGTAAAATAAATAAAAAAATTTAAAAAGCATTTTATTTATAATTGGTTTTATTAAGTAAAGTTTTAAATTTAAAAATACTTATAAATAATTAGCCTGTTGACCAAATATTACTCTTAAGTCAGAAGTTATACTTTAGCAAGTATTTCAGGATACAGGAAAAAATTATAATTTTTTTACCTGTTTAAATTTATTATTTTTAATACAGATAAAATAGTTATTTATAATCTACATATTTTTGTTTAATATGAAAACTTGTGCATCATTTAAAAATACAAACTTAAAAAAAAAGAGTTTTGAACCAAAACTACTATAAGTTATTTAAAAAAAAAGAATTTCAATAGTGAAATATATAAACGTGTTTTAATTATTTCTTTAGTAATTTAGTAATTTAGCTGAATTAGTAATCAAAAGAATTCTTTAATAATGTTGAATATATTCTTAATACGTAATGTTTAAAGTAAATACGTTTTTCATTGTATTAATATTGTATAACGTTTTGAAGGTTTAATACTTAATATAAACCAGGCTTAAAAAAAGTCAAAATTAAAAGATTAAAACAACATAAAATATGCAATCAAAATATATAAATTCTTATAAATTTTTTTTTGATCAACAAACCATAATATTATTAACTAATTGTTATCTTAATTATACATGTGTTTATTAATTTTTTATTTTAGAAGTGATAATTGCAACATCTTTTATTTTGTCGAAATTTAGGTTTCGTACATTTTAAATAATTTACCAGGAAATTAAGCAAAACAGTAAGTTTTCTAATAAAAATACGATAAGATTTTTCATAAAAATTTTATACGCATATCCCATCTTTGATAGAGTTTTGACGTTGTTTAAATAGTTGTTTCTCTCAATAATAAATAGTTTAGATTTGAAATATTATGTCAATGGTAAAACTTATCTTCAAAATAATTTTTTTTCTTCTTAAAGTACTCTTGTGTAACCTATTTTTTAAATATAGCATTGCAAAGTCAACAACTTTTTTGAATATATTTGGTATATAGTTATCTATTACACAACTCATATTAGTCTTTGAAATTTCTCTGAAACAAAATGGAGTCGTTTTTGTCATGTTCAAACTCAATATCAACAGTGCAGGAAAGAAAAAGTTTTGATTTCCCGTCAAACGTTTTGTATAAAAATAGATATTGCAACCAAGATGATTTCAGTATTATAGTTTCTGGAGGAAGAAATGAAAATAAAAAAATTGTAAAAAGTGTTTATAAACTAGATAGTCGTGACCTAAAATGTAAAAAACTTAATTTCCATGCCAAATGAACTGTATAATTGTAAAACAGCTGTTATCAACTCAGAACTATTTGTTTTTGGTGGATATTTGCAAAATGATGGCTTTAATGGATCAGTTAGGAAATTTTGTAATAAAACTCAAACTTAGTTACATGTAACGAAATTACATTTTTATTCTAAATATTTTTGTACTTGTTCCTTCAAAAATAACTTATATTTAGTTTATGGATTTAATATGTTTATTGTTTACAAATTGAAAAAAGACAAATGGACCCAACTAGCTGATACAAAACGAAAAAGGTATTATTCAGCTTGTACAGTTTTTGAAGGCAAAATTGTTGTTACTGGAGGTAGTAATAGAAAATCAGTAGAAGCATATGATCATTATTAAAATAAATGGACTTATTTTCCTGATATGATTGAATTAAGAAGTAATCATGCTGCAGTTAGCATGGGTAATAAATTGTTTGTTATTGGTGGATATTATACTTTAGGTTGTGAAGTTTTTGACAGTTCCACAAGAAAATTTACTTGTATTAATTCGGCTAAATCACATTGTTCGGACCTAAGTGAAGCAGTTTGTGTTGGTAATAAAATTTATGTTTTTTCAAAGCCAAACACTACAATAAAATTAAAAGATTTTATTTATGGTGTTCTTAATGATAGCTGGTCAGAAAAGAAAATTGAAATTATAAATAATTTGGTTCGTTCAAGTTATATTAAATATAATTTATAATACTTATGAATAAAAAATTCTAAGTTTCATGAATTAAAAATTCGTTTTGTTTTTTAATGGTTATGGTCAGACTTCGTTTAATTTATAATGGTGCTATTATGTTTATTAATTTTGCATACAATTTTAACTAAGTTTAATAATAATTAGTTTCGCTCTATTGTTTATTAATTTTATATATTTTGAAATAATAAAAAAGCAGTGATATTAAAATGAGATAAATGTATTAGGAGACTGACAAATTTTTACAAACAATTTAAATTCATGCTTGAAAATATCCAAATATTGTTATTAAATAAATTATTTAGAACAAAACACTTAAAACTTATTGCTCGATAAAAATGATCAATTTAGCGTTATGTTTAAGTAATTGTTGTAATAAAAAATAGTAAGACGTAACTTAATTTTAAATAAAAAAATAAAAAATTAAGTAATACTTTAGGGATCTAAGTATTCTGGCACAACAAAAACGACCGTTGTGTAAACTATATTAGATAAAAATAAAATATGATTAGAATAACATGTTTAATATATACATAGATTGAGTATATATATACAAAGATTTAGTTAATTTTTTTTATGTATAGTTTTCAGTCCAAATAACATTATACTAGTTAAAACAAAATTTCAAAACAGTAAACATGGTTTTAAATTTTAATGAGCGCTACAAATGTTTACATGTTCAGAATATTGGTTTTAATATTATACAAAGGCGTTCAAAAATATATTTAATAGTTGAAAGTTGTATTTTATGTTAAGTTTAAGTATAAATTACTCTTCAAGCTTATTCTCTTACATTAATCATGCGTAAGTAGCAACATATATTTTTTAATAGCACAAAGTTAGTTAGTATTTAGTTTTAAACAAATTAATCGTATAATCTCGACAACAACTATTTTTTCTTATTTTATAATAGCAACTTTAATAACTATACTACTTTTTTAAAATTTAGAGAGTGGTAAGTTTGAACGTATTTAATTCTTTTATAAAACAAAACAAGACAATAAATTAACAAAAACTTTGTACCAAATAAAAACGATTATAAAACATTTTTTTTAACATTTAGAATACTTTACCCTACTATAATCGTTCAAGTTTTTCTAGATCCTTAATATCAACATCACACCAACGATTGTAATACGTTGTATATATATATATATATATTGTTTTGTTCATCCTCATAGAGAACATTATAATATTATAAGCAATACTAACAGCTTCAATAGTAAAAATATAAAAGTCTTTTGATTGGAATAAAGTAAATTTTCTAGTATAACTATATAAAAGTTCCGAATCTGAAGTGTTATATCTTGGAGTAATAAACAGTTTATCACCCATACTAACTGAACGATGAACGTCTTTTTCTTGAATCATATAAGAAAACAAGTCCATTTGTTTTATAATAATCATATGCTTAAACTGATTTACGCCAACAGGAAATGTGTTCACCTCCGGCAACAATAATTTTGCCTCTAAAAACTGTACAAGCTTCTTTAAATCTAATTAAATTCATTTTAGATAACTGGTTCCAATTTATATATTTAATTGTAAACATTTTTGTATTTTAGTAGTGATCTACTGAATCCAAGATTTGAAGTATTAAAAAAAAAGTAATTTTGACAAAAAACCTACAAAAATTAGAAAACTGTTTAATTTAAAAAAATCGATCAATAATAAATAAGTTATAATAAGTTTTTTTTTGTTCTATATGTAGGAGAAAGCTTTAATAAAACAATTTTTAATTGTCATGCAAGGTGAGATAAGCACAGAAAATGCAAAAGTTTTCAATCGATAATAATTTCTAAAATGCTTATAATTCTTTAAACATATATTAAAGGACTTTTTATTTACCTTTAAGTTGTTTTTAGATATTTAAAATTGTTATTATCAAAGGACTGAGTACCTTAAGTTTAAGTTTGTTATTTACAAAGCTTTAAACATGATAATTGCTACATTGTATTGATCATTAAAGCAAACTTTTCATTAAAAACAAAAAGGGTATTTATATTTAAAGTATGCATTTTAGGTAGTTTTTTACTCAGCTTTACTTATATATTTAATAGAAAATATTTCTTAAATTATAATTAACGGTTAGTTTCTTTTTGACTTTTATAGTAACAACAAACACTGTTAACGTAGAGAACATGTTAATCTTTACAGTTAGACTCAAATTTTACCCGTGTTGCATACATTTAATGCTTGACTATTAGTTTTTAATATCTTGTTACTTCAAGATAAAGTAAAAATTTTAACTTAAATTTTAATTCTGCGAATTGCATACACAGTTACAGTAGAACCTTTATAAATACTTATAAAATAATTCGATAAAATAAAATTTAATTCATCAGTGTGCTAATATAGTTAAAGAAATAAAATTAACACGTGTGGTTTGTAGGTTTACACTTTCAACAGTCATTTTATCCAACTACTAATATTTCGTATATCTATATATATAATACAAACAAGACAGTGTCTTCACAAAAACCAACAAATAACAAAAATACAAGACCATAAAAAACGTTAATAAATAAATCAGAACGATCTAAGACTGTTAACGTGTAGAATGCTTAAAACAACTAAACTAAGACAAGTTATCTAGAACTTCTACAACACGATGAAACAATCATTGTTAGATCATTATTTTAGCTTTGTAGATTAATACTCTTGTGTTGTCAATTCTTATATAAAACAATACAATAGTATAATCAATAAAAAACAGCTTGAACAAAAGAATGGTAGATAAAGTTTAAATCAGCTGGAAACAATATCAATTTTCTAGAAAAAAATTCAAAAAATTAAACACTGAAATTAAAAAACCAAAGCCAAAACATTTATTACCCATAATAACTGAAGCATGATAATATCTTTATTTCTTCATATCTGTTAATTTGTCCACTTGTTTTCAAAATAACCTAATGGTTCTACTTATTGTGGTTTAAATTAATTAAATAAAATTTAATACATAATTCAAATAATAAAATTTGGAAAAAAAAAGGTTAAGCTTTTAATATCAGCTATATGCCAAAGTTACGAGAAATGGATTATATCATAAATCAAGCGGTCGTGAATAATATAGGTTACAACGGCTTTACTTTTAAATACAAGTTGTAATTTAGTTATTAGTTTAAAGTTGTAATTTGCTTATTTTTTAATGTTTTAATAAAGTGTTTGGTGTTTTTTAAAGCAGAATTTTGTGCTGAAAACGATGGTGAAATTTTTTTTTGAAAAAAACAAGGTTTAAAAAAGTTAGAGCCAAAAGTTGAAAATTAGCTTAAAACTGTCAAAGCGAGAGAAGAGAGGCCTCGTGAATGTCACCAAGTGAATTTTTTGCACAAAGTTTTTATTTATTACGTAATTATACAAAAAATCTGTTTGCAGAAATTTCTTAAAAATTGCAATTCATTTTAGAAAAGTTTTCTTGGAAGTGCTAGGCCATCAAATTTTTACTTTAACTTTCTTTACATATGTATTTTTAGAGTTTACCTTTTATATGTTGCTTTAAGTAATAAAAAGTAATTAAAGTACAAGCACATACAATTCAAAAACAATGACATAGTATAAAAAAAAATCAATAAAATTTAAACTTGAACTGTTTATGCTTGAATAAAAAAGAAAACAAAACAAATCTACATTATCTGCATGTTGTCAAAGTTATTTAAATCAAGAGTCTTCTACTTTATTATGATATTCAAGGGTATTAATTATCTTTTTGTTCACAATTTCAAAGAAAAGTCATTACCTGTATGTTGTCAAAGTGGTTTAAATCTACAGTCTTCTACTTTATTGTGATAATCATGTTTTTTTTCTTTTTGTTCACAACTCCACAGAAAAGTGTTTACCTGTATTTTGAAAAACTGTCTTAAATCAAAAGACTTCTACTTTATTGTGGTAATCTTGTTTTTTTTTTTCTTTTTGTTCACAACTCCACAGAAAGGTGTTTACCTGTTTGTTGAAAAATTGTCTTTAATCAACAGTCTTCTAGTTTATTATGAAAATAATGTGTATTTTTATCTTTTTGTTCACAACTTTAAAGAAAAGTCTTTACCTTTATTTTGAAAAAATTTCATTTGTTTGATTCACTCTATATTCATAAACTCACTAAAAAGTCTTATGTTGAGCAGAAACAAAATGGGCATCTATATTTAGATGCTAGATCAATCATCTTTCTAATTCCTAATCAATACTGCTAACCATTTTGGTGAACCAAGTCAGTTCTTGGACTATTGCAGCTCTTAGTGAGGTTAGTTTCTTATTTAATTAAGATAGATAAATGTCATACAAGATTATTTTTCAAGGTTGCCAAGCACTTAATGTTTCAGTAACACTCAATTTTAAATACTTATAAATTACTTACTTGATTAATTTTTGTTTTTGTAAACATAAAGAATCATTAATATAATTTAGTGCTCAAACTCAATTGATATCAAGTAAAGTACATAATGCATTAACAGCTTTTGCTGCTTAGTTTCTAATTATATCTAAATTAAGTTGAATTTTACAAGGGTACAATTTTTGAATTAATTACTGGCAGCCTTGGTATTCATATTGTTATTAATTTTTTAAGTAAATGTTTTATTATTATGTTTTTATCCACTAATCAATTAAAGCAATAGTGTAAAATGTTTCTGTATAAGTGACATATTTCATTACATATAAACATATAAGAACACAAACAACATTTAGACAGCATGATCAACTGACTTATGTTTAGTTGGTGTTTTTGTATGTTTATATAACCAAGTTAGATAAAAGTCTGGTTTGTTTCAGTTAGTTATAGTGATTATAATTAAAAGTGGTAATAAAGTTCAATGTTTAAACATACTATAAGATTGATAATCATTAAGTAATTATTATAGTTGACAGAATTGTGATAAAAACTGTTACTAGCTGACAAAAACCAGACTGTTGTCTGACTATATATGGTGTTTATAAAAAGACAATGTTGTATAGACATGATAGACTTAGTTTTAAGGAATATTAATAATACTTCAAAATAGTCTTTGTCTGGAATTTTAATTGTGTGACATTATAAAATATTGTATCATAAGTATTTGTTTCATCTTCAACTTGATACTATGTGTAAGATTAAACCAAATGTTTTATGTTAGTTAATGAAATGCTATATAAAACAGATACTTATGATATAAAAAAATTCCTATGAAAGATTATTTAAACGATTAATAGTTAGATTTAGATATAATATACAAGCATGTTAGCTATATTTTTTGAACAAAAACTGTTCAAAACATGTTTAGAACTGTTAAATGTTTTAGAATTATGTAGTACAGTGTAATAATTGACAATGCTAAACTGTATAAGAGTCTGGTTTGTTACTTAGAGTGGTTGTAAAGTGCATTCAAAAGCAAATAAAAGAAAAAAATATTAACATTTAGAAACAATTGTTGATAATCCTTTAGTGTTTAACAGAGTTATGATAAATAAACTGTGACTAGCTGACAAAACCAGACTTTTATCTGACTACATATGATCGTTATATAGACATGTTAGACTTAGTTTTCTGGAATAACAATAATACTTCAAAATAGTCTTTGTCTGGAATTTCTATTGTGACATTATAAACTAACATAGGTGTTTATTTTATCTCAAACTTGATACTATGTATTGTGCAGCATTATTTTCAAGTGTTTTTTAGTAGTTTCATCATTCATACTATTAGATAGTGTCACAGTAAACACTCTAAGCAAAGAGTATTTTGATAATTAATAAAAGTTTGTTTTTTATACAGTATACAAGCATGTTAACTATTTTATTTAAATAAACTCTGTCAAAAACTGTTTAAAATATAAAATCACTAATATTCCTTTTGCATATTTTGTAACATTGTGTAGTAACTCAAGTGCAAGTGGTACTGTATTTTATTGGTTAAACAATATAGTTTTAGACAGTGATTGTTTAAATTTAAATATGTTAATAATTAGATAAGGTAAGTTAAGCCATATTTTAAGTGGATCGGCTGCAGTTGTAAGGCTTTGTATATGTTTTCATTCACAACATTATGAGGTGAAGTGATGATACAGCATAATATTAAAAAACATTACCAAAATAAAATGAAAAACAAGTTTTATTACTTCAATAAAAATTAAATCAATAAAAATTGTAATATATTAGCCAATCAGAAGCGACGTTATAACTGCAGCCGGACCTTAGAACTATTAAAGATGCAAGTAGTTAAGGAATTTTAAAATGAACAAAAATGATTTAACATCAGGTAGTAATTTACAATGCGTCAAAGTGATTTTTAATGTCTGTAAGGTACGCGATCTAAGAAATACGCACACACACATAAGGTACGCACTAAATTATTAAGGCCCCCCCACACAAAATTTCACATTAGGGGGAATTCCCTAAATCGAAAGTGGGCGTGAAAATTTTTGAGATTGATAAAAAAAATTATTTTAAAGGCATTTCGCCGGCGGAGCCGGCGAAAAATTTTTCACTTTTACTCCCAACCATTTTTTCTTAAAAACCTAATTACGCTTGGAGCCCAGTTAGTAAGCCTGACAGCCAAACCAGATAAAAGTGTGGTACTGAGCTCTAAGAAGTAGTTGGGTTTTGAGTTAAAGTGGTAGCGGACAGCTTTCGTTATTTGTTTTTAAGTCCCTTCCGCTGCGAGTTCTCTTCGAGAACTCTTGCTCCAGGGACTTTTGCACAAAAAACGAAAGCCGTCCTTTAGGCCGCGTCCTTATGCTGGTCGGCACCTAATTAGTTTTTTGTTTGATGTACGAGTAGTTACGCAAGTTCTTTTAGTATGTTATTTTTCTCTTATACACTTGTGAGTATCCATATGCATGTTTGATATTAAAAACATCTGAATTACAGTAAAGTTTTATGTTTTATAGTATATAACATTGATGTAGTACTCCAAATGGTATAGTTTTGGAGTAGACAATCAATTTATTATTCTATATATAACACTTCACTTATTGTAATTTGATTTGTTAACATTATTCTATTGTAATTTGTCTCATAAATTTACTAGTTGTACATACCAGTTAGTTTACCTATAAAAGTCTTCTATCTAATTAATGTTGTTATTTAAACAAGCCTTAGCTTATTTGTTTTGTTTGTACTGTGTGTCCTTAAGTAATTTAACTCTATTTATAGCTCAAAGTAAAGACTGAACTGAGTTCTAGTGTTATTAACAGATATGTTTAATTTAAAAGTGAAATTTTTAATAGTATATACCTATAAGTAATTCGAATACTAAAGAGTAACACAACAGTTTTATGTTGTAGTTTACTTTATCAGTATCATTCTATTTCAATTCGAAAAGTTATATTAATTCAAGTTACCAAGTCTCATAAACAGCAAATAAATTCTTAGTTTAGTGTTTAATTATACTTTAGACCAGCTTTTTTCATGTTTTACCCCTTATTGGAAAATAATTACTTAACTAATCCCAATTTACACTACTTAAGTGCCGGATACTCTATGAATCAGTTCCTGTATCATTTGTTTGAGTTACACTAGTAGATTACTTACTGAGATTTAAGCGTCGTTAGGCTTCAAAGAGAAAAACAATGGTTAAACTAAGCTAAAATTTTTAATTTACATAAGTAAGTATTTACGTCTTAAATTGTATAACTAATGTCTGGACATCTTTTAAATTAGACACTTACAAAATACCGTTTATGTCCACAATTTTTCAGGTAATTTTGTAATATTTTTTATTTTTGCATATTTACAATTATTACGTCATGACCCTGTAGTCTCATACAGTATAAACTTAGTAATTTTTATTCACACTTTAGTTGTATATGGATATCATCTTTTGGATTATAAATTATTAAATTTGTTTCAAGTAAGACTAATTGTATGTACATAATAAGTATTGGATAAGGTGTATCTTAATTAAACTAACAGATACAAACATATATGGCAATTAGATCTTAAATATTTTACTGTTGCGTATGAAGGATTCTAATTTTTAAACTACAATCAAATCTTAATATTTAATTATCATATTGTTGCGCTGGTTTATGTGATTGTTTCTAGTTTCATATCACAGACAACATGTATATTTAACTATAAATTTAAAAGATTAAACAGTTTTTTCAAGTAAATCAAGTAAAATTTTCAATAATAAACGTCTTAAATTGTCCACACAAAGTTCTACAAATTGTATGCATTATCATAGTAACGAAAGGTTTTATTTTGTCTATTTAATTTTGGTGTTTATTTTCGACTCACTATTCAATATTACAACATTTGAATTAAAAGTAAAGTTTTATGTTTTATAGTATGTATCCTGTGTTTTGCGTACTACAAATGATACAGTTTTGTAGTAGACAACTCTGGTATTATTCTAGAAATAACAATTCAGCTTACTTTTTAGTTATGTTTATCAGTATCATTGTATTGTAACTCAACTAATTATGTTACTACATAATATTCAAAACTAAGTGTGTCTCGTAAATAAATTATCAGTTAAGTATTCAATAATATCTTAGGTTTTTTGCTTATAAAGGTCAATTAAAAGTTATTTATGGCATCACTCTAGTTTAATCACAGTTAGACATAACAATTTATAATACTTGTTAACATTGAATTGTATATTATTAATTGAATTATATGGGTTTATTAGAAAGTAAAGACTTTAGATTGTATTGGATTTATTGATCTAAGCAAATAAAGTATTGTGCAAGTTGAACTAATCACAATCTTAAAATTATAAGACTAAAAGCTAAATAGTATTGTTTTATTCATGAAAAATGTTAACGCACTTGTTCTAACAATTCTGATTTTTTATCGTTTACTTAAAGTTTTTGGTTCTTTTTTTGCACAAAATTTTGTGGCCGAAAAGATCGAGACATTAGTTTTTGAGTATAGGCAAGTTAAAAAAATAGTTAAATGTTCATTTTTATTGAATTTTGATGCTTGAAAATTTGCATAAACTTTCATGTTTACAGTTCAGTCTAGTTTCCAGATAAAGCTTGGTTCTATCTATTAGTTAAACTTAATGTTGTTAATATAAATGCAATTGTCTCGAAATTTTTTTGGAGTTGAATATTTAAACTAATGGAAGTTTACAAAAACAAACCTAAAAATTATAAATAAATCAAAAACTTGTTGAAGTATTGTGTTAAAATAATCAACTTGTTTGTGTTTTGTTTGTTGAATAAATAAAGTAAAAGTGTTTGTATATTTCAATAAATATATTTGTTCGTTGACCTCGAATGTAACTAGTTCTTTAAAAGTTTATTAAAGATTTTTTTAGTTTGCCTAACAGTTTCATTAGTGTTTTGATATATTTTGGAAACTTAAGCTAAACCTTAGTGTGTGGATAAACATTTTTTCTCACATTTATTACTAAAGGTTTTATTTAATATATATTTGTTTATACAAATTCTATTTTTTATGAACATAGTTTGAATATTAGTATCTGCTAATTGTTTCTAACTCACAACATGCAAACAGATACAAGTTTGAAAGGTATTTGAAACAACAAAGGAGCTAAACTAAAACAAACTAAGATTTTAAACTTAATAGTACTTAATAAAAACTCAATAAAATGCACTTACAAATAAAAACGTATACTTTTCATACCAGCTCTTGGTACAAGATAAGCATAACTAACAAAACCAAGTACAAAAACCCGTAACGAAGACCAAATGATATCAAGGACAGAAATAAAAGTTTTATAAACGTATTAGCTATGTATAAATCACTAAGTCTTTCGAATAACTACCACGATCAAAACGTTTCCAACAACTAACAACAATTCGACTGAAGTTAAAAAAACGAAACCTCCAATTTAGAAAGCTTTCTGTCTGACAAAGATTAAGTAGAAATAACTATAAAAGTTTATTAAAAACTTTAAAATTAAAGGTTTTAAAAGGATATTTATCGGATTCTGCTATTTTAATAAACTATGCAGTTTTCACCAAAATTTGTATAAGTAATATGCTTAAATTTAGAAATAATTGAACACTTAAAACCAGAAACGTAAACAATTTTTTACGTGATTTAAAAAAATAATTCAAACAAAACTTGTATCTATTGTATGAAAAAACTATGAAAAACTTTAAATATTTACTTATAAACAAATAAAAAAAATGTCAACAATATACAGTTTTAAAGTTTCAAATATTATATATTCTCTATTTTTATAAGTGACGTAAGACTGCTTTTGAAACTGTACATAAAATTGATAATAAACATAAAATGTGTATCAATAAAGTAAACACTTTGATAAAGATGTAAATTTATAAAATTTCAAATCCAAAATATTATTTATCACTTCTTTTTACTATTTTTTCCTTTTGATCCTGTATTTTTATGTTTTCTTTGTAAAACTTGCAGTATTTTTAGTTTATTTAACAATAAATTTTTATGCTGTTTTACTAAGCTGAAAAAGCAATTACAAACAAATATAACTAGTAATGGAATACAAGTTTTGACAAGACAATATTGAATTTTCTAAACATATTACATCTTCAAAGACAGTAAACTGTTGTTTAACGCAAACATTTTTAAAAGTAAAACATTAGAAAATGTAGTAAGTAGGCTTAATTTCAATTAAAATTTTAAACACTGTTTTTACTATTCATAAAATGTTTATATACAAATTAACTTGTTTATTTGTTAAACTTTAATGAACATTAAAACTTGTTGTAAGAATAGTTTAAATATGTTATTTTTAGTTTATTTGTTTAAAAACTGATTCTTCTGAAAAACTAGTTTTACATTTATCTCTAAAACACTAGTAACACATTTTCCAGATCTCTGAAGTTAAACGAATACATTTCGTCAAGTTTAAAACTAGAAATAACGATGCAAGAAAGAAAGTACTTTGATTTTCCACCAAAAGTATTGTATGAAAACAGACATTGCAACCAAGATGATTACAGTGTTTTAGTTTGTGGAGGATTTAATGCTGATTCTAGGAAAATGGTAAATAGTGTTTATAAACTAGATGGTCGTGAACTAAAATGTGAAAAGTTTACTTCAATGCCAAAGGAACTTCATAATTTTAAAACTGCTGTTATTAGCTCAGATTTATATGTTGTTGGTAGATTTTCACCAGCTGGTTACTATGATAGTTATGTTAGAAAGTTTTGTAATAAAACTAAAACTTGGTCGTGCAAAACAAAACTAACTCTAAATCAAAGATGTTTATGTGTTTGTTTTTTCAAAAGCAACTTTTACGTAGTTTATCAAAATTGTACATTCTTTGTTTATAACTTTAAAAGTGACAAATGGTATCAATTAGCTACAACAAAGAAATATAGACATGGTGCACTTTCTACAGTTTTTGAAGGCAAAATTATTGTTACTGGAGGTGAAAAATACGGTAATGAATTAAAATCGTCTGAAGCATATGATTATTATGAAAATAAATGGACTTATTTAGCTGATATGATCAAATGTAGAAGTAACCATGCTTCAGTTAGCATGGGTAATAAGTTGTTTGTTATTGGTGGATATTATACTTTAGGTTGTGAAGTTTTTGACAGTTCTACAAGAAAATTTACTCATATTAATTCGGCTAAATCACAGTATATGCATGAAAGTGAAGCAGTTTGTGTTGGTGATAAAATTTTTGTTTTTTCTAAGCCAAACACTACAATAAAAACAAAATTTTTTATTTATGATGTTCTTAATGGTAGCTGGTCAGAAAAGAAAATTGAAATTATAAATAATTTGGTTCGTTCAAGTTATATTAAATATAATTTATAATACTTATTAATAAAAAATTCTAAGTTTCATGAATTAAAAATTCGTTTTGTTTTGTAATGGTTATGGTCAGACTTCGTTTAATTTATAATGGTGCTATTATGTTTATTAATTTTGCATACAATTTTAACTAAGTTTAATAAAAAAATTATTCGCTCTATTGTTTATTAATTTTATATATTTCGAAATAATAAAAAAGGAGTGATATTAAAATGAGATAAATGTATTAGGAGACTGACAAATTTTTACAAACAATTTAAATTCATGCTTGAAAATATCCAAATATTGTTATTAAATAAATTATTTAGAACAAAACACTTAAAACTTATTGCTCGATAAAAATGATCAATTTAGCGTTATGTTTAAGTAATTGTTGTAATAAAAAATAGTAAGACGTAACTTAATTTTAAATAAAAAAATAAAAAATTAAGTAATACTTTAGGGATCTAAGTATTCTGGCACAACAAAAACGACCGTTGTGTAAACTATATTAGATAAAAATAAAATATGATTAGAATAACATGTTTAATATATACATAGATTGAGTATATATATACAAAGATTTAGTTAATTTTTTTTTATGTATAGTTTTCAGTCCAAATAACATTATACTAGTTAAAACAAAATTTCAAAACAGTAAACATGGTTTTAAATTTTAATGAGCGCTACAAATGTTTACATGTTCAGAATATTGGTTTTAATATTATACAAAGGCGTTCAAAAATATATTTAATAGTTGAAAGTTGTATTTTATGTTAAGTTTAAGTATAAATTACTTTTCAAGCTTATTCTCTTACATTAATCATGCGTAAGTAGCAACATATATTTTTTAATAGCACAAAGTTAGTTAGTATTTAGTTTTAAACAAATTAATCGTATAATCTCGACAACAACTATTTTTTCTTATTTTATAATAGCAACTTTAATAACTATACTACTTTTTTAAAATTTAGAGAGTGGTAAGTTTGAACGTATTTAATTCTTTTATAAAACAAAACAAGACAATAAATTAACAAAAACTTTGTACCAAATAAAAACGATTATAAAACATTTTTTTTAACATTTAGAATACTTTACCCTACTATAATCGTTCAAGTTTTTCTAGATCCTTAATATCAACATCACACCAACGATTGTAATACGTTGTATATATATATATATATATTGTTTTGTTCATCCTCATAGAGAACATTATAATATTATAAGCAATACTAACAGCTTCAATAGTAAAAATATAAAAGTCTTTTGATTGGAATAAAGTAAATTTTCTAGTATAACTATATAAAAGTTCCGAATCTGAAGTGTTATATCTTGGAGTAATAAACAGTTTATCACCCATACTAACTGAACGATGAACGTCTTTTTCTTGAATCATATAAGAAAACAAGTCCATTTGTTTTATAATAATCATATGCTTAAACTGATTTACGCCAACAGGAAATGTGTTCACCTCCGGCAACAATAATTTTGCCTCTAAAAACTGTACAAGCTTCTTTAAATCTAATTAAATTCATTTTAGATAACTGGTTCCAATTTATATATTTAATTGTAAACATTTTTGTATTTTAGTAGTGATCTACTGAATCCAAGATTTGAAGTATTAAAAAAAAAGTAATTTTGACAAAAAACCTACAAAAATTAGAAAACTGTTTAATTTAAAAAAATCGATCAATAATAAATAAGTTATAATAAGTTTTTTTTTGTTCTATATGTAGGAGAAAGCTTTAATAAAACAATTTTTAATTGTCATGCAAGGTGAGATAAGCACAGAAAATGCAAAAGTTTTCAATCGATAATAATTTCTAAAATGCTTATAATTCTTTAAACATATATTAAAGGACTTTTTATTTACCTTTAAGTTGTTTTTAGATATTTAAAATTGTTATTATCAAAGGACTGAGTACCTTAAGTTTAAGTTTGTTATTTACAAAGCTTTAAACATGATAATTGCTACATTGTATTGATCATTAAAGCAAACTTTTCATTAAAAACAAAAAGGGTATTTATATTTAAAGTATGCATTTTAGGTAGTTTTTTACTCAGCTTTACTTATATATTTAATAGAAAATATTTCTTAAATTATAATTAACGGTTAGTTTCTTTTTGACTTTTATAGTAACAACAAACACTGTTAACGTAGAGAACATGTTAATCTTTACAGTTAGACTCAAATTTTACCCGTGTTGCATACATTTAATGCTTGACTATTAGTTTTTAATATCTTGTTACTTCAAGATAAAGTAAAAATTTTAACTTAAATTTTAATTCTGCGAATTGCATACACAGTTACAGTAGAACCTTTATAAATACTTATAAAATAATTCGATAAAATAAAATTTAATTCATCAGTGTGCTAATATAGTTAAAGAAATAAAATTAACACGTGTGGTTTGTAGGTTTACACTTTCAACAGTCATTTTATCCAACTACTAATATTTCGTATATCTATATATATAATACAAACAAGACAGTGTCTTCACAAAAACCAACAAATAACAAAAATACAAGACCATAAAAAACGTTAATAAATAAATCAGAACGATCTAAGACTGTTAACGTGTAGAATGCTTAAAACAACTAAACTAAGACAAGTTATCTAGAACTTCTACAACACGATGAAACAATCATTGTTAGATCATTATTTTAGCTTTGTAGATTAATACTCTTGTGTTGTCAATTCTTATTTAAAACAATACAATAGTATAATCAATAAAAAACAGCTTGAACAAAAGAATGGTAGATAAAGTTTAAATCAGCTGGAAACAATATCAATTTTCTAGAAAAAAATTCAAAAAATTAAACACTGAAATTAAAAAACCAAAGCCAAAACATTTATTACCCATAATAACTGAAGCATGATAATATCTTTATTTCTTCATATCTGTTAATTTGTCCACTTGTTTTCAAAATAACCTAATGGTTCTACTTATTGTGGTTTAAATTAATTAAATAAAATTTAATACATAATTCAAATAATAAAATTTGGAAAAAAAAAGGTTAAGCTTTTAATATCAGCTATATGCCAAAGTTACGAGAAATGGATTATATCATAAATCAAGCGGTCGTGAATAATATAGGTTACAACGGCTTTACTTTTAAATACAAGTTGTAATTTAGTTATTAGTTTAAAGTTGTAATTTGCTTATTTTTTAATGTTTTAATAAAGTGTTTGGTGTTTTTTAAAGCAGAATTTTGTGCTGAAAACGATGGTGAAATTTTTTTTTGAAAAAAACAAGGTTTAAAAAAGTTAGAGCCAAAAGTTGAAAATTAGCTTAAAACTGTCAAAGCGAGAGAAGAGAGGCCTCGTGAATGTCACCAAGTGAATTTTTTGCACAAAGTTTTTATTTATTACGTAATTATACAAAAAATCTGTTTGCAGAAATTTCTAAAAAATTGCAATTCATTTTAGAAAAGTTTTCTTGGAAGTGCTAGGCCATCAAATTTTTACTTTAACTTTCTTTACATATGTATTTTTAGAGTTTACCTTTTATATGTTGCTTTAAGTAATAAAAAGTAATTAAAGTACAAGCACATACAATTCAAAAACAATGACATAGTATAAAAAAAAATCAATAAAATTTAAACTTGAACTGTTTATGCTTGAATAAAAAAGAAAACAAAACAAATCTACATTATCTGCATGTTGTCAAAGTTATTTAAATCAAGAGTCTTCTACTTTATTATGATATTCAAGGGTATTAATTATCTTTTTGTTCACAATTTCAAAGAAAAGTCATTACCTGTATGTTGTCAAAGTGGTTTAAATCTACAGTCTTCTACTTTATTGTGATAATCATGTTTTTTTTCTTTTTGTTCACAACTCCACAGAAAAGTGTTTACCTGTATTTTGAAAAACTGTCTTAAATCAAAAGACTTCTACTTTATTGTGGTAATCTTGTTTTTTTTTTTCTTTTTGTTCACAACTCCACAGAAAGGTGTTTACCTGTTTGTTGAAAAATTGTCTTTAATCAACAGTCTTCTAGTTTATTATGAAAATAATGTGTATTTTTATCTTTTTGTTCACAACTTTAAAGAAAAGTCTTTACGTTTATTTTGAAAAAATTTCATTTGTTTGATTCACTCTATATTCATAAACTCACTAAAAAGTCTTATGTTGAGCAGAAACAAAATGGGCATCTATATTTAGATGCTAGATCAATCATCTTTCTAATTCCTAATCAATACTGCTAACCATTTTGGTGAACCAAGTCAGTTCTTGGACTATTGCAGCTCTTAGTGAGGTTAGTTTCTTATTTAATTAAGATAGATAAATGTCATACAAGATTATTTTTCAAGGTTGCCAAGCACTTAATGTTTCAGTAACACTCAATTTTAAATACTTATAAATTACTTACTTGATTAATTTTTGTTTTTGTAAACATAAAGAATCATTAATATAATTTAGTGCTCAAACTCAATTGATATCAAGTAAAGTACATAATGCATTAACAGCTTTTGCTGCTTAGTTTCTAATTATATCTAAATTAAGTTGAATTTTACAAGGGTACAATTTTTGAATTAATTACTGGCAGCCTTGGTATTCATATTGTTATTAATTTTTTAAGTAAATGTTTTATTATTATGTTTTTATCCACTAATCAATTAAAGCAATAGTGTAAAATGTTTCTGTATAAGTGACATATTTCATTACATATAAACATATAAGAACACAAACAACATTTAGACAGCATGATCAACTGACTTATGTTTAGTTGGTGTTTTTGTATGTTTATATAACCAAGTTAGATAAAAGTCTGGTTTGTTTCAGTTAGTTATAGTGATTATAATTAAAAGTGGTAATAAAGTTCAATGTTTAAACATACTATAAGATTGATAATCATTAAGTAATTATTATAGTTGACAGAATTGTGATAAAAACTGTTACTAGCTGACAAAAACCAGACTGTTGTCTGACTATATATGGTGTTTATAAAAAGACAATGTTGTATAGACATGATAGACTTAGTTTTAAGGAATATTAATAATACTTCAAAATAGTCTTTGTCTGGAATTTTAATTGTGTGACATTATAAAATATTGTATCATAAGTATTTGTTTCATCTTCAACTTGATACTATGTGTAAGATTAAACCAAATGTTTTATGTTAGTTAATGAAATGCTATATAAAACAGATACTTATGATATAAAAAAATTCCTATGAAAGATTATTTAAACGATTAATAGTTAGATTTAGATATAATATACAAGCATGTTAGCTATATTTTTTGAACAAAAACTGTTCAAAACATGTTTAGAACTGTTAAATGTTTTAGAATTATGTAGTACAGTGTAATAATTGACAATGCTAAACTGTATAAGAGTCTGGTTTGTTACTTAGAGTGGTTGTAAAGTGCATTCAAAAGCAAATAAAAGAAAAAAATATTAACATTTAGAAACAATTGTTGATAATCCTTTAGTGTTTAACAGAGTTATGATAAATAAACTGTGACTAGCTGACAAAACCAGACTTTTATCTGACTACATATGATCGTTATATAGACATGTTAGACTTAGTTTTCTGGAATAACAATAATACTTCAAAATAGTCTTTGTCTGGAATTTCTATTGTGACATTATAAACTAACATAGGTGTTTATTTTATCTCAAACTTGATACTATGTATTGTGCAGCATTATTTTCAAGTGTTTTTTAGTAGTTTCATCATTCATACTATTAGATAGTGTCACAGTAAACACTCTAAGCAAAGAGTATTTTGATAATTAATAAAAGTTTGTTTTTTATACAGTATACAAGCATGTTAACTATTTTATTTAAATAAACTCTGTCAAAAACTGTTTAAAATATAAAATCACTAATATTCCTTTTGCATATTTTGTAACATTGTGTAGTAACTCAAGTGCAAGTGGTACTGTATTTTATTGGTTAAACAATATAGTTTTAGACAGTGATTGTTTAAATTTAAATATGTTAATAATTAGATAAGGTAAGTTAAGCCATATTTTAAGTGGATCGGCTGCAGTTGTAAGGCTTTGTATATGTTTTCATTCACAACATTATGAGGTGAAGTGATGATACAGCATAATATTAAAAAACATTACCAAAATAAAATGAAAAACAAGTTTTATTACTTCAATAAAAATTAAATCAATAAAAATTGTAATATATTAGCCAATCAGAAGCGACGTTATAACTGCAGCCGGACCTTAGAACTATTAAAGATGCAAGTAGTTAAGGAATTTTAAAATGAACAAAAATGATTTAACATCAGGTAGTAATTTACAATGCGTCAAAGTGATTTTTAATGTCTGTAAGGTACGCGATCTAAGAAATACGCACACACACATAAGGTACGCACTAAATTATTAAGGCCCCCCCACACAAAATTTCACATTAGGGGGAATTCCCTAAATCGAAAGTGGGCGTGAAAATTTTTGAGATTGATAAAAAAAATTATTTTAAAGGCATTTCGCCGGCGGAGCCGGCGAAAAATTTTTCACTTTTACTCCCAACCATTTTTTCTTAAAAACCTAATTACGCTTGGAGCCCAGTTAGTAAGCCTGACAGCCAAACCAGATAAAAGTGTGGTACTGAGCTCTAAGAAGTAGTTGGGTTTTGAGTTAAAGTGGTAGCGGACAGCTTTCGTTATTTGTTTTTAAGTCCCTTCCGCTGCGAGTTCTCTTCGAGAACTCTTGCTCCAGGGACTTTTGCACAAAAAACGAAAGCCGTCCTTTAGGCCGCGTCCTTATGCTGGTCGGCACCTAATTAGTTTTTTGTTTGATGTACGAGTAGTTACGCAAGTTCTTTTAGTATGTTATTTTTCTCTTATACACTTGTGAGTATCCATATGCATGTTTGATATTAAAAACATCTGAATTACAGTAAAGTTTTATGTTTTATAGTATATAACATTGATGTAGTACTCCAAATGGTATAGTTTTGGAGTAGACAATCAATTTATTATTCTATATATAACACTTCACTTATTGTAATTTGATTTGTTAACATTATTCTATTGTAATTTGTCTCATAAATTTACTAGTTGTACATACCAGTTAGTTTACCTATAAAAGTCTTCTATCTAATTAATGTTGTTATTTAAACAAGCCTTAGCTTATTTGTTTTGTTTGTACTGTGTGTCCTTAAGTAATTTAACTCTATTTATAGCTCAAAGTAAAGACTGAACTGAGTTCTAGTGTTATTAACAGATATGTTTAATTTAAAAGTGAAATTTTTAATAGTATATACCTATAAGTAATTCGAATACTAAAGAGTAACACAACAGTTTTATGTTGTAGTTTACTTTATCAGTATCATTCTATTTCAATTCGAAAAGTTATATTAATTCAAGTTACCAAGTCTCATAAACAGCAAATAAATTCTTAGTTTAGTGTTTAATTATACTTTAGACCAGCTTTTTTCATGTTTTACCCCTTATTGGAAAATAATTACTTAACTAATCCCAATTTACACTACTTAAGTGCCGGATACTCTATGAATCAGTTCCTGTATCATTTGTTTGAGTTACACTAGTAGATTACTTACTGAGATTTAAGCGTCGTTAGGCTTCAAAGAGAAAAACAATGGTTAAACTAAGCTAAAATTTTTAATTTACATAAGTAAGTATTTACGTCTTAAATTGTATAACTAATGTCTGGACATCTTTTAAATTAGACACTTACAAAATACCGTTTATGTCCACAATTTTTCAGGTAATTTTGTAATATTTTTTATTTTTGCATATTTACAATTATTACGTCATGACCCTGTAGTCTCATACAGTATAAACTTAGTAATTTTTATTCACACTTTAGTTGTATATGGATATCATCTTTTGGATTATAAATTATTAAATTTGTTTCAAGTAAGACTAATTGTATGTACATAATAAGTATTGGATAAGGTGTATCTTAATTAAACTAACAGATACAAACATATATGGCAATTAGATCTTAAATATTTTACTGTTGCGTATGAAGGATTCTAATTTTTAAACTACAATCAAATCTTAATATTTAATTATCATATTGTTGCGCTGGTTTATGTGATTGTTTCTAGTTTCATATCACAGACAACATGTATATTTAACTATAAATTTAAAAGATTAAACAGTTTTTTCAAGTAAATCAAGTAAAATTTTCAATAATAAACGTCTTAAATTGTCCACACAAAGTTCTACAAATTGTATGCATTATCATAGTAACGAAAGGTTTTATTTTGTCTATTTAATTTTGGTGTTTATTTTCGACTCACTATTCAATATTACAACATTTGAATTAAAAGTAAAGTTTTATGTTTTATAGTATGTATCCTGTGTTTTGCGTACTACAAATGATACAGTTTTGTAGTAGACAACTCTGGTATTATTCTAGAAATAACAATTCAGCTTACTTTTTAGTTATGTTTATCAGTATCATTGTATTGTAACTCAACTAATTATGTTACTACATAATATTCAAAACTAAGTGTGTCTCGTAAATAAATTATCAGTTAAGTATTCAATCATATCTTAGGTTTTTTGCTTATAAAGGTCAATTAAAAGTTATTTATGGCATCACTCTAGTTTAATCACAGTTAGACATAACAATTTATAATACTTGTTAACATTGAATTGTATATTATTAATTGAATTATATGGGTTTATTAGAAAGTAAAGACTTTAGATTGTATTGGATTTATTGATCTAAGCAAATAAAGTATTGTGCAAGTTGAACTAATCACAATCTTAAAATTATAAGACTAAAAGCTAAATAGTATTGTTTTATTCATGAAAAATGTTAACGCACTTGTTCTAACAATTCTGATTTTTTATCGTTTACTTAAAGTTTTTGGTTCTTTTTTTGCACAAAATTTTGTGGCCGAAAAGATCGAGACATTAGTTTTTGAGTATAGGCAAGTTAAAAAAATAGTTAAATGTTCATTTTTATTGAATTTTGATGCTTGAAAATTTGCATAAACTTTCATGTTTACAGTTCAGTCTAGTTTCCAGATAAAGCTTGGTTCTATCTATTAGTTAAACTTAATGTTGTTAATATAAATGCAATTGTCTCGAAATTTTTTTGGAGTTGAATATTTAAACTAATGGAAGTTTACAAAAACAAACCTAAAAATTATAAATAAATCAAAAACTTGTTGAAGTATTGTGTTAAAATAATCAACTTGTTTGTGTTTTGTTTGTTGAATAAATAAAGTAAAAGTGTTTGTATATTTCAATAAATATATTTGTTCGTTGACCTCGAATGTAACTAGTTCTTTAAAAGTTTATTAAAGATTTTTTTAGTTTGCCTAACAGTTTCATTAGTGTTTTGATATATTTTGGAAACTTAAGCTAAACCTTAGTGTGTGGATAAACATTTTTTCTCACATTTATTACTAAAGGTTTTATTTAATATATATTTGTTTATACAAATTCTATTTTTTATGAACATAGTTTGAATATTAGTATCTGCTAATTGTTTCTAACTCACAACATGCAAACAGATACAAGTTTGAAAGGTATTTGAAACAACAAAGGAGCTAAACTAAAACAAACTAAGATTTTAAACTTAATAGTACTTAATAAAAACTCAATAAAATGCACTTACAAATAAAAACGTATACTTTTCATACCAGCTCTTGGTACAAGATAAGCATAACTAACAAAACCAAGTACAAAAACCCGTAACGAAGACCAAATGATATCAAGGACAGAAATAAAAGTTTTATAAACGTATTAGCTATGTATAAATCACTAAGTCTTTCGAATAACTACCACGATCAAAACGTTTCCAACAACTAACAACAATTCGACTGAAGTTAAAAAAACGAAACCTCCAATTTAGAAAGCTTTCTGTCTGACAAAGATTAAGTAGAAATAACTATAAAAGTTTATTAAAAACTTTAAAATTAAAGGTTTTAAAAGGATATTTATCGGATTCTGCTATTTTAATAAACTATGCAGTTTTCACCAAAATTTGTATAAGTAATATGCTTAAATTTAGAAATAATTGAACACTTAAAACCAGAAACGTAAACAATTTTTTACGTGATTTAAAAAAATAATTCAAACAAAACTTGTATCTATTGTATGAAAAAACTATGAAAAACTTTAAATATTTACTTATAAACAAATAAAAAAAATGTCAACAATATACAGTTTTAAAGTTTCAAATATTATATATTCTCTATTTTTATAAGTGACGTAAGACTGCTTTTGAAACTGTACATAAAATTGATAATAAACATAAAATGTGTATCAATAAAGTAAACACTTTGATAAAGATGTAAATTTATAAAATTTCAAATCCAAAATATTATTTATCACTTCTTTTTACTATTTTTTCCTTTTGATCCTGTATTTTTATGTTTTCTTTGTAAAACTTGCAGTATTTTTAGTTTATTTAACAATAAATTTTTATGCTGTTTTACTAAGCTGAAAAAGCAATTACAAACAAATATAACTAGTAATGGAATACAAGTTTTGACAAGACAATATTGAATTTTCTAAACATATTACATCTTCAAAGACAGTAAACTGTTGTTTAACGCAAACATTTTTAAAAGTAAAACATTAGAAAATGTAGTAAGTAGGCTTAATTTCAATTAAAATTTTAAACACTGTTTTTACTATTCATAAAATGTTTATATACAAATTAACTTGTTTATTTGTTAAACTTTAATGAACATTAAAACTTGTTGTAAGAATAGTTTAAATATGTTATTTTTAGTTTATTTGTTTAAAAACTGATTCTTCTGAAAAACTAGTTTTACATTTATCTCTAAAACACTAGTAACACATTTTCCAGATCTCTGAAGTTAAACGAATACATTTCGTCAAGTTTAAAACTAGAAATAACGATGCAAGAAAGAAAGTACTTTGATTTTCCACCAAAAGTATTGTATGAAAACAGACATTGCAACCAAGATGATTACAGTGTTTTAGTTTGTGGAGGATTTAATGCTGATTCTAGGAAAATGGTAAATAGTGTTTATAAACTAGATGGTCGTGAACTAAAATGTGAAAAGTTTACTTCAATGCCAAAGGAACTTCATAATTTTAAAACTGCTGTTATTAGCTCAGATTTATATGTTGTTGGTAGATTTTCACCAGCTGGTTACTATGATAGTTATGTTAGAAAGTTTTGTAATAAAACTAAAACTTGGTCGTGCAAAACAAAACTAACTCTAAATCAAAGATGTTTATGTGTTTGTTTTTTCAAAAGCAACTTTTACGTAGTTTATCAAAATTGTACATTCTTTGTTTATAACTTTAAAAGTGACAAATGGTATCAATTAGCTACAACAAAGAAATATAGACATGGTGCACTTTCTACAGTTTTTGAAGGCAAAATTATTGTTACTGGAGGTGAAAAATACGGTAATGAATTAAAATCGTCTGAAGCATATGATTATTATGAAAATAAATGGACTTATTTAGCTGATATGATCAAATGTAGAAGTAACCATGCTTCAGTTAGCATGGGTAATAAGTTGTTTGTTATTGGTGGATATTATACTTTAGGTTGTGAAGTTTTTGACAGTTCTACAAGAAAATTTACTCATATTAATTCGGCTAAATCACAGTATATGCATGAAAGTGAAGCAGTTTGTGTTGGTGATAAAATTTTTGTTTTTTCTAAGCCAAACACTACAATAAAAACAAAATTTTTTATTTATGATGTTCTTAATGGTAGCTGGTCAGAAAAGAAAATTGAAATTATAAATAATTTGGTTCGTTCAAGTTATATTAAATATAATTTATAATACTTATTAATAAAAAATTCTAAGTTTCATGAATTAAAAATTCGTTTTGTTTTGTAATGGTTATGGTCAGACTTCGTTTAATTTATAATGGTGCTATTATGTTTATTAATTTTGCATACAATTTTAACTAAGTTTAATAAAAAAATTATTCGCTCTATTGTTTATTAATTTTATATATTTCGAAATAATAAAAAAGGAGTGATATTAAAATGAGATAAATGTATTAGGAGACTGACAAATTTTTACAAACAATTTAAATTCATGCTTGAAAATATCCAAATATTGTTATTAAATAAATTATTTAGAACAAAACACTTAAAACTTATTGCTCGATAAAAATGATCAATTTAGCGTTATGTTTAAGTAATTGTTGTAATAAAAAATAGTAAGACGTAACTTAATTTTAAATAAAAAAATAAAAAATTAAGTAATACTTTAGGGATCTAAGTATTCTGGCACAACAAAAACGACCGTTGTGTAAACTATATTAGATAAAAATAAAATATGATTAGAATAACATGTTTAATATATACATAGATTGAGTATATATATACAAAGATTTAGTTAATTTTTTTTTATGTATAGTTTTCAGTCCAAATAACATTATACTAGTTAAAACAAAATTTCAAAACAGTAAACATGGTTTTAAATTTTAATGAGCGCTACAAATGTTTACATGTTCAGAATATTGGTTTTAATATTATACAAAGGCGTTCAAAAATATATTTAATAGTTGAAAGTTGTATTTTATGTTAAGTTTAAGTATAAATTACTTTTCAAGCTTATTCTCTTACATTAATCATGCGTAAGTAGCAACATATATTTTTTAATAGCACAAAGTTAGTTAGTATTTAGTTTTAAACAAATTAATCGTATAATCTCGACAACAACTATTTTTTCTTATTTTATAATAGCAACTTTAATAACTATACTACTTTTTTAAAATTTAGAGAGTGGTAAGTTTGAACGTATTTAATTCTTTTATAAAACAAAACAAGACAATAAATTAACAAAAACTTTGTACCAAATAAAAACGATTATAAAACATTTTTTTTAACATTTAGAATACTTTACCCTACTATAATCGTTCAAGTTTTTCTAGATCCTTAATATCAACATCACACCAACGATTGTAATACGTTGTATATATATATATATATATTGTTTTGTTCATCCTCATAGAGAACATTATAATATTATAAGCAATACTAACAGCTTCAATAGTAAAAATATAAAAGTCTTTTGATTGGAATAAAGTAAATTTTCTAGTATAACTATATAAAAGTTCCGAATCTGAAGTGTTATATCTTGGAGTAATAAACAGTTTATCACCCATACTAACTGAACGATGAACGTCTTTTTCTTGAATCATATAAGAAAACAAGTCCATTTGTTTTATAATAATCATATGCTTAAACTGATTTACGCCAACAGGAAATGTGTTCACCTCCGGCAACAATAATTTTGCCTCTAAAAACTGTACAAGCTTCTTTAAATCTAATTAAATTCATTTTAGATAACTGGTTCCAATTTATATATTTAATTGTAAACATTTTTGTATTTTAGTAGTGATCTACTGAATCCAAGATTTGAAGTATTAAAAAAAAAGTAATTTTGACAAAAAACCTACAAAAATTAGAAAACTGTTTAATTTAAAAAAATCGATCAATAATAAATAAGTTATAATAAGTTTTTTTTTGTTCTATATGTAGGAGAAAGCTTTAATAAAACAATTTTTAATTGTCATGCAAGGTGAGATAAGCACAGAAAATGCAAAAGTTTTCAATCGATAATAATTTCTAAAATGCTTATAATTCTTTAAACATATATTAAAGGACTTTTTATTTACCTTTAAGTTGTTTTTAGATATTTAAAATTGTTATTATCAAAGGACTGAGTACCTTAAGTTTAAGTTTGTTATTTACAAAGCTTTAAACATGATAATTGCTACATTGTATTGATCATTAAAGCAAACTTTTCATTAAAAACAAAAAGGGTATTTATATTTAAAGTATGCATTTTAGGTAGTTTTTTACTCAGCTTTACTTATATATTTAATAGAAAATATTTCTTAAATTATAATTAACGGTTAGTTTCTTTTTGACTTTTATAGTAACAACAAACACTGTTAACGTAGAGAACATGTTAATCTTTACAGTTAGACTCAAATTTTACCCGTGTTGCATACATTTAATGCTTGACTATTAGTTTTTAATATCTTGTTACTTCAAGATAAAGTAAAAATTTTAACTTAAATTTTAATTCTGCGAATTGCATACACAGTTACAGTAGAACCTTTATAAATACTTATAAAATAATTCGATAAAATAAAATTTAATTCATCAGTGTGCTAATATAGTTAAAGAAATAAAATTAACACGTGTGGTTTGTAGGTTTACACTTTCAACAGTCATTTTATCCAACTACTAATATTTCGTATATCTATATATATAATACAAACAAGACAGTGTCTTCACAAAAACCAACAAATAACAAAAATACAAGACCATAAAAAACGTTAATAAATAAATCAGAACGATCTAAGACTGTTAACGTGTAGAATGCTTAAAACAACTAAACTAAGACAAGTTATCTAGAACTTCTACAACACGATGAAACAATCATTGTTAGATCATTATTTTAGCTTTGTAGATTAATACTCTTGTGTTGTCAATTCTTATATAAAACAATACAATAGTATAATCAATAAAAAACAGCTTGAACAAAAGAATGGTAGATAAAGTTTAAATCAGCTGGAAACAATATCAATTTTCTAGAAAAAAATTCAAAAAATTAAACACTGAAATTAAAAAACCAAAGCCAAAACATTTATTACCCATAATAACTGAAGCATGATAATATCTTTATTTCTTCATATCTGTTAATTTGTCCACTTGTTTTCAAAATAACCTAATGGTTCTACTTATTGTGGTTTAAATTAATTAAATAAAATTTAATACATAATTCAAATAATAAAATTTGGAAAAAAAAAGGTTAAGCTTTTAATATCAGCTATATGCCAAAGTTACGAGAAATGGATTATATCATAAATCAAGCGGTCGTGAATAATATAGGTTACAACGGCTTTACTTTTAAATACAAGTTGTAATTTAGTTATTAGTTTAAAGTTGTAATTTGCTTATTTTTTAATGTTTTAATAAAGTGTTTGGTGTTTTTTAAAGCAGAATTTTGTGCTGAAAACGATGGTGAAATTTTTTTTTGAAAAAAACAAGGTTTAAAAAAGTTAGAGCCAAAAGTTGAAAATTAGCTTAAAACTGTCAAAGCGAGAGAAGAGAGGCCTCGTGAATGTCACCAAGTGAATTTTTTGCACAAAGTTTTTATTTATTACGTAATTATACAAAAAATCTGTTTGCAGAAATTTCTAAAAAATTGCAATTCATTTTAGAAAAGTTTTCTTGGAAGTGCTAGGCCATCAAATTTTTACTTTAACTTTCTTTACATATGTATTTTTAGAGTTTACCTTTTATATGTTGCTTTAAGTAATAAAAAGTAATTAAAGTACAAGCACATACAATTCAAAAACAATGACATAGTATAAAAAAAAATCAATAAAATTTAAACTTGAACTGTTTATGCTTGAATAAAAAAGAAAACAAAACAAATCTACATTATCTGCATGTTGTCAAAGTTATTTAAATCAAGAGTCTTCTACTTTATTATGATATTCAAGGGTATTAATTATCTTTTTGTTCACAATTTCAAAGAAAAGTCATTACCTGTATGTTGTCAAAGTGGTTTAAATCTACAGTCTTCTACTTTATTGTGATAATCATGTTTTTTTTCTTTTTGTTCACAACTCCACAGAAAAGTGTTTACCTGTATTTTGAAAAACTGTCTTAAATCAAAAGACTTCTACTTTATTGTGGTAATCTTGTTTTTTTTTTTCTTTTTGTTCACAACTCCACAGAAAGGTGTTTACCTGTTTGTTGAAAAATTGTCTTTAATCAACAGTCTTCTAGTTTATTATGAAAATAATGTGTATTTTTATCTTTTTGTTCACAACTTTAAAGAAAAGTCTTTACCTTTATTTTGAAAAAATTTCATTTGTTTGATTCACTCTATATTCATAAACTCACTAAAAAGTCTTATGTTGAGCAGAAACAAAATGGGCATCTATATTTAGATGCTAGATCAATCATCTTTCTAATTCCTAATCAATACTGCTAACCATTTTGGTGAACCAAGTCAGTTCTTGGACTATTGCAGCTCTTAGTGAGGTTAGTTTCTTATTTAATTAAGATAGATAAATGTCATACAAGATTATTTTTCAAGGTTGCCAAGCACTTAATGTTTCAGTAACACTCAATTTTAAATACTTATAAATTACTTACTTGATTAATTTTTGTTTTTGTAAACATAAAGAATCATTAATATAATTTAGTGCTCAAACTCAATTGATATCAAGTAAAGTACATAATGCATTAACAGCTTTTGCTGCTTAGTTTCTAATTATATCTAAATTAAGTTGAATTTTACAAGGGTACAATTTTTGAATTAATTACTGGCAGCCTTGGTATTCATATTGTTATTAATTTTTTAAGTAAATGTTTTATTATTATGTTTTTATCCACTAATCAATTAAAGCAATAGTGTAAAATGTTTCTGTATAAGTGACATATTTCATTACATATAAACATATAAGAACACAAACAACATTTAGACAGCATGATCAACTGACTTATGTTTAGTTGGTGTTTTTGTATGTTTATATAACCAAGTTAGATAAAAGTCTGGTTTGTTTCAGTTAGTTATAGTGATTATAATTAAAAGTGGTAATAAAGTTCAATGTTTAAACATACTATAAGATTGATAATCATTAAGTAATTATTATAGTTGACAGAATTGTGATAAAAACTGTTACTAGCTGACAAAAACCAGACTGTTGTCTGACTATATATGGTGTTTATAAAAAGACAATGTTGTATAGACATGATAGACTTAGTTTTAAGGAATATTAATAATACTTCAAAATAGTCTTTGTCTGGAATTTTAATTGTGTGACATTATAAAATATTGTATCATAAGTATTTGTTTCATCTTCAACTTGATACTATGTGTAAGATTAAACCAAATGTTTTATGTTAGTTAATGAAATGCTATATAAAACAGATACTTATGATATAAAAAAATTCCTATGAAAGATTATTTAAACGATTAATAGTTAGATTTAGATATAATATACAAGCATGTTAGCTATATTTTTTGAACAAAAACTGTTCAAAACATGTTTAGAACTGTTAAATGTTTTAGAATTATGTAGTACAGTGTAATAATTGACAATGCTAAACTGTATAAGAGTCTGGTTTGTTACTTAGAGTGGTTGTAAAGTGCATTCAAAAGCAAATAAAAGAAAAAAATATTAACATTTAGAAACAATTGTTGATAATCCTTTAGTGTTTAACAGAGTTATGATAAATAAACTGTGACTAGCTGACAAAACCAGACTTTTATCTGACTACATATGATCGTTATATAGACATGTTAGACTTAGTTTTCTGGAATAACAATAATACTTCAAAATAGTCTTTGTCTGGAATTTCTATTGTGACATTATAAACTAACATAGGTGTTTATTTTATCTCAAACTTGATACTATGTATTGTGCAGCATTATTTTCAAGTGTTTTTTAGTAGTTTCATCATTCATACTATTAGATAGTGTCACAGTAAACACTCTAAGCAAAGAGTATTTTGATAATTAATAAAAGTTTGTTTTTTATACAGTATACAAGCATGTTAACTATTTTATTTAAATAAACTCTGTCAAAAACTGTTTAAAATATAAAATCACTAATATTCCTTTTGCATATTTTGTAACATTGTGTAGTAACTCAAGTGCAAGTGGTACTGTATTTTATTGGTTAAACAATATAGTTTTAGACAGTGATTGTTTAAATTTAAATATGTTAATAATTAGATAAGGTAAGTTAAGCCATATTTTAAGTGGATCGGCTGCAGTTGTAAGGCTTTGTATATGTTTTCATTCACAACATTATGAGGTGAAGTGATGATACAGCATAATATTAAAAAACATTACCAAAATAAAATGAAAAACAAGTTTTATTACTTCAATAAAAATTAAATCAATAAAAATTGTAATATATTAGCCAATCAGAAGCGACGTTATAACTGCAGCCGGACCTTAGAACTATTAAAGATGCAAGTAGTTAAGGAATTTTAAAATGAACAAAAATGATTTAACATCAGGTAGTAATTTACAATGCGTCAAAGTGATTTTTAATGTCTGTAAGGTACGCGATCTAAGAAATACGCACACACACATAAGGTACGCACTAAATTATTAAGGCCCCCCCACACAAAATTTCACATTAGGGGGAATTCCCTAAATCGAAAGTGGGCGTGAAAATTTTTGAGATTGATAAAAAAAATTATTTTAAAGGCATTTCGCCGGCGGAGCCGGCGAAAAATTTTTCACTTTTACTCCCAACCATTTTTTCTTAAAAACCTAATTACGCTTGGAGCCCAGTTAGTAAGCCTGACAGCCAAACCAGATAAAAGTGTGGTACTGAGCTCTAAGAAGTAGTTGGGTTTTGAGTTAAAGTGGTAGCGGACAGCTTTCGTTATTTGTTTTTAAGTCCCTTCCGCTGCGAGTTCTCTTCGAGAACTCTTGCTCCAGGGACTTTTGCACAAAAAACGAAAGCCGTCCTTTAGGCCGCGTCCTTATGCTGGTCGGCACCTAATTAGTTTTTTGTTTGATGTACGAGTAGTTACGCAAGTTCTTTTAGTATGTTATTTTTCTCTTATACACTTGTGAGTATCCATATGCATGTTTGATATTAAAAACATCTGAATTACAGTAAAGTTTTATGTTTTATAGTATATAACATTGATGTAGTACTCCAAATGGTATAGTTTTGGAGTAGACAATCAATTTATTATTCTATATATAACACTTCACTTATTGTAATTTGATTTGTTAACATTATTCTATTGTAATTTGTCTCATAAATTTACTAGTTGTACATACCAGTTAGTTTACCTATAAAAGTCTTCTATCTAATTAATGTTGTTATTTAAACAAGCCTTAGCTTATTTGTTTTGTTTGTACTGTGTGTCCTTAAGTAATTTAACTCTATTTATAGCTCAAAGTAAAGACTGAACTGAGTTCTAGTGTTATTAACAGATATGTTTAATTTAAAAGTGAAATTTTTAATAGTATATACCTATAAGTAATTCGAATACTAAAGAGTAACACAACAGTTTTATGTTGTAGTTTACTTTATCAGTATCATTCTATTTCAATTCGAAAAGTTATATTAATTCAAGTTACCAAGTCTCATAAACAGCAAATAAATTCTTAGTTTAGTGTTTAATTATACTTTAGACCAGCTTTTTTCATGTTTTACCCCTTATTGGAAAATAATTACTTAACTAATCCCAATTTACACTACTTAAGTGCCGGATACTCTATGAATCAGTTCCTGTATCATTTGTTTGAGTTACACTAGTAGATTACTTACTGAGATTTAAGCGTCGTTAGGCTTCAAAGAGAAAAACAATGGTTAAACTAAGCTAAAATTTTTAATTTACATAAGTAAGTATTTACGTCTTAAATTGTATAACTAATGTCTGGACATCTTTTAAATTAGACACTTACAAAATACCGTTTATGTCCACAATTTTTCAGGTAATTTTGTAATATTTTTTATTTTTGCATATTTACAATTATTACGTCATGACCCTGTAGTCTCATACAGTATAAACTTAGTAATTTTTATTCACACTTTAGTTGTATATGGATATCATCTTTTGGATTATAAATTATTAAATTTGTTTCAAGTAAGACTAATTGTATGTACATAATAAGTATTGGATAAGGTGTATCTTAATTAAACTAACAGATACAAACATATATGGCAATTAGATCTTAAATATTTTACTGTTGCGTATGAAGGATTCTAATTTTTAAACTACAATCAAATCTTAATATTTAATTATCATATTGTTGCGCTGGTTTATGTGATTGTTTCTAGTTTCATATCACAGACAACATGTATATTTAACTATAAATTTAAAAGATTAAACAGTTTTTTCAAGTAAATCAAGTAAAATTTTCAATAATAAACGTCTTAAATTGTCCACACAAAGTTCTACAAATTGTATGCATTATCATAGTAACGAAAGGTTTTATTTTGTCTATTTAATTTTGGTGTTTATTTTCGACTCACTATTCAATATTACAACATTTGAATTAAAAGTAAAGTTTTATGTTTTATAGTATGTATCCTGTGTTTTGCGTACTACAAATGATACAGTTTTGTAGTAGACAACTCTGGTATTATTCTAGAAATAACAATTCAGCTTACTTTTTAGTTATGTTTATCAGTATCATTGTATTGTAACTCAACTAATTATGTTACTACATAATATTCAAAACTAAGTGTGTCTCGTAAATAAATTATCAGTTAAGTATTCAATAATATCTTAGGTTTTTTGCTTATAAAGGTCAATTAAAAGTTATTTATGGCATCACTCTAGTTTAATCACAGTTAGACATAACAATTTATAATACTTGTTAACATTGAATTGTATATTATTAATTGAATTATATGGGTTTATTAGAAAGTAAAGACTTTAGATTGTATTGGATTTATTGATCTAAGCAAATAAAGTATTGTGCAAGTTGAACTAATCACAATCTTAAAATTATAAGACTAAAAGCTAAATAGTATTGTTTTATTCATGAAAAATGTTAACGCACTTGTTCTAACAATTCTGATTTTTTATCGTTTACTTAAAGTTTTTGGTTCTTTTTTTGCACAAAATTTTGTGGCCGAAAAGATCGAGACATTAGTTTTTGAGTATAGGCAAGTTAAAAAAATAGTTAAATGTTCATTTTTATTGAATTTTGATGCTTGAAAATTTGCATAAACTTTCATGTTTACAGTTCAGTCTAGTTTCCAGATAAAGCTTGGTTCTATCTATTAGTTAAACTTAATGTTGTTAATATAAATGCAATTGTCTCGAAATTTTTTTGGAGTTGAATATTTAAACTAATGGAAGTTTACAAAAACAAACCTAAAAATTATAAATAAATCAAAAACTTGTTGAAGTATTGTGTTAAAATAATCAACTTGTTTGTGTTTTGTTTGTTGAATAAATAAAGTAAAAGTGTTTGTATATTTCAATAAATATATTTGTTCGTTGACCTCGAATGTAACTAGTTCTTTAAAAGTTTATTAAAGATTTTTTTAGTTTGCCTAACAGTTTCATTAGTGTTTTGATATATTTTGGAAACTTAAGCTAAACCTTAGTGTGTGGATAAACATTTTTTCTCACATTTATTACTAAAGGTTTTATTTAATATATATTTGTTTATACAAATTCTATTTTTTATGAACATAGTTTGAATATTAGTATCTGCTAATTGTTTCTAACTCACAACATGCAAACAGATACAAGTTTGAAAGGTATTTGAAACAACAAAGGAGCTAAACTAAAACAAACTAAGATTTTAAACTTAATAGTACTTAATAAAAACTCAATAAAATGCACTTACAAATAAAAACGTATACTTTTCATACCAGCTCTTGGTACAAGATAAGCATAACTAACAAAACCAAGTACAAAAACCCGTAACGAAGACCAAATGATATCAAGGACAGAAATAAAAGTTTTATAAACGTATTAGCTATGTATAAATCACTAAGTCTTTCGAATAACTACCACGATCAAAACGTTTCCAACAACTAACAACAATTCGACTGAAGTTAAAAAAACGAAACCTCCAATTTAGAAAGCTTTCTGTCTGACAAAGATTAAGTAGAAATAACTATAAAAGTTTATTAAAAACTTTAAAATTAAAGGTTTTAAAAGGATATTTATCGGATTCTGCTATTTTAATAAACTATGCAGTTTTCACCAAAATTTGTATAAGTAATATGCTTAAATTTAGAAATAATTGAACACTTAAAACCAGAAACGTAAACAATTTTTTACGTGATTTAAAAAAATAATTCAAACAAAACTTGTATCTATTGTATGAAAAAACTATGAAAAACTTTAAATATTTACTTATAAACAAATAAAAAAAATGTCAACAATATACAGTTTTAAAGTTTCAAATATTATATATTCTCTATTTTTATAAGTGACGTAAGACTGCTTTTGAAACTGTACATAAAATTGATAATAAACATAAAATGTGTATCAATAAAGTAAACACTTTGATAAAGATGTAAATTTATAAAATTTCAAATCCAAAATATTATTTATCACTTCTTTTTACTATTTTTTCCTTTTGATCCTGTATTTTTATGTTTTCTTTGTAAAACTTGCAGTATTTTTAGTTTATTTAACAATAAATTTTTATGCTGTTTTACTAAGCTGAAAAAGCAATTACAAACAAATATAACTAGTAATGGAATACAAGTTTTGACAAGACAATATTGAATTTTCTAAACATATTACATCTTCAAAGACAGTAAACTGTTGTTTAACGCAAACATTTTTAAAAGTAAAACATTAGAAAATGTAGTAAGTAGGCTTAATTTCAATTAAAATTTTAAACACTGTTTTTACTATTCATAAAATGTTTATATACAAATTAACTTGTTTATTTGTTAAACTTTAATGAACATTAAAACTTGTTGTAAGAATAGTTTAAATATGTTATTTTTAGTTTATTTGTTTAAAAACTGATTCTTCTGAAAAACTAGTTTTACATTTATCTCTAAAACACTAGTAACACATTTTCCAGATCTCTGAAGTTAAACGAATACATTTCGTCAAGTTTAAAACTAGAAATAACGATGCAAGAAAGAAAGTACTTTGATTTTCCACCAAAAGTATTGTATGAAAACAGACATTGCAACCAAGATGATTACAGTGTTTTAGTTTGTGGAGGATTTAATGCTGATTCTAGGAAAATGGTAAATAGTGTTTATAAACTAGATGGTCGTGAACTAAAATGTGAAAAGTTTACTTCAATGCCAAAGGAACTTCATAATTTTAAAACTGCTGTTATTAGCTCAGATTTATATGTTGTTGGTAGATTTTCACCAGCTGGTTACTATGATAGTTATGTTAGAAAGTTTTGTAATAAAACTAAAACTTGGTCGTGCAAAACAAAACTAACTCTAAATCAAAGATGTTTATGTGTTTGTTTTTTCAAAAGCAACTTTTACGTAGTTTATCAAAATTGTACATTCTTTGTTTATAACTTTAAAAGTGACAAATGGTATCAATTAGCTACAACAAAGAAATATAGACATGGTGCACTTTCTACAGTTTTTGAAGGCAAAATTATTGTTACTGGAGGTGAAAAATACGGTAATGAATTAAAATCGTCTGAAGCATATGATTATTATGAAAATAAATGGACTTATTTAGCTGATATGATCAAATGTAGAAGTAACCATGCTTCAGTTAGCATGGGTAATAAGTTGTTTGTTATTGGTGGATATTATACTTTAGGTTGTGAAGTTTTTGACAGTTCTACAAGAAAATTTACTCATATTAATTCGGCTAAATCACAGTATATGCATGAAAGTGAAGCAGTTTGTGTTGGTGATAAAATTTTTGTTTTTTCTAAGCCAAACACTACAATAAAAACAAAATTTTTTATTTATGATGTTCTTAATGGTAGCTGGTCAGAAAAGAAAATTGAAATTATAAATAATTTGGTTCGTTCAAGTTATATTAAATATAATTTATAATACTTATTAATAAAAAATTCTAAGTTTCATGAATTAAAAATTCGTTTTGTTTTGTAATGGTTATGGTCAGACTTCGTTTAATTTATAATGGTGCTATTATGTTTATTAATTTTGCATACAATTTTAACTAAGTTTAATAAAAAAATTATTCGCTCTATTGTTTATTAATTTTATATATTTCGAAATAATAAAAAAGGAGTGATATTAAAATGAGATAAATGTATTAGGAGACTGACAAATTTTTACAAACAATTTAAATTCATGCTTGAAAATATCCAAATATTGTTATTAAATAAATTATTTAGAACAAAACACTTAAAACTTATTGCTCGATAAAAATGATCAATTTAGCGTTATGTTTAAGTAATTGTTGTAATAAAAAATAGTAAGACGTAACTTAATTTTAAATAAAAAAATAAAAAATTAAGTAATACTTTAGGGATCTAAGTATTCTGGCACAACAAAAACGACCGTTGTGTAAACTATATTAGATAAAAATAAAATATGATTAGAATAACATGTTTAATATATACATAGATTGAGTATATATATACAAAGATTTAGTTAATTTTTTTTTATGTATAGTTTTCAGTCCAAATAACATTATACTAGTTAAAACAAAATTTCAAAACAGTAAACATGGTTTTAAATTTTAATGAGCGCTACAAATGTTTACATGTTCAGAATATTGGTTTTAATATTATACAAAGGCGTTCAAAAATATATTTAATAGTTGAAAGTTGTATTTTATGTTAAGTTTAAGTATAAATTACTTTTCAAGCTTATTCTCTTACATTAATCATGCGTAAGTAGCAACATATATTTTTTAATAGCACAAAGTTAGTTAGTATTTAGTTTTAAACAAATTAATCGTATAATCTCGACAACAACTATTTTTTCTTATTTTATAATAGCAACTTTAATAACTATACTACTTTTTTAAAATTTAGAGAGTGGTAAAATTGAACGTATTTAATTCTTTTATAAAACAAAACAAGACAATAAATTAACAAAAACTTTGTACCAAATAAAAACGATTATAAAACATTTTTTTTAACATTTAGAATACTTTACCCTACTATAATCGTTCAAGTTTTTCTAGATCCTTAATATCAACATCACACCAACGATTGTAATACGTTGTATATATATATATATATATTGTTTTGTTCATCCTCATAGAGAACATTATAATATTATAAGCAATACTAACAGCTTCAATAGTAAAAATATAAAAGTCTTTTGATTGGAATAAAGTAAATTTTCTAGTATAACTATATAAAAGTTCCGAATCTGAAGTGTTATATCTTGGAGTAATAAACAGTTTATCACCCATACTAACTGAACGATGAACGTCTTTTTCTTGAATCATATAAGAAAACAAGTCCATTTGTTTTATAATAATCATATGCTTAAACTGATTTACGCCAACAGGAAATGTGTTCACCTCCGGCAACAATAATTTTGCCTCTAAAAACTGTACAAGCTTCTTTAAATCTAATTAAATTCATTTTAGATAACTGGTTCCAATTTATATATTTAATTGTAAACATTTTTGTATTTTAGTAGTGATCTACTGAATCCAAGATTTGAAGTATTAAAAAAAAAGTAATTTTGACAAAAAACCTACAAAAATTAGAAAACTGTTTAATTTAAAAAAATCGATCAATAATAAATAAGTTATAATAAGTTTTTTTTTGTTCTATATGTAGGAGAAAGCTTTAATAAAACAATTTTTAATTGTCATGCAAGGTGAGATAAGCACAGAAAATGCAAAAGTTTTCAATCGATAATAATTTCTAAAATGCTTATAATTCTTTAAACATATATTAAAGGACTTTTTATTTACCTTTAAGTTGTTTTTAGATATTTAAAATTGTTATTATCAAAGGACTGAGTACCTTAAGTTTAAGTTTGTTATTTACAAAGCTTTAAACATGATAATTGCTACATTGTATTGATCATTAAAGCAAACTTTTCATTAAAAACAAAAAGGGTATTTATATTTAAAGTATGCATTTTAGGTAGTTTTTTACTCAGCTTTACTTATATATTTAATAGAAAATATTTCTTAAATTATAATTAACGGTTAGTTTCTTTTTGACTTTTATAGTAACAACAAACACTGTTAACGTAGAGAACATGTTAATCTTTACAGTTAGACTCAAATTTTACCCGTGTTGCATACATTTAATGCTTGACTATTAGTTTTTAATATCTTGTTACTTCAAGATAAAGTAAAAATTTTAACTTAAATTTTAATTCTGCGAATTGCATACACAGTTACAGTAGAACCTTTATAAATACTTATAAAATAATTCGATAAAATAAAATTTAATTCATCAGTGTGCTAATATAGTTAAAGAAATAAAATTAACACGTGTGGTTTGTAGGTTTACACTTTCAACAGTCATTTTATCCAACTACTAATATTTCGTATATCTATATATATAATACAAACAAGACAGTGTCTTCACAAAAACCAACAAATAACAAAAATACAAGACCATAAAAAACGTTAATAAATAAATCAGAACGATCTAAGACTGTTAACGTGTAGAATGCTTAAAACAACTAAACTAAGACAAGTTATCTAGAACTTCTACAACACGATGAAACAATCATTGTTAGATCATTATTTTAGCTTTGTAGATTAATACTCTTGTGTTGTCAATTCTTATATAAAACAATACAATAGTATAATCAATAAAAAACAGCTTGAACAAAAGAATGGTAGATAAAGTTTAAATCAGCTGGAAACAATATCAATTTTCTAGAAAAAAATTCAAAAAATTAAACACTGAAATTAAAAAACCAAAGCCAAAACATTTATTACCCATAATAACTGAAGCATGATAATATCTTTATTTCTTCATATCTGTTAATTTGTCCACTTGTTTTCATAATAACCTAATGGTTCTACTTATTGTGGTTTAAATTAATAAAAAAAAAAATTAATACATAATTCAAATAATAAAATTTGAAAGTAAAAAGGTTAAGCTTTCAGCATCAGCTATATGCCACAGTTGCGAGAAATGGATTATATCGTAAATCTAGCGGTAGTGAACAATATAAGTTACAACGGCTTTACTTTTAAATAAAAATACAAGTTAAGAAAAAAGTTAAAATTTATAAAAACAATTTTCTTGTTAGTTTAAAAACTTATTAATTTGCATCTCACTCATTTACATTATATGTGAAAAGAGAGTTTGTTTTTTTATTTACTGTTAAATAAGTGTCTTATCCTGTACTTTGTTTATATGGACTTTGTAAATTATGTATTAAATGTTTTATTTGTTGTTTTTTTCATAGATATGAAAGTATTTTAGAATTAAAGGTGTATAAATTTAACAGAAGTGTATAAAAACGTGGTACAAAGTTTTTTTTTAATTTAGATACAGAATAGATATACAAAATAAATAGACAAAAACATAGTAAATAACAAAGTTTTGAGAACACAACAAATGGTTGAAAATTAGTTCAAAATTAGAAAAATATTATTTCGTCAACATGAAGCGTACTTAACACAACCGACATCATCTTCTAGATCTACAACATCTATATCAAAGCAACGATCATTGATAAAGTCGTAAATATATATTCTTGTTTTTCTATCTTTCATAGAAAATATTAGAATGTTATAACCAATACTAACAGCTTGCACACAACAAGAATAAATATTTGGACCAAACAAAGTAAAACATCTGAAAAAAATGTCAAAAACCTCTCAGCTCCTTACATTGTGTCCACCAATAACAAACAGTTTATTTTCCATGCTAACTGATGCATGACCAAATCTTTCTTCAATCATATCCGGTAAACTCGTCCATTTATTTTCATGATAGTCGTATGCTTCTACTGATTTTAATATCTGATCAGAGTTGTAACCTCCACATACAATAATGTTTCCTTCAAAAATTGTACAAGCTGCAAAACATCTGTTTTCTCTTGTTCCAGCTAAATGAGCCCATTTGTCATTTTTTCAAATTGTAAGCATAACATAAACCAGCTTCGTTAATTACATATAAGTTTTCCTTAAAGGAGGAAACACAAAAATATTTAAAAAATACTAATTAGAAAAATGCTTAAAACTGTAAGTTTATTGTATTTATTAAATTAACAATATATTTTTTGTTTTATATTTTATTTTTAATGCTTGCTTAGCCTCATCTTTTTAAGAACTTTTAAAATTATACTCGCTGATGGTTGGTTAAACAATTAGTGCCTCAGTGTACCGTAAACTTCAATAGTTAAAAACTGTTTTTACTAAAATAATTTTAAACACATGATTAACTAAAAATAACGAAAATGCACAACACAAAAGTAAGCTATTTAAAGAAAAGTCGCATGAGCATGCACACACATCACACAAATATTTTTCTAATACAATGAAAGACAAACTCAATCTCAAGTTGGCAAGAAAAAAGTAACAAAAAAAAACCTGATATACACATAAACTATTTTTATTAAAAAAAGCTCACATTTATATACAACTTGAATGGAAACTATTTTTTTAAGAAATAATCTTGAAAAGTTGCGAAACTGTATTTACTCAAATGCATTATAAGAAAACAGCCTATATAGTTGGTATATTTGCTACTCCTCGTTTAGTTAAGTTCGCACGTTTAATAACGAGCTTTTTCTGTTAACACAAAGTGCGAATATTCGCTAGAGGTGACTGTATATTATAAAGTTGATTCAGTACAGCAACGTATAAAACTTAACAGTTTTATTTAAAGTATACATAAATATTTCAAAATATGGACAAAACGCTAAACTTTTTTTCTAAACAATAAAGCTTTATTTCAAGCTATAATTTGTTTGTTAATTAATCAGTACTTATTGCGGAGTTTCAAACTTTTTTTTAACTGTTTTGCATTTTAAATTTATAAATAATTATTTTAAAGTTTTAAGAAAACCAGTAAAATAGTTTTAAAAAATGATAAAAAAAATGTTCAGAAATGAAAAGAACAATTCAAATTGGAGAGCACAAAATAAAAGAATCATACTAAACTACAACTAAGACTAAATACCTGAAAAGATTTATTGTAAAAAATGTCATCTTACATGTTAAAGTTGATTTTTTGCCTTACAGTTGTTTTTATGTATTTTAGTTTATAATATAGACAGTTCCATGTAACTTAATATTTAAAATACATTTTAACATTGTTCAAAGTTTTGTTGAAAACACATTTAAGAAATCAGATATTATCAAATTAAATACTTGTTTTTTGAGCGATGTTAAGATTTGAGCTGCTTTATTTTCATTAAAATTTAAAATAAATTAAAAAATAAAACTAAATTAAAGCATGTTTTAAATAAAAACTATTTTCGTGCAAATCTTTCTTTCGTATTTTGGATTTAAGTTGTGTTTTTCATGAAAAAAATGTAAGTTCATCATTAACTTATATCATTAGAGTTGATTTAAGCTTTTATAAGTGAACATAGAAAAACAAGTCTAATGTCTAACTAAGGGAAAGTCTACAGAGCCTAAGATCTTCTATACAGTGTGAGACGCACTTCTTGGACTACCGAAGGCGGATCAAACCGTGTACAAACTAGATTACGGTTTAATATTATTTAAGTATGTTGGAAACTTTTTCATAAGACCATTTATAAATATAGACAGTAGTTTCTAATGTACTTTTATTTATCGAATGCTATAAGCTTCTAGGTTAAAGTTAGATATCAGTAAATACATATCAGTAAGTAATATCAACTAAAACCAAAATATGATCAAAAAAAAGCTTAATAGTCAGATATTTATCATTTTTTTATTTCAATCATTTAAATTTAGTTTCTTATTTAAATTTATAAAAATATATCAAACTTTGAATTATATTTCTAATTTCAATATAAATTAAAAGTTAATTGCTGTTTTACATGTATACTTTAGTTTAATTGTAATTATAAACATTACTATAAAACATAGAAAATGTTTGATTTATTGTAGTGACAAGTATCTTACAACATAAAACAACTTTTATACTAATAACTAAATAAGTAAAAAATTGAAACAAAACATTATTTCTACTAACAGAAAAGATCATTTACTCAACTTTAATTTAAGTTGTACTTAATAAAACTCGAACTAAACAAATTTTTTAAAACTTTAATTTTCTTTTTTGACCAACTGGCACTACCAATATCGTAAAGGAAAACTTTGGTTCCCAATTCTTTGCAACATTTCCAAAATGTAACAATTTTACCACCCACACAAACAGCTCTACAGTTAGAACGCTTGAAATTTTTAACAAACGGAGGCTTAATAAGTGTAAACTTCCTGGAATAGCTGTCAAGTATTTCACAACTTGTGTTTTCATATCCACCAATAACAAACAATTTGTGACCCATGCTAACTGAGACATGACAATACCTTCTTTCAATCATATCAAATAAATAAATCCATTTATTTTCATAATAGTCATATGCTTCAACTTATTTTGATAAGTAATTGTAACTGCATCTCATATTTCTACCTCCAGTAACAACAATTTTGCCTTCAAAAACTGTACAAGCTGCATCATATCTAGTTTCTTTTGTGTCAGCTAGTTGGGTCCATCTGTATTTTATCAAATTGTAAACAAAAAACCACTTATCTCCATAAACTACATATAAGTTATTTTTGAAGGAACAAGTACAGAAAAAATGATCATTTAGACGTAATTTCGTTTCATCTAACCAAGTTTGAGTTTTATTACAAAATATTTTAACTGATCTATCAAAGCAATAATTTTGCAAATATCCACCAAAATAAACAGTTCTGAATTAATAACAGCTGTTTGACAATCATACAGTTCCTTTGGCATAGACGTAAAATTTTTACATTTTAATTTACGTCCATCTAGTTTATAAACACTTTTAACAGCTTTGTAGTTTTCAGTCATTCCTCCACAAACTATAATGCTGAAATCATTTTGGTTGCAATATCTATTTTCATACAAAACGTTTGGTGGGAAATCAAAACCTTTTCTTTCCTGCACTGTTGATATTGAGTTTGAACTTGACAAAAACGACTCCATTTAGTTTCAGAGAAATTTAAAAGATTACTATGTGTTTAGTAATAGATAACTATATAACAAATATATTTAAAAAGGTTTATTGACAATTTACAATGCTATAATAAAAAATGAATAAAATATATTTGATTTACACAATAGTATTTTAAAAATAACGAAAATACTTTTTACTTTGAGGTTAATCTTAAAATTGATATAATACTACAACTTTAAGTTATTTTATTATTAAAAGAATGAGCTACTTAAACAACGTCTAAACAACTTTGTCTAAAATGGGATATGCGTAAAAAATGTTAATTTATATCTTAATGTTTTTGAAAAAAATTTTTTTATGTTTTGTTTAGTTTTCTATTAAATTATTTAAATGTACGAAACCTACAATTAGACAAAATATAAAATTAAACAAATAGCACACCTAAAATTAAAAGTAAATAAATTTGAGAACTAACAATAATGAAATTTATATTAATTAAATTATAGTTTGTTGATCAAAAAGATTCTATAAACTTTACTATTTTGGTTACATTTTTTATGTTGTTTTCGTTTAATACTTAAAAATTTTTTAAAAGTATTTTTTTTGTTATACCTTCAAAACTTTATACAAGATAGATACAAAGAAAAATGTATCTACTTTAAGTACTGAAATTACTAGACTACTAAAAACTACTTAAGCCATATTAATATATTTTGCTTTTAAAATTTTTAAACATTTTTTTTTGAAATAATATTTTTGTTAGTCTAAAACTCTTTTCTCTTCAAGTTTGAATTTTTAAATGATGCATAAATTAATATACTAATTATGTAGATTAGAATTTGCTTTACTTTTTAATTGTATCATAAACCATACAATTAAACATATAAAACATTATTTTCACTTTTTTTTTCATATATACTGAAGTTTTTGATTAACTACAACTACTAACTTATGAGTAGATCAACAGACTAGCTATTTATAAATTTATTTAAATTTTAAATTTTAGTTAATAAGAACAATTATTAATGACATTATAAACTAAACATACTCTTTTAAAAGTTTTAACTAATAAAATTTATTTTATTTTTAAACTCTGAGAATAAAAACTCAATAAACTTACATTACATGTTTTAAATGAAATTTTAAAGTATTTTTAAATAGTTTTAATATATGTTTACTTATTGGTAGTTATGATGCTATAAATAATTTAAAGCAATTTAGTTTGTAAAAAGAAAAGCTAAAGCATAGACTTATTTAAAATTGTCATTTTCGTTGTTGTAAATGTATTTCGTTAAACAATAAATTTTTTATTTAGATAAAACTGTTTTTTAACTGAAAATTTTATCTCATTAAAGTAACTTTTTTAATGTAGTAAAACAAGTTTATAAGATTTATAAGATGCACCAAAGATAACAGTAGTCAATTAATAAAAATAGATTATAAAACTTAAAACAAAGAATAATTTTGTAATGTTAAGTTTTGCGTTTGAAATATTTATGATATCTAAAAGAGTCGTATAAGTATAGTTAATACTAAATTCTATGATTAAGTTAAAATTTTATCTTATTTTTATAAAAATATTTAACTCAAGAGGTAAAATATAACTGTTTTTATCATTAACTAAACAATTGTATGATAAAATTAGTTAAGTTGTAAAAACAAGTAAAATATAAAGTTAAAACGAAATTTTAAATATTAAAACTAGACATTTACAAGAAATTAAACTTATAAATATAAAAGTTGGCAAAACATTTAGTAGATTAGTTAAATATATTATTTATTTTGAAATAAAGTTTCAACTTACCCTGTTTGTTTTATATAGAACACTTTTAACAACAAAATACTTTTATATGATATATATTTGTCTAAATAAACAAAAAGTTTTATATAGTTTAAACATTTGAAGTTTTGAACACTTTTTGTTTTGTATTCTTATACTTCTTTGAAGACTAAAAAAACATAAAATATTCACATTAAACCCCGATTTTGAAAAGTATCAAAACTGAAATATAAAGATATATGTAAAATAAATTAAATTGAAATGTGAATTAATAAGTATTGAAATTCATTATAAATCTTAATATTTAACAAAAGTGTTTTCTTCACATAACACCTAAATAACAATATATTTTAGTAGTATAAATTAAGGTAAACTTAATATATTTAGTTTTAAAGTTTTTGTACTGTTTAAAAAGTTAAACAAAGTTTAACTTTAAAAAGTGTAGCTAAATTAGCTGCACAACAATAAAAAATATTAGAAACAATTTTAAATATATAATTAACTTTACTGAACACATCTTCAAAACAACTTAGATATTGTATTATCAGAACATCATTCTATAATACAAAAACACCTTGTTTTAATTGTTAGTTGTTCAAAACTTGTGCTTGAAAAATATTTTTCACAGTTGTTAAAATTATTTGTAACTTTGTTATGTTCAACTATCTAAGTTATACTAAATACTGCTAACTTTTAGTTAATAATTATATTTAAGTTAAAGTCATACTTATATTTGTCAAACAAAGATGGCACAAATGTTTAAAATGTACTGATGATTTATAAAAAGTATAACTTCTAATATTAATTGTTAATAGTTCTAAAATTTTACTTTAGATACAAATCAATGTTCTTGGTAGCTTTTTAAATGATAAAGTTGCTATTCTTTATATAAGTATATTAAATGTAAAATGTTTGTTAACTTTAAAAGCTGTGCAACGACTGCTTAAAGTTAGATTAACATTTACTATCACAGGACTGCATACATCTTTAGTATAAGTTAACAACTATAAAGTGCCCTAACTAATAATTTCTATATTGTTTAGATCATTAATGAAAACTTTTAATCAAAACCAATCAGTGTTCATACTTTGAGTGTTACTATATATTAATTTTAAACTTTTATTCAGTTTTACTTATATCTATAATTTAGAAAAAGTTAGTAAATTATAATAAACTGTTAGATCGTTTTTGGCTCATTTAGAAACAACAAACACTACTACTAATATAATTTACTAATTTTTGTAATAGTATAATCAAATTTCTATCTTATGTGATTAATTTTAAAATTTTGCTTGGTTTTTAACCATTGAAACCTCTACCAACGTTAAATGTATTGTAATTTAGGGATATACAATTTTAACACAAATTTTATTTTTATGAAATGCAAAATTATTCAAGGAAAAACATCCAAAGTTTGGTAATTGTAATTAAATAGCTTTCATTTTAATTTAAATGACTAATTTAAGCATTGAGTATATCACCAAGTTAACTTAGCTAATTTCATACAGTGCAAAATTAAGATTACTTAAATACAAATCAACAACTACTAACACGCAATGTATATTTTTAACATAATTTTTTACTAAATAATAACATTCCCTGTAAAGACAAAACGCAAACAAGAGACTGTCTTCACAAAAAATTAAGCAAAAACAAAAATTCTAAATTGTAAAACATAACAAAAATTATAAATAAATGAGAATAACTTAAGACTGTCAGTGCGTAGGGAACTTAACACAACTAAAATAAGACAAGTTTTTTAAGACTTCTACATCAAAATCACTCCAATGATCTTTGTCAACATCATAAATTGATACTATTGCTTTGCTTTCTCTCGTATAAAAAACAACAATATTATCGCCAATACTAAAAGCTCGAACAGAGGAACAAAAAATATCTTTTGAATATGATCGAAGTAAAGAAAATTTTTTAGAGAAACTACCAAAGATTTCTCTACTCGTAATAAATATCCACCAATAATAAACCGTTTATTACCCATACTAACTAAAACATGATGTCTTCTTCTTTCAATCATATCAGGTAATTAAGTCCATTTGTTTTCATAATAATCATATGCTTCTACTGATTTCAAACTATGGCAATATCTTTTACCTCCAGTAATAACAATTTTGCCTTCAAAAACTGCAAAAGCTGCATGATATCTAGTTTGTTTAACTTTAGCTAACTCCATAAAATTTTTATTTTTAAAATTGTAACAAGACAATCACTATTTCCATAGACTACATACAGATTATTTTTGAAAGAACAAACATTAAAATCATCATTTCGAACTAGTTTCGTTTTACACAGCCAAGTATCAGTTTTATTAGAAAACTTATAAACAGTATCATTTAAGTCTTGAAGTTCTGAATACCCACTTAATATAAATAAATTTGAGTTAATAACAGCAGTTCTAAAACTCGATAGTTTTTTTGGCATGCAAGTAATTTTTTTACGTTTTAGTTCGCGACCATCTAGTTTAAAAACACTGATTACTCTTTTCATAGTATCACCATTAAATCCTCCACAAGCTAAACTACTGAAATCATCTTGGTTGCAGTATCTATTTTCATACAAAACTTTTGGTGAAAAATTTAAACTTTTTCTTCCTAATATTGCTACTTCTGGTGTTGAGCATGACTCTAACGACTTCAACAACTTCTAATTTTTGAAACATTCTAAAGTGATCTTCAACAAATCAATGAAAAACTTGTGTCCTACAAAAATACTTTCTAAATGTTTTATTAGGTTGTTTTAAGTTTGAAACTCAAAGCACTCGCCTTATTTTATTCTAGTCTATTAATAGTCTATAATAAAAGTGGTCGGCAAGGTGTACACTGGTGCACACTAGTGTACATGAAATTTTTTTCAGGGTGCACAAGACTTTTGGGGTGCATGAAACTTGTTTAGGGGTACATGATTTTTTTTTTTTCACGCAAAATCTAAATGAAAGTTTTTTTTAATTTTTATACATTTAAGACATACTCAACCTTGATATCTAGTTCACCATTTTGTTGTTAATAAAACAACCATTTTTGTACTCTCCTAGTTTTATTCTGTTACATTATGTAAAAACTCTTCCACCCTTAGCCGCCCTAAGAAAAATCGAAGTAAGCAGATCTCGTAGATTCTTATACAAAATAAAACTGTCAGTATTCTATTAATGTTCAGTTTTATTAACTATTAAGTTTAAAAGCGTTTTGCTATATTAAAATTAACTTATTATTCAGCTTAATCAACTGATATTTGACAAAAAATTAGTTAGCCGAAAAAAAATCAATTATGTGTTACTTTTAATAAAACGAAAATATAGGAAGGGTCAATAAAATCAGTGCTTTCACATACTTAGCTCTCTAAGAATAATTAAGTCTAGTTTTAAATCATGAAATATTAAATTAATCTAGTTAGTATTTTAGACCTGGGTGATACAAGTAAAATATTGCGGTAAAAATTAGATCATTGTTATTAAAAGTTTATTTGAAATAGATAGGGTAAACTGGTAAATTTAAACTTAGCGTGTAAAAATTAACTGGGTTTTACCGAATTATTAGGAAAAAAAAAAACAATTAAAAGTGTTTACACACTCTTAAACACTAGTGGCGCAAAAGAGTGCAAATTGAGGTGCACAGAAATTTAATTTTGTGATATAGGGTTCACAGATTCGAAGTAGCGTGCCGACCACTGGTCTATATTTTCAAGGCAATTTTTAAAACAAATCTATTTTTTCTGTTCTATGTTTTTAATATTAGAGTATCGTTTTACTAAACAGATTTTAAAGTTATTAATTATTTAGTTTTAACTACAGAATTAAACAATATACAATTGTGAATTTGTTTTTGTAAACTATTACAAATTCTGTTGAATTAAATTTATAATTTCTTGCAAACAGTAAAAAATAAAAAATGACTGAAAGATTTAAATATTCTTTTTTTACTTATTTGAGAAATTATTAGTTGGTTAAAAAATACTGGATAGTTATTTGATTAGTGTAATTAAAATATTTTCAAATTATACATAAATAAATACGCTTTTTGTTAACCTACAAATAAGTTATTTCTGATTTTAATTTAATTTTGAATGAAATTGATAACATTTTCAATCTAATATTTGTAGTGCTTTTACGTTGTTTTAAACTAATTAATAACCTTTTTTCAAAAAGAGTCATAAACATATATTAACAACAGAAGCTATAAAAATTTTTTTGCTAGTATTATATATAAACTGTTAATGCTTATATCATACCAGAACTAATTATTTTTGTTACAGAGTTGTTTTTAAGAAATAGTTGAGCAGATTAACTTTGTGAAACATTGCATTTTTTATATAAACAGAATTTTTGTACTATTTTGTTTGAAAGTTTAAGCATTATTCTTTACAATAAAATTGATTTAAATAAATTTTAATCTTTCAAAAACATAAAGTTTATCATCGTAATTTACTTTCTTAAACCACAATAAGTATAAAACAAACAATCAAACATTATATTAGCATTTTAAATAAATAAAATAAAATGTTTTCAATGTTTTAATGTTTTCCAAAAATCATTTTAATTTTAAACAATTATCAAACTTACACTTGTCTGGTTTAATAATCTTTTTACGTTTAAAAATATGTAAATTTGTATGAATTTTCTTCAATTTAACTTTTTCAAAATAAAGTATTTTATAGCGATTAAATTCATTGGTTTTAAAATTAATTTTACATTTTAAGAATTTCTTACAGTTGTAGATTCTTATTGAATCAAAACGAATTATATATTGTATATTGAACATTCAAAAGTGTAGTCAAAGGACCAAGTGCATGGAAAAACGATTCGGTTATCGAGTCAAATACCTCTTTGATATAGTTTCACATCTTGTCCAGGAAATAGAAATTAAAAACAAAAAAAATACTTCATGTATAAAAATTAATTAAACATTCTCTAGTTTTCAAATTGTTATAATTAATGATAATAAATTATTAATAATTTTTTTTTAGAATGTTTAAATTAAACATATATATGTCAAACAACTTTTGAAAAATTCGTAAAATTTCTTGATGTAGAAGTTTTAAACAACTTGTCTCATTTTAGTTGTGTTAGTTATCCTACGCGTTAACAGAAATGAATTATCTTGATTTATTTATAATGTTTGTTATGTTTAATAGTCTTGAATTTTTGTAATTGCTTGGTTTTTGTAAAGACACGGTCTTGTTTGAATTTTGTTTCATTGAAACAATGTTATTATTCGGTGTAAAATGTCTAACATAAAAATGCTTAAAAAAAAAAAACGCTTATTATTAGTTGTTAGTTTTATATACTTAATTTTACTTCAGCACTATCAAATTTGGTTTACTAGCTTAGCAGTGAGTTTATCACTAAGATAATCTTAGTTAAAAGTATTAAAAATTGGAAAAGTCTTTTTCCGACTGTTTTCGCAATTGGTAAAAGTAAAATTTGTGTTAAATTTATTACTTTATCTCTAATTAAGAAGAAATTAAACGTTAGTCGAAGTTTTAAGACATAGAAACCTATCAAAATTTTAAAATAAAAAATGTGTATATATAGTAGTGTTTGTTGTTTCCAAAAACGATCTAACCGTTAGTTATAATTTATTTAAATATTTTATATTGTGTATGTAAGTAAGGCTGAGTAAAAATTTTTTAGGTAATAAAAATTCACATTATAATTATAAAGATTGACTTGTATTCAATAATAATATTTTATTTATGATCAATATAATGTAGGAAATATTATTTTAGGAAACTTTGAAATAAAAAGCTTTACTAAAAGGTACGCATTCCTGTGATAATAAAATGTTAACTATCTAAGTGTTATTTTTGTAATACCACCAGGTTACAATTTATTCAAAGGTATAAAAAAACATTTAAATAAGATGTATGTATAATTTGTAACAAAGTATACGTAATATAATTCAATAAATAAAAGAGTACAATAAAAAATACAAACATAGTTCTTAGATTTAACTTTGTTTTATATTGATTTGAAATTAATATTATTCTTATTCTATAATAATGTATGTAACCAAAGCAAAATTAAAAACCTAATCATGTAAAATTATAATTTTCTCACGATATTAGCAATGGTTGTTGTTACTTTGAAAGTCAAAAAAGACCAAATTGTTATTTCAAATGTTATTTTAATTATTCTAAATGTTTTTTTCTAGTAAAAGCTTAGTTTCATTCATCATTATTTTCATTTTTAAAATAAATATAAACAAATACAATAAAATATAGAAAAATTTTTATAAAGAAATCGAATCTTTTATCTGACAATTTATTTACAAAGGTCCGAATATAAAATAGATATTTCGTTTTTATAAACAAAAAAACTTATTAATTTTTATTAAATTTTAGTAAAAGGAGTTTAAGAAATCAGTTTTGATAATTAAAATTTTCTTTAATTTTGAAATACTATTTAACTTGTTGTACTTAATCCTAGCAATGTAAATGTTATCACGTAAAAAAAGTGTTTCGAATTAACTTCTATTTACCACACAATTCTGGTCATAATTAAATGCAGACTTTCTCAAGAACTTCTCAGAAAACAAATTTGGTTAGCAACAAGTACCATTACAAAAGATGTATATGTTCAAAATTTAAGTCTTTATAAGTCCCATTTAAAAATTGATTTGTAAAGTTTTTATACAATTAATTTTATTAGCAGACAAATCAATAATAATTTATGTAGTAAAACTAATTTTTAACTTTAAAGATTACAAATTGCTTTTTTTTTTTAATGGGACATACAAATTTTATTTTTTTTATTTAATTTATTTGATAATAAATACTTAAAGATACAGTTGTTTAGGATTTGAAAAATGACATACAAAGAATATTTTAGTTTTTATTTCGTTGAGATCAAAACATTATTATCCTTTACTAACTTATAAACGCAAAAACCTTTAAATTACGAACGGCTTTTATTTAAGAAAAGAGCTAACTAAGTATTATCATTTATTAAACGATTAACATTTTAACACTGTAAATGTTTTTTTATGCATAATAAGAATTTTAAGTTAAACTAATATGTTTAAGTACTTGCTTTCTATTATTTCTAAAAACACAACTTTGAAATGTTTTAAAACAATTTTTATATGATAAACAAAATGCGAAAACACAACAAAATAGTTCATTAATCTATATCGATATTAACATAAAAGTAGATTGCAAAAAAAATGAAGTTTTCATAAAAGTTAGTGTTTTTACTCAACTCTAATCCGAGTTGTATTTAATAAGACTTGAACCAGACAATTTGTTTACTATTTTGATCTTATTTACTGACCAGCGGTCTTTAATATGATCATAAGTAAATACTTTTGTTTCAGAGTAGTACCTCGGCTTAAAAAAGACTATAACTTTATTTCCAACACAAACAGCTTAAAAGTAACATGGTTCTATAGTTTTTAAATGAGCTGTATGGACACTTGTAAACTTCCTTGAAAAACTGTCAAATACTTCACAACTTGTGTTTCTATATCCATCAATAACAAACAACTTATTACCCATGCTAACTAAAGCATGAAATATTCTTTTTTCAATCATATCAGGAAAGTAAGTCCATTTATTTTCATGATGATCATATGCTTCAACAGAATTTAAATAATTTTGACTATTGTAATTGTTATAACCTCCTGTCACAACAATTTTGCCTTCAAAAACTGTACAAGCTGAATCATACCTTTTTTGTTTTGTATCAGCTAATTGGGTCCATTTGTCTCTTTTCAAATTGTAAACAATAAACATATCATTTCCATAAACTAAATATAAATTATTTTTGAAGGAACAAGTACAAAAACATGTACAATAAAATTGTAACTCTCTTACATTTTACCAAATTTACTTTTATTACAAAATTTTCTAACTGATCCATTAAAGTTATTATTTTGCAAATATCCACCAAAAACAAATAGTTCTGAGTTAATAATAGCTGTTTTACATGCATACAGTTCATTTGGCATGGACGTATAGTTTTTACATTTTAGGTCACGACTATCTAGTTTATAAACACTTTTTACAACTTTTTTATTTTCATTTCTTCCTCCACAAACTAAAACACTGAAAACATCTTGGTTGCAATATCTGTTTTCATACAAAACGTTTGGTGGAAAATCAAGACTTTTTCTTTCCTGCACTGTTGATGTTGAGTTTGAATTTGACAAAAACGACTCCATTTAGTTTCAGAGAAATCTCAAAGATTAATATGTGTTGTGTAACAGATAACTATAAACCTCAAACTTAAATAAAATTGTTGACAATTTACAATGCTATATTGAAAAATAAAGGTTATACAAGAGTACTTTAAGAAGAATAAAAATATTTTTATATTTTTAAGATAAAATTTACCATTGATATAAGATTTTAAGTTTAAACTATTTATAATTAGAAGAAGCAACTACTTCAACAACGTCTAAACTCTGTCAAAGATGGGATATTGGTATAAAATTAAAAAAAACTTATCGTATTTTGTCAAAAAACTTTTTGTAATCGTTTTATTAGTTTCCTGGTAAATTATTTAAAGTGTACGAAATCTACAATTTGACAAAATAAAAAATGTTACAACTATCACACAATAAATATAAAATTAATAAACAGACGTATAATTAAAATAACAATTAGTTAACTATACTATAGTTTGTTGATCAAAAGAAATTTTTTATAAGAATTTTTATATTTTGGTTGCATATTTTATGTTGTTTTAATCTTTCAAATTTGGCTTTTTTTTTAAAGCCTTGTTAGTTTAGTATTAAACCTTAAAATCTTTATACAATATTAATACAAAAGAAAACGTATCTACAACTTTACGTGCTAAGAATATATTTAAAACTTTTAAGAATTTTTTTGATTACTAATTCAGCTGAAATTACTAAATTACTAAAGAAATAATTAAGCCAAATTTATATATTTCACTATTGAAATTATTAATTTTTTAATAATTTTTGAGTTGGTTTGGTTCAAAACTTTTTATTTTTTAAGTTTTTTTTTTAATGATGCACAAGTTTTCATATTTAACAAAAATTTGTAGATTATAATTTACTATTTTAACTGTATCAAAAATCATATATTTAAACAAGTAAAAAATTTCTAACTTTTTTCCTGTATACAGAAATACTTGCTTAAGTACAACTACTGACTTAAGAGTAATATTTGATCAACAGACTAATTATTAATAAATAGTTTTAAATTTAAATTTATAGTTAATAACACCAATTATAAATCAAATGCTTTTTAAAATTTTATTTTATTTATTTAATGACAATTACGTTTGCTTTTTTGTTCATCATTAAAGTTTAAAAAAATCTAAGATATTAGATGAATAAGTCACTACCTACAAAATAAAGTTTCAAATAATATTTATTCTCTAACTATGTACTAGAAACTAAAACATATAAACTATAGGTAGGGTAGCTTTTAGCGTTACAAATAAACTTTCAAAATTCTTTATTGTCTTAAGATTAACTACTGGTAATAAAATCCTGATTTTAAATAGCTTTCCTTATTTGTATGACCTTTAAAATTGGTTTTATTAAGTAATTTAATTTAACTTTTTGTTTTAAAGAAATTTTTGAATACTAGATACGAATAAACAATTGTTGTAAATGTTTAATGACATTATTATTTTCCAAAAAATATCGAAACACAAGACTTTATTGATAAGTTTGTTTATATTTTTTCATAAAAAATTAATGTGACAAATTTTACCTGATTTCAAATTATTGAGAGTTAAGTCACAAACGGTTTACAATATTATTTAATTTTAAAAAATTAAAACATTTTCGCTTGCTTTTGTCTTCATTTTTATAGTACATTAATAAATTGACTAGTAATTCGAAGTAAACTTCATAAAGTTAATTTTTTTACTCTTTTTTTTTTTTAATGCTAATGGCTGTTTCAAAAAAGTTTGGAAAAGTTTGTTATAAATGTAATAAATAAAAAATCTAGTAATTTAAATGCTAACTTGAAATGAATCGTTTATAAGATAAACATTTAAAGTAAATAAAAATAAATTTATTAAATCTAAAAAAAAAAAATTCATAATAAAAAGTATGAATATTCAAATGTTATTATTTAAATAGAAAATTATAATAAAATAAGAAAAAAATTGTGTTATAATATAGATATATCGAAGAAATTTTAATTAAAGTATTCTAATTTATTGAAAAAATTTAAAATGAATGATAAAGACCACTTTGCTGTTTACTTTTATCAAAACACCTTCTTGAAATTATGAAAACGATTTACGATAACGAGCTATTTTTAGAAAAAATAAATCAATATTTAATTACATTTATATTTGTATTAGTTTTGGTGCAGTTATAATGTAACAAGATTTGAAAAAAAAAACTAATTAAATAAAAACACTTGACGATTTACAGTTAATAAACAATACTTAAACGTTCAAACGTGTACTCGCTTTAAAGCTGGTCAAGTTTTTATCATAAAATAATACAAACAACTGCGTAATTTCAAACAAAACAACGAATTTTATCAAAATAAGTAGAAACAATAATAATGACTAACTTTTATAATAATAAAATACACTGTATAAAATAACTAACACATGTTTGAAATAACTAGTACCGATTAAAATCAGTTCTTTTTTTCACCCAAAATATAGTTTTATGATACACTGCCATCAATATTCATCACTACAAGAACTACGACTTTCGTTTCGAATTAAATTCATAATCAAAAGTTATACAAGTCGTTAAATTTTATTAAAAATATTTAACATATTTCTTATGAAGTCTGTTGTTGTAATAACTATTTGTTTTTTTTTCTGGTAGAGGGTAAATTTAAATAAAAATATTTATTCTGTTAGGTCTTAATTGTTTTTTTATAAAGTATATTATTAAAACAAGAACTCGCCCAATTCTATCATACGTGTACTATCACTTTATTAAATAAATAATTGAATATTGTTAACTTACTGTATTTAGTTTAATTTTTCTGAAATTTTAACGCCTCAAACATTTTGCGATGAAAGTAAGTAACAAAAAATAAAATTACTTGGTTCAAATAAAATATATAAAATTTTTGAAAAAGTATAAACTTACGACAGAACTTTTTAAGTTTAGATAATGGTTAATCAAGCTTAACTTTAAATCTTTTTATTTTTGCTTTAAGCTTTATATTACGTAACTTAATCAAACTTTTACTTAGATCATTAGTTTTATTTGGTTAAAAATAATCTACTTTAACATTCGATTTTTAATATTTCTCGATAAACAAATGAACTGAGTAGCAAACTTAGTATTTATTGCAGTAAAGCAAAACAAATGAACACTATTTTAAACTTAACAAATCTTGTTAAAACAACGTAGTACGACCAAAACAGTAAAAAGTAAATAAGAAATACCAGTTCTACTATCAGGGAAGTTCTTCTAATTATAGTTAATTTTATTATAAATTATATTTTGAAGTTTACAAACTTGACATAAATGAACTATCAATCTTAATTTTTAATTTCTACTCGATTTAATGTTTTAAAAACATAAAAAGTGATTGTTATATGTTTCTGAATTATTTTACTTTTATAGCCCTTTAGTGTATACAAACTTTAAAATAGTAAATTTAAAAATAATCTATTAATTTGCTTTATAAAAGATTTTTTTTTTCTTTTAAGGTTTATTTTTAGGCTAAGGCATTTGTTAAGGATTATTTGCTTTAGTTAGACATAACTCAATTTAAATTTTCAAGTTAAAAAATAATTTTGACTTTAAACCAGGTGTAATTCCATTAAAAGTAATTAAAACTAGATTTGTTCGTAATATAAGTTGTACATATCATTTTATTCAAGTGTAAAACCATCAATAAACCAAACAATACTAGACTAGGTTAATTTGAATTATATGTTGTACTTATCAGTTAGATAATTTAAAAGAGTATTCAATAGTTTAGAGAAAGTAATAGTCACTTTCGTAAAAAGATACATAAAATACTAGCATTAAGTCTAATGCTATATTTAAAATATACACTTTTGATTATTTTTTTTGATTATACTAAATATAAGTTTTATAATAATAATAAAAATAAAGAAATTAAGATAATCTTGTTGTAAAATTTGGCTAACATTTTGTTTTCTGTTTATAGAAAATAATTTACAACTGTTTAATACTGTTAAATTAATGTTTTACTAGAAACAAAAAACATACTTTTTTATACCTTAAAAACAAATAAAACAATAGCCTATTTCTATTGTTTTACACTGTTTGGTTTTTAATGTAAGTACAATCAAATACAATCAGTACATTTATTTTTATAGAAAAATAATTTCAAATAGCTGTTTAAAACCTGTGGATAATTTCTTAATTCTCTGAAGTTAAACTGAGTCGTTTTTGCCAAGTTAAAAACCAGACGTAACAATGGAAGAAATACAAAGTTTTGATTTTCCACCAAAAATTTTGTATGAAAATAGGTATTGCAACCAAGATGATTTCAGTGTTTAAGTTTGTGGAGGAACGAACAAAGAAAAGAAGTTCTTTATAAAAAAGAGGTTGTGAACTAAAACGTGAAAAGTGTACTACAATTCCAAAAGCATTAACAAGTTGTAAAGTAGCTGTTATTAATTCTAAATTGTTTGTTTTAGGCGAAGATTCGAAAAGAAGTATATGCAATAAATCTGTTGTAAAGCTTTTTATGAATATTAAAACATGGTAATTTAAAGCACAATTATGTCTAAACAGAAATATTTTTTGTATTTGTTCCTTCAAGAAAAATTTGTATTTAATTGATTCATGTGATAATTTTTTAGTTTACAATATAAAACATGACAAATGGACCGAAACGGATAAAACGATGCAACCTAGATGTTATGCAGCTTGTACAGTTTTTGAAGGCAAAATTGTTATTACTGGCGGTAGTTCTTGGAAATCAGCAGAATCATATGATTATCATGAAAACAAATGGACTAACTTACCCGATAGAGAATAAAGGTAGATGCAATCATGCTTTAGTTAGTATGGGCAATAAACTAATCTTTATTGGTGGATATTTTGATTCAAGTAATGAAGTATTTGACAGTTTTTTTAACGACACTACCAATTGTCCCTATGTTCAGGCTGTTAGTATTGGCAATAATATTGTAGTATTTTCTATGATGAAAAACAAAACTAATGTGTACAGCTATGATGTTATTAATGATCATAAATGTAATCTTGATGTAGGAGTTTTAGGAAACTTGAATGGTTTTAGTTGTGTTAAGTACTCTACTTGTTAATATGGTTTTATTCTTTTAAAAATTACTTATTTCTAAGTATTTTTGTGTTAACGAATGTGTATTTTTACTAGTTGTTTAGTTTTCGTTAAATATTTTTTTGTATATAAATAATATTGTATAAACCTTATATGTAATAAACCTTATACAAACTTTTATTTTCTTCTGTATAGTTAACTCAGAACAGTTAATTAGATTAGTTAACAATCGATTTAAAATGCATTTAAGCAGTTAATTTTACATGAAAACAGTAGCATACAACTAAAAAGGTTAGTTTATCATCAATAACTTTTTAAGAAAAAAAGAGTTTTAATATGATTTTATATATATACTACCTGTGTACAAATATGTTGTTTAGTTGTTTTATGATGCTTATGATCGATTTGAGTTCAATTGCTGTAAAATTTCAGAAAAATATAATTTCCAGTTTTATTGTGCGTATTACATGGTATAATGGCTGATTTATATCAAGTATTATAATATATTAAACTTTTTTTATTAATTGTAAGTAGTAATGTAATAGTAATGTAAGTAAACGTTCAAACTAAGATGAATTACAACGACTATACAACAATGATATATTTCAAACTTATTTAAAATGAGTTGTTTAAAAAGAGTATGTAGTTACAGTAAACTGCTTACAAATTTTAGTCTCTAATTTCCAATAGTGTTTCATAACAATTAGCAGTTTTTGCAATAAAATTGAACTAATGTATTTTATTTCTAATTTGAATTTAAACTTAATTTTTCGTTAACTAATAAACACAGTTGAAAATAAAAAAATAACTGTAGTTTCCAGAATACTATCGAGTACTTTTTTATGAATTTGAAGTTTTAAATGATAATTCTTAAAAAAAATTACTATACCAACGAAGTTGCATTCAAGAAAAACATTTAGTTAATGGTAAACTTTGTTCTAGAATAATATTACATTTTGAAATATTGAAATTTAAAAAGTTTATACCAGTTAAAAGTTACTAATTATTTTTGAACAACTCCTTATCTTTACAAACAAAAAGCTTTACAGAATAACTAATACATAGTATTGAAAAATTAATCCTTAAATTTATAATAGAATCGTTTTACTTTCAATAATCTATATATAACTATGTAAGGAAAAATCTTTATTAAGTTAACTTTGAAAGAATTTTACTGGATTAAGTTTTTGTAAAGCATATAATTTACATTTTTAAATAAAAGCTAATAAAATGGAGTCAATAACAGTTTTTTTACAGTTTTTATCGAATTGCACCTAGTTGTTTAAATGTTATACAAATAAGAATAAAAATTAAAAATATTTAATTATGATATATTAATCCATATGATTTTAGAAAACTAGGGAAGAATCAATATAATCCAAAATACCAAAAAAATTAGATTAAAAGAAAGTTTGTTGTTGATGATTAACTTTGTTTCAGGAAAAAATTTTACTTTAAAATATTTAAAATAAAATAAAAGGTTTTCACTCATTAAAGCTATTTACTGGTTTTTTGAAAAACTTCATCGTTACAAACAAAAAGCTTAACAAAATAACCAGTTTAGAAAAATCAAAGATTCTGTTTTTAAATAGATTAGTTTTAATTTTTGAAAATTAATTATCTATAAGTATATAAGGTTAAATTTAAATAAAAAATAAAGTTTAACATAATTGAAGAAAGCTTTGAATAAGCATTTAATTTGTTTTTTTAACTATTGTAGAAAACAGCTAATAAAGCAAAGTCAAATAAAATGCAAACTGTTTTTATTGAATTGCTTTTAGTTATTTTGTAAAAGAAATAAAATAAAATCAAATATTGTAAGTGTAATATATCTTTTATAAGACTAAATACTTTTCTAGCTAGAAAAACTTTCTATCTAAACTGAAATTAAAATAATTTTAAATGAAATACTCAACTCAAAAGAATGTCAAACAAAAGTTCTAAAATAGTTACAATAAACACAATAAAGCTAGTGCAAATTTGACGTGCTAAAAAGACTCCGTATCAGACATGTTAAAAAGCTCTGCTTTGTTTACTCAAGCGTGAAATTACTAACTTAAAACAAACCAAAAATAAAACACTTCATTGCTGAATTACCATAGTAACTTTTAGCATTTTAACATCTCTGCTCCGTATATAAGTGACTCTTGTGAAATTTTAAAACTTTCCTGCTCTACTATATTATACAATATATATTAAACAATTTTTTGAAAATTACTTGAATGCTAAAAGAACTGAAAGAGTGTAAAACTTTTGCAATTAATCTATCATAATAATTGCGACCAGTAAGTTAGAAAACTTGTAATAAAACTAAAACTTGGTAGTATAAAACGCAATTATTTATAGAAAACAGTGGTATGTGTCTAAATTCTTTTAAGAATAGTTAATTTGTAATTTAGAAAACAGGTATATTTTTGGTTTACAATCACCTAAACGATTTATGGACTAAAACAGCTAAAATAAATAAAACTAAGTGTTTTGTGTATTTGTAAAACTTATAAAGGTAGAATTGCTGTTACTGGAGGTAGACATATACAGTATGTGTATAAATAAGTTGAAGCATACGACCTTTATGTAAACAAATGAACTTATTTACCTGATATGAATATTATCATGCTTCAGTTAGCATATTTAATAAGTTGTTTGTTATTGGTGGATATTATATTTTAAGCATTGGAGTATTTGACTGTTATTCCAGAAAACTTACTTTATTTCAACCAACTTATTCAAATCTTCCTTATCATTATATATCTGAAGCCTTCAGTATCGGCAATAATATTATATAGTTGTTAATATCATAACTATAGGGTAAGAAATTAACAAAAAAGAAAACCTAAGAGTTAGAAATAAGTAAAATTATAAGTACATAATAACTATGGTAATTATATAAGTACAAAAGTATAATTCTAATAATCTACTAAGGTATTAAATGTTTTTGTGAAACTTTAACTTTTGTATTAAAATAGTCCAGAAATGTTTAAAAATATAACCACTGTATTGACACTGAAGCTAGATATGTTTATTTCAAAACATATTTAAAAAAACCTATAAGATTTAAAAGTGTTTTTTTTTCGTTTTGACCTTTTTAAAATTAAAATCAAAAACACAAGAATATTTTAAAATTTTAACTCTCTATGTTATATTACTGTAATAGGCTATTAAGATAGTTTTTGAAGAAATTAACATTTTTGATAATGAAAAAGTAAATATGTTTAATCTCTCAGTATGATATCAGTTACTTTTTCAGAGCGGGGATCGACAGGCATTTGCTAGTCGCAGACCAAAATATAGAAATAAAAAACTGGCGAACTGCAGTTGTAGTTTCAGTTTTTGCTTTGAACTTAAACCCCACAACGTCTAATGTAAATAAATGTATTTTTAGTAAGTTTTATCCAAAATCTTTTTTTTATTTATAACCTCAGAATATCTAGTTTTAGTTTTCAAAATATCTTGCAACATTTACATGATCGCGGGTTCAAGTTTTATTATCGCATCCCAATTTAATTTAAAAAATTACTCACTGGCTGCACTTTAACCCTTCATTGGCCTCATGTTGCTTTCGGGCTGCAGATTAGTATAAGCAGGGATATTCAAAGCACAGTGGTCGGCAGCTTTTTATAACTTACTTAAGAAAAGTTGCTGGTTACAAAACACCCACCGCGGGCCGCAGTTATTTTAAACTATGTGGTGATCAACAAAAAAATACTGTTTTAAACAAAAAATGTAATAAAACAGGGAATATTGGAGCACTAATTAGTATATTAAGAAACAGTTAAAATAACTTTTTCGTAGTTAAAGCTAACAGTTAAATTTTAATTTCAAAATGTACAATCAGAATTGAAAGCTTTTACTACGAAAAATATTTTTTTCATTGTTTCTAGATATTTTTCTCAGCCAAAAATTTCCTGGCCGCATTTTTCCCCCGTGCTGCAATTTTCCGATCCCTGTCATAAGACATTTATCTTTATTCACTTTAATTTATAAATCGAAAATTTGAGTTATCATGTTATGTTTAAAACTAGAATTATATTTTATCGAAAAAACTATTTTAAAAACTTTGTTAATTTATACAAGTTAGCTTTACAGATTTCTTCAAGTAAATGCATAATAAACCCAAAAATCTACTCAACAAAAACAAGTAAATTAAATTGTTTTTAAGCCTTAAGAAGACTAAAATTCTAAGTCAAGGAACAAATATTTTACCATCAATCAAGATCAATTGTAAGGATATCGAGAATGTAGATAACTTTGTATACCTTGGCTCAAATGTTGTGTCAAACGCTCATTGGACAAAGAAATAAATAATCGCATTGGCAAAGCATCATGCACTTTCGCTCGCTTGACTGCAAGAGTTTGGGATAACCAAAAGCTAAGCATCCGAACAAAGGCTAACGTTTACCGTTCCTGTGTCTGCAGTACTCTGCTTTACGGTAGCGAGACATGGACGTTACCTAGCGTACAGGAGAAGAAAATCAATACCTTCCACCTACGATGCCTTCGTCGCATCCTTGGAATCACATGGCAGCAAAAGATCACCAATGAGGAAGTATTAAGACGTACTGGTCTTACCACTATGTACTTTACCCTCAGTCAGCGCAGGCTTTGCTGGCTCGGTCATATCCTGAGAATGAATACTGAGCGGATCCCAAAGTTTCTATTGTATGGCAAGTTGGTCGTTGGCAAACGAAACCGAGGACGTCCAAAATTACGTTTTAAGGATGTATGCAAGCGCGACCTAAAAAGCTTGAACATTGGAACTGATGATTGGGAGTTGCTTGCAAATGACCGTGCAAAATGGAGATCAACTATACACAAAAGACTGCAAGAAAGAGAAAAGGAATATTTTAGAAAAACGAAGAAGAAGATAAAGAAATAAAAAGCAGAATGAATTTAATTGTTTTTTTTGTGTGTTTGTCTTTTGTTTATTGCATCACTGTGTATGTTTTTTTTTTTTAAACATGTAATTTTTTATTTTTTTCTCTGTGCACAACACGCATAGCCGATCTCGGCTGATAGCGGGCCTTATTATTATTATTATTATTAGAAATTAAAAAAATTTAATACTTTTTTTTTCAAATTGACCCTAAACGACATTTGAATATTAACAATTAACATTTTTATCGATATCACTATTAATGTTCTTTAGTTGCTTGCCTTATCCATTTATAACAAGTACTTTTGTACTAAATTTTTTAAAGTTAATGGTTGAGCATGCAAAAAATTGTCTTATACAAAAGACGCAAATACTTGCTCTTGTGCACAGCCTAACGGAAAAAATACCACATACGTCATCAGATGATTGAAAAGACGCGAAGCAATGTTTCTGACGTTCGAAGTCACTGGTAGCTATTATACACCACAGCTGATGTTACAAAGAGATCGAACCGAGTTGAAGAGAGGTATTCAATGGACAGAGGTGCTTAGCGCCTAAAACTGGTCAGATTGGAGAGACGGGCAGAAAAATCAGCAGCTGATGGCCGCCGATGGAGTGAACACTTATTAAAACTTCTGACAGGCAGTATTATCTACTTTTCACTATTGTATAAGCACTTATAAGATCCATTTTGAACTTGAAAATAATACTATCTAACAATGTTGTACATTTTGAAAATTAATATTCAAAAATTTTGCATTAATATTTTGTAAGAAACACTTAAAAATGTTGCAAGACCCCACCAAAAGACTTCAATTAGAGACTTTTACGTGGGGAAATGTAACAAAATATACATTTTGTTGTATTTTAAATGACCGCCAGGGGGCGTTAGACGATTTTATATCAAATTACACTATAAAACTTTAAAAATGTTTGTAATAATGCTCATTAGCCTCAGCTTGCGCTTTACGCGCAGCTCGATATGTTGTTCGTTATTTTTGTTTTTGGCTCAGTTAGCCATCAGATCGTGCAAAAAACACACTAATTATAATAAGAACTTAAGACACTGATTGAATTTAAGAACTTTTTTATAATTGTCATTTATAAGAACTTTATGTTTATTTGTATAACTGTATTGTAATGTGCTCAGTTAAGCCATAAGACCGTGCGAGAGGCACACGAACTTATTATAAGAACTTTTTTATTATTTTCGTTTTATAAGATCTTGATGCTATTTGCATTACTGTATTATATTTGCTTAGTTCAGTCATAAGATCGTGCAAGAAGCACATAAAAATTTAAGACTCTGATTTAATAGTAAGACCTATTTTTTGTTTAAGATTGTGTCATTCAGACACTTTAAGAACATTATTAAGACATTTTAAGTTGAAGGTTTTGGTGTTTTCTTGTTGTGTTTATATTTGCGGTTTTATTCTACTGATAAATTGGCTGCTTTATTATTTCTACTTCCTAATTTTCACATTAACATCACGTTTTCAATAAACTCACTTCATTAAAGAAATTATATATATTAAGTTTATTATATACTTATTAATTACTAATTTTATAAATTTAAATCATAAACATATTTTTGCTGAGCGGGCCACATTTACATGCTCGCGGGCCACTCAATTTTCATTCGCGGGCCGCATTCCATTCAAAAAATAAACTTGCTCGCGGGCCACAGATTTACCCTTCGCGGGCCGCAATTGGCCCACGGGCCGCAGTTTACCGACCCCTGATTTAAACAAATATATATCATATAAAAGTATTTTGTTGTTAAAAGTGTTTTATATAAAACAAACAGGGTTAGTTGAAATTTTTTTCAAAATAGATAAAATAGTTAACTAAACTACTAAATGTTTTGCCAACTCTTATATTTATAAGTTTAATTTCTTGTAAATGTCTAGTTTTAATATTTAAGTTTTCATTTCAACTTTATTTTTTTACTTGTTTTTACAACTTTATTAATTTTATCATACGCTGGTTTAGTTATTGAAAAAACCAGTTATAATTAACCTCTTGAGTTAAATATTTTTATAAAAATTACATAAACTTGTTAACTTAATCATAAAATTTTAGTATTAACTTTACTTCACTCTTTTTGATATCATAATTATTTCAAACGCAAAACTTAACATTAGTTAATTATTCTTTGTTTTAACTTTTATAATCTATTTTTATTAATTGACCACTGTTATCTTTGGTACTTTTTATAAATCTTATAAACTTGTTTTTATACATTAAAAAAATTACTTTAATGAGATAAAATTTTCAGTTAAATAATAATCATATCTAAATAAAAATTTTATTGTTTAACCAAATACATTTACAATAACGAAAATAATAATTTTAAACAAGTCTATGCTTTAGCTATTCTTTTTACAAAGTAAATTGCTTTAAACTATTTTAGCATCATAACTACCAATAATTAAACATATATTAAAGTTATTTAAAAGTATTTTAAACTTTCATTTTAAACATGTAATGTAAGTTTATTGAGCTTTCATTCACGGAGTATATAAATAAAATAAGTTTAATAAGTTATAACTTTTAAAAAAATATGTTTAGTTTATATTGTCATTTATAATTGTTCATATTAACTAAAATTTAAAATTTAGATAAATTTATAAATAGCTAGTCTGTTGATCTATTCATAAGTAAGTAGTTGTAGCTAATCAAATATTTCAGTATATATGAAAAAAAAAGTATAAATAATGTTTTATATGTTTAATTGTATGGTTTTTGGTAAAGTTAAATTAGTAAATTCTAATCTACATATTTATTATATAAATTTATGGATCATTAAAAAATTCAAACTTGAAGAGAAAAAAGTTTTAGACTAACTAAAATAATATTTAAAAAAAAATGTTTAAAAATTTTAAAAGCAAAATATATAAACATAGCTTAAGTAGTTTTTTAGTAAATTAGTAATTTCAGTACTTAAAGTAGATACATTTTTCTTTGTATCAATGTTGTAAAAAGTTTTTGAAGGTGTAACATAAAAATAATTTTAAAAATTTGCTTTAAATATTACACAAAATCAACATAAAATATGTAACCAAAATGGTAAAGTTTATAGAATTTTTTTTTGATTAACAAACTATAACTTAATTAACATAAATTTCATTTTTGTTAGTTCTCAAATTTATTTATATTTAATTTTAGGTGTGCTATTTGTTTAATCTTATATTTTGTCTAATAGTAGGTTTTGTACGTCTAAAAAATTTAACAGAAAACTAAACAAAACAAAAATAAAATCTTTCGAAAATACATTAAGATTTAAATCAACATTTTTTACGCATATCCCATTTTAGACGAAGTTGTTTAGACGCTGTTTATGTAGCTCAATCTTTTAATAATAAAATAACTTAAAGTTGTAAAATTATATTAATTTTAAGATTAACCTAAAAATAAAAAGTATTTTTGTTCTTTTTAAAATACTATTGTGTAAATTAAATATATTTTACACATGTTTTATTATAGCATTGTAAATTGTCAATAAACCTTTTTAAATATATTTGTTATATAGTTATCTCTTACTAAACACATAGTAATCTTTTAAATTTTTCTGAAACTAAATGGAGTCGTTTTTGTCAAGTTCAAACTCAATATCAACAGTGCAGGAAAGAAAAGGTTTTGATTTTCCACCAAACGTTTTGTATGAAAATAGATACTGCAACCAAGATGATTTCAGTATTTTAGTTTGTGGAGGAAGAAATGAAAATAAAAAAGTTGTAAAAAGTGTTTATAAACTAGATAGTCATGATCTAAAATGTAAAAACTATACGTCCATGCCAAATGAACTGTATGATTGTCAAACAGCTGTTATCAATTCAGAACTGTTTGTTTTTGGTGGATATTTGCAAAATAGTTGCTTTGATGGATCAGTTAGGAAATTTTGTAACAAAACTCAAACTTGGTTACATGTAACAAGATTACAATTTTATTATAAATGTTTTTGTACTTGTTCCTTCAAAAACAACTTATATTTAGTTTATGGAGTTTATATGTTTATTGTTTACAATTTGAAAAAAGACAAATGGACCCAACTAGCTAATACAAAACAAAATAGGTATGATTCAGCTTGTACAGTTTTTGAAGGCAAAATTGTTGTGACAGGAGGTTTTAATAGAAAATCAGTAGAAGCATATGATCATTATGAAAATAAATGGACTTATTTAGCTGATATGATCAAATGTAGAAGTAAGCATGCTTCAGTTACCATGGGTAATAAGATGTTTGTTATTGGTGGATATTATACTTTAGGTTGTGAAGTTTTTGACAGTTCCACAAGAAAATTTACTCGTATTAATTCGGCTAAATCACATTGTATAAATGAAAGTGAGGCTGTTTGTGTTGGTGATGAAATTTATATTTTTTCTAAGCTAAACACTACAATAAAAACAAAATTTTTTATTTATGATGTTCTTAATGATAATTGGTCAGAAAAGAAAATTGAAATTATAAATAATTTGGTTCGTTCAAGTTATATTAAATATAATTTATAATACTTATGAATAAAAATTCTAAGTTTTATGAATTAAAAATTCGTTTTGTTTTTTAATGGTTATGGTCAGACTTCGTTTAATTTATAATGGTGCTATTATGTTTATTAATTTTGCATACAATTTAACTAAGTTTAATAAAAATTAGTTTCGCTTTATTGTTTATTAATTTTATATATTTTGAAATAATAAAAAAGCAGTGATATTAAAATGAGATAAATGTATTAGGAGACTGACAAATTTTTACAAACATTTTAAATTCATGCTTAAAAATATCCAAATATTATTATTAAATAAATTATTTAGAACAAAACACTTAAAACTTATTGCTCGATAAAAATGATCAATTTAACGTTATATTTAAGTAATTGTTGTAATAAAAAATAGTAAGACGTAACTTAGTTTTAAATAAAAAAATTAAAAATAAAGTAATACTTTAGGGATCTAATTATTCTGGCACAACAAAAACGACCGTCGTGTAAACTATATTAGATAAAAATAAAATATGATTAGAATAACATGTTTAATATATACATAGATTGAGTATATATATACAAAGATTTAGTTAATTTTTTCATGTATAGTTTTCAGTCCAAATAACATTATACTAGTTAAAACAAAATTTCAAAACAGTATACATGCTTTTAAATTTTAATGAGCGCTACAAATGTTTACATGTTCAGAATATTGGTTTTAATATTATACAAAGGCGTTTAAAAATATATTTAATAGTTGAAAGTTGTACGTTATGTTAAATTTAAGATTAAATTACTTTTTAAGCTTATTCTCTTACATTAATCATGCGTAAGTAGCAACATATATTTTTTAATAGCACAAAGGTAGTAATATTTAATATTTTAAACAAATTAATCGTTAAATCTCGACAACTCTTTTTTCTTATTTTATAATTGCAACTTTAATAACTACATAACTTTTTTTAAATTTATAGAGCGGTAACTTTAAACGTATTTAATTCTTTCATAAAACACAACAAGACAATAAATTAACAAAAACTTTGTACCAAACAAAAACGATTATAAAAGCTTTTTTTTAACATTTAGAATACTTTACACAACTATAATCGTTCAAGTTTTCTAGATCCTTAATATCAACATCACACCAACGATTGTAATACATTGTAAAAATATACTCTTGTTTTGATCATCCTCATAGAGAACATTATAATATTATAAGCAATACTAACAGCTTCAATAGTAGAAATATAAATATCTTTTGATTGTAATAAAGTAAGTTTTCTAGTAAAACTATCTAAAAAATCCGAATCTGAACTGTTATATCTTGGAATAATAAAGAGTTTATCACCCATAAGATGAACATTTTTTATTTCAATCATATGTGGAAACAAGTCCATTAGTTTTTTAATAATCATATGCTTTAACTAATTTACGCCAACAGGAAATGTGTTCACCTCCGGCAACAATAATTTTGCCTTTAAAAACTGTACAAGCTGCTTTAAATCTAATTAAATTCATTTTAGATAACTGGTACCAATTCATATTTTTAATTGTAAACAAAGTATTAACGATTGTTATCAACTACATATAAACTGTTTTTTAAAGAACAATCAGAGAAAGTATTTTCGTCTATATTTAATTGCTCTTCCCTTGACCAAGTTTTATTTTTATTACAAAACATTGTAACAGTATTATTAATTTTGTAATTTTTATAATACAATCCAAAATAATTAACTCTGAAATTAATTACAGCATTTTTACGATCACTACGTGCTTGTGGCATTGAGGTTTACTTTTCGCATTCATATTTAGTACCATGTAGTTTGAAAACATTTTTCACATTTTTGTTATTTTTATTCTTTTCTCCACAAACTAAAATAGTCGAATCATCTTGGTTGCAATATCTATTTTCATACAAAAAATAGGGTGGAAAATCAAAATTGTTTAGTTCTTGCATTTTTACTTATAGTTTTGAGCTTGACAAAAACGACTCCAATTAACTTCAGAGAATTTAAGAATATCTGAAAAAGTTTTTAAACAAATGCATGGATAATTAACATCTTCTTAAAATATTTAGAAATGATTTGCAATCCTTAAACTATTGTAAACGAGTGTGCAGTTAGCTTGAATAAATTAAAAAAAAAATTCCGAACCCTAGATTTAATTATTTTTCTTATCTTAATAGCTAAATAAAAACTTTTTTTTTTATTTTAGAGAGCCGTCCTTTTTCTTTATCATACAAAAAAATCCATTGGATTTGGACTTTTTAGCATTTAGATTTTGGATTTGGCACCTTAAAAAAAAAAATTATCGATTTTTTTTAGCTTGAATTAAAAAAAAATATTATAACAATTTTTTTTTTCTTCTATATTTATATTTATAAGTAAATAAATTCTGTACAACATTTATTTTCCAATTGTTAAAATTTTTTACAATTTAACTTTTTTTCTAGAGTTCCTAATTCTAAAATAAGGCTAAACAGTAAGAAATATGTTTTGTTAGCGATTTTTACTTAGCTCGAATTAAAAACAAAAAAAAAAGTTAAACTTAACTTTTTATTTTTTGTTTTTTATATTTTTAAGTTAATAATATTATACATTTTGTTTTCAATTGTTAATATTTTGTTTTATTTGACCTTATTTCGGAATCAAGAGTAAAAATTTTTAAAATAATTAAGTTTTTCTAAAGGGCCTTACACTAAAAGTCAAGCCCCAAAATGATTTATCTTTTGTATATTAAAGACAAAGGATCGCTCTCTAAAATAAAAAAAAAATTATTTATCTAATAAGATAAGAAAAATAATTGGATCTAAAGTTTGGACATTTAACAACTTTACAACACTTTAATTATTTTACAATTTTTATTTATTGAGAGACTATTTTTAACAAATTTATGTTTATGTGTAAGAATGTTCTGCTAAAACTAATCATTTAAAGTGTGATTTGCACAGAAAAACATCTTTTCTAACCATAATTTTATAATAATTTTAAATAATTTTACTGTTTAATTGTGTAAATATTAAAATTTCTAAAAGTTCTTTATAGACAACGACGTTATAAGTCTTATGTACAAATGTAATTAACTTAGTCGTAAAATGTTAAATAATCTTTGGAGTCTTTTTCATTTAGTATTTTATTAGCAAAGTATTTTGTTTATTGCTTTCATTTATTATAAGTTTATAAGTAAGTACCGATTACTGAATAATTGCATAATTTATTTTATTTTATTTATTAAACAAAAAGGCAGTCTCAAGTACTTTCAAGTAATTACTTTTAATACAAACATATTTAATTAATCTGAGAAATTTATATAACTATAGTTATTAAATCATTTTAGATAATAAGATTAAATTATCACGGATAAACAAAGAATTTACCATTAAAACAAAACTTACATAAGTGAAATAACTGAAATGTTACTTTTAAGTAAAACAGAGTTAGCTTTTTATTAAATGTTATTTTTTTACTCAAGTTATTCTTCCTCAAACAATACTTGTTCTAGGCTAGGGGGTTTAGTTGATATGTTTTACAAATACGTTTAAAACTTTTCTATATTAGTATAATTTAAAATTTACTTTTTTATATACATCCTCGAAAAAATTAATTATTGTATGTATTAAAATGAACTATAATAACGTAAAATTGTTTATTTATGTCATACCTAATTTAATGTACCATTATTAGCTAAGATAAAATTACCTACTAATGAATAATTATGGAATTATAATTTCATTAAACAAAAAAGTCTCAAAAAATATAAACTAGACATTGTCTAAACCAGGGTTTCCCAAACTCATCTTCTAAATCGCCCCCTTTTCAGAAATTTGAAAAAAAATCGCCCCCACGATTTTACAAAGTAGTTTTTTCTCTTGAGTACAAACTTTTGAGCCGAAAAAGTTGTGTTTGAAATGTAATTTAGTCTGGTATTTCTTATGCACCCACTTTTTGGCTGTGTTTAACGTAGTTTACAGGGCTCGAGAAAATAAGTTACATTTGTTTTTTATAAGCCCAGTAAAGTGTATTAAAATACTTAATTATTAATAAGCTTTGAGTAATCTGTAATCAATCCTGTTTAGATATGAATTGTTTTGAAACTAATGAAACTTTTAGGGTAGTGGTGGACAACTTTTGTAGTCAGCAATTCACATTTACTAAAAAAAAAATTCTAGTTTCAACTCGTTAAAAAATGTAATTGTGGGCTGCATAATCTAAAAAAACAACATATATGAAAAATAAAAAAACTCGAGCAAAATTGTAATAAAATAATTTAGTATTATTGTGATCTAGGAAATACTATTGTGAACTGAAAACCAAATTTAAAGTGTATTTCAAAATATTAAGTATCAAAAAACTAAGTTTTGTTTATTTTGCACAAGTAGTTTTCAAGATACATAGCGGGTCGAAATTTGACTGGATCTTAACCGTACGTTATCCATCTGAAATCTTAACTTAAACCTGACATTATAATAATCTCTTATTTAACGAATTTCGGACATTTAGAAGTTAATACTAAGTAACTTATTTAAGCCGCACAAAATACTTAAATTGTTATATAAACAGGCATATTCTAAAATTACTATATCAAAAATTAAAAAACTATAAAAGAATGAACAATTTATTTTACACATAATAAAATAAATATTAAAACATAATTTCTGATCTAGTTTGAGGAAGTTTGACCAACTGGTTGATTATCTCACAATAATCATCAACAGCTTCAGTTAATGCAGTAAAATTATTAATTTCAATGCTAAAATATATTATAAGCAAGTTAGTTATAAAGTCATAGACTTACTTTTAAACTTTTTAAACTATATGTTTTGTTGTAGAACACCATTAAATAGTATTTGACTTGGAATAACCTTTAGGAAACTAAACTCTAATTTTAGAATTTTCTTTTTTCTCAATTTAAATTCGAAAAATCAAAATTTTTACAGTTAATTCTGTGAACAGAAAGTGATCGATTAAACTATTCTATTAATTAGGTTAAAATTTTGTTTTGTAATTGTAGCAGTCTAATACTGTTTGAATTTATTTTTTCTCTACTTATTAGCTTATAATAATTTACCAGAAGAAAATAGTGAAAAACTAAAAGCTAGTGTTGAACTATTAAAATAAACAACACATTCTAACTGCTAAAATATTAAAAATTAAGATAAAACAAAACACAGTTGTATTAATAGTTTAAATATCCTTAATATATAGATTTTTTAACAATGATAAATCAAGTTAGAAAATAAAATTGAGTTTAAGAATCTATTAAATGAAAAATTTGAAGTCATTTAAAGTAGAGACCTCAAATATATACTCTTTTAAAACCAAAAAATAAATTTGAAATAAAAAGTTTAATGATTATCAAGATTTTTTTATTTATACAGGTTAAAGAAGTAATAAAAAAAATTTGTCAAAAAAATTTCTTTCAAACAAATACTTTAATCACTATGCTATAAAAACTTTTAGTGTTATGTAAAACCAAAAATATAAACTACAAAATTAACAAGGTCAAAATAAAACTATTAACAGATTTAAAACATAAACCATTTAATAAATACAGTAGACTTCCGCTTAAGTTCGCACTTTGAACAAAATCAAAAAGTGCAAACTCAAAAATTGTTACCATTTTTTTACAAAATGATAAATTTAAATATGTTATATGCAATAACGTTATGCATACACATAAAGTTAACTAAATCATAAAACAAACATTCATTAAATGATCTATATAAGCTATTAAATATTATTTAGTTTTTTGTTTTATTAATACTTAGTTATTAATAGACTTTATTTAAGTTAAATTTTAGAAAATATAATTTTGCAATTTTTTTTGGTAAAAAGTGCGAACTTAAGAGGAAGTCTACCGTAATTAATATTTATTAGGCATTATGCAAACCTGTTGTAGAATAAATAACTTAATTAACTTTTTATTTAAAAAAGACTACTTAAATACAATACAAACCAGGTTAAATAAGAAGTATTTTAAAAGATCAAATAAAATAAAATATAACTTTCAAAAATAATGTCTGCTACTTAAGACTAATATAATGTGAAGGATGAGGTTCATGACTGCTTGCAAGTTTTTCTAATCTGGTTCTTAATCAGTGAAATAAAGCCTCCTTTACAAATATCTAGATTAGATGTTTTGCTCAAAATGTTGATAACTGAACTGAAAACTTTCTCAACTAGATAGCTAGAAGGAAAAACTATAAACAACAATCTAAGTTTCTCTCAAATGATTAGATACTTTTGCCTTAGTTTTTGTTGAGTCCAAAAGCTTTCATATCGTTCTTTGGAAATAATTACTTTAAGTTCAAGGTCAGTTTGTAAGTCTGAGAAAAATTCCTGTAAGTCGTTTACTTTAAAAAGATCTGCCTCGTAGGGATCCATATTTATATATATATGATAGCTTTTTTTGTCAAATCTAAATTTTACTACCTAATATATTGAAATTGTTAAAAATTCCAGATTTCTAGGTTTTTTCTTGCCTAAATTGTCAAATTCCAGGTTTTTAGGTAAATTGGCAACCCTGTACAATTTTATTTCTTAGTTTAACTTAGTGACTTTTCGAAAATCAATTGGAAATATCATGAAGTGATATAACTATCACCTCATGATATTTCCAATAAAAATAAAGGTATACAGGGTTGCCAGTTTACCTAGAAATTTAATAACATATAACATAGATTTTTACAAACCATTTATGATCCCAAATAACATATATGTCAGGTTACGAAATGGTGGGATAAATTCCGATCGTCTATGATCTATGTAATTGTCAAATAAGAAAATATATGAACGAATATATGTAATTTACTTGAAAGTAGGAGTTACTTTATTTCGTTCTCTATATTTTACATAAACAAAATTAACTTTTTTTGTTTAAGTTTTACCTCAGGGTCAAATATTTAATAGCAAGCTAAAATTAGTAAAATAGCAATATTAAAAGTAAAAATTCTATGACTGCCCAAAATTTTAAAATCGCCCCCTTTTCGCCCCCTTACTAGTTATCGCCCACCCTTTCGCCCCCTTACTAATTATCGCCCCCCGACTTACTAAAATCGCCCCCAGGGGGGCGATATCGCCCACTTTGGGAAACCCTGGTCTAAACAAAGTGTATGAAACAAAAAAAGAAAGGCTGTAAAACACAATAAATAGTCGAAAATAAACAAAAATATTAATATCATTTCGTTAACATGTCGAGTACTTCACACAACTAAGTTAAGTCAAGTTTTGTAAAATTTCTACAACAAGATCACACCAATGATTGTTGAAAACTTAGTAAATGTATACTTTTGTATAGACAAATATCATAGAAAAAACTACAACATCTTAACTAATAAGAACAGCTTGAAAAGTAAAATAATTGAAAAACATATTTGATAGCAATAAAGTAAACTTTCTTGTAAAACTGTCAATTATTTCAGAACTAATTAAAATAACCACCAATAACAAACAATTTATTACCCATGCTAATTGAAGTGTGTTGTTCTTTTTCTTCAACAATATCGGGAAAATACGTCCATTTGTTTTCATAATAGTCTTATGCTTCTACTGATTTTGATTTATAACCTACAGTCAAAAACTGTTCAAGCTGCTCTAGATCTAATTTGTTTTGTTTAAGCTAATGGGGTCCAATTTAATTTGTCAAAAAAACATGAACGATTTTCATAAAATACATACAACTTATTCTTGAACAAATATAAAAAATACTTATGTCTAGACTTTTACGAATATTGTATGACCAAGTTTTAATTTTATTAAAAAATTTTGCAACTGAATTATTAATTTATTATTTTCCGAGTACCCACCTAAAAATGAATGTATTATGAAAAATAATAAAATTAAAAACAAATATAAGGTATCTATTTAGTTTAGGTAGCATTTTAATTTATTATTTAAGTACAGTAGATCTTTTCCTCACAACTAAAAGCTATCTAACAATTTTCATTAGTAATTCCAAAACTTAGATTTTTGTTAACAAATTGAATATTGAAATGGAAATTACATAACGTATCATTTGTTAACTTTAAAAGTTTAGTTTCATAAGACTTTATTTTATGAAAACATACAGTTTCAGTGAAGATTAAAGTCAATGTAAGGTACATAAATTTAATTTATGTTACTACATTTTAATCCGTTTGGAATAACGACATAAACATTTTATTTTCTTATATCTTTCAAACATTTTCAAAACTGAGTAGTAAAATGTAACTTAAAACTTATAAATAGTTTTTAAACATAAGTAATTTTGGTAGTACTTTAAAGTCTGTTTAATTCATTATTTAGATTAAGTTTTAGTTTTATTCAACAAAGTTAGTGGATTTAAATTGTTGTTTTCGCTAATTACATAGTAGATTTAAACCTTAAAATAGTACAAGCAAAGTTTGAAATCATATAAACTTTATCTATAAGCAATTCTAAACTAGAGTTGCTTAGAACCCTGCTATAGACCCTACTTTGAAGTCCTCATTTTCAAATAAATAACAAAACTTTAAACTTTTCAACTACACCATTGCAAAAAATATGTTTCTATATAGATTTAGTTAAAATAATACCTTTATTTAAATATTTTATTTTCAATGTTATTACCTTATTATTGCTATAAATATTATGTTCTATTGTTCAGAATGTTTTCAATGGTATTATATTTAAACTTAAAATTTTAGGATTTTTGTTTTGTATGGTTTTAAGTTTTGTGCTTTTAAAACATCTTTAAACATCAAAAGCTTTATAATACAAGTTATAAATAGACAACATTAACATTTCCACACAACTATTAAGATATTATATATAAAGCTAACTATTTTAAGAAGAAGATTTTTCTTAATGTTGAAAAACCAAAACTTATATTTAAAAGTTTAGTTTAAATAAAACTTAATAATAAATAATATTTTAAAAATTACTTGCTTATTTTTCAAATCACATTAAGAATTAAAATTTGTTACAAATACATTTTATAAAATATTGTATTTAGTTTGTTCGTTTAAAAAGTATTAAAGTTAAGTAATCACTGATACATTTAACATTCAAACTCTAGACTGAATCTTCTTGGAATCTATAAAACTAAATGAAATCTTGTTTAGCAAGTTCAACACCAGTAACAATGCAAGAAAAAAAACGTTTTGATAAACCATCTAAAGTTTTGTATGAAAGTATATATTGCAACCAAGATGATTTCAGTGTTTTAGTTTGTGGGGGAAAGAATAAAAAAGACAATAATTTGAAGAACATATTTAAACTAGATGGTAGTACATTTGAATGTGAAAATTATGCTTCAATGCTAAATCCCCGTAGTTATTGTAAAACTGCTGTAATTGATTCAAATTTATTTGTTTTTGGTGGGTATTCGCCACATAGTGCTTACGATAAGTATTTTAGAAAGTTTTGTACTAAAAGTAAAACTTGGTCATGTAAAACAGAATTAAATCAAGTTAACAAATATTTTTGTGTTTGTACTTTCAAAAAAAAAATTGTATATAATTAATGAAAATGGTAAATGTTATGTTTACAATTTAAAAGAAAACAAATGGACCAGACTAGCTGATACACAACAGACCAGGAACGATTTAGCTTGTACAGCTTTTGAAGGTAAAATTGTTGTTATTAGAAGTTTTTCTACTTCGGCCGAAGCATATGATTGTTATGAAAACAAATGGACTTATTTACCTGATAATATTGAAACGAGAGTATGCCATGCTTTAGTTAGCATGGGTAATAAGTTATTTGTTATTGGTGGATTTATTAGTTTAAATATTGAAGTTTTTGACAGTTTTTCAAGAAAATTTTCTCGAATTAGTACTGGTTTAATTAAAAGTTTGGGCATATGTGAAGCTGTTTGCGGTCGTGATAAAGTTATAGTATATTCTACAAAGTGCCAGTCATTCGAAACTAAAGTATTTATTTTTGATGTAGTTAATGAAAGCTGGTCAGAAAAGAAAATCAAAGTTGTAAATAGTTTGACTGGTTAAAGTTTTATTAATATATTTCAGACTAAAATTGAAGGCTGAGTAAGAAAATCGTTTTACTCAAAACTTTTCTGTAAATACAAAGAAGAAATTGATGTATGTTACTATTAAGTTAACATATACTTAAATTTACTAGTTTTTGTTTTTTTCTGGTTTATGTTTAAAATGACTGAAATTGATTAAGTTTTGCTTTTCTGTTTACTCATTTATTGATAAATTTTTTAAAATAAATCGGTACATTAGTCTTAAGTTTAGCATTCAAAGGTTTTAGAACAATGATTGTAAAAAATATTTATCGAAACCTGATTAGTTCTAAATTAAAATAAAAAAAAATTCTAACGCCGATTCATAATATTCCTGATTATTATAATGCGGTTTTTATGTTTATATTATATAAGTTTACTTTTTTATAATAATTTTAACTGCAAAAAATAAAATAAGTTAAAATAATAAAAAGAAAATCAATTAAACTTCGTTTATAATACTAAGATTTTAGTTAATTTAAATTTGAACGTATTAGTATAACGAATCGAGCTAGTAATTAGAAAATATTAATAAGCATTTTTGCTTTAAAAATTTGTATTTAGAATAAAATTATGAAAACTTTATTTGCTTAAAGCAAATTAATAAATAATTTTTTTTTTTAATTGCTAATCTGAAATTAAACTTGAATGGTCACGTTAATTAATTTAATTTAACAGCTAAAGTAAGTTTTAGTCAAATCATTTTAGTTGAAATAATTAATTTCAAGTTGAAAAAAATCAAACCTTGCCAACTCATTTCATACTTTTTATTTGATAACTACAAGAAGATCTTTCATATCAGCTCAAGTTGTTCTTGTTTAATCATGTACGTTTACCGCCAAGTTAAAAACTAAAAATGTTTTGGAAATAGTAAGTTGTACCACTGTTTCATAAGAACAACTTAATTTTAACCTTAAAATAAATAAAGTTACAAAAAGTATTACCTTCAATCATCTTTTACGTTTACTTTAGCTGATAAAAACACTTTCTAATATATTTATTTTACGAGGTTTTTATATATAAATTATATGTACATAAAATCAAAAACAATATTTCAAATAACTGAAAGTGAATAAAGGTTATTTAGTCATAGATTGTTTTTTTCGTATACCAATAAAATTAAAACGTAACAAACTACTTATCGTTATAAAAAATAATTAAAAAAAAGACTTAAGCATTTATCAAATAAAATATTGACTTAAATGAAACTTTAATATTCAATAAGGCTGTTAAAAAATGAAAAAACGATTTGTAAAATATAAACAGAGTAATAAAATTTGTCAGTTTGCTTTATTATTGTTCCACTTTTAGCAAACTTTAAATTTTCATATATGCTGTATAATTTTTGGCTTAATTAATTAAATATTCAAAGAATTTGGCTAGTTTTGTCAAAGTTAAACAAAATACGTATAGTAGTCAAAATATGTTGCCTCAGCTTTAATTGAAAATACTCAACCATACATTCCTAAAATATTAAATTAATTTTTAATCAGAAGGATTATTTATTACCTTATTTGAAAATGATTGTAAACATCGGATAATAATAAAATCGTTTGTCAGAACAATTAAATAAAATTTATTCAAATCAAATTGCTCAGGAAATTTTAAGCAGTACTAAAAAAATTAAAAAAAATAGTAACTTAGTTTTATTGAAACTTTTGTAATTCTTTCCAATTTTAAATACAAATCATAAAAAAGTAATTTAAGATTTGATTAAAAGATTGATTATAACTAACAATTACATTAGTTGAATCTCTTAACCTTTATTGTATACTAAAAAACTGTTTGCGAAAAAATATGATATATCTATGATAAGCTTGCTATAAATATATTTTTAGAATTTATCAACTTTATTAAGCCTAGAACAACTTTATAACATTATTAAGTGTTTACTATCAAAGATTCAATTTAAAAAATGTTTTTAATAACACTTTTGCTTAATTTTAGTTTGCAGATTATATTTAACCTGTAATCGTTTTTTTATACTTAGTTTGTCTTAGATTGGATAGTTTGAAAAAATTTACACTAATTAATGTGAACATAACAAAATACCAGATAATTTTTGTGTTTTATCAGTACAAATAAATATGTAAGCGATTTTTAAATATGCGTTAAAAGTCAAATATTAAAGTTTTGATTTATAAGAATTATTTGCAACTTTTTATACAAATTGTGTACACTGACTTCATCCGCTTATTACTAATAGTGAAAAAAGTGAAGTACTGATATAAGCTAGAGTTGTTAACCTGTATCTAATCATTTTCCAATCATGTTTTACAAATTAATAACGAATAGTAGAATATTTGTATTTTTAAACATTCTAAACAATAGAAAACAGAAGCTTAAGCCAAACAACACAAAGTTAACAAAAACTAATTATAAAATATAAACACAACATACACTTAGAAAAACAGTCAAACAAAACTTCCAACTTTTAGGTCATTTAACACAGCTGATTTTAGAAAAAGGTTCTACATCAAGATAACTTCAATAGTTGTTTGAAAAATTGTAGATATGCACTTGTGTGTCATCACGTTCACTAGATAATAATATAATATTAAAGCCAATACTAACAGCTTTGACACATAGCTTTTGAACAAGGTACATCAAACAAGGTAAACTTTCTGTACAAATTCTCAAATACTTCATAGTTCGAATAATAATACCCACCAATAACGAACAGTTTATTACCCATGCTAATTGAAGCATGGCTACTTCTTGATTCGATAATATCAGGTAAATACTTCCATTCGTTTTCATAATAGCCATATGCTTCTACTGATTTCTTATAACCTCCAGTAACAATAACTTTGCTTTCAAAAACTGTACAACCTGCATTATATCTAGTTTGCTTCATTTTAGCGAATTCGGTCAAATTTTTTATTTTCAAATTATAAACCAAATATTTACCCTTTTGATAAACTACATATTAGTTCATCTTGAAAGAACAAACAAAAAAAGCATTATCGTCTAGATTTAATTGCGTTTCATTAGACCAAGTTTTAGATTTATTACAAAACTTAAAAACAGTGTGATTTTAGTAGCTACCTAGCGAATAATCACCTAAACAAAACAAATCAGAATTAACAACTGCAGTTTTACACTTATAGGACTTCTTTGACATTGAAGTAAACTTTTCACAATTTAGTTCACGACCATCTAGTTTATAAACACTACAAACAACTATATTGTTTTCTTGTTTATTCCTCCACAAACTAAAATACTGAAATCATATTGGTTGCAATATCTATTATCATACAAAATTTTCGGTGGAAAATAAACACCTTTTCCTTCTTGCATTTTTACATTTTATTTAACTTTGATGAATTTAAGAATATCTGAAAGAGATGTATAACAGACAACTAAAGTCTTATCAGTTTAAGCAAAGATCAACTATGAATTTATTTATTTATAGTGTTCTTCTTTTACAATATTTCAATTACTTTGAAGTTGTGATATACATAGAAAAGTAAATTATATATTATTCTAACTTTTATTACCTTTTTTTTATATCAATTTTCTTCAACTTGTTTAAAAAAACAAAACCTAAAACTGTTTTTAATAAACAATAATTAAGTTGAAATTGAAAAACTACTTAGATTTTTCAAACTAAAAACTTTCATTAATTAACATTGTAGTAAAATTATCTTTTAAGATTACCAAAAAAACATTTTAACTTTAAAATTGTTTGTGTTTTTTTTTAACTTGTAATATTGATTAGTAATACATGTTTTAGAATAAGATAAACTAAATAAAAACAAATTTTAATAAATAAAAAAAGAAAATTATTAATATTAACTTGATCTCTTTTGTATATTTAAAGGTTTAAATAGCAATTTAAAATAAAAAAACTTATACTAGAAATATTTTTTTGTAAAACTATACTTTATTTTAAGATGTACTATTTTAGCAAACTTAAGCTGTATGACTAACTATTTTCTTTTTAAATTACTTTTAAACAAACGTTAGAAGTTTTTATTAAATAACTTTGTATGAGGTAGTAATTGTACAACTATGTATTTGACAACCATTCAAGATTTTTCTAATAAATAAAAAGTTATTACTGTTGTTACAATGTTAACATAGAAAATAACCTGTTTGATATTAATCAAACTAAAAAATTTAAATTTTATGAATTCAAAAAATAAGGTACTGTATATTTTTTATATAAAAAAAGAATCCTACAGTTATTAAATACATGTATCTGTCAAACATTACTCTTCTTAAACTTCATCAGTTAAATAAAGTAGTATTTAGCAAATAAAGTTTTACTTTATAACAATTTAATTAGTTGCATTTTATCTTTAAATATTTATTTTGTAATCAATACTTTAAAGTAGATGTTAGTTATTTAACATACTGGTTTATTTTCAGATCTTTCTAAGTTGAAATCGATCGTAACCAAAAGTAACAATGTAAGAAAGAAAAAGTTTTGATTTTCCACCAAAAGATTTGTAAAAAATAGAAATTGCAAGAAAGGTGATTACAATCTTTTGATTTTTGGAGGAATTTTTAAAAACAAAACAATTCTAAGTTGTTTACAAACTAAATGGTCCGAAACTTAAATGTAAAAATTATACTTCAATGCTAAATAACGAAAATTATTGTAAAACTGTGTAATTGACTCTGATTTGTTTGTGTGTGGTGAATATTCGAAAAATAGTCTTATAAGATATGTTGAAAATTTTTTTAATAAAACTAAAACTTTGTCATCTAAAAAGCAGTTATATCCATACGACTATGTTTTATGCAATTGTTCAGTTTTTAAAAATTAATAAAAATTTCATTTATAGAAAAAAAATTTACACACTTTTATTTTATAGCTGTTAAAATAGATAATATTTCGTTAACTAAAGTTTTAAATAATTTTCTTCTCATCTGTAAAAAAATACTTTTAGAACAATGACTATACTTTTTTATTATTATTCGAGAAGATGTTAAAAGGTGAATTATATTGATTAAAATTAAAATAAGAACTATAAAAATGTATCTAAACATAACATGTTAATTTTCTTTTTACAAATATTTAAAATATTTGTACTACTAATCCAAATTAAATACATTTGACAAAACTTTAAATTGATTATCATGGTATTTGGAATGTTACAATTTAGTAACAAAGTATAAAAAACACATAATAGTACATTATTAAAAATTTAAGTTTTAAAAAAATAACTTTTAAGTATTTAAACTTAAAAACGTGTTTATTTTTGATATTTTGGTTGTAAGTTAAAGAATAAGGTTTTGCAAATATATTTTAAAATTTCTGTAATAAAACTGGCTATTTAAGTTCAAATTATTATTCATAATTTTTATAATGTAATATAAACTTATATTCGTTACATTTGCTTATATTTATTAACGATGTTAAATTACAAAAATCATTAATTCAACTTAAAAAATTATATTTTACTATTTGCATTTTCTTCTTTTTGAGAGAACGTAGTTAGTTTTTTTTTTGCTTATAGCGCATTTTTTTGGCTTTAGTTGGGCTGGTTTTTAGCTTATTTTCAGAGTGATTTTGTTGTGTTTAAGTACTTAAGTAACGATACTGGATGTTTAAAGTTAAGCTGTTATACCGTGGTTGTTTGATTCGTTTTAACATGTTTAACTAAAGACACATTCTTTAAAATATATTATTATGTAACAGCTATAGATAAAACAAAACAAAAACAACTAACATATTAACAAATTTGATCTAAGAATGTACAGAATTCAAAATAACATGAAAAAGTTACGTTAAATCTCCCTTTTTTAACAACCTTGTTATCTAATGGATTTCCTTTTTCTTTGTCGTATTAAACTATTTCTGAAGTTACATTCAAAAATTTAAATGAATAATCTGAAATACTTTATTTGCTTACTTCTACAACTAGTTATGATAAGAAAATGTTGTTGGAATGACATACTATAGAGAACATTTAAATACATGAATATTTATCAGTTTTGTAAAACATTTAATCTAATCTACAATCACTATAAAAAATTTACTTTTTTATTACTTCAAAATAATAAATACCTAACCATACTAAACATAAGAGCCAAATTAATTTTTATTAAACTAAGTAGAAAATCAATAAAAATTAGTAAATATAACAACGTCCAAGATAAGTTCAACGCAGTAAAGTAACCATAACCGTAAAAATAAAAAAGAAGCATTAGTTCAAAAACAAAGAAATTTTATGTTAACTTTATTCTAAGTTATATTTGATATAACTTGAATAAATCAATTTAGTATAAATAAAAAAATAAATAAAAATTTTTGTTTCATCTGATGGAAAATATATATTGAAAAATACTAAGATTTTACGACCAACACCAACAGCTTTACACAAAAGTGGTACTTTTGGTTTAATTGTCAGATAACTTAAACAAGTAAACTTTCTTGAAAAACTGTCAAATACTTCATTGCTTGTAGTACTCCATCCACCAATAACAAACAACTTGTTACCCATGCTAACTGAAGCGTGATAATCTCTTTCTTTAATCATATCTGGTAAATAATTCCAATTGTTTTCATAATAATCATATGCTTCGACTGATTTTAGTCTACCATCATACCTCCAGTAACAACAATTTTACCTTCGAAAATTGTACAAGATGCATTTGCTCTTCACTGTTTCATTTTACTTAATGAAGTCCAATATCTACTTTTTCAAATTGTAGATAAAACATTGAGCAGTTTCATAAATTACATACAAGCTTTTCTTGAAGGAACAACTACAAAAGTAATTGTTGTCTAGACAAAATTGCACTTTAGATGACCAAGTTTTAGTTTTGTTACAAAACTTTAAAATGGATTTATTAAACTTTTCATTTTGTGACAAACCACCCAAAATAAACAAATTAGAATTTATAACCACAGTTTTGCAAAAAGAAAGTTCATTTGGCATTGAAATATACTTTTTTTCGCATTTAAATTCAGGACCATCTAGTTTATAAATACTATTTACTATTTTGTCACTTTTATTTTTTCCTCCACAAACTAAAATACTGAAACCATTTTGATTGCAATATCTATTTTGATACAAAACTTTTGGTGGAAAAACTAGAACTTTTCTTTCTTGCATTTTTTTTCTAGTTTTGAACTTGACAAAATTATCCTCTTTAAACTTTAGAAATATTAAGAAAATCCAAATTAAGGATAAATGAAGTTTTAATTAATAACCTAAAAGTAATTATTGATAGTTTGCTGAATTTTATGTCTAAAAATTACTTTAAGAAAACATTAACTTTTTAAATTTTAGTTGTTCTTTATAAGTTGAGTATTTTTTCCTAAACAATATTTAAGTTATTTTGAAGTTGTGAGAAGTGTATAAAGTTAGATAATCAATTATACTAACTGTTGATAAAGTTTTTTTTTTGTTTAACTACTTTGAAAAACACGAAACTTGAAGGAAAAAGAAGCTATAATTTTCTAATTTAAGTTAAAAAAGCAATCCAAATTTTTTTATAATAAATTCAATAGCACAATGGGCATGAAAACTCATTAATATAAATTTTAATGCCTGGATTTTAAAATTTTAGCTTTTTTTGGGTATTTTTGAGTTTCAAGGTAAAATGACTATCCTAATTAAGTTAATTTGTAAAGTTATTTACAAAAAAGAAACAAAATATTTTGATATTTTCCTTCATTCAACTTCTATGTTTACTTGTGCTTATGTTTTTGGCAAATACTTTTTTACAGGACAATTTTTGCAAAATACTGTCTTTTTATAGTGAATGAATTCACAAGTTCAAATTAATTACGATATAACACAAAAAAATGTTTTGTTTTTGTTTGATAGAATACTATTTATGATTAAAAATTTTAGTTCTATTCATCATCATTTTCGGCGTAACATGATAACAAAAGTAATTCAATTATCTCTAATTTTAACAGGTAATATTAGCACGACTTTAAAACTGTAATTAATTATTTGTTGATGTTAGTTTGCTTCTTAAAATTAATTCTTTATTTAAAAGACTTCATCTTAACTTTTGTACCTCTAATATTATAGAGTTTTATACCAGTGTTACAATAATGAATAATAAAGCTCTTCGTGACAGCTTTAGTTTTATCCATAGGTTCTGTATTAATCATTGATATAACATCTGCTGTCTGATTGATTTTTTCATTGGTATTTTAAGTCTAAAATTTCATCTTCTGTTTTCTGCTCTGTTTTCATTCTTAGACAAGAATATTCACGCTTAGTTTTAATGAAAAAAACTATATCGTTTCTACTGATTCATAGTTTAAATTTATAAGAATATTTATTAATCACAGAATTTTAAAGCGATTAGGTATTTCAGTTTATTTTTCAGTGTATGTATAATATGACAGTTAATAATTTAAGTAGTAGGTTTAGAAGTTATATTAGACAATTACCTAAATCAATTAAAGTATTAAAAGTGAAATGCAAAGTGAACATATCTATCACAAAAACATAGTTTTTTTTTACTAAAACTTTGTTTTTTTATCTTACTTCGTTTAAAATAATTTAAAACTATTCTTATCTAAAAATTGTTAACAATAAACAACATGATTAATTTATTACGTAACACTAAAAAGTAATACCTAAACTTAAGAATATGGTTCAATCTGTTTTAAGTATGTTTTTTAATATTGTTATGTTTATTCAGGTAGAAAACCAATTAACAATTTAAACAGTTATAACAATTTTAACAGCAAAAAAAACAATTTAGCACTAAATTTGTGTAATAACAATATGATGGTTAAATAGTTATATTAATTGAAATATTTGAAATTAATGTTTGAATATTATAAAAGTTGTTAAGTGTGTATTAAAAATAGTATTGAAGTAAGTTCCAAAAAATTTCTTAGTTTTGCAATTTAGTAAAGAAATTAAAAATAAAATCTTAATTATTTGTACTTCTTTAGTTTTACTAAATTAACAGTATTTAGTTACTAAGCTTAACAACCTAAACATTTAGCAAAATATACTTTTATAACAGTTTTAAATTTTGGGTTAATAAGTATAAAGAAATCAACTTTAAGTATTACTATTACGAACCCATGTTATAAAGATCAATATTATAATATAATTTATTTAATCAAATACGTAAAAAGAATCTACTGAAAAACATTGAAGTTCAAATGTATACGGAAGTAACTATGTAAGAAAGTTGTTGTTTTTACTTTTGTTACTTTGTGTTAAAGTTTTATTTTTAGGTTCTTCTTACAAGGTAGTTCTACAAACTTATTTTGTTGTTTACCAGGGAGACTTCTAAATGTCATTTTGTTACTTAATTACCTATGAAATTTTGATCGATTGAAGTTAAGCAAAAAAAAAAAGACTTAATATAAACCTAAAAACAGTAAACTGATTTAACTGAAATAAATACTGGTTTAAAGTAAAAGTGAGCTACAAACAATTTAAACTTTTAAGATTTAAGTATTCTACAAATTAACCAAGTTTTTAAAATTATTTATTAACTAGTTTAGAATTTATTACAGTTTCGACAATTAAAATAAAAAACTGAAACGATAATTAGTAAATAAAATTAATAATAATTCTTAGGTAACTTATTTTTCTATGTAGATATCACACATTGAAAATTTTTTTAATATTATTTTGAGACATATAAAGTAATAAAGCTTGTTATGTTAGTCTCTTTTGAAAAATACACAAATCAAGCGTTTTCTACTGTTGATAAAATGTTTCAACCGATTCTTTTTATTATTTTTAAATTTTTTATAATCTAATCATTGCAAATTGATAGTATGTTACTTCTGAGATTTTAGTTGTGGAAATATATATTTAATACCTGTTTTATATATTTCTAAATACTATAGCGTTAATTGAAGTCGTTTATGTCAAGTTCAAAACCAAAAGTAACGATGCAAGAAGAGAAAAATTTTGATTTTCCACTAGACATTTTGTATGAAAATAGATATTGCAGCCAAGATAATTTCAGTATTTTAGTTTGTGGAGGAAGAAAGAATCTCAAGGCTGTAAAAAGTGTTTATAGACTAGATGATCATGAATTAAATTGTGAAAATTTAACTTCCATGCCAGAGGAGATTAATAGATGTAAAACAGCTATTGTTAATTCTGATCTATTTACTTTTGGTGGGTATTTGAAAAATTCTTCATTCAATAGGTCTGTTTTAAGATTGTGTAATAAAACTAAAACTTGGTTAAATGAAACGCAATTGAATTTGGACGACAATTATTTTTATTTTTGCTCCTTCAAGAAAAGCTTGTATGTGATATATGAAACTGGTGTATGTTTTGTTTACAATTTGAAAAATAAGAAATGGTCTCAATTAGCTAAAACAAAACAAATAAGATGTGATGCAGCTTGTACAATTTTTGCAGGTAAAATTGTTATATCTGGGGGTCGAAAAAAAAAATCAGTTGAAGCTTATGATTATTACGAAAACAAATGGAATTATTTACCAGATATGATTGAAGAAAGACATTATCATGCTTCAGTCAGCATGGGTAACAAGTTGTTTGTTATTGGTGGATATGGTAATACGTTATCCGGTGGATATGGTAATACGAGTTATGAAGTATTTGAAAGTTTTTCAAGTAATTTTACTAGTGTCAAAGCAGCTATGATAGAAACCATGGAACCATTAGAGTTTATAGCTGTTTGTGTTGGTCATAAAGTTATAATGTTTACTAATGCATTATACACATTAAAAACAAAAGTACTTATCTATGACATTTTCAATGATACCTGGTCAGTAAAGAAGATCAAAAACGTTAATGATTTGAATAATTCAAGTTATATCAAATACAACTTAGATTAAAGTTTAGTATTTTTTTTACTTTTTTACAGAACTTGCACTTATTTATAGCATTTTCTTTTATATTAACATTTTGTTCAGTTTACTTTTTTTATTATGTTTTTTTTTTATGTTATTACTTTTTTAATATTTCAATAAAACTAAGTTTTTACTTTGTATAGTTGTTGATTTAGGAATAGTTTAAAGTAAACGTTAACTACAAATTAAGCTCATTATTTATATTTATTAGTGCCAATAAACTATTTTAAGCTGATAAAGTCCAGACTAGGTTAGAAGTATTTTGAATTTCAGTAGTTAGTAATTTACCTTGTAAATGCTGAATTTAGAAGTTTTTGAAAATAATAGCGATAACTAGTGTTTTGTGAACTAAATTAGATTAAAAATTAGATCAACAGATACAATAACATAACATTTTTTTAAGTTACAAGCCTAGTTATAAAGACACAATACAGTTTTATAAAAGTATTATTTTCTTTAAAATAAGGCTTGTAATTTAAAAAAATATTTATATAAAACGGTATTGTGATTTTTCAAATTATATATTGTAAACTATAAATAAAATGTTGATTTTGCACTTAAAAATATTCTAAACTGTATTAATGACATTCTAAAAACTTTAGTTGTTAATTATGAACTTCGTTTTCAATAAATAAACAAGAAATTAGAGAACTTGGAAACCAAGTACAATATTTAAAGCAATTTACTTAAATCTATACATATTATATATCACTTAAAAAAAAACTTTCATAATAAAACCAGTTCACATCATAAAAAACCTAATGTTAATATTTATTATCTCTCCATTATATTATTGTTGTTGAACGACAAAACAAACTGCTACGAACACTAATATAAATATGAACACAGTTTATCTTGTCCAGTAGTATTCAGAATAATTTTTAAAAACTTTATTAAGCTATGTAAGCATGTTTAACTTAATTAACTTTTAACTGAAATTGAAATATTTTTACTGAAAACAAATATTATATGCATTTTTTTTTTCGTAAAGCTTTATACAAAGTAGCTAACAAAATAGTCGCAGTAAATTTTTCTAATTATTATCAATATATTAAACTTACCTGTTAGTATTTTTATCCAAAGTTAAAATACATTTTTGATTTCAAAGTTATGCTTAAATTGGCGTTCATGATTTCATTTATCAATATACCTTTGAAAAAGGATTGATCATGCCAAAACGATCATCAGACTACAAGCGTTCGGTAAACTGAGATGGGTTTCGTCCTTATTAGGACACATTTGTCAGTCACTACCGAAAAACTTGCAATCGTCACACAAACGGTTTATAAATGCTTTCACATGAGCTTGGTAAACTAAAGTCCAGGCTTCTTCTCTACAGACTTCCGCCGATGTTTTACTGATCGTACTTCATAAATTCAACTTTTTAATAAGGTGCACACTTTAACATATTTGATTTAATTATTATACATAAACTTTTTTTTTTGTTTATAATTTTTAGTTTTTCTTATTCTTAGACAAGACGTAAAAATCAAAATGGTATTCTACTCAAAAACTGAAAGGTTTTTTTGTGCACCAGGTCCTTTGACCACACTTTTGGATGTTTTTGTTATTTAATAAACTTTATATTTCTTTAAGTTTAAATAAATTTACACTACAAAGAAATTATTTTCAAGTACAACTGAACTTAAAACTAGTGATTTTTATCGTTTTATGAACGTTATAAAACACTTTACAATGTTTAAACGAATTACATTAAAAAGTTAAAATGAAGAAACTTTTCTAAAATTAACATCTTTTTACAAATTTTTTTAAAGAATTTACAGGTCAATAAATATGTTTCAATAGTAAAAACAGTGTTATTTCAGATAAGTTTATGTTTGATACTTGTTAACATTTTGAATTATTTTTGGAAATAATATGAACAATGAAAATATTCTGTTTTGTTTGTTTAAAATGTTGTATGAAAAATAGAATCATTTGTTTTAAATTTTAAGTGGTAAATTAACATTGAAGTAAGTAAGTGAAGGAGATAAACTAAACTTTCTTAAATAATTTAGAAATTAACTCAAACAAAAGTAATCAGTTTTGTTGAAAAAATCTATGCTTTAACTTTCTGTTAACAGTACAACAACTCTGTTTGAATTAAATTCAATGTTCCACAAGGTTTTACCTATTAAACTACATATAATTAGATAATCGAAATAACAAAATTGTAGCAAAAATAGCGAGTTGTCATATGATATAATAATTAGTATACATTATTATATCATATGTGTCATAGTTCCTTGTTCGCAGAGTACCGATTTGCAAGCTTTTATTATCAGGCTTAAGTCCTCAGCAGGTACGCTAATGTAACTTTTAGCAAAGTTAAGTGATTTAATCACCAAATCATCGCTAGTAGAAAGATAATAATCGACCACATCAAACTTAAAAAAACTGTACTTCTGTTCTTTCAATACAATGAACCAACTTAAGACCTGGTCTGTGTTAGTCTTGGTATGCATAAGTTCATATTTCAGACGCACAGCATTGTTAATGTGGTCGATTTCAACTTTATATTTACTTCCTACATCAGACTTAGTTGGGTTAATCACTCTACATTTAGAATGTGTTAAAAAATTCTCTTTGTGGTCTTTAACTGTTATATATGCACTTTTTAGTGCAAGATTTTTATTCCGTCGTGTATTTTTAGTTTTTTGTTAAGTTTTATCTTCTAAGTTTATTTCATTTTAAGTTGTTTTATTACTTGTTTTGAAGCTGATGAGTGCATAAGCACGAAACTCGAGTCCTTTAAGTTTTACATATTCAAATAAACCTTTATATATATATATATATATATGTTCTAATTATTATATCATATGACAACTCGCTATTTTTGCTTCAACTTTAATATTTCGGTTATCTAATAAGAAGTAGTTAAATGGGTAAAACTTTGTAGAACATTGCATTTAACAAAAACAGAGTTGTTGTACTGTTTTCAGAAAGTTAAAACATAGATTTTTACAACAAAACTGATTACTTTTGTTTAAGTTAGAAATTTAAATTATTTAAGAAAGTATAGTTTATTTTCGTCACTTCCTTACTTTAATGTTAATTTACCACATCAAATTTAAAACAAATGATTGAATATTACATACTACATTTTAAACAAACAAAACAGAATATTTTTATTGTTAATATTATTTCCAAAAATAATTCAAAATCTTAACAAGTATCAAACATAAACTTATCTGAAATAACAATGTTTTTACTACTGAAACATATTTATTAACCTCTAAATTATTTAAAAAATTTTGTAAAAAGATGTTAATTTTAAAAAAGTTCCTTCATTTTTACTTTTTATTGTAATTCATTAAACATTGTAAAGTGTTTTATAACGTTCATAAAACAATAAAAATCACTAGTTTTAAGTGTAGTTGTACATGTAAATAATTTCTTTGTAATGTAAATTTATTAAAACTTAAAGAAACATATAGTTTATTAAATAATAAAAAACATCCAAAATAGTGGTCAAAGGACTTGGTGCACAAAAACCCCTTTCAATTTTTGAGTCGAATACCAATTTTATATAGTTTTACGTCTTGTCCAAGAATAAGAAAAACTAAAAATTTTAAACAGAAAAAAATATTTATGCATAAAACTTAAATCAAATATGTTAAAGTGTGCACCATTTTAAAAAGTTGAATTTATGAAAGTACGATCAGTAAAACATCGGCGGAAGTCTGCAGAGCAGAAGCCTGGATTTTCGTTTACCAAGCAATAAATGAAAGCATTTATAAACCGTTTGTGTGACGATTGCAAGTTTTTCGGTAGTGACTGACAAATGTGTCCTAATAAGGACGTAACCCATTTCAGTTTACCGAACACTTGTGGTCTGATGATCGAATTGCATGATCAACCCTTTTTCAAAGGTATATTGATAAATGAAACCATGAACGCCAATTTAAACATAACTTTGAAATCAAAAATGTATTTTAACTTTAGATAAAAATATTAACAGGTAAGTTTAATATATTGATAATAATTAAAAAATTTACTGCGACTATTTTGTTAGCTACTTTGTATAAAGCTTTACGAAAAAAAAGCTTATAATATTTGTTTTCAGTAAAAATAATTCAATTTCAGTTAAAAGTTAATTAAGTTAAACATGCTTACATAGCTTAATAAAGTTTTTAAAAATTATTCTGAATACTACTGGACAAGATAAACTGTGTTCATATTTATATTATTGTTCGCAGCGGTTTGTTTTGTCGTTCAACAACAACAATATAATGGAGAGATAATAAATATTAACATTTGTTTTTCTATGAAATGAACTAGTTTTATTATGAAGTTATGTTTTAAGAGATAAAAAATATGTATAAAACTAAATAAATTGTTTTAAATATTGTAATTGGTTTGCTTATTCTCTAATTTTCTTGCTTATTTATTGAAAAAAAAGTTCCTAATTAACAACTTAAGTTTTTAGAATGTCACTAATATAGTTTAGAATATTTTTAAGTGCAAAATCAACATTTTATTTATAGTTTATAATATATAATTTGAAAAATCACAACACCGTTTTATATAAATACTTTTTTAAATTACAAGCCTTATTTTAAAGAAATACTTATATAAAACGGTAAATTGTCTTTATAATTAGGCTTGTAACTTTAAAAAAATGTTATTTTATTGTATCTATTGATCTAATTAAATAAACATATTTTTAATCTAATTTAGTTCATAAAACAGTAGTTATCGCTATAATTTTCAAAAACTCCTAATATCATTGATAAATTGCTAACTACTAAAATTCAAAATAAGTCTATCATTAGTTAGTTGTTAAACATATATTAAATGTAACATATTTATAAATACTTTTAACCTAGTCTGGTCTTTATCAGCTTAAAATAGTTTATTGGTACTATTAAATATAAAGAATGAGGTTAATTTGTAGTTAACGTTTACTATAAAATATATAAAAGAGGTAATAAGTAGATATTTGCACAACTAAAATCTCAGAAAAAACATACTATCAATTTGTAATGATCAGATTATTAAAGTTACAAAAAAAAAAAAGAATAGTTTGAAACATTTTATCAACAGTAGAAAACATTTTATTTAAGTATATCTTAAAAAAGACTTACATTAACAAGCTTTATTACTTTATATGTCTCAGAATAATATGTTAAAGTTTTTCAATGTGAGATATCTACATGAAAAAATAAGTTACCAGTTAAGAATTTTTATTAATTTTATTTTTTAATTATCGGTTCAGTTTTCTTATTATAGTTGTTTAAACAGTAATAAATTGTAAACTAGTTAATTTATAGTTTTTAAAAACATGGTTAATTTGTAGAATACTTAAATCTCAAAAGTTTAAATTTTTTGTAGCCTACATTTTATCGATAAAAATTTTAAAGGTAATTTAGTAACAAAAAGTCATTTCAAAGTCTCCCTGGCAAACAACAAAACAAAATTAAAGAACTACCTCGTAAGTAAAACCTAAAAATAAAACTTTAGCACAAAGTAACAAAAGTAAAAACAACAATATACTTACATATTTAGTTACGTATACATTTTAACTTCAATGTTCTTAAGTAGTATTTTTTTACTTACTTGATAAAATAAATCATATTATAATATTGATCTTTATAACATGGGTTCGTAATAGCAACAATAAAAGTTGATTTGTTTATACTTCTTAACCCGAAAGTTAAAAGTTTTTATAAAATTTTTTTTTGCTAAATTTTTAAGTTGTTAAGCTTAGTAACTAAATTCTGTTGAATTAGTAAAACTAAAGAAGTACAAATGTTTACAATTTTATTTTTACTTTCTTTACTAAATTATAAAACTAAGAAGTTTTATGGAACTAACTTCAATACTAGTTTTAATACATATTGAACAACTTTTAAAATACTTAAACTTTAATTTCAAATATTTCAATTAATGTAGTTATTAAACCATTATATTGTTATCACATAAATGTAGTACTACTATGATTTATTCTACTTTTAAATTGTTAAAATTATTCTAATTGTTATATGCTTTTTCTACCTAGTTAAACATAATAATATTAAAAAAGCATTAATAGCCGATAAAACCATATTTATAAGTTGTAGTATTACTTTATAGTTTTACCTAATAAATTAATCATGTAATTTAGGTTAATTGTTTTTTTTAAGTTAAGTCAGATAAAAAAAAAGATAAAGTATGTTTTTGTGATAGGTATGTTCACTTTGCATTTAACGTTTTATACTTTAGTTTATTTAGGTAATTGTCTATTATAACTTCTAAACTTCTACTTAAATAATTAACTTTAACGTTATACACACACTAAATAAATAAAGTAAAATTTCTAATTGCTTCTGAATTCTGTTATTTTTAAATAGTGTTTCTAAAATTCAAAATATGAACCAGAATTATTGATTTTGTTTCAAAAACAGTTAACTTTAGTTCAAGGAAAACATTCTTTTCTATGTAAAACATTATAATATGAAAACAGCTGGTTAATTTTTAATTAAACATTTAAATAACAGTATTTTTACTGGTGATAAAATATTTATGTTCAAATGAATTCAAACTTTTAGAGTTTTAGTAAACATTAGAATTTGTGTCTAGTCTATAAAGGTTATTTTGTTTTATTCATTCGAAAAGTGTTTCTTGTCGAAATTAATTACTTATTTTTTTGACACACATATTTTTAATTTTAATGACATTTACATATGCGTAGATCTCTTAATTTAAGTTAAATGAAGTCTTTTTTAACAAGTGTAAAACCAGATGTAGCTATGCGTGGAAGAAAAACTTTAGAATTTTTACCGAAAGTTTTGTATGAAAGTAGATATTACAACCAAGATGATTTCAGTATTTTAGTATGTGGAGGAAAGATTAAAAGTTATAAAATTGGACTGTAAGAACTGTCAAAAGTGTTTATAAACTAAACGGTCCAAAATTTGAATGTGAATATTATGCTTCAATGCCGATCTCTCTTGGAGAATGTAAAACTGCTGTTGTTAATTCAGAACTATTTACTTTCGGTGGGGTTTAACATTTGTCTGAATACGGTAGAGGGTTTTCTCAAAAAGAAAAATTCAATGAGTCTATCATAAACTTTTGTAACAAAACTAAAACTTGGTCAATTAAAGCGCAATTACCTCAAGACTGCAAGTATTTTTGTGTTTGCTCCTTCAAGAAAAACTTATATGTAATTAACAAAGCTGGTTTATGTTATGCTTACAATTTGAAAAATGACAAATGGGCCAATTTATCTGATACAAAACAAATAAGATATCATGCAGCTTGTACAGTTTTTGAAGGAAAAATTGTTGTGACAGGAGGTAGTAGTAGAAAATCAGTAGAAGCATACGACTATTATAAAAATAAATGGACAAATTTACCCGATATGATTGAAGGAAGATATGTTCATGCATCAGTTAGCATGGGTAACAAACTGTTTGTTATCGGTGGAAACTATAAATCAAGTTGTGAAGTTTTTGACAGTTTTTCCAGAAGTTTTACTTTGTTCGAATCAAACATTTATTCTCGTTGCGTACGAGCTGTTAGTATTGGTTATAATATTATAGTATTTTCCGTGGAGAGTAGAAAAACAAGAGTATATAAATACGATATTGTCAATGATCATTGCTGTGAAATGGATGTTGAAATTTTAAAAGAAGATGTTAGTTGTGTTAAGTACGCTTCGTGTTGACGAAATACTATTTTTCTTATCGTTGAACTAATTTCCTACTATTTATTGTGTTTTTAAAACTATTTGTTACTTGCTATGTTTTTGTCTATCTATTTTGTTTATCTATTCTATATGTAAATAAAAAACTTGGTACCAAATTTCAGTTTTTATTTTGTTTATCTTAAGTATATTTTAAAATCGGGGTTTAATAATATTATTTTATAATTTTTTTTCTTTAAAGAAACTGAATAATATAAAATAAAAAGTACTTAAAAATTCAAATTTGTACACTATATGAAAATTATTTATTTAGAAAAAGTTATATATAATAAAAGAATTTTGTTGTTAAAAGTGTTTTATATAAAATAAACACAGTTTGTTTTAAATAGTCTAGTTTGCTAATCTACTAACCGTTTTTTTTATATAATATATTTTTAACTAAACAATAAACTTACAGTTTTAAGGATTTCTCAAACTAATATTTTTTAAATAATTCTAAATTCTAAAATGCGAAACTAAACAAGTTCGTAGACTTGCGAACTTGTTTAGTTTCGCATGTATATTAAGTGAGGTGAATGTATTTTAAGTTTAGTTTTAAATAACAAATTTTGCTCAATTAACTTCAAAGCTAGTTGTTACTTTTCTGTGATAGAAATTAGAATGTTACTAAATACAAACTATTTAAATATATTAGTAGCCCCCAAATGGGTTAAAAAGTTTTTACTTAAACACTTAATTTTACTATGTAAATTTAGATTTTATAATAAACAACTTATCTACAAAAAAACACAAACAGATATTAAGCTTTTATTTTAATAAAGAATCAAGTACGCACTCTAAGTTTGAAAAAATTAAATGAAAAACTATTTTAAACAGATAAATAAATAAAGTAATAAAACATTTTAAGTAGCTCTATCACTGTACTTTAAGACTATCAATAAATATTTTGTAAGTTTTCCAAGCTAAACTTTTTGTTAATAATTTTTAATTATAGGCATAAAAACAAAAATATCAAAAGAACTTTGCTAATATTGAGTGAAGAAATAATTGAAATAAAAAATAATTTAGCATATTCCTTGACAATTTATTTTGTTCTGACTGCATAAAATAATTAATTGTATAAAACAATAAACTTTATACAATGGTTGCTAAAGTTTCGATCTGGCTAAAACCTTAAAAAATAATTAATAAGATAAAAAATAATGTTAGAATTTTTTTGATACCATCACTATTTAAAAAGAAATAAACTTTTACACTACAATAAAGTTAACAAACTTCGGTTTATACTTTTTTTTTCTTATTTTTAAATTTGCTTTTGTTTTAGTCAATTTCAGACAAGGCACAACAAAACAAAAGTTAAATTAAATACAAAATATTTAAAAATAGATATAGGTAATTTATGAAATGTGGCTTTTTTAACGAACTGTGGAAAAAAATTAACTTTAACTTGAAAAAAACAATAGAGAACTGCAATGTATTACGAAGTCACAACTTAAATATTTTTGGTCGGTTACACAAATTTATAAAAATGTATAAAAATTAATTTTGTATACTTTTAAATTAAACAAAAATATATTTAAAATATTGCACCACTGGTCAATTTAAAATAAAAAGTTTTGTATTGTCACCAACAATTTAAGTTAATTGTCTTTCGCTGATATCGCTGTTTTATTGGCTAACCAGCAAAGTAATAAAATTTTTTTAATTTTATTTTTAGAAGATATTTATAAATGCTCTTTTAATTTGAAGTTACCCAGATGAACTATGATATCACATAAAAAGTGTTTTATTTGTTTGAAAGAACTAATTTTTATTAAGAATTTTAGCTTTAGATATCATTATTTTCGGTTTAAATATGAAAACAAATAAAAAAAAAATATCTTGAATTGAGATTTTACTACTGACGTATTAATGAAATTTCAAATACTACTGTGTAATGTTTTTTATTTCTGTGTGAATAAAAATTTTCTCCAGGTTTAAAAACTCTCTCGAATTATAACTAAAAATATATTTGTTGGTTAACTTTATAGCGTTGTTTTAGTTGGCCGTAGCAATTAAAAAATAAATTATTAAAAACAAAATGTTACGAATTGTGTAATAAAACTTGAACCATATTTGCCAGATCTCTACTAAATTATCGCCATAGAACTACTCGAGCATAAGTTAAAACAGACGATTAATCAGTATTTACAATTCTTTATTTTTAAAAATGTGTCTACTTTGCTGTAATGTGTAATTTTTACTCAGTAAAATACTTCTTTTGTACTTTTGTTTATTTCATTATAATACTTGTGACAATTTTGTTTTACATTGGTTTTAGCAACTATGCAGTAAAATAATTTGGTAAGTTTATATTGGAAAACAAGATAAAAATAACTTCTTTAAAATTAAGTGCTAAAAAACTCCACAAGTTTTAGTGTTGAAGAATCTTTATGAAGAATTTTTATAAGTATAAAAAAATTATTATAGTTGAAAAAGTATTTTATTTAACTAATAAAGTTATTATTATATGCATCTTCTCAATGTTTATAACTAAATTCAAATGATGATTAACTTTGCCTATAATCATAAAACTAAATACTGCTTTTTATTTTTCAACTCTAAATTATAAAAAGTAATATTTAAATAACTATCATATTATATCAAAATTTTTTATTCACAGTGATTAATTTTAAGTGAGTTAATTTACAAACAAACCATAACATTTCTCAAAGTTCAAGAACTAGGTGATCTATAACAAAAGTTTTACTTGTAAGTTTTAAACAAAATTTAAAGGTAAGTAATATTTACACATTTTATTAATTTATTAACGTTTAATGTAATTATGAATTATTCGCTTCAAAATAATCGCAACAGTGTTTAAGATAAAATCAGAATTTACATAGTTTCGGTTGTTTTAATAACAATTTTATGTTGTCAATTTATAGTAATTGAATATTTTAAACGAACCGAAAATAATTAAAACTTTTTATATTTCACAATTTTTATCTAGAAATATTTTGGTAACAAGCTGTGAAGGTAAAACTACTAATCTTTAAACTATAACTAATCAAGTTCTATTTAAGTTTTAATCTTAAGCTGAAAATTACAGGATCTAGTGTTTAACTAAATTCTTGTTTAAATCCTAAATGAACAATAAATTAAAGAAGAAAACTTAATATTAATTGCATGAAAAAAAAAATTTCTAAACAAAAAATGTTACTAGAAAAACGCAGTATGACCAAAACAGTAAATGTTAAATAAGAAATTAATTCCACTACCAGAAAAGGTTTTATGAATTTTAATCTGAATTATACTTTATAAAACTTGATTCAGTCAAACTGTTTAAAATTGGAATCTTGTTTTCAGACCACTTGTCACTAACAACATCATAAATAAAAACTTTTGTCCCCAGTAGATTATATTTGTTCTTAGAAAAAAATAAAATTTTATTAACAACATAAACTACTTTTTTGAAATTATATGGCCTACGAGAATTTCCAACAAAAGATCTAAAAAATGTGAATTGTTAAAAAATATTTGGTAATATTTAATCATTAATAGTTTAAAAAGTGAACTAGTTAATTTAAGGAAAAGTAACTATAACTAATTTTTTAATTTAAATTTAGTGTTACTACAAACAGACTGTTACAAATTTAATTATTTTATATGTAAAAAAATGTTCTATTAGGCATAACTAAATGACAATAAAAAATTAATTTGTATAGAAAACTTTATATGATCTGGTAAATGTTTAGAAAAGATAGTTTGAATACGTGTCTATATAGTCTAGTTTGTTTGACTAGCTAGAAAATTAAAATTTTATTAACTAACAAGTAGCAGTAAAACCTTCTTTGTTTTACGTACAAATAAAAGCTATGTCATAAAAGTTTTAATATATAAAAAAGTATTCTATAATTTTTTTTGGTTAGATGTTTTTTGTACAAGTGATTTGTAAATTTTTTTAAATTAAGTATCTTTGACTCAGACTAATTAATTCTTTTACTTTCAAACTATATAAAACAAACTAACTGGGTTGTTGACAGAAACGTACATCAACATTTTAACGGGAAGTGACACTTTAGCACAAGATGATTTATAGCACGGCGTCATTTTTGCACAGAGTGTAACTTTTTTTATGTAGCTTCAATTAATCAAGATCGATACTTTTACTTAAAAAGTAAAATAATACATTCTACGTTAGATAAAAAGTTTGAACAGTTTGCATTTTTTTAATACGCCATATTCAAAGTTTGAATTCAAGTTTTGAATAAAACTAACTTTTACAGTAAAAGTTTTAACAAAACTATTTAAACGTTTTTTTTTTCAAATTTTCAAAACTATAAGTTAGATTTTTTTTTAATTTCCTCGTTCTCAATATAAATTTAGAAATATTTATTAATAACGAATATAAAAATAAATAAACTATCGAAATATTTGCTGTTTTGTCTATACAAAACTCCTTTAGCCATAAGTTTAACCTTTCTAACAGTAATATATGCTTACTATAAGAGTTTTAAAGTTTTAAAAATTTTATATATTGCTTAGTTCAAAAAGTAGTTTTTTAATGAATGTATAAAACAAAACGTAAAAAATATATTCATAAAGATTAGGTAATAATATGAACAAAGTCTTAGTTGAAGCTTAACTTGTAACACATTAAATTAAAAGCTATTTATTTTTTGTTTATATTTTACATAATTAAAACTTATATTTTTAAAGATAGTACTATAATTTTAAGCTATCATTATTAAAAAATCGTGCAAAATAAATTACGGTCTAAAAAAAAGTAGCGCTGTTAAAGATTATAAGAATGTGAGATTATCGTTCTCTACATAATTGTCACACCGAGCTAAAGCATCACTCCGTGCTAAAATGTCACTCTGTGCTAAAGTGTTACTCCATGGTAAAGTGTTACACTGTGCTAAAGTGTCAATCTGTGGTAAAGCATCACTCCGTGCTAAAGTGTCACACTGTGCCAAAATATTATTCCGTGCTAAAGTTTTACTCCGTGCTAAAGTTACTCCGTGCTCCCATTAATAAAGTTTTTCTGACCCATTAATAAATTAGTTAAACAAAGAAAACAAAAATGCTGCGCTCTTAATTTTAGCAAATTTCATTCAAGTCAAAAAAAATTCTATTGAACTATATATTTTTAAACAAAATTTTTAAGCAAAAATTTGTTAACTTCTTTCTTTAAATTTAGTAGATAGCTGTTTTGAAACACAATTCTTGTTAATCTGTTAAATTAAATTATAAAATAACGGTCAACAATGTTAGTGTTAATAAGTAGCTACTAAATTGTTAAGATAAGCTGATAATTTCTTTTTAATAACTTAATTTAAAATACATTTCTTATTAATTTTTAGTTTAATTTTTTTTATTGATCAATAATCAATAAATCAGTTTTTATCAGTTTCAATCAGATAAAAATTAGTATATTTTATCAGTTTTCATTAGTGAAGAGTCCAAAACTTTTTTGTTAGGTAAAGTTTTTACGAAGATTTTCTAAACTAAAACAAAATAGCCCTGCTAAAAAATTTATAGAAAATATACAATCAATGAAATATAAATATTACAACTTATTTTCATGGTAAAATTTCAAACAAATTAATTCAGTATTTTATAAAAGTTTAAATATTGTTTTTGTACCACAGTTTTTCTGTACGTAGAAACTAGTAAGGTTTTACTGCTGTTTGTTAGTAAGATTTTAATTTTTTAGCTACTTAAACATGCTAGATTATTAAATCAAGTATTAAATACTATATATTTATAAACATACCATACATCATAACCTATTTTATACAAACAAAATTTTATTTTCATTTAAGTATGTCTATGTAAAAATATTTCTTGCATAATAAATGATTAAGTTTGCAACAGTCTGTAATAACAAAAAAACTTTAAATAAGCGAAAGAAAACTTTTTAATTTTCCACTAACAATTTTGTATAGAAATAGATATTGTAACCAAGATTATTTCAGTGTTTTATTTTGTGGAAGAAGAAATAAATTTGAAATTTCTGTCGACACTGTTTATAAACTATACGGTCGCAAACTATAATTCAACAACTTTTCTTGAATGCGAGAGAAGTTTTGTAAATTTAAAATAATTTAAATAATTCAAATTTATTTGTTTTTGGTAGGTTTTAGCAAAGTGGTCAATACAATAAATCTGTTACAAGATTGTGTAATAAAATTAAAACTTGGTTAAGTGATACGTAATGAAATCTTAAAAACAATTATATTTATTTTTGATCCTACAACAAAACGCTTGTATGTGATTTATGAAATTAGCGAATGTTTTGTTTACCATAATGAAAGTTACAAATTAGCTGATACAAAACATATTAGATATGATGCAATTTGTACAGTTTTTGAAGGTAAAGTTGTTTATTTATCTGATGCGATTGAAGAAAGAGTTTATTATGATTTAGTTAGCATGGGTAATAAAATGTTTGTTATTGGTGGATACTACACTACAAGCTGTGATCTATTTGACAGTTTTTTCAAAAAAATTCACACGTCTTTATTCTACATTTGTAAGTATTATGAATCATTTTAGATATAAAGCTGTTTGTTTTGGTTACAAAATTAATGTATTTTCCACGCTATGGAAAACATTTGAAACAAAAGTAATTAATTATGATGTTATTTACAGGTGGTCAGAAAAAAATTTAAAGTCGTAAATAGTATGATTGAAGCCAGTTTTATTAAGAATAGTTAAGATTTAAACTTATAGACGATTTTCGATTAATAATTTTGTTTTATTATTTTCTGTTTTACTGTTATGTTAGTATTGATTTTATCTCCATAATATATTCACTGTGTTTATACTTTTACGTCGTTCCTTTTTCATCGTTGTAATTAAATTGAGTTACTCTATAGTTGTTCATTTAGAAGTATTAAAAAGTAAATGTTTAAGTGTTTAAAGGTTTATGTTGAAAAAGAGATAATGCGAAAAGTTTACGGGAATTTTAACACTTAAATTTATATTTCTTAGGCTTAAGTGGGAAGCCAAAATCTAAAAAACGTCTGGAGACCGCAAATTACTTTTTTTAAAATTTACCTGCAATTTGAAAATGTTAATAGACCACTAACTATGCTTTAAAACTTTGACTATTGACCCAATAACGTATCATACTAAAAACACACAATTACTTCACCATAATCAAAAATGTTAGCTACTCTAAAAACGAACTTATAAGTTTTTTAGAGTAACATAGCACTGACACTTATAAGAAATTATGAATTAAGAAAATTTTTATAAGAATTAACTTTTAACAAACTAAACTTGATAAAATAATGTACTTCGCAATTCTTACATGCTTTAGCTTTAAAGTTTATTTCAAATTATAAATAAAAGCCTAAGTTATCATACAGTTGTTATATTTTTCAAACCGTTCTGAATTACAAGCTAACTTAAAACTTTTTAAGTTTTTTACACACCAATTAATTACTGAAAAGTACGGCCACGAAACATTTTATACCTACAATTTATGACCTGAATAATGTCGATATTTTACTTCAAGTTCCATAAAGGAGTTTTTATATCACAACAATCATACCATGATTTATAAATGAGACAAGGGCTATAACATTTAAAGCTTTATGAATGTCTTTTTTTTATATTGTAATACAATATATAGTTTTGAAAAGTTTTTGTATATTGGTTAAAACAACGTAACAAAATAAATGAAATAGTTTTAATGTTTGGCTGTAATGTAAACATATTCCAAATATTTAGACATTACAAGAGATAAAACAAATTAAAAATTTTAATGCGTTTTCATTAAAATTTCTGTTTATTATTAATCTTTAGCATGTTTTAAACGTTTAACTTTATTTGAAAATTATATATTTCTTTATAAATTGTAATATGACAGTTACAAATCAAAATATTTCTACAACAGAATTCTCCGCAAATAAATATGAAGACGATCCAAGGTAATATTCAAATTACTAAATATATACTGAATGTAACTACAATTTTTTTAGCCAGTGTGCTCACCCTCCGATTCACGGAGCTAAAAACGTTGTTTGTACTCAAACTTATATTCAACCAAACGCGGTTAAAGAAATATATGATTTAAAGATAAATAACATTTAAAGGTATCCACTAATGACATAACTTAACTTATTTTTAGAGTTCTTTTTTCTTTTTATAACAATCTTTCAATTCAATAAATTGAACATCATTAAATTATTAAAAACTTAATAAGGTTTTATTATTAGCGGATTTTTTTCCTTACAATATTGTTTTGGAAATATAATATTAAAATGTAAGTTATGTGAAATATTTGATGCGAATTTCGTACATAAGTATACCTGTTTTGTAGATCATAACATCATCGGCATTAGGAGGCCACGTGTCAAATGTTTAAAAGAGTTGTTGACCACAAAGGAAAGGATAAACGCAATTTTTGCGTACTTGCACGTACTTGCGTGTAGCTTGTTAAAATTCTATATCGATAACAACTTTGATGTTCTTAAAAGGTGTAAAAGTTTTATAGTTTGTAATCGATGTTCATTGAAAAAGAAAAACCAAAACTGAATGTATATTAAGTTTCTGGAATTGAAAGATCAATATTTAACCAAATTGTTGTGTTGCTTTTACTAGAATGTTTTTTATAACTTTGTACGACTACGCTATATTAAGTTAAAAAAAAAGTTATATCAATAATCAACAATGTTTCACAATTCATTTAACTTTTGAAATAGAATCAGAAATAAGATTCAAAAAGGTTTAAGTTTTACAAAATTTTTGAACGTCAAAATTATTTATATGTTAAGTTTCAAGTAATATTTAAAGACAAAAAAAGTTTTCCGAGAACAGAGTTTAATAATGAATTTGAAGCGTTGTTTCGATACTTTTCTTAATAAATTTTTTTATATTATCTAATTTCTTCTTTTTGGCTAACCTTAAACTAATTAGCACATCTAATTATTACGAAACTAAACTAGTTAAAATACTAATAGGACTTTTTGTTAAATAAGTATAACGTAATGAGGATATTCACTTTTAAAGAGGATATTTTTTTATTACACAACAATCATGTTGATTAAACAAAGATACGTAACAAAATAGCAAACTTATTTATTGAAATAAATAAAAACGAAAAACAACTATACTAATTTAACAAAATTTCATAAACAAAATATTGTCTGTAATAAACTATAGGTAATTAAAACAAATATCAAACAGAGAAGCTATTTATTGTATGATAGTCGGAATTAAACTTAGTATAACTTGACCAAACTAAATTGTTTACAATGACAATTTTCTTTTCTGACCAGTTGTCTTGAATAACATCATAAATAAATACTTTTGTTTCCGATGTCGCATGGACCTTAAAAAATACCAAAACTTTATTACCGATACAAACAGCTTTACTCATGGATGGTATCATATTTTTTGTTGTAGAAAAATTAATATAAGAAAATTTTCTTGAAAAACTCTCAAAAACTTCACAGCTTGTAGTTTTCCATCCACCGATAACAAACAACTTGTTACCCATGCTAACTGAGGCATGATCATATCTTTCTTTAATCATATCAGGTAAAAAAATCCATTTATTTGCATAATAGTCATATGCTTCAACTGATTTTAATCTACCATTATCGCCTCCAGTAACAACAATTTTGCCTTCAAAAACTGTACAAGCTGAATCAAACCTTTTTTGTTTTGTATCAGCTAGTTGGGTCCATTTGTCATTTTTCAAATCGTAAATAAAAAACATCTTATTTCCACGAATTACATATAAGTTGTTTTTAAAAGAACAAGTACAAAAAAATTTATAATAAAAATTAAATTTTGTTACATGTAACCAAGTTTGAGTTTTATTACAAAATTTCCTAACTGATCCATTAAAGTTATTATCTTGCAAATATCCACCAAAAACAAATAATTCTGAATTGATAACAACTGTTTGACAATCATACAGTTCATTTGGCATGGAAGTCAAATTTTTACATTTAAGGTCACAACTATCTAGTTTATAAACACTTTTTACAACTTTTTTATTTTCATTTCTTCCTCCACAAACTAAAATACTGAAATCATCTTGGTTGCAATATCTATTTTCATACAAAACGTTTGGTGGGAAATCAAAACCTTTTCTTTTATGCACTGTTGATATTGAGTTTGAACTTGACAAAAACGACTCCATTCAGTTTTGAGAAATTTAAAAGATTACTATGTGTTTAGTAACAGATAACTATATAACAAATATAAAAAAAATTTATTGACAATTTACAATGCTATAATAAAAAATGAATAAAATATATTTGATTCACACAATAGTATTTTAAAAAGAACAAAAAAACTTTTATTTTTAGGTTAATCTTAAAATTGATAAAATTTTACAACTTTAAGTTATTTTATTATTAAAAAAATGAGCTACTTAAACAACGTCTAAACAACTTTGTCTAAAATGGGATATGCGTAAAAAATGTTAATTTAAATCTTAATGTATTTTTGTAGGAACTTTTTTTTATGTTTTGTTTAGTTTTCTGTTAAATTATTTAAACGTACGTAACCTACAATTAGACAAAATATAAACTTAAACAAATAGCACACCTAAAATTAAAAATAAATAAATTAGAGAACTAACAAAAATTAAATTTATATTAATTAAATTATAGTTTGTTGATCAAAAAAAATTCTATAAACTTTACCATTTTGGCTACATATTTTATGTTGATTTCGTGTAATATTTAAAGCAAATTTTTAAAATTATTTTTTTGTTATACCTTCAAAAACTTTATACAACATTGATACAAAAAAAATGTATCTACTTTAAGTACTGAAATTACTAAATTACTAAAAAGCTACTTAAGCCATGTTTATATATTTTGCTTTTAGAATTTTTAAACATATATTTTTGGAATAATATTTTTATTAGTCTAAAAATATTTTCTTTTCAAGTTTGAATTTTTAAATGATGCATAAATTTATATACTAAATATATAGATTAGAATATACTATTTTAACTGTAACAAAAACCTTACAATTAAACATATAAAACATTATTTTCACAATTTTCTCATGTATACTAAAATGTTTGATTATGAGTGGATCAACAGACTACAACTACTACAACTACTAAATGAGTAGATCAACAGACTAGCTATTTGTAAGTGTATTTAAATTTCTAATTTCAGTTAAAAAGAAAAATTATAAATGACATTATAAACTAAACATACTCTTTTAAAAGTTAAAACATATAAAATTCATTTTATTAATATACTCCGTGAATAAAACCCAATAAACTTTCATTACATGTTAAAAATAAATATTTTAAAAATTTTTAATCAATTTTAATATATATTAACTTTTTGGTAGTTTTGATGCTATAAATAGTTTAAAGCAATGCACTTTGTATAAAAAGAATAGCTAATGCATAGACTTATTTAAAATTGTTATTTTCGTTGTTGTAAATGTTTTTGGGTATACAATAAAATTTTAATTTAGTTAAAATTGTTATTTAACTGAAAATTTTATCTCATTAAAGTAACTTTTTTAATGAATAAAAACTAGTTTATAAGATTTATAAACAGTACAAACGATAACAGTAGTCAATTGATAAAAATAGATTATAGAAGTTAAAACAAAGAATAATTCAGCAATGTTAAGTTTTACGTTTGAAATTTTTATGATATCAAAAAGAGTCGTATAAGTATAGTTAATACTAAAATTCTGTGATAAAGTTAAAATTTTATCTTATTTTTATAAAAATATTTAACTCCAGAGGTAAAATATAATTGTTTTTGTCATTAACTAAACAATCGTATGATAAAACTAGTTAAGTTGTAAAAACAAGTAAAATATAAAGTTAAAACGAAATTTCAAATATTAAAACTAGACATTTACAAGAAATTAAACTTATAAATATAAAAGTTAGCAAAACATTTAGTAGTTTAGTTAAAGATATTATTTATTCTGAAATAAAGTTTCAACTAACCCTGTTTGTTTTATATAGAACACTTTTAACAACAAAATACTTTTTTATGATATATATTTGTCTAAATAAACAAAAAGCTTTATATAGTCTAAACATTTGAAGTTTTGAATACTTTTTGTTTTGTATTCTTATACTTCTTTGAAGACTAAAAAAACATAAAATATTAACATTGAACCCCGATTTTGAAAAGTATCAAAACTTAAATATAAAGATATATGTAAATTAAATTGAATTGAAATGTGAATTATTAAGTATTGAAACTCATTATAAATCTTAATTATTAACAAAAGTGTTTTCTTCACATAACACCTAAATAACAATATATCTTAGTAGTATAAATTAAGGTAAACTTAATATATTTAGTTTTGAAGTTTTTGTACTGTTTAAAAAGCTAAACAAAGTTTAACTTCAAAAAGTGTAGCTAAATTAGCTGCACAACAATAAAAAATATTAGAAACAACTTTAAATATAAGATTAACTTTACTGAACACATCTTCAAAACAACTTAGATATTGTATTATCAGAACATCATTCTATAATACAAAAACACCTTGTTTTAATTGTTAGTTGTTCAAAGGTGTGGTTGAAAAAAATATTTCACAATTGTTAAAATTATTTTTAACTTCGTTATGTTCAACTATCTAAGTTATACTAAACACCGCTAACTTTTAATTAATATATATTTTAAAGTTTAAGCCATTTTTTTATTTGTCGAACAAAGATGGCTTAATTGTTTAGAATGTACTGATGATTTATAAAAAGTATAAATTCTAATGTTATTTATTATTATTTATAGAACTTTACTTTAGATACGAATCAATGTTCTTGGTAGCTTTTATAAGCAATAAAGTTGTTATTCTGTTTATAATTATATAAAATTTGAAATGTTTGTAAACTTTAAAAGCTGTGCAACGACTGCTTAAAGTTAGATTAATATTTACTATCACAAGACTGCGTACTTCTTTAGTTTAAGTTATTAATATTAAAGTATTGTAATTAATAATAACTATATTGTTTTAATCATTAATGAAAATTTTTAATCAAAAACGTATCAGTGTTTATACTTAGAGTGTTACTGTTTATTAATTTCAAACTTTTACTCTGTTTTACTTATATCTACAATTTAGAAAAAGTTAGTAAATTATAATAAACAGTTAGATCGTTTTTAGCTTATGTAGAAACAATAAACACTTATAAATATATATAATATTATAATAATTGCAATAGCAATTAAATTGTGCTTAGTTTAATTTTTTAACATTGAAACCATGATAATTATTTTATATATTGTAATTTAAGGATATGGAATTTAAACAAATTTTATCTTACGAGAATCAAAACTAGTCAGATTAAAACCTTTCTAAATTTAGTAATTGTAGTTAAATATTTTTAATTTAATATAATAAGACTAACTTAAATACTAAGTATAGTTCACTTATCTAATAAGTATAGTTAATTTAGATAATATGATACTGCGCTAAAATAAAATTGAATATATAAAATCAAGAACTAGTAACACGCATTTGGTTTTTTGTTTAAGTTTTTTTAACAGAAATTTTTTACTATATAATAACATTCCTTGTATAGACAAAAGACTGTTTTTACAAAAAACTAAGAATAAACAAATTCTAAATTGTAAAACATAACAAACATTAAAGATAAACGAAATTAATTCGAGACTGTTAACGCGTAGGGAACTTAACACAACTAAAATTAGACAAGTTCTTAAAGAGTTCTACATAAAAGTCACTCCAATTATCTTTGTTAACATCATAAATTGATACTTTTGTGTTGCTTTCCCTCGTATAAAAAACAACAATATGATCGCCAATACTAAAAGCTCAAACAGAGGAACAAAAAATATCTTGTGAAATCTTTCTAGAGAAACTATCAAAAATTTCTCTACTCGTATTATAATAACCACCAATAACAAACAGTTTATTACGAACACAAACTGAAACATGATGTCTTCTTCTTTCAATCATATCAGGTAGGTCAGTCCATTTGTTGTCATAATAATCATACGCTTCTACTGGTTTCAATTCACGGCAATAACTTTTACCTCCAGTAATACCAATTTTGCCTTCAAAAGCTGCACAAGCTGCATGATATCTAGTTTTTTTAACTTTAGCTCACTGCATAGAGTTTTTAGTTTTTAAGTTGTAAACAAAACAATCACTAGTTCCATAGACTACATACAAGTTATTCTTGAAAAAACAAACATTAAAAACGTCATTTCGAACTAGTTTCGTTTCACATAGCCAAGTTTCAGTTTTATTACAAAAATTATAAACAGTATTATTTAAGTTATGAAGTTCTGAATACCAACCCAATATAAATAAACTTGAGTTAATAACAGCAGTTCTAAAACCCGATAGTTTTTCTGGCATGCAAGTAATTTTTTTACATTTTAGTTCGCGACCATGTAGTTTAAAAACACTGTTTACTCTTTTCTTTGTATCATCATTAATTCCTCCACAAGCTAAAATACTGAAATCATCTTGGTTGCAGTATCTATTTTCATACAAAACTTTTTGTGAAATATTCAAAGTTTTTTCTTCCTAGTATTGTTACTTCTATTGTTGAGTACGACACTAACGACTCCATTCAATTTAGAAAGTTTAAAATGTTCCAAAGTGATCTTCAACAAATCAATGAAAAACTTTTTTCCTACAAAAAATACTTTCTAAATGTTTTATTAGGTTGTTTTAAGTTTGAAGCTCAAAGCACTCGCCTTGTTTTATTCTAATCTATTAATTGTCTATATTTTCAAGGCAATTTTAAAAATGTTTAAATAAATTTGAATGAAACTGGTAACATTTTTAAACTAATGTTTATAGTGTTTTTACATTTTTTAAACTGAGTAAAAACCTTTTTTCAAAAAGAGTCATAAACATATATTAAAACACCAAAAGCTATCAAAATTTTTGCTAGTATTATATATAAACTTTAGTGTCTGACTAGTTCCAACAAATAGAAAAAACCAACACTTTATTACCGACACAAACAGCATCACATTTGTTCAAACATTCAATAGCAGGAGAAGTAATAAAAGTGAAATTTCTAGAAAAACTGTCAAATACTTCACAACTTGATTTATAAATTCCACCAATAACAAATAACTTGTTACCCATACTAACTGAAGCATGATGGTCTCTTCCTTCAATCATATCAGATAAATCAGTCCATTTATTTTCATAATAATCATATGCTTCTACATATCTTATCTCACAAAAATTACTTACACCTCCAGTAACTACAATTTTGCCGTCAAAAACTGTACAAGCTGCATTACATCTTTCGAATTTTAAGTCAGGTAGTATAAACCATTTGTCATCTTTCAATTTGTAAACAAAGCATCCACCAGTTTCATAAATTACATATATGTTTTTCTTGAAGGAACAAACACAAATGATTTCTTCGTTCTGGTAAAATTTCGTTTTAGATGACCAAATTTTAGGTTTATTACAAAACTTTTTGAAAAATTCAGTGTATTTATAATTTTCGGAATATCCACCCAAAACAAATAGATCTTATTAATTACAGCAGTTTTACAATAACTACGTTTATATGGCATTGAAGTATAATTATCACATTCAAAATTAGGACCAAGAACTTCGTAAACAGGTAAACTTTTTCCTTTGATAACCTTCTTTCCAAAAAATAAAACACTGAAATCATCTTGGTTGCAATACCTGTTCTCATACAAAATTTTAGGTGGAAAATTTAAACATTTTCGTTATTGCATTGTTAATTCTGGTTCTAAACTTGACAAAAGCGACTTCATTTAACTTAAGAAAATTTAAGGTATTCAAAATAGATAATCGACAAAGAAATATAAAACTAATGTCCTACTAAAATTTTATCACAATTTAAAACCAAAAATAGTTATCTTATTTATTTATTGCTTAACTTATAGTAGTATTTGTTTCAAACTAAAATTTAATGCAAACTAAGTCTTTATATTTTATCGATACAATCTAAAATAAATTGCGAATTAACTATCCTAAATATTAGCAGGGTTTAGTTGGGAAAAAATTTTGAATTTGGGTAATATGTAAAATAAATAATCTGACATTTCTTATTTTGTTGAAATAAAATTTTTACTTTATAGTATATTAAGCAACATTTTTGAGCAAAGAAAAATAACTACATCTATTCAGTAGAAGAAAAAGTTAGTCGAGTTAAACAGTGTTCAAAGACTGTTCAATTTCTGTACCAACTTAAGAAAATGTTTTTATGATTTTGTAAACAGATAATTTTTTGCTTCTTAGTAATTTATTTATAATATTTGTTGTAAACAATAAAAACTACAAACCAATGACTAAATGAACGAAACTAAGTTTTTTACTAGTCACTCAAGAATTATAATATTTATAAAAGTAAAACAGAAATAAACTGAAAATATTAAGTTAAAATATTTTTGCTCGCTAAGAAACTTTATACTGTTTATGGTTGTAATCAAATCTTAAGAAGTATTAATAAATGTTTAAATTTACAATTATTGTGTTTATCAATGTATTTATAAACATTAACTGATTAAGTATTGAAAAAAAAGTCATCATAAGTAATTAGATGAGTTAAAAAAAATCTTTTTTTTGGAAGAAATTTGCTTACTAGTGACTTTTTACGTTTACAAATCAATAATATTTTTATAGTATGACATGTTTTTGTAAAAGAAACAGAACTTTAGTAAAATAAGTTGAAAATTTAGCAGAGAACAGTACAAATGAAACTGCTTAATACTTTTTCAATTGGTTATTTAATTTTATTTAATATTTTTTGTTTATATTATGTTTATAATATTCGTACGCTAATATTTATTAACCTTATTAATTTATAATGGCTGATTAAGTTAAATTTCAATATTGTTTATTAATCAAAAACTAAATTAAAGCTTAATTTTGTATCACAATTGAACTTGTCAGAAATAACAATCTTTCTACTCTTAAAAGCTAAGCATGAATTTACAAACTTTTTAAAGATTTTCTATTTATAATTAATTAGAGCGTTTTGTTTTCACATTTACAACTTGATAAAACAACGCATCATTAATGCTCAGTTTTTTTGAACTTTATAAAATAAATTTTCTTTTATACTTAGAAAAAAATGTTAATAAAAAAACTCGTAGTCGTCTTGTAAAAACTGAATAATATCTGATATTGTGCATCTGTTTAAAATGTTTAATATATAGTATAGTATGTATTAAAAAGGGATAGGTGTCAAAAAATGTCACCAGAGTCACATTTGTAAGGCGTCACTTTAGCAAATTTAGTCATTAGTCGCGTTTGCACTAACTTTCTAAAATTAATGAAATTTAATTTTACATTTAGTTTAATATTATTTTATGTTTTATGGTTTAGTTCTACTTGTTTCACTTTTAGTTTATATTTAGTCGCTAGTTTAGTAATATCTTAAATGTTAAATTAACTTTCTAAGTTTATTGATATTTTATTTTAGATTTAAGTTATATTCAAAACTTTCATTATTACGAAAAAATATATAGATTAAAATATTTTACGATAAGTATGATACTTAGCTTATATTAATTTATAGCTTTAATTTTTTAATAAATTTTAAACATCAATGCTATGAAAGTTAATGTATATTTGATACAAAATAGTAACTTAAGCTATATTCAGTATTTAGATACTTTAAAAACTTTATTTCAAACTTAAGACAAAATAATTATTCGACTGAGTTTTTTTATTATTAAAAAAACGTTATAAAGTAAAATAGAACTAAATGAATTAAAAGATCAGTTTGAAGAAAATAAAAATAATTAATTTTGTAAAAACCTTGTTTCGTCCTTAAAAAAAAGCTTAGTTAAATGTTTAAAACAAAGAGTTTTTAGTTTTAGTCGTCATTATTTTAATAAATTAAAGTTAACTTTGACCAACAAAACGTCTTTCTTAACTTCTTCTACTAAGACTCAATAAAAAGGAATGATTTTTTTTTGTATACTTGTTATTTTTGTAAATAAATTTTCAGATAAAAAACTAGAACTCTAAAAACAAATATTAACTTATATTTCATTTTGTTTATACTTATTATACAAATGAAAATAATAATGAATGAAAATGAGATCTTATTACAAATTACAATATGTACCACTTTTTAGTATAAATTAAAAAGTAAATAAAAATTTCAAAAAGATAATAGTCCATTAACTTTATTATGATATAATGAGAAATAGTATTTTTCACATTTTAAGTTTTTACAAATAGGTTAATATTTGATTATTCATTCATTTAAACATAAACTGTGGATAAAACTAAAACTGCAACGCAGTGCTTGGTTATCTAAAGTTGTAACACTCGTATGAAACGTCCTTAAGATAATTGTAAGCACCAAAAAAAAAGTTAAAATCCGTAGAAACTTAAACGCAAAACTAAAATGATAGCACCATAAAGCAAAACACAATTTTCCTGTAAACACTTTTTTCAAGTCCATTTACTTTCTGTAATATTATTTTTGTTTCTTTTGAATTTTTTGTAACATTTCTTATTTTCATATATGGTGAGGATTTATAATGTACATATTTTATACTATTTCCAGAATATAATAGCTTACAAAATACGGCTGAAAATATGTAAACTGTACGTTGTAAGCAGTATGCTGTAATATTGTATTTATGCACACTTTAAAAAAAATTTAATATTAGTGATATACTTTTAAAATTAAAAATAGTTGGTTATAGTTAATATTTAATGCTATTAGTACTTATCAAAATTACGAATTAATCTTTATTTAGCAATGTATTTAAAGTATATTTGCCATCATAGTAAGTTATATGTAAAAATAATAGGTATCTTTTTTTTTACCTCAATGAAAACAAAATATCAATAAAAAGTTATAATGAAAATTAAAGTATTATACAATATAAAAATATAATTTTAAATTTCTATTAAGTTAAGGTATTTTTTACCTAGATTATGTCATAACTTTGAAGTTTTCTTGATAATAAACTATAATTTATAACTATATGTAAGTGTTTTTATTAACTAATAAACTGTTGACATGTTTTTTAAATCGCTTGCTCACATCTTAATAAGTTACTTAGGAAAAATTAAGAGAAAATACAAGGTTTGGTTCTTTTATAAACAAATAGGAACATTAATTTAATTAATTTAACTATAATTTAATAATAATTAATTATTAGTTAATTATTATTAATTATTAATATGAATTATTAATTAATTATTAATTAATTAATAATTTATTTATTTAATAGAAATTTAACGAAAACTAAGCAAATAACAAAAACACAAGTTTAAAAAACACAACAACCAGTCAGTAATATGTAACTTCATAAAAATAAAAATATTTTTACATGTAGACTACTTAACGCAACTAAAACCTGACAAGTTTTCTAAAAATTTTACATCGAGATCTGACAAATGGTTTTTGATAACATCGTAAACAAAAACTTTTCTGTTTTTGTCTATGTCAAAGAAAACTACAATATTGTACCCAATGCTAAGAGCATGAGCAGTAGAATAATAGAAGCTTTTGGATTAAGTGACAAAAAAAAAACTTTCTGGAAATTCTGTACAAAAACTTCTTTACTAACATTGAAATATCCATCAATAGCAAACAACTTATTACCCATACTAACTTAAGCATGAATATATCTAATTTCGATCATATCAGGTAAAAAAACCATTTATCTTCGTAATAATCATATGCTTCAACTGATTTTAACATAAGGCTACAAATATAATTGCCAACTCCACTGACTACAATTTTGCCTTCAAAAACTGTACTAGCTGCATTGAGTCTAGTTTGCTATATAAGTTTTCAAAACTAATTACAATACCATTATAAAGAAAAAGTACACCAATTAAAAAATCAGAACTATCTGTAAAATTTTCTTCTATTCAAAAAAAAATAGTTGCTAATTTCTTTTTAGAGAAAGTGACTTTAAATTAAGTTTATATTGTTGTATAAAAACAAATAGGTTTGTTCTACAACTTAATCATTAACTATTCCGTAAATTAATAAAAAAAAATTCAACAGAGAAAAGTTTGTTAGTAACTAAAACTGATACTTATCATAAGATTGGTAAAACTTTAAGTAACTAGAACGTACTTTTCTTTAAAGATTATTAATGGTTATATAGTAATGCTTCTCAATTTCAAGTATTCTATAAAATTATTAAATCATAAATTGAATTAAATTAAGTATTTTTATTTACAAGATAAATTTTATATTTGTAAAAATACTTAATTATAAATAATTTAAATACCTTATAGTAATTTTATTTAGTTGTTTAAATGATAGAAGAACGTCAATACTTTCAAGTTTATGTTCAAAGTATTATATTTCATTCACAAAATATAATTTATGATATTTCAGTACTAAAAGTGATAAGAAATGAAAAACAATTTTTTTTCAATTAAAGTAAAAATTAATTTTATTCAATTTGGCTTTAGAGTCTTTTATTACAAAATAATTGATATGAAGTTTATATAAGTATTATATAATTTATTTAATACTAAAGCTAAAAACATATACGAATATTTAGAAGAAAGTAAATAAAGTTAGTTATATGTCAAAAATATTCAATTGAAAATCAATAAATACTAAATGCAACTACTACTATTAGAAACATTATAAGAATTAAAAAAATTGAACACAGACTAAAAATGGTTGTTATAATTTGTTAGTCAATAAAGTAAAATTAAAAAAAAAAAAAGACAGTTAAGTCGTAATTATTTTCTGGGAATACAAAAAGTCAAAATTTATTATTGTAGATAAAAATCTTATCTTTTAAATCTATTTTAACTAAAAGTTAGTAAATGAAGTAGTGACTTATTTTTTTCAATGTTAAAAGTAAAATAATTTTGCTCTTAGTTAATATACTTCTAAATAAATTATCAGATGAAACACTCGATTTATAAACAAAAATATCTATTTTAACCTTTTAAATTTTTTTTAAGATAATAAATGCAAAATTATATATAACTTTAGTTTAAGAAAATAAAAAATGAAACGTTTTGAAACTAAATAACTTTTATCAAAAATTTTAAAAGTAGCAAGACTCAGTTTGAATTCAGTTCTAAAGTATAATTGTTTTGTTAGTTTTATTGAAGTAAAAATATTTTACTTACAAAGTTTTAAGTTCAAGATAGTGTTGATTGAATACTTAATTATTGGTTCTATTTACTTCAAGGCTTTTTTACTTTTTTTTTACTTACTTTTTGTTTGATTGTTTCCACTTTTTTATGATGTTTTATACTTAATAGACATTTCTTACTAACTGATATGTATAGTATTTCGAATTTTTTAGTACAAATACTTCAACAAACAACTTTAAAAAAATATTTTTTTATCAAACTTAAAAACTATTAATTGCAGAATAATTAAAAAAAAAGTATAATATAAGAAAACAGTTTTTTTAACAAATGAATATTGCATTTTATCATTACTACACATCTTTAATAAACTTAAACAAAACTTTGACAATTGTAGTAAATCATTTCAAAACGGTATTATTTTTATTATAATTTTTTTTTGGCTATATTTATAAAATTCGAGTTTGTACTAATTTTAAATAAGTAATATTATTATATTATAAGTTTGAGAATACAACTTGAAAATATGTAAATTAATTTAAAAAAATCTAATACAAGATTTTACAAACAATATTAAAATAAACGCGTCATAAAAGCCTAAAACTAAAATAAATAACAAAAAATACTTTGATGAGTGTTTTACAATTAGTAGTTTTAATCTCGAGTACGTAGATTTTACCTCAAAAACGTTGCAATCAAAGTTAGAATTTTATTAAAACAATTAAATATAAAATAACTCTATTATTAACTAAGTATGAATCATATTAATGAAAGATTTTTTTTATTAAGAAATTGAGTTGAACGAAAATTTAACATAAAACGTTCAGAAATACAAATTAAAACGCGTTAAATTATATCTGTGTTTGTGATCAAATTGATTCAATTTGCAAATTTCATATTATTTACCACATTTATGAAATTATTCTGTAATAACAAAACGTTAGTCTTTTTTTAAGATTTCACTTTTTTTTTGTTTACTAAAATTTTAATAAAGTAAATATTTTAATCGTTATTGCTCTTTTTAAAAAAGCTGATACAAAATCAATGAAATAATATAATGATAAGGTTGTAGAACAAAACTAAGTGATATGTATAAGCGTTAAAAAACTTAGAACAACTTAAAATTACTAAATATATTTAGTTAATTACGATAAAGTGAAATTTAGAACATATTTTTTCTCTACTATATGATAGTTTTTTTTTAGTTATTTATAAAAGCTATTTGTTTAAATGTAACTAAAAAAAATTTAGAAAATGTTAAATTTAAATTTTTGAGTATTACATTTTTTAAATAGTTGTAAATTTAGAATACTAGAATTTCACAAGAATATTAATTTAATAGAACTCTTATTAACATTTTAATTAAGGTATAATAATTTATATAAAAAAAGTTAATAAACAATAAAAGAAATATTTAAATTAAAATGTTTACAAAATTTTTTTTAAACCACTTATGTTTATTAGTAAAAATTAGCAATTTGTAATATGAATGTATTACTTCATCTTTATTTAAAATTGTTTTAGGTTTTGTATTTTCTGAACAGATAAAACAAAAACATAATAATATAATAAAAGTAATAAAAGTTAGTACAATACAGCATTTACTTTTCTGTACACATCACAACTTCAAAAAAAAATATTGTTTAAGCAGAACATTTTTATTAAAGTAGAAAAACATTTTATATTTGCTTAAATTAATAAGATTTTAGTCACACATGTGCCTGTCATACAACTCTTTCAGATATTCTCAAACTCTCTTGAGTTAAATTAAGTCTTTAATTTCAAACTTAAAATAAAGTGTGAAAATGAAAGAAAGTAAAACTATGGGTTTTCCACAAAAAATTTTGTATGAAAACAGATACCGCAACCAAATTGATTTCAGTCTTTTAGCTTGTTGAGGAAAAAAAGAAAATAATAGAATACTTTTAAGTATTTTCAAGCTTCATGGTTATAAACTTGAATGTGAAAATTGTAATTTAATTCCATATTCATGGAGAAATTGTAAAACTGCTGTTATCAATTCAGATTTGTTTGTTTTAGCTAGGTTTCCGCTAAATAAGTACAATGTTATAAAGTTTTGTAATGAAACTGAGACATCGTCATATCAAACGGAATTTAATCTCTACAAACTGGCTTTTACTGTTTGTTCATTTAAGAATAACTTATATGTAGTTCATCAAAATGGTATGTGTTTTGTTTATAGTTTGAAAAGTAAAAGTTGGACGGAATTAGCTAAAATAGGGCAAATTATATTTTCTGCAGCTTGTACAGTTTTTCAAGGCAAAATAGTTGTTACTGGAGGCTATTCAAAATCAGTAGAAGCGTATGAATATTATGAAAACAAATGGACCTGTTTACCTGATATGATTGAAAAAAGAGAAGACTACACTTTAGTTAGCATGGGTAATAAATTGTTTGTAATTGGTGGGTGGAACAATAGAAGTTGTGAAGTATTTGAGAGTCTATCAAGAAAGTTTACTTTGTTTAGTATACCTAACTCAATAGCTATTTATCGTACTGGAGTTCAAGCTATTAGTATTGGCATTAACATTGTATTGTTATCTAGTAGAATTAATGATACAAAAGTATATATGTACAATATTACCAACAACCATTGGTGTCATCTTGATGTAGAAGTTTTAGAAAATCTTTCTGAAACTAGTTGTGTTAAATATCCAACATTTTCAGAATTTGAACTATTTGTTTGACTTTTATCTAACTATATGTTGTGTTGTATTATATATTGTTTAGTTTCTTGCTTAGATTTTGTTAGTTGTGTGTTGTTAAATTGGTTAAAAGTTCTTTTTAAATTTTGTTGAGGTTGTTCGTTAAATAAATTTAAGAAAAAAAACCTTAAGTAGTACTTTTTAATATGTAGAACACGCTGAGAAAAGAGATAGTTGCAATTTCACAGCTCAGTCAGTTAAGTTCTTTAATATTTTATATTTCTAAATATTTGCACTAGAAGCATTATTATGAAAATAAATGGCTTTACTTACCTTTTTGACAGTTTTCTAGAAAGCTTACTTTTGGTAGTTCAGCAATTATTAATTTCTTAAAAAATACAATTTTAAAGCTGTTTGTATTGGTAAAGATATTTTTTTTGTTACGAATAGTGTTTTTATTAGGCACAAAAGTGTATATTTTTTTATTTTGTAATGACAGTTGGTCTTTATCAATTTAATGTATAATTAAAAAAAATTGTAAATTATATAATGTTATTGTAGTAAGTGATTAATGTGACTTAAAATACTATTGTTGTCATTAAGTTGCTTCTAATTATGTACTTTCTAAACAACTGAAACAAGAAGAATCGTTGTAATTAAATTGAGTTAATTCATAGTTGTTCATTTAGAAATATTATATAGTAAGTTTTTAAGATGTTTAAAGGTTCAAGGTGAATTAAAAAGCATGCGGTAAAACTTACATGAATTTTGAAACTTAAGTTTAAATTTCTTACATTTAAGCTAAAATTTAAACAACGACTGCAGACCGCCAGTATATTTTTCAGAAATTGACCGCGACAGAAAATGCCTATCGATTGGTATCTATGCTTTGAGCTATGAATAACCCAGTAATATATCGTGATAAAACTAAACATAATTACTTTACCATAATTTAGAAATGTTTGCTACTCTAAAAACGAATTTATAAGTTTTTTAGAATAACATAATTTTGGCAGTTATAAAGCATTTTTTTTATTAAATTTTTTATTTTAAAAAACTAAACTTAATAAAATAATGTGCTTCGCAATTCTTACACGCTTTAGCTTTAAAATTTTTGTTAAAATATAAATAAAAGCCTCAGTTATCATACAGTTGTTATATTTTTCAAACCGTTCTGAGTTACAAGCTAACTTAAAACTTTTTAAGTTTTTTTACAAACCAAATAATTACTGAACAGTACGGCCACGAAACATTTAATACCCACTATTTATGATCTGAATAACGTCGATATTTTATTTCAAGTTAATCCATAAAGTAGTCTTCATACCACAACAAAAATACCATGATTTATAAATGAACAAGGGCTATAACATTTAATGCTTTATGAATGTCTTTTTTTTTTATATAATAAAAGAATATATAGTTTTGAAAAACATTTTGTACATTGGTAAAATAACGTGACAAAACAGGTTTTTATTTTAGCTGTAATCTAACCATATTCTAATTATTTAAACATTACAAGAGATAAAACAAATCAAGTATCTTAAAGCTTTTTTAATTAAATTTTCTGATTACATTCTGTTTTATTTATTAAGTTTGTTTTAAAACTATATATTTCTTTCTAAATTGTTATGCAACAGTCATATATCAAAATAACTTTACAAACAGCATTGTCTTAATAAAAAAAGAACATGATCCAAGGTAATATTCCATTTACTAACCATATCCTGAATGTAACTACAAATGTATTGGCCAGTATACTCATCCTACATTTCCCGGAGTAACAAAAACGATGTTTGTACTCAAATTTGTATTCAACCAATGCTCGCTTAAAGAAATACATGATTTAAAGATAGATAACCTTTATAGCTATCCATTAATGATATAACTTCAATTAATTTTAAGATTTCTTTTTGTAACATTTTTTCAATTCAAAAGTTGAAAAATCAAAAAAACTAAAACTATTATAAACTCATTTTAATTTTATTTTAAACATATAGTTTTTCTTTAAAATATTGTTTTGTAAATATAATATTTAAATGAAAGTTATGTGAAATATTTGATGCGAATGTCATACATAAGTATACCTGATTTGTAGATCATAGCATCACCGGCATTAGGAGACCACGTGTCAAATGTTTAGAAGATTTGTTGACCACAAAGGAAATAAAAACGCAATTTTTGCGTATTTGCACGTACTTGCGTGTACCTTGTCAAAATTCTATATCGATAACAACTTCGATGTCCTTAAAAGGCGTAAAAGTCTTATAGTTTGAAATCTATGCTCATTGAAAAAGAAAAACCAAAACTGATTAAATTTTAAGTTTCTGGAAATTAAAGATCAATATATTAACCAAACTGTTGTTTTGCTTTTACTATAATGTTTTTTATAATTTTGTACAACTTAGCTACATTAAGTTTAAAAAAAAGTTATATCAATACTCAAAAATTTTCCACAATTCATTTAATTTTGAAATAGAATCAGAGATAAGATTCGAAAAGGTTCAAATTTTACAAACTTTTCAAAGTTGAAATTATATATATATTAAGTTTAAAGTGATAAATAACTACAAAAAAATCCTTCCGATAACAGCGTTTTTTCGATACTTTTCATCATTAAAAATTTTATATCATCTAATGTTCTACTTTGGGCTAACCTTAAACTAATTTACTCATCTAAATATTGCGGGACTAATCTAGTTAAAGTACTAATAAGAATATTTGTTAAATAAGTGTAAGGTAATATAAGATACATAGTTTTAATCAGATTATTTAAAAGCATTTTGTGTGTTTTTTCATTTGATTTGTCAAAGTACATGGTCTTATCTTAAAATTATTTTAAATTCATGATAATAAACAAAGATACGTAAAAAATAGCGAACTTATTTATTGAAATAAATGAAAACAAAAAGCTATTATATTACTATAAAAAAATTTCATAAATAAAATTTTGTCTGTAATAAACTAAAAGAAATTAAAACAAATATCAAACAGAGAAGCTATTTACTCAATGATAGTCGGAATTAAACTTAATATAACTTGACCTAATTAAGTTGTTCACAATTTCAACTTTCTTTTCTGACCAGTTGTCTTGAATAACATCATAAATAAATACTTTTGTTTCCCATGTCGAATATACCTTAAAAAATACTAAAATTTTATTACCAACACAAACAGCTTTACTCATGAATGGTATCATATTTTTTGTTGTAGCAAATTTAATATAAGAAAATTTTCTTGAAAAACTGTCAAAAATTTCACTGCTTGTAGTTTTCCATCCACCGATAACAAACAATTTGTTACCCATGCTAACTGAAGCATGATATTATCTTTCTTCAATCATATCATGTAAAAAAATCCATTTATTTACAAAATAGTCATATGCTTCAACTGATTTTGATCCACCATCATCGCCTCCAGTAACAACAATTTTGCCTTCAAAAACTGTCGAGCTGCATCATATCTTATTTGTTTTGTATCAGCTAGTTTGGTCCATTTGTCTTTTTTCAAATTGTAAACAAAAAACAGTTTATCTCCATAAATTACATATAAGTTATTTTTGAAGGAACAAGTGCAAAAACATTCATAATAATAATGTAATTTCGTTACATGTAACCAAGTTTGAGTCTTATTACAAAATTTCCTAACTGATCCATTAAAGGTTTTGTTTTGAGAATATTTACCAAAAACAAATAATTCTGAGTTGATAACAACTGTTTGACAATCATACAGTTCATTTGGCATGGAAAAATTTTTACATTTCAGCTCATGACTATCTAGTTTAGGACTTTTTACAACCTTGTGGTTTTCGTACCTTCCTCCACAAACTAAAATACTGAAATTATCTTGGTTGCAATATCTGTTTTCATACAAAACTTGAGGTGGAAAATCAAAACCTTTTCTTTTCTGCACTGTTGATATTGAGTTTGAACTAGACAAAAACGACTTCATTTAGTTTCGAGAAATTTAGAAGATTACTATGTGATAGTAACAGAAAACTATACACCAAATATAGTTAAAAAGGTTTATTGACAGATTACAATGCTATATCAAAAATGAATAAAGTATATTTAATTTATACAATACTGTTTTAAAAAGTACGAAAATACTTTTTATTTTTAAGATAAATCTTAAAACTGATATAATATTCCAACTTTAGGTTATTTTGATATTAAAATATTGAGCTACTTAAACAACGTCTAAACAACTTCGTCTTAAATGGGATATGCGTAAAAATTTTTAAGTTAAATCTTAATGTATTTTTAAAAGAATTATTTTTTTTGTGTTCTGATTAGTTTTATGTTAAATTATTTAACCGTACGAAACCTACAATTAGACAAATATAAAATTAAACAAATAGCACACCTAAAATTAAAAATAAATAAATTTGAGTACTAACAAAAATTAAATTTATGTTAATTAAATTATAGTTTGTTGATCAAAATAATTCTATTAGACTCTACTATATTGATTACATATTTTATGTTGTTTTCGTTTAATACTTAAAGCAAACTTTTAAAAGTATTTTTTTGTTATACCTTCAAAACTTTATACAACATTGATACAAAGAAAAATGTATCTACTTTAAGTACTGAAATTACTAAATTACTATAAAACTACTTAAGCCATGTTGAAATATTTTGCTTTTAGAAATTTTGAACATTTTTTTTTTGAAAAAATTTTATAGTTAGTTTAAAAGTTTTTTCTCTTTAAGAAGTTTTTATACAAAATATGTAGATTAGAATTTACCCTTCTAACTGTATCAAAAACCATACAGTTAAACATATAAAACATTATTTTTACTTATTTTTCATATATACTTAAATAATTGATTTACTACAATTACTAACTTATGAGTAGATCAACAGTCTAGCTATTTATAAATTTATTTAAATTTCAAATTTCAGTTAATAAGAACAATTATAAATGACATTATAAACTAAACATAAGCATTAAAAGTTATAACTTATAAATTCATTTTATTTATATATTCTGTGAATACAAACTAAATATACTGATATTAAATGTTTAAAATAAAATTTAAAATATTATAAAATTATTTTAATATATGTTAACTTATTGGTAGATTTGATGATATAAACAGTTTAAAGCATTTTACTTTGTATAAAAAGAATAGCTAAAGCATAGACTTATTTAAGATTTTTATTTTCGTTGTTGTAAATATATTTGGTTATATAATAATATTTTAATTTAGTTTAAAATGGTATTTAACTGAAAATTTTATCTCATTAAAGTAAAATTTTTAATGTACAAAAACAAGTTTATAAGCTTTTAAAAAAAGCTTTACCAAAAATAATTACCATAAATAACAGTAGTCAATTAAGCTGAGAAAAAGTTCAATTAATAAAAATAGAATATAAAAATTAAAATAAAGAATATTTTGAAATGTTAAGTTTTGCGTTTGAAATAACTATGATGTCAAAAAAAGATGTATAATTATAGTTAATACTAAAATTTTATGATTAAGTTAACTAATAAATGTTATTTTTATACAAACATATAACTCAACAGGTATATTATAACTTTTTTATTAATTAAGTAAACAAGCTCGTGATAAAACTTATAAAGTTGTAAAAAACAACTAAAAAATAAAGTCGAAACGAAAATTTTAATATTAAAACTATACATTTAAAAAAAATTTGGCAAAATATTTAGTAGTTTAGTTAAATATATTATTTATTTTGAAATAAAGTTTCAACTAGCTCTGTTAGTTTTATATAAAACATTTTCAACAATAAAATACGTTTGTATGATACATTTTTTTAAAATAAACAAAATTTTTAGATAGTCTAATAATTTGAAGTTTTTAATACTTTTATTTTGTATATTTATATTTCTTTGTACACTTAAAAAAACATTAAATAATAATATTTAACGCCAATTTTTAACTTATACTTAAATTACAAAAAGTATTGAAACTGAAATTTTGTAATTGGTAGAAAAAAAAAGTTGAAATGTGAATTACCAAGTACTGAAGTTTTTTACAAAATGTAATACTTAACAAATATTTGTGCTTTTCATACTACCATATTAATATTTTATTTTAGTAGCAAAAATTAAAATAAACTTGATATATTTAGATATATATCTTTTAAGTCATGTACTGTTTAAAAAGCTAACTAGTAAATTAAGTTTTTCAATAAAAAAACTAAATAAAATATCAGATATAACATAAACTTAACACATCTTTAAGGTATAAGTTAATGTAGATCATACTTCTATAATACATAAATAAAATGTTTAATAATTGGTAGTTGTTTAAAATTTGTTTTTAAGAACTATAATGTTTACGATTCTTAAAACTATTTTTAATTTCGTTATGTTCAACTATCAGATTTATACTAAACACTGCTAGTTATTAATAAAATTATTTTGTGGGGTACAAGTTACATATTAATTTGTAGAAACAAAGCTGGTACAAATTTTAGAATGTACTGATTATTTATTAATAAAATATAACTGCTAATTTTAACAATGATTATTTTCGATACTTATTCGATACGATTAAGTTTTTATAACAGCTTTTATAAATAATAAAACTATTTCAACCTTTTTCACTTGTTGTATTTCAAATGTGTTTTATTTTTGAGTTTTGAAAGCCTTACAATAACTGCTTGAAATTAGATTAACAGTTAATTTTATACTAATAGTAAAATAATGAACTATCATATGACTGTATACTTTTTTAATGTAGCTTATTATTTGCAAAGTGTCTAAATTAATAATTTTGATACCATTTTGGTCAAAATAAAAACTTTCATTAAAAACTAATTAGTGTTTATACGTTTAATATTAATTTTTACTAGTTTTTAAATTTCTATCAAGTTTTTCGTGGATAGTGAATATAAAAGTTTAAGAAATTATTATTTACGGTTAGATTTTATTTTAGCTTTAAAAGTAACAAAAAAAAAAAGGCTAATAATGTATAGAAATTTTAAAATTACATGATTAGATTTCAAATTTTGCTTTGGTTTCATACATTTAACACTCGACTATTAGTTTTTAATATCTTTTAATTATGAGAAAAGCGTACACAATTTTCGAAAAACCATTAAAAAATAAAAAATATGATTTAATAAGTCTAGTTTAAGACTGTGCATAAAAATTCTATATAAAATACACACCTTCGTGTTTTAGGTTTATTCTTTCAACATAAACTTTATACCAAAAACTAATATTTCGTACATATATAAAGTTCAAACAAGACAGTGTTTTTATGAAACGAAAAAAATAAGAAAATTACTAGACTATAAAACAGAGAAAATATTAATAAATAAAAAAACGATCGAAGACTGTTAAGGAGTAGAATACGTAACACAACAAGACAAGTTTTCTAGAACTTTTACAAAACAATCAAACCATTGATTGTTAGATGGTTTTTCTAGCTTTGTAGATAAATAATCTCAATACCTCAATATAGCCGGTCTCAATATCAATTGATCTGGAAAAACTGTCAAATGCTTCACAACTAAAATTAAAATATCAAAACAAAACATTTATTACCCAAAAGAACGGAAACATGATAATATCTTTATTTTTTCATATATGGTAAATTTGTCCATTTGTTATTATTATAATCTAATGCTTTTACTTATTTTAGTGTAAACCCATTTTTGTTAACAAAATTTAAATGATAAAATTTGGAAATAAAACGGTTAAGCTTTTAATATCAGCTATTTGCCATAGTTGCAAGAAATGGACTATACTACAAATCTAGCGGTATAAATAATATAGCTTACAACGGCTCTTCTTTTAAATACAAGTTAGGATTAAAGCTTGTTTTTATTAAAAACATTTTTTTGTTAGTTTAAAAACTTATTCAATAGTATAACTTATTCGCATTGTATTTTAAAAGTATATATACAGTATAAGATACTTATTAAACAGTAATTAAAAATACCAAGTATCTTATACTGTACTTTGTTTATATAGATTTATTATTTATTTGAATATTACTGATAATTATTCAATGTTTAGTTAGTTTTTAAAAAATGCTAAATATTACTTTATAAAAAAGGTGTATAAATTAACAGGAGTACAGAAAAACTTATTCAAAGTTTATTAACATAGATACAGAATAAATATGCGATATAAAACTGCACACAAACAAGGCAAACAATATATAGTTTTGAAAACATAAAAAATGGTTGAAAATTAGTTCAAAGACAAGAAAAATAATATTTTGTCAACATGTAGCATACTTAACACAACTAACGTCATCTTCTAGACCTTCAACATCTATATTAAAGCAATGATCATTGACAATATCGTACTTATAAACTCTAGTTTTTCTATTTTCCATAGAAAATACTACAATACTATAACCAATACTAACAGCTTGCACGCGCCAAGAATAAATATTTGATTCAAACAAAGTAAAATTTCTAGAAAAACTGTCAAAAACTTCACAACTCCTTAACGATTTAAGTGTTTGCCGATCATAGTTGTAACCTCCACATACAATAATGTTTCCTTCAAAAACTGTACAAGCTGCAAAACATCTATCTTCTTTTGTATCAGCTAAATGGGCCCATTTGCCATTTTTCAAGTTGTAAGCATAAAATAAACCAGCTTCGTTAATTACATAAGTTTTTCTTGAAGGAACAAACACAAAAATACTTGCAGTCTTTAGGTAATTGCGCTTTAGATGACCAAGTTTTAGTTTTATTACAATATTTTATGATAGACTCATTGAATTTTTCTTTTTGAGTAAACCACTATTGTATTCAGAATTATGCGAAACTGCAAGCAAATTAATTAATTCTGAACTAACAGCAGCAGTTTTACATTTACCAAGAGAGATCGGCATTGAAACATAGTTTTCACATTTGAATTTAGGACCATCTAGTTTATAAACACTTTTGACAGTTCTCACATCTCTTAATGATTTATAACTTTTAATCTTTCCTCCACAAACTAAAACACTAAAATCATCTTGATTGCAATATCTATTTGCATACAAAACTTGTGGTAAAAACTTAAAGTTTTTCTTCCTTGCATTGCTACTTCTGGTTTTATACTTGTCAAAGAAGACTTTATTTAACTTACGCGATCTACGCAGATTAAAAATATGTGTGTCATATATGTAATAATTTCTACAAGAAACAATTTTTGAATAGAAAAAAAAAATTCTCTAGACTAAATATAAATTGTAATGTTTTGTATAACTCCAAAAGTAAAAATTCATTCAAAAATAAATATTTTGTGAACAGTAAAAATACTTTTACTTAAAAGTTCAATTAAAAATAAACCTACTGTTTACATATTTTAATGTTTTACATAGAAAATAATATTTTACAAGAACTACAGTTTACTGTTTTTAAAGATGTGATATGTACAAAAATTCAATGTAGCAATGTTAGAACTTTTGTTACATAATTAGTTTTATTTGTTTTAATAGCTTGTTTAACTTAATTAAACAGCACAAACTTAAAAGTTAAATTATTGAAAACTACTGCAATTTTATATTGAAAACTTAATGATGCTAAAGCAAAAGTAAATAACAGTATACATAAGTAAAAAGGTTCATTAGATGACAACTAATATATTTGATTCACAAGTATATTTATATATATTTTTTGTAACTGTTCATTTTATTAAAACACATTTTATATAGTTTAACAATTTAATGTATAGTTTAAAAACTACGAAATTAGATAATGTTTTTGTACTAACTGACTAATGTGACTTGAAATACTATCGTTGTCATTAAATAACTTCTGAAATATAGATTTTCTAACCAACTGAAACAAGAAAATTAGTCTTAAAAATTATTTTTTTTTATTTAGCATATTTCAAGTTTTAGAACACAATTTTGCGTCAACTTTTTAAGGTTCAACTTTTTTAAGAACTCTTAAAAAATAGTTTGACTAAAAATTTAAAAAAAAGTCTTAAAGATTTTAAGAAATCTTTATAAATATATATATAGATTAAAAAACTACAAAAGAATGAACAGCTTATTTTACACAAATCAAACTAAACATTAAAACATCATTACTGATATAGTTTTAGGAAGTTTAATCGACTGGTTGATTATCTCATATAAAAAGTGGTTTTACCAATAGCTTCTGTTAATTCAGATAACTTGTTAATTTTAAAAACTTTTAACATTTTAAACTAAATGTTTCGTAGTAGAACACTATGAAGAAGTTTTAGACTTGGAATAACCTTTTAAAAACTAAAAAAAAATATATTTAAATTTTAAAAAGAGAAACTAAAGGTTTTACAGTTAGTTTTGTGAACAGAAAGTTATCAATTAAAAAAAACTTCATTAGATTAAAATTATGTTTTTTAACTGTAGAAGTCTTTTCGATGACTTATTTAATTTTGTTCAAAAATAATTTTTTTTTCTAGCTATCAACCTATAATAATTTAACAGAGCAAAATAGTTAAAAGTTAAAAGCTAGAGTTGAAATATTAAAATAAAATACATATTTTCAGGGTCAAAGTATTTTGAATTAAGATAAAAAAAAAAGAGCTGTAGTAATAGAAGTAAAAGCTATAAACAACTATCCAACTTCCTCCCAAATGACTGGATACTTTTGCTTTAGTTTTTGTTGAGTCCGAAAGATTTTATATCGATCTTTGGAAAAATTAACTTTAAATTCAAGGTCAGTTTGTAATTCTGAGAAAGTTTCCTGTAAGTTAACGTTTACTTCAAAAAGATCTGCTTCGAAGGGATCCATAATCCACTTTGGGACGTTTATTGAAAAATGTCAGTAAACCGTTTATCAATATCACATTTAAGCTGATCCATATGAGATGAAAATACTTCTATTTCACCTTCACTTATTTGAAGTTTTAAGTTTTCCAAACTTGCAATCTGTAAATAGTGATTATTTTTTCTAAATAATTCAAATTTGTTTCTGAAACTGGTTATTCTACTTTTGACTTTTACAAGGTTGAAGTTTTTACCTTGTAAAGTTTAGTTCAGATTGTTGATCTTACAATATAAGTCTGAAATGTAAGCAATGTCTATTTTTCTTTTAACAAGATTGTCTGCCAATACATTATCCTTTTCAGAAAAAATCAATAACTGTTATAAAAACAGCCAAAAACTTTCGAAACAGTTTCCTTTTGATAACCATTTTACTTCTGTATACATTATCATCTTATCAAAAACCTCATCATTGTCATTGCACAACTTTTTAAACAGACAACTTTGTAAAGCATACCTTTTTATTTTATTGGCAGCTTTTATCACAAAGTTTAAGGAGTCATTTAAACGGATGCTCAATTTTTTTTAAACTAAATGTTGGCGATGTATATCGCAATGAATATTAAATATATCAGGGTTTAATCTTTGTAATGTGAGATTAATTCACGATGCTTTCCTATCATATACGGAGCACCATATTTTGCAATTTCTTTAAGATGTTTTGAAGGTATTTTATTTACTTCAAATTTTTTCTAATTTTATTTGTTAACGTGTTTACAGAAGTGAAAAAATACTATACTGTTTAATCTATTTCGCTATAAAGATATTTGACAAACTAATATTTAGAAAAGTAATTTTGAATATTATGTTTAAAGAACTCTAAATCTTATTAAAAGCTTAGCTTTATTCTTTATAATTTTTATTATATAAAAAATTGTTAAATTAGTAGGTAATTTAAATTGAAATGAGATTTTTTATTGATACAAAATTTATGTTTATTTTTTTTTATTTTGATTTCTACTTTACTAATTTGTAAACTTGGCGCTAAAAAGCATTTATCTTTTATTGACTTGTGTTTAATTGTTACAAAACTTAGTTACTGTACGCTTTGCATTGCTTTGTTAAATAAGAATTATTTAACACAACTTCTAATAGAGTTTTATGTATTTTGGGCATTATTTGTGTTTATAAAGTAAAAATAATTCTCAACCCAGGCCAAGGGTTACAGTTGGTGACCGGACTTAGACATTGCACCTTCTAGCTGACTTAGAACATGACAACAGTAAAATCTGCTGTAAAAACTCAAGAAATATCAATAGTGTCATGATTGAAAACTAACTAGGGGAACAGAACTTAAAATATGAAGATAAAAGATTAAAATGGTTAGAAATATTTACCGTTGATAAAAAAGACTCAAAAGAACAATTTTTGTATCTTGAGAAACCTATGACTTACCATGGCATTTTTAATGAAGCTGAAAAATACTGGGTTCTTGTTTTGGCCAAACAAAGAAATGTGCGCCTATACCTAAACCACTGACCGTAAAATTAGAAACTTTAAAAGTTTCAGGGCTTACTTAATAGAAAAGGGGGATTGTTGCCAAGGGTTTTATTACCAAAAAAGGAACTACATTTCGGTAACGACCTCAACATTAAAGTCTTATTTTCAAAAAAAGCGGCTTGCTGATTTTGAAGACAAGAAAGTATTTCAAAACTAAAATTTACAGAAAGTAAAACTTTTCAGCGACACCGTGTGGTAAAAAAACCCGAAAATATTTTTAGTTATTTTTTTCAAAAACCGATATGGTGCAATCTTGTGGATTTGCGACACCTAGCGGTTAAAAATTATTAAATTTTTATATTATTTGTTTTTAAATAATAACTTTTAATATTTTTTTAAATAAAGTAATTAAGCGGTAAGTTAAAAATACGTACTCAAGCGGTAGGTTGACTACACATAGTTTAAAGCTAGTAAAAGTTTAGAAAGTATTACAGAAATTACTTTTTTTGCACCTCATGCTAAAACATTTAAATGACAAGATACCCAGTAGCCTGTTAATAGGTTTTAAAGGATTTAGAAAGTATGTGATGTTAACTTGTGACTTGGACGAGATAACAACAAAACAACGGAGTTGTTTCAAGAAACAAAAACAAAACCAACAATTGTCATACCAAGAAAGAAATAAACTGCCACTTCAACAGGTCAATGATGGGCAAAAAACCTGTTGTAACTTCTTTGGTAGGAGTTTTTATAAAAACATTCAACAGTTCAAATACAAAAGTAAAATTAGTCTACCACAACAAAAAGTAGTTTATGGACAAGGATGTGCTAAAATTTCATCTAATAGGTATTTCAAGAAACAAAACCTAAATCAGCAGTTTTCTTACCAAAATAGAAGTAAACTGCCAAACCAAAACGCTTTTTATGGACAATGTTGTATACGCATTCAAGCGTCAAGGAAGTATCTTCTACGAATTTTGAGACCTAGATTGTCCTGGGAGAGAGAAATAGCCAGTGGAAGCAGCAGCTATTGCTGAAAAGAAAAAGAGCTCTTAGAAGGAATGATTTTTGATTAAGAAAATTTTGTTAATATTGTTTATTTAATTTACTATAAGGTTATTAACTATAAGGTTGTTTTTAAATGAAAAAGTTTTAAATCCCTCAAAAAATCTTCAGATCTTGAGGAGGGAAAATGTGACAAAACGTTTTTTTTTTATTTTTTACACACTAACTTGTAACTTCAACCTGTATGTTTTCCTTTTGATTTGTTTTAAGTTGTTGATAAGTTTAGCTACTGTATGTTTTGCATTAATTTGTTAAATAAACATTATTGAACACAGCTACTAATAGAATGTAATGTATACTAGGCAGTATTTGAATTTATAAAGTAAAAGTAATCCTTAACCGGATCCATTTAAATTAAAAAAATGGCGCCGGTCATTTTCACTCCGTACGTTGCCTACTATCCCGTTACAGAGATTTCTTAAGGTAATAGGGATTAGTAAAGTAGATTAGTACAACAATCAAAACAACACTTATATTTTATTTACATAAACTAAACAACACACAGATACAATTACATCACTCTATACTAGAACTACATTTAATCACAAATTAATACAATTGTAATAAGTATCTTATAATTTAATCAAGAAAGAATCTTTAATCTAACATGTTTGAAATGCATCTTAACTTAAAGCACACCAATAACCGCCGAATGCTGTGCCGAAACTGCTTTTATATGCATTAAAAAAATGCATTAGTTCTCTCAAATAAGTAATTTTATTGTGGGAATGCTTATCAAAACGCAGAATTTTTACAACATATTCCCACGCCCTAAAATCATAAAACATTAATTACTTATGATTCCTGTTTTTAATAGATTATTCTTAAGAGTTCCCACACCATCGGTACACCGTCCCTAATCTATAAGCAAGTTTGAAACTTATAATTCTGTTTTCTTAAAACCAAAATATATAATACTCATAATTCTATTTAAAACATTTTTAAACTTTTTGATAAAAAGAAATTTAAGACGTAATATTTTAAAATCATAACTGTTTGCTTGACCTGTTATGAATTAGATTTAATCTCCATGTTTAATTTATTTTTATTTCACATTAAAATATCATTATAAAAGCTGTATACATTAGAACTTTAAATATCTATTATCTCAAAATAAGTTTTTTTAAAAGTTTTTCGGTTTTTGTAACTTTATCAATATATACTTAAAAACTTCAGAAGTATGTTGAAACTACTATTGATTTAGTAAAAGTGTATACTTTTAATATTTCTTCTAAAACCTACTTAATTTAATTTAACAAATTACACCTAAGTTATTAAAAACTTAACCTTATAGTTATATAAAAATAATCAAAGTATTTTTGTTATTTGGTTAAACTAGTTAAGTATTTTGCAATCAGTATGAAGTTATAAAGGTAAAATAAAAAAGTTCATAAGCAATATTGAAAATATAATAGACAAGTTATAAAAATAAAATACTTGATTTCATTCTTTTTAAACTTTTTCAAACTTCAATTAAATGCTTTTAGTATTCCAAGTATAAACATAACCCAAATTATTTTAATTGATTTATGGTTTAATATTATTATTAAATATGTTTTAACATTTTTTTTAAAACCATTTAAAAATATACACAGTAGTTGCTAACGTACTTTTATTTATGGAATGATATAAGTTTCTAAGTTGAAGTTATATACCAGCATATATTTATCAGTAATATCAACTAAAAAAATTATGTTCAAAAAAAAAAGCTTAATAGTCAATGTTTATCAATGTTTTATTTCATTAGTTTAAGTTTAGTTTCTAATATAACTCAATTAAAATATGTCTAACTATATTATTCTCTCTCTAATTTGTACGCTAAATTATAATTCTAACTTTAATGTAAATTAAAATATAATTGCTGTTCTAGATGTATACTTTTTTTTAATTTAATTATAAACATTACTATAAAATGTAACAAATTTTTAATTTATCGAAGTGAAAAACATCTAACAACATAAACAATTTATATATCAATAAACAAAGAAGTAAAAAATTGAAACAAAACATTATTTCTATTAGCTGAGAAGATCATTTACTCAACTTTATTCTGAGTTGTACTTAATGAAACTCGAACTAAACAAATTTTTTAAAACTTCAATTTTCTTTTCTGACCAGCTGGCATGACTAATATCGTAAATGAAAACTTTGCATCCTATTTCATTGCAACATTTCCAAAGTACCACAATTTTATCACCAACACAAACAGCTCTACAGCCAGCAAGATTAAAATTATTCAAAAACTGAGAATTAATAACTGTAAACTTTCTGGAAAAACTGTCAAATACTTCACTGCTTGTAGTATTATATCCACCAATAACAAATAACTTATTACCCATACTAACTGATGCATGGTAATGTCTTATTTTAATCATATCAGGAAAATAGTTCCAATTGTTTTCATAAAAATCATATGCTTCTACTGAATTTGATAAATAACTGTTACTGTATCTGATAAATATAAATACCTCCAGTAACAACAATTTTGCCTTCAAAAACTGTACAAGCTGCATCATATCTAGTTTCTTTTGTGTCAGCTAGTTTAGTCCATTTGTGTTTTATAAAATTGTAAACAATAAACATCTTATCTCCATAAATTACATATAATTTTTTTTTTGAAGGAACAAGTACAGAAAAGTTTATCAATTAGACATAAATTCGTTTCATCTAACCAAATTTGAGTTTTTTTACAAAACTTTCTAACAAATCTATTAAATTTTATGTTTTGGGAATATCCACCAAAAACAAATAATTCTGAATTGATAACAGCTGTTTGACAATCATACAGTTCTTTTGGCATGGAAGTAAAGTTTCCACATTTTAGTTCACGACCATCTAGTTTAAAAACACTTTTAACAAACTTGTTCTTTTTATTTCTTCCTTCACAAACTAAAACGCTGAAATCATCTTGGTTGCAATATCTGTTTTCATACAAAACTTTTGGTGGAAAATCAAAACCTTTTCTTTCCTGCACTGTTAATATTGAGTTTGAACTTGACAAAAACGACTTCATTTAGTTTCAGAAAAATTTCGAAACTTACTACGCGTTGTGTAACAGATAACTCTATAACAATTATATTTTAAAAAGTTTGTTGTCAATTTGCTATGCTATATCTGAAAAATAATTTACACAACAGTGTTTTAAAAAACAATACTTTTTTTATTTTTAAGAAAAGTTTTACCATTGATATAAGATTTTAAGTTTAAAATACTTTATTATTAAACGAAAGAACTACTTAAACAACGTCTAAACTCTGTCGAAGATGGGATATGCGTATAAAAATTTAAGAAAAATATTATCGTATTTTTATAAAAAAACTTATTTCAATGTTGTGTTTAGTTTCCTGGTAAATTTTTTAAACAATACGAAACATATAACTTTACAAAGATAGAGATACTACAATTATTACACCTAAATACAAAATAAAAAAACTCACGTATAATTAAAATAACATTTAGTTAATTATATTATAATTTGTTGGTCAAAAATACTTTTTATAAGAATTTGTTTATTTTGATTGCATATTTTATATTGTTAAATCTATCCTTGTAAATTATTTAGCAATTTTTTAAAAGGTATTTTTTTTAAGTATTAAGCCTTCAAAACTTTATACAATATTAATGCAAAGGAAAACTTACTTACAATTTTAAATATCATGAAAATATTCAACATTTTAAGAATTATTTTTGATTACTAATTCAACTGAAATTTTTAATTACTAAAGAAATACTAAAGCCATGTTTATATATTTTACTATTAAATTAAAAAAAAATCATGCATAAGTTATCCTATTGAAACAAAATTTTACAGATTAGAATTCACTGTTCTAACTGTGTCAAAAATCATAAATTTAAACAGATAATAAATATTTTAAATCGAGCTCGGAAATATAAAGCCTTTAGAATAATATTTTAATGTGAAATTAAAAATAATTAGGTTGCGGAGATCTAATATAATTTCTTACAAGTTTCAACCAGTTGTGATTTTAAAACATAATTTCACTTTACTTTTTCCCATAAAAAGATAACTTTGAAAACATTAATGCAATATTGAGTTTATTTCTATTAGAAAAACTTAATGATGTTTCAATTAAAACTTTGAGTTTCAATCTTGCATGTAGATGAATAGTCATTTGTTTATACAGACTTTGAATCTGAGTTTTACTTTTAGATAAGTCATTTTATCTAAAATTAAAAAAATTTTATTATACAATAACAATTTATTTTAAAACTAATAGTTTTAATTCAACAAAAAGCTAGGTACAATCTTAAGTAAGAATTTTTGTAGTTTTTGATAGTTGTGGATAAATCGTCAAACTATGTTTTCATCCATTTACATCCTCATTAACCGTATGTTTTGTGTTCAAAAATATTAATTTTTTCATTGCTGTAAAGCAAAAACAATGTGCTAAAATTTACAACTATATGAACTTAAAAAATTAAAAAGATAAAATAATGATCAGTTTATACACTAAAACCGTTTAATTTAACATTAATTAAGTTATAAAAATTATAAAAACATTAAAAAAATATGTATAGTGTTTTCATTAGAACGCCTTACTTAAATTACATAAACCATTTTACTGATTTAAAAACATGTATTCTTTATTTCAAAAAAGTTTAATTATTTATACTTTCATAAAAATTACAAAGTAAATTAGTTAGAATGCTTTAAATTAATAATCATAGTCTTAAAATTATATAGAGTATCAAGTAATTTATCTTAATAATTTTTTGTATATGTATAACATAACCTTAACAATCTTATATTTGAAAATGTGCCAAGATCTACATTATTATTTTAATTTATAAACTTCTTTGAAGTATAATATCTACCAAAAAAAAAAACATTATTTTACCCATGCTAACCGAAGCATAATCTTACCAGGTAAAAAAAAAACATTTGTTTATATAATAATTATATGATTCTAATAAAAACATTCAGAACTATAAAATATAAAAAGGACTACAAATAACGAAGCTGTGAAATTATAGTCATCTATTTTCTAAGCGTGTCGTACATTTTAATAAGAATTATAAGAGATTTTTTATTTAAAAAAAGCGAACAACCTAAACAAACCTAAGTAGCAACACTTGATCAATTAAATAACACACAGAATCATATCAGATAAACAAATCCAATTGTTTTCATAATAGTAATATGATTATACCGATTTTAAACGAGCTCGAGTTTCTATTTGCATTGAAAAACTGTACAACCTACAAAATATATAGTTTGTTAAATTTTAACTAATTCCGTCAAATTTTTATTTTTCAAATTATAAACAAAACACATACAATTTTTATAAAGTATATCTAAGTTATTTTTGAGTGAACAAATAATAAATTAATTTTTGTTTAGGCTCATTTGCGTTTCATATGACCAAGTTTTAGTTTTATTACAAAACGTTTTCACAGTATGATCATAATTATTGCTTAGGGAAAACCTACCTAAAACAGACAAATCTCAATTTATAACAGCTGTTTTACAATTCCTCGATGAATATCGAATCACAGTATATTTTTTACATTCAGGTTTAGGACCATGAAGCTTGAAAACACTTTTAAGTATTCTGTTATTTTATTTTTTACCTCCACAAGCTAAAAGACTGAAATCAATTTGGTTGCAGTATCTGTTTTTATACAAAATTTTTTGTGGAAAACCCATAGTTTTACTTTCTTTCATTTTCACACTTTGTTTTAAGTTTGACATTCAAGACTTAAATTAACTCGAAAGAGTTTAAAAATATCTGAAAGAGTTGTATGGCAGGCACATATGTAACTAAAATCTTAATAATTTAAGCAAACATAAAATGTTTTTCTACTTTAATAAAAATGTTCTGCTTAAACAATATTTTTTATTGAAGTTGTGATGTGTACAGAAAAATAAATGCTGTATTATACTAACTTTTATTACTTTTATTATTTTATTATAATCTTTGTTTTATTTGTTCAATAAATACAAAGCCTAAAACAATTTTAAATTAAGATTAAGTAATACTTTCATATTACAAACTGCTAGTTTTTACTAATAAACATAAGTGGTTTAAAAAAATTTGTAAACATTTTAATTTAAATATTTCTTTTATTTTTTATTAACTTTTTTTGTATTAATTATTAAACTTTAATTAAAATGTTAAAAAGAGTTTTAATAAATAAATATTCTTGTGAATTTCTAGTATCCTAAATTTAGAACTATTTAAAAATTATAATACTCAAAAATTTAGTTATAATATTTTCTAAAACTTTTTTATTTACATTTAAACAAATAACTTTTTACAAATAACTAAATAAAACTTATAATAAAGCAGAGAAAAAATATGTTCTAAATTTCTATTTATCGTAATTTACTAAATATATTTAGTAATTTTAAGTTGTTATAAATTTTTTATTGCTTATACATACCTATTTTTTTTCTACAACTTTATCATCATATTATGTCGTTGATATTGTATCAGCTTGTAAAAATAGAGCAATAACGATTAAAATATTTACTTTATTAAAATTTTAGTAACCAAAAAATAAGTGAAATCTTTTAAAAAACTAACGTTTTGTTATTACAAATAATTTTTTTTAATGTTTTAAATCATATGAACTTCGCAAATTGAACCAATTTAATCACAAACACAGATATAATTTCTATTTTTGAACGTTTTATGTTAAACTTTCCTTCAACTCAATTTCTTAATAAAAATACTCTTTCATTAATATGATACATTCTTAGTTAGTAATAGAGATGTTTTTTGTTTAATTATTTCAATAAAATTCTTACTTTGATTGCAACGTTTTTAAGGTGAAACCTACGTACTCGAGATAAAAACTACTATTTGTAAAACACTTGTTAAAGTGTTTTTTGTTATTCATATTAGTATTAGGCTTTTATGACGCGTTTATTTTTATACTGTTTGTATTTTATTAAAATAATGAGACATTTTTTTATTAATATACAAATTTTCAAATTGTATGCTCAAACTTATAATATAAAAATATTACTTATTATAAAATAGTACAAACTTGAATTATATAATCATAGCCTAAAAAACAATTATAATAAAAATAATACTGTATTGAAAGGATTCACTACAATTGTCTTGTCAAAGTTTTATTTAAGTTTATTAAAGATGCGTAGTAATGATAAATTGCAATATTATTTTGTTAAAAAACTATTTTCTTATATTATACTTTTTTTAAAAATTGGTCGGCAATAAATAGTTTCTAAGTTAGATATAAAAAAAAAGTTTATCAAAGTGGTTTGTTAAAGTATTAGTACTAAATAATCCGAAATACTATACATATCAGTTAGTAAGAAATTTCTATCAAGTACAAATTATCATAAAAAAGTTGAAATAATCAAAATAAAAGTAAATAAAATAAGTAAAAAAAAAAGAAAAATACTTTTTAAGTATATAGAACCAATAATTAAGTATTCAACAAACACTATCTTGAACTTAAAACTTTGTAAGTAAAACATTTTTTTTTAATAAGACTAATAAAACAATTAAACTTTAAAACTGAATTCAAACTGAGTCCTACTACATTTAAATTGAGATAAAAGTTATTTAGTTTAAGTTTGCATTCTTTATTTTAATAAACTTAAGTTATATATACTTTTGTATTTATCATCTTAAAAACAAATTAAAAAGTTAAAATAGATATTTGAGTTTATAAATCGAGTGTTTCATCTGATAATTTGTTTAGAAATATACTAACTTAGAACATAAATTGTTTTTTTTTTAACATTGATAAAAATAACTTATTAATTCTTTTACTAACTATTAGTTTTAATAGATTAAAAATTTAAGATTTTCAATTACAAACATAAGGTTTGAGTTTTTGTATTCCCAGAAAATAATTACGACTTAACTGTTTTACTTATTTATAATATTACTTTATTGACTAACAAATTATAACAACCACTTTTATTCTTATAATGTTTCTATTAATAGTGGTTGCATTTAGTATTTATTGATTTTCATTTGTAATATTTTTGACATATAACTATTTATTATTTTTTTCTTTTTAATATTGTTTGATATTTTTAGCCTTAGCATAAAATAAATTATAGAGTTATTATGAGAACTTCATATCAATTATTTTATAATAAAAAACGCTTTAGTCAAACTGAACTAAATTAAGTTTTACTGTAAATGATTTTTTATGTTTTACATTCTTTTTTAATTTTAGTACTGAAATAGCATAAAATATAATTTGTAAATATAATATAATTCTTTAAACATGAATTTCAAAGAATTGACGTTCTTCTATGATTTAAGCAACTGAATAAAATTACTATAACGCACTTACATTACTTATGATTAAGTTTTTTTACAAATATCAAATTTGTCTTGTAAATTAAAATACTTAATTTAATTCAATTCATGATTTTAATAATTTTATAGAATACTTGAAATTGAGAAGCATTACTATATAACCATTAATAATCTTTAGAGAAAAGTACGTTTTAGTTACTTAAAGTCTTATCAATCTTATGATAAGTGTTAGTTTTAGTTACTAACAAACTTTTTATTTTCTCTGTTGAAAGTTTTTTAATCAAATTAAGGTATAGTTAATAATTAAGTTGTAGAACAAACCTAAATGTTTTAATACAACAAATTAAATTTATGTTAAAGTCACTTTCTCTAAAAAAAATTCAGAAATTATTTTTTTTTAATAGAAGAAAATGTTACAGATAGTTCTGATTTTTAAATTGGTGTACTTTTTTTATAATGGTGTTGTAATAAGTTTTAAAAACTTAATAATTGATCCTATTAACAAAAAGCTTTGAAGTTTATGCTAAAAATGGTGAATTAACATACCATATTATCTATAACAAAAAAAGATTATTTTTCTATCGATTCAGAATGTAAAAATAATCAAATAAATTAATGTTTTTATAAAAATAAACAACTTTTATTTAGTTAATTGTATTTTATTAAACGTTTACCTTTTGTTATTAAATAAGTTAATAGGAAACTAAACACAACATAAAGAAAACTCTCTGATAATATTATTATAAAGTTTAACTTTGAATTTTATACGGATGTGCAAATTTACTACCCAAGTACACCATCTACAATACGTTGTTTAAGTAGGTCACTCATTAAAACTAGTAATAATTTATCAATTAAAAGTTGTAATAATTTATCAGCGGTTAAACTAATCTCTAATGAAAAAAAATATTTTTACTTCTCTTCAAATATTCTTGATAAAACTAAATGCATTTCATTTATCTATTAAGTATATCATTGGAAATTGTAAGTAAAGTAGATATTTTTAAAAGTATTTTTTATACATTTAGCTGATGAAAAACCCATTAGAGCTTAAAAAAATTCTCTGAAGTTATATGAAATCGTTTTTGTCAAGTTGTAAACCAGAATTAATAATGCAAGAAAAAAATCTTGATTTTCCATTAAAAGTTTTGTATTACTATAGATATTGCAACAAAGATAATTTCAATGTTTTAGTTTGTGGATGAAAAAATAAAAAAATTTAGTAGTGTTTATAAATTCCATTGTCCTCTTCTAAACTTTCAAAATTATACTTTAATTCCAAATGAACTTTACAACTGTAAAACGGCTGTTATTAATTTAGAATTGTTTGTTTTAGGTGGGTATATTTGCAAAATGGTAGATGTAATGATAGTTTTAAAAAGTTTTGTAATAACCGTAAAACTCGGTATGCCAGACGCAACTAAATCTAAAGGAAAATCTGTTTTATGTATGTTCATTCAAAAAGAACTTGTATGTGATTTGTGCAAATTGTTCATGTTTTACTTATAATTTGAAAAATAACAAATTGATCCAGATAGCTACTATGAAGCAAACTAGACTTGATGCAGCTAGTATAGTTTTTGAAGGCAAAATTGTAATCAGTGGAATAAAATAAATAATAAAATTTTAGCCTGTTTTTAAATAATTGATATGTGAAAAATGCTACTTCTCATTAAATAATTATAAAGTTAGTTGACTATTATCTTTTTGAAATTCTTTTTTACTTTTTAATTCATACTAAAAAGTGGTACAAATTGTAATTTAAAATAACAGTTTATTTTTAAACATCATTATTTCATTTATAAAATAATTACAGTAACCTCTCGTTTATTTACGAACATTGTGTCCACAGAAAAAGCGCGTTAAGATACGAGAGATCGTAAATATACGAGAGGTACCAAATATACTTACTAAAATGGCTGTATTTTGATTTATGTTCTAGTTAAAAGCAGACTGGGGATTTTCCAACTTTTAACAACTTGTTTACTTTATAAATATGAAAAAAAAAAAGATTGAACTATACATATATTAAAAAAATGATTTTAATTTATATAAAATAATATTACTTTTAGAAAAACTTTATTAATTTTAATAATATTTAGATTTAATCTTTATCTTTATTCATATGTGACTTATTTGATACTTAACATTTATATTCTAATCTACTTAGCAAACTTAATTTATAGTTTAGCATTTGCTTACAATTAAGAAATGGTATTGTGTCTATATTAGAATTTGTTTCTGTAGCCTTTTACATAATTATGCGTTTGGTGCTGTAATGGATTTCTTCTTTTGAACAAAAATCTATAAAATATAAGAAAAATGTTTAATAAATTTTTTTTGTGCTACTACAACTTTTTTTAATTTGTGTTTTGCCAACATAAGAATAAAGTTGTCTTACATAGTATCAAAGATATATTAATGGATTTTTTGAGTTAAAATGAAATTTCATGCCATAAGATTTTGAAAAATTGAAACTTTTTCTTATTTAAAGGTATAAAAGGAGGGCTGTTAAGACACCTAAGCTGTAAAAGTCAAAGGAATAGAGTTCAGTAGGCTCCTTATGAAAAGCAAAAACTAAAAATGCAAAAAATACTAATTTCACTTAAAAATATACAAAAAACCTAACTTGTCTAATATTTAAAAAGTTAAAATTTTTTATTTTTTAAATCTTTAGAATTCTAAAATGCGTAACTAAACGAGAGTGCATAACGTCACGAGTGCGTAAAGATGCAAGAGGTTACTGTATAAACAAAATAAAATATAAGTTAATAATTATTTTTAGAGGTCGAGTTTTTTATCTGAAAGTTTATTTACATAAATCCAAAGTATACAAAAAAAATCTTAAAACTTTTTATTGAGTCTTAGTAGAAGAAGTTAAGAAAGAAGTTTTTTCGGTCAAAGTTATCATTAACTTATTAAAATAATCAACCAAAACTAATAAATCTTGTTTTAATTACTTAACTAAGCTCTTTTTTAAGGACGAAACACGGTTTTTACAAGAATAACTATTTTAGTTGTCTTAAAACTGATCTATTCGACTAACAAAACATTTAAAACTATATTAAGTCTAGGTCAATTTTTTTAATAATATTTTTACTAATTGTAGGTGAACTTATTAACTTTGTAACTTTTAAAACTAAAAGATAATTTTTGATATTTATTTTTAAGTTTTTAATATATATTTGTTTATTTTATTTATTCTTTTGTTGTTTTACTGAGCTTTTAATTCATTTAGTCCTATTTTATTTTTTTTTAACGTATTTTTGAAAATAAAAACTCAGTCGAATAACTATTTTGTCTGAAGTAAAAAATTTAAGTTTAATTTTTTTTTTTTAATTTAATTACTGCTTATAGTTTAAGTTATTATTTGATATCAAATATACACTAACTTTCACAGTATTAATGTTTCAAATTTATTAAAAAAATAAAGGTAAAAATGAATATAAGCTAAGTATCATACTTATGGTAAAATATTTTAACCTATATATTTTTTCGCAATGATGAAAGTTTTAAATATAACTCAAATTATAACTAAACTAATTTTATAGCATCTTTATAATTGTAAAACGTTACTATATATTCATTAATGATTTAAAAACAAAAAGCCCTTTTAATTACTAAAACGAATCATTTTTTGTGAGCTTTAGTTTATATATTTTTTAAACAATAAACATACATGGTTTTATTTATTTGAAGAGGGTCTAAATAAGACTTAGTGAGTTGATTAAAATTTGTAAATCAAAATGATTTTAGAATAAATTTAAGTGTTTACAAACAATAACTTATAATGTTTAATATTGATTGAGAAGTATGAATTGTTTGGTAAAATTAAACTTGAAGTCAATTATTTGAACGTTATTTACTTAAAAAATAAATGTAAAACTAAAAGTAATTATTATATTTATTAAACATTTAAAATTTTACTAAACTAGCGACTAAATATAAACTAAAATGAAACAAGTAGAACTAAAACATGAAACATAAAATAATATCAAACTAAATATGAAATAAAATTTCAATTAACTTAGAAAGTTAGTGCAAACGCGACTAATGATTAAATTTGCTAAGTTGATGCCGTACAAATGTGACTCTTTTACTTATTTAGTTGGTATAACCTGAGTGATCACCAGTAAGCACATTTCAACCAAAATAAAGTTTTTTTGAACTTATCTAATTACTTATGATGACTTTTTTATACAATACTTAAATTTTTTCTTAAAATAGATTGCATAAACACAATAATTAATAAATTTAAATAGTTAGTAGTTACTTCTTAACATTTGATTAAAATCATAAACAGTTCAAAGTTTGTTAGCAAGCAAAAAGTTTTAACTTAATATTTTCAATTCATTTCTATTTTACTTTTATAAACATTATAATTGTTGAGTGACTAATAAAAAGCTTTGTTTCGTTCATTTAGTCATTGGTTTGTAGTTTTTTCTGTTTACAACAAGTATTATTTAAAATTACTATTAAACAAAATAGTATTTGTTTAAAAAATAATAAAAACAAGACGTATATTGTGACTATTTCCTTTTGACCCTGCTAATACTTAGGATAATTAATTCGCAAATTAATTATTTTATTCAAGATTGTATCGATAAAATATAAAGACTTAGTTTTCTTTAAAGTTTAGTTTAAAAACAACTACTATTATAAGTTAAGAATAAATAAATAAGATAACTATTTTTGTTTTTAAACTGTGATAAATGTTTTGTAGGACATTAGTTTTATAATTCTTTGTCAAATATCCATTTTGAATATCTTAAATTTTCTAAAGTTAAGTGAAGTTGCTTTTGTCAAGTTTAGAACCAGAATTGACAATGCAAGAGCGAAAGTGTTTGGATTTTCCCCCAAAAATTTTGTATGAGAACAGGTATTGCAACCAAGATGATTTCAGTGTTTTATTTTTTGGAGAAAAAATTATCAAAGAAAACAGTTTATCTGTTTACGAAATTCTTGGTCCTAATTTTGAATGTGATAATTATACTTCAATGCCACATAAACGTAGTTATTGTAAAACTGCAGTAATTAATAAAGATTTATTTGTTTTCGGTGGATTATCCAAAAATTATACATACACTAAATTTTTCAAAAAGTTTTGTAATAGAACTAAAATTTGGTCATCTAAAACGAAATTTTACCAAAACGAAGAAATCACTTGTGTTTGTTCCTTCAAGAAAAACATATATGTAATTTATGAAACTGGTAGTTGCTTTGTTTACAAATTAAAAGATGACAAATGGTTTATACTACCTGACTCCAAATTCGAAAGATGTAATGTAGCTTGTACAATTTTCGAAGGCAAAATTGTAGTTACTGGAGGTGTAAGTGAACTTTTTGAGATAAGATCTGTAGAAGCATATGATTGTTATGGAAAAAAATGGACTGATTTACCTGATATGATTGAAGGAAGATATAATCATGCTTCAGTTAGCATGGGTAATAAGTTGTTTGTAATAGGTGGAATTCATAAATCAAGTTGTGAAGTATTTGACAGTTTTTCAAGAAATTTCACTCTTTTTACTTCTCCTACAAATGAATATTTGAACAACTGTAATGCTATTTGTGTTGGTAAAAAATTTTTAGTTTTTTCTATGCGTTGTAGCTCATCAGACTTAAAAGTGTTTATTTTCGATGTTATTAACGACAACTGATCAGAAACGATAGTCAAAACTCCGAATATTTTTAGTCGCCATAGTTTTATTAAGTTCAACTTAGATTGAAATTTTGTTAGCTTTTGAGTTTGTAGATTACTGTTTGTTTTGTTTATAGTTATATTCGTATTAGGTTAATTGTTTATAATGTTTGATCTTTTCTTAAATTTTTGTTTTTGATCATTGCAATAAATATTGACTTTGGTATTATTTTAATTTAGTTGTTTGTCTAGTACAGGGTTTCCCAAAGTGGGCGATATCGCCCCTCTGGGGGCGATTTTAGTAAGTCGGGGGGCGATAATTAGTAAGGGGGCGAAAGGGTGGCGATAACTAGTAAGGGGGCGAAAAGGGGGCGATTTTTAAATTTTGGGCTGTCATAAAATTTTTACTTTTTATATTGCTATTTTACTAATTTTAGCTTGCTATTAAATATTTGACCCTGAGGTAAAACTTAAACAAAAAAAGTTTATTTTGTTTATGTAAATTATAAAGAAAAAAAAATCAAGTGTTTATGACTCCTACTTTCAAGTAAATTACATATTTTCTAACATACATTTTCTTATTTAACAATTACATAGATCATAGACGAACGAAATCCCTCTCACCATTTTATAACCTGATATATATGTTATTTGGGATCATAGATGGTTTGTAAAAATATATGTTATACATTACTAAATTTCTAGGTAAACTGGCAACCCTGTACACTTTTATTTCCAATTGTCTTTTGAAAAGTCACTAAGTTAGACTAAAAAATAAAACTATTCAGGGTTGCCAGTTTACCTAGAAACCTGGAAAAACCTGGAATTTGACAATTCAGGCCAAAATTAAAACCTAAAAAATCTAGAATTTTTAACATCAACATATTAAGTAGTCAAGTTTCGATTTGACGCAAAAGAGCTATCATATAGATAAAAATATGGATCCCTATGAAGCAGATCTTTTTGAAGTAAACGACTTACAGGAAACCTACTCAGACTTACAAACTGACCTTGAACTTAAAGTAAATTTTTCCAAAGAACGATATGAAAGATTTTGGACACAACAAAAACTAAGGCAAAAGTAAATCATTTGAGAGGAATTTAAATTGTTGTTTATAGTTTTTTCTTATAGCTATGTTGTTGAGAAAGCTTTCAGTTCAGTTATCAACATCTTGAGCAAAAGATCTAATCTATATATTTGTAAAGGAGGCTTTATTTTACTGATTAAGAATCAGATTAGAAAAACTTGCAAACAGTCATGAACCTCATCCTTCAGATTATATTAGACATCAGTAGCAGACATTATTTTTTTAAATTTATTTTGTTTGATCTTTTAAAATACTTCTTATTTAACCTGGTTTGTATTGTATTTAAGTAGTCTTTTTATAATAAAAAAATCATTTAGTTATTTATTCTACAACATATTGCCTAATAAATATTAATTACGGTAGACTTCCTTTTGAGTTCGCACTTTTTACCCAAAATAAAGTGCAAATTTATATTTTCTAAAATTTAACTTAAATAAAGTTTACTACTATCTAAGTATTAATAAAACAAAAAATACATTATATTTAATAGCTTATATAGATCTATTTCTTTAATGAATGTTCGTTTTATGTTTTAGTTGATTTCATGTTTATGCATAACGTTATTGCATATAACATATTTAAATTTATCATTTTGTAAAAAAAATGGTATTATTTTTTGAGTTTGCACTGTTTGATTTTGTTCAAAGATTGTATAGATTTGATGTCTCTGTTTGAAATGACTTCAAATTTTTCTTTAAAGTATTCTTAAACTTAATTTTTTTTTTCTACCTGGATTTATTATTGTTAAAAAATCTATATATCAAGGAATTTTAAACTATTAATACAACTGTTTTTTGTTTTATCTTAATTTTTAATATATTAGTTATTAGAATGTGTTTTTTTTAATAGTTCAACACTAGCTTTTAGTTTTTAACTATTTTCTTCTGGTGAATTATTATAGGCTAATAACTAGAGGAAAAAAAAATTAAACAGTATTAAATAAGCCATCAAAAAGACTGCTACAGTTACAAAACAAAATTTTTAGCTAATAAAGAGAATTTATAATCGATTACTTTCTGTTAACAGAATTAACTGTAAAACTTTTGATTTTATTTTAATTTAAATTAAGAAAAAGGAAAATGTTAAAATTAAGGTTTAATTTCCTAAAGGTTATTCCAAGTCAAATACTATTTAATGGTATTCTTCTACAAAACATATAGTTTTAAAAGTTTAAAATTAAGTTTTTAACTTTATAGCTAACTTGCTTATAATATATCTTAGCATTCAAATTAATAATTTTACTGCATTAACTGAAGCTGTTGATGAAACCACTTTTCATGTGGGTAAATCAACCAGTCGGTCAAACTTCTTCAAACTAGATCAGAAATTATATCTTAATATTTATTTTATCATGTGTAAAATAAACTTTTCATTCTTTTGTAGTTTTTTAATCTCTGGTATAGTAATTTTCAATTATGCCTATTTATAAAATAATTTAAGTATTTTGTGCGGCTTAAATAAGTTACTTAGTATTAACTTCTAAATGTCCGAAATTCATTATATGAGAGATTATTATAGTGTCAGGTTTAAGTTAAGATTTCAGATGGGTAACGTACGGTTAAGATCCAGTCAAATTTCGATCCGCTAAGTAACTTGAAAACTACTTGTGCAAAATAAACAAAATTTAGTTTTTTGATACTTAAAATTTTGAAATACGCTATCAACTTGGTTTTCCGTTCACAATAGTATTTCATAGATCACAATAATACTATATAATTTTATTACAATTTTGCTCAAGTTTTTTAATTTTCATATATGTTATTTTATTAAATTATGCAGCCCGCAATTACATTTTTTAAACGAGTTGAAACTAGAAAAGATTTTTTAGTAAATATGAATTGCTGACTACAAAAATTGTCCACCACTACCCTAAAAGTTTCATTAGTTTCAAAACAATTCATATCTAAACAGGATTGATTACAGATTACACAAGGCTTTTTAATAACTAAGTATTTTAATACACTTTACTGGGCTTATAAGAAAACAAATATAACTTAATTTCTCAAGCCCTGTAAGCTACTTTGAACACAGCCCAAAAGTGCGTGCATAAGAAGTTCCAGACTAAATTACATTTCTAATACAATTTTTTTGGCTCAAAAGTGCGTACTCCTGAAGAGAAAAATACTTCACAAGTCATGGGGAGGGGGCGATTTTTTTTAAATTTCTGAAAAAGGGGCGATTTAGAAAATGAGTTTGGGAAACCCTGGTCTAGTAGCTCTGTTTTAAACTGGCTGAGGTGTTTTATACTTATTGCATGAAAAACACTAGGTTGGTAGATTAAGTTTATTATTACTTTTAGTAGTTATATATATAGTTATCAATTGAAATTTACTTTCAAGTTATAAACTTTGTTTTATTTAGAGTAATTATTCCTAGTTTAATAGTCACTAGTAAAAATTTAGTTACAATTAAAACGTCAATACAGTTTCGAAAAAGATTAATATATAAAAAAGCTAAATTATTGAGAGTTAAGACCATTTTTCAAACAATTCAATCTATAACAAATTTATCTAAATAAATTTAAGCTCTCGAATATTTAGCTTTTAACACTCTTAATAACCTTGTAATTTTAGTTTCTTTCTCCACAAACTAAAACAATGAAACCATCTTCGTTGTAATTACTATTAAAAAACTTAATTTAGACTCAAAGAAATCTCAATGATTATATGTAGTGTAACAGATATCTATAAGACAAAAATATTCAAAAAAGATTGTTCACAAATTGCAATGCTGTTTCATACAGGTTATACAAGAATATCTTAAAAATAATAAAATCATTTTTATTTTTAAGGATAATTTTACTATGAAATAATATTATAACGAAATAAACATTTTATCCAGCGTGTAAATAAGTATGTAATTTTTTGTAACAATAAAACCAATGATTAGCTTTCTCAAATTTTTTTTTTCCTAAAACAACATTATTTTGTTTATTCGAAGGAGTTAATTTCTTTTCAACAAGTACGTAATAAAAAAAATGTTTTCTTTGCTTTTGATACAAAAAACAACATTTTAAACGTTTTGAGCATTCAGCAGTAATTGGTGTGCTAAAATAATGTGATTTAAACACGTTAGACGTAAAAACTACTGTTTTCATGTGTGTTTAATTGTAGTTTTAGTAAAGCGTGATGTAGTTATAATGTATCTTCGTGCTTTTATAGTTTATTTAAAAAAAAATAAGTTTTGTTTCGAATGTTATGTTTAATCTGCTATACTAGTTTCTATTACCCTTTAAGAATTTAGAAACAAAACAATTTTACAAGTTTAATTTATTTCAATAAACAATAAAAAAAATTAGATGTTTAAACAACGTCTAAATCTATACTTTGTCAAAGATGGGATATGCATATAAAATTTTATGAAAAATCTTATCGTATTTTTATTAGAAAACTTATTATAAGGTTTTGTTTAGATTCCTGGTAAATTATTTAAAACATACGAAACCTATAACTTGACAAAATAAAAAAATTTGCAGTTATTACTCCTAATATACAAAATTAATATACTCACGTATGAAAATTAATATAAATAAAACTTTAGTTTAAATAAATTATAGTTTGTTGATCAAAAAAAATCTTTATAAGAAATATTTATTTTGATTACATATTTTATGTTGTTTTCGTTTATAATTTTTAGCAGTTTTTTATACGCAAATTTTTTTAAAGTATTTATTTACAAAACTCTATACATTATCAATACAAGGAAGTTTTTTTTAAATTACTATTTTAACTGAGATTACCAAATTACTTGAAAAAATATTTAAGCAATGTTTATATACTTTGCTCTAAAAACTTTTAAATATTTGTGTTGAAATAATATTTTTGTTAGTTTAAATCCTTTTATAATTAAGCTTGTATTTTCAAATGATGCATTAATTTTCATACTAAATAATAAATTTGCAATTTAGAATTTACTCTTAAAAAATAATTTACTCAAAGCTTTAAAAAAAAAAATTTCTATATACTGAAATACTTGCTTAATACAACTACTAACCTATGAGTAATAGTTGAACAATAAGTTTGCTATTTATAAACTTATTTCAATTTAAATTTAGGTTAATAAGATCAATTACGAATGGCATTATAAACTAAATATATCCGTTTAAGAGTTATAATTTGTTAAAGATGTATTGTATATACTTATTCGGTGAATAAAAGCTTTATAAGTTTGTATTATATAAAAGAAGTTTTATAACAATTTGAAATTTTTAATGTTTATGTTAGTTCATTTCTAGTTTCGAGTTTTTTATTTAGTCTGATATAAACTGTTAACGCAGCTTATATCAGACATTTTTTCTAAACCTTAACATCGAGATCATAGCAATAATTCTTTTTAAAATCATAAATAATATCTTGCATTTTTTCATCCATCTCAAAAAATAGTACAATGTTACATCCAATACTAATAGCTTTAACAGAAGAATGATAGCAAAAGTTTAAACTATATGATCGTTAGAAAGTAAACTTTATAGAAAAGCTTTCAAATACCTCACTACTTGAACTATAGTACCCACCAAAAACATACAACATGTTACCCATGCCAACTGAAGCTTGATTAAATCTTTCTTCAATCATATAAGGTAAATAAGTCCATTTGTTTTTATAATGATTGTATGCTTCAACTGTATTTGACTTGTTCTTTTATTAAGTTCATATCAGTAACCTAAAATTATTTCAAGGTTTATCTTTTTTTTTTAAGTTTAATTAAACAAAACAGTATAAACACAAACATTGCAACTTACTTAAACGTTGCAAAACTAAATATTTTTAAAACAAAACTATTAGTTAAAAATGAATCCAAAAACTAAAAATTAAAATATTTTAAAATTTACATTACTTAACCCAGCTTGTATCAGACAAGTTTTCTAAAACATTAACATCTAAATCATAGCAATGAATCTTGTTTACATTATAGACTATAACTTGAATAATATCAACCATCTCAAAAAATACTACAATATTACATCCAATACTAACAGCTTGAAAAGATAAAGAATAGCAAACATTTGAATTACACTGTTGCAATAAAGTATATTTTCTAGAAAAGCCTTCAAATACCTCAGTACTTGAACTATACCCACCAGTAACAAACAAATTGTTACCCATATCAACTAAAGCATGATTAAGTTTTTTTCAACCATATGAGGTAGGTAAGTCACATTGGGGGAAGGAACGATGGCACATGCGTGCCATCCGAAAAAAAAAAAGAATAAAAAAAATGCAATATCTTTGTCCTTTATTGTTTATTTTTTCTGCTAAACTTGCCTTTTTTCAACTATGTTTTTCTAGCATTCGAAAAGTAAAACAAAATTTCTAATACCAATTATGACAAGTTAGGGAAATTGACCAGTATACTGATTCTCCTAATTTATATAGTCACTAGTAAATATTAAGTTACAATTAAAACGTCAATACAGTTTCGAAAATTATTAATATATAAAAAAGCTAAATTATTTAGAGTTAAGACCATTTTTCAAACAATCCAATCTAAAATAAACTAATCTAAATAAATTTAAGCTCAAGAATATTTAGATTTTAATACTCTTAACAACCTTGTAATTTTCATTTCTTTTTTCACAAACTAAAACACTAAAATCATCTTGGTCGTAATTTCTGTTAAAAAAATTTGTGGAAATCATAACTTTTTTTTCCTTAACTGTTATTGATGAGTTTGAACTTGACAAAAGCGACTTAAATTAGTCTCAAATAAATCTAAATGATTATGTGTTGTGTAACAGATAACTGTATAATAAATATATTCAAAAAGATTGTTCACAAAGTGCAATGCTATTTTATATAGTTTATACAAGAATATCTTAAAAACAACAAAATCATTTTTATTTTTAAGAATAATTTTACTATGACATAATGTTATAACGAAATAAACATTTCATCCAGCGTGTAAATAAATATGTAATTTTTTGTAACAATAAAACCAATGATAAGCTTTCTAAAAAATAAATTCCAAAACATTTTGTTTATTCGAAGAAGTTAATTTCTTTTCAATAAATACGTATTAAAAAAGAAGTTTTCTTTGCTTTTGATACAAATAAAAAAAAAACATTTTTTAAGTTATGAGCATTTGGAAAAGCATTCAGCAGTAATTGGTGTGCTAAAATAATGTTCGTCAAAAACGTTACATTTGAAAAACTAACGTTCATATGTGTATTTAACTGTAGTTTAGTAAATCGTGATGTAGTTATAATGTATCTTTGTGCTTTTGTAGTTTTTGTAAATTAAATCTAAGTTTTATTTCGATTGTTGTATTAATCTGCTATATTATTCCCTTTTGCCCCTTAAGAATTAAAAAACGAGACAATATTACAAGTTTAATTTATTTTATTAAAAAAATAGCTGTTAAAACAACGTCTTAACTCTGTCAAAGATGGGATTTGCATATAAAATTTTATGAAAAATTTTGTGGTTTTTTTATTAAATTTTTATTATAATGTTTCGTTTAGATTCCTTGTACGAAACCTATAACTTGACAAAATAAAAGATGTTGCAATGATCATGCGAAAAACACAAAATTAATATACACACATATGAAAATTAACATAAACTAAACTTTAGTTTATTTACATTATAATTTGTTGATCAAAAAAACCTTTATAAGAAATATTTATTTTGATTACATATTTTATGTTGTTTTCGTTTATAATTTTTAGCAGTTTTTTATACGCTTTTTTTTTTTAAAGTATTTATTTACAAAACTTTATACATAATCAATACAAGGAATTTTTTTTTTAATTACTATTTTAACTGAGATTACCAAGTTACTTGAAAAAATATTTAAGCATTGTTTATATACTTTGCACTGAAAATTTTTAAATATTTGTTTTGAAATAATATTTTTGTTAGTTTAAATCTTTTTATAATAAAGTTTGTATTTTCAAATGATGCATTATTTTTCATACTAAATAATAAATATATAAATTAGATTTTACTATTCTGACTGTATCAATAATCATAGCTTTAAATATAAAAAAAAAATCTATATACTGAAATACTTGCTTAATACAACTACTAACTTATGAGTAATAGTTGAACAATAAGCTTGCTATTTATAAACTTATTTCAATTTAAATTTAGGTTAATAAGATCAATTACGAATGGAATTATATCTAAATATATCCTTTTATGAGTTTTAATCTGTTTAAAATGTATTATATATACTTATTCGGTGAATAAAGCTTTATAAAATTGTATTAAATATAAAAAGTTTAAATAATTCAAAACAATTATTGTTTTAAATTTTTTATATCTAGTTTAAAGTATTTTATTATGTCTGATATAAACTCTTAACGCAGCTTATATCAGACAACTTTTCTAAACCTTAACATCGAGATCATAGCGATGATTCTACTTAAAATCATAAATGGTTACTTTCATTTTGTCGTCCATCTTAAAAACTACTACAATACTATGTTCAATATTAATAGCTTTAACAGTTAAAGAATAGCAAAGATTTGAATTACAATGTTGCAATAAAGTAAAGTTTCATAAAAAGCTTATAATGATTTTATTAATTTAAATATAAAACCCACCAATAACAAGCAACTTATTACAAAAACTAACTAAAGTATGATAACATCGTTTTTCAATCATATCAGGTAAGTAAGTCCAATTGTTTTCATAATGGTCGTATGCGTCAACTGTTATTGACTTGTTCCTGTAGTTTTTGCCTCGCCTCAAGATTTTGCCTTCAAAAATTTTGCCTTCAAAAACTAAACAAGCTGCAACAAATCTTTTTATTATATCTGCTAATTTAAAAACTTTGTAACTTTTGAAGTTTCAAACGAAATTTAAGCAATTTTAAAATTTTGTAACTGTTCAATCACGAAATAATTATTTGTAATATATGGAAGTCCTTCATATTTGTTAATTGTTTTAAAAGTAGCTAACGGACAAAAATATCTACAATGTAACAAATTAGGTATAATGCAGATTGTACAGTTTTCGATACAATATCTGAAGTGAATACAAAAATTTGTTGATAGATTAATATGAGACAAATTGACTTATCTTCCTGACATAAATTAAAGAAGAAGTAAACATGCATAAGTTAGTATGCGTAATAAATTGATTTTTATTGTTGCATGGTATATATACTTGACAAAAGTTCTAGAAGGTTTACTTTATAATAGTTTAATAATTAAACCTAGTTGTATTAGCTATAATGTTGTAGTATTTTATATAGTAGCTGAAAAAACCAGTGTACTAATTTACGATGATATTAACAACCATTAGTTTTATATTGAATTATAAATTCTATAAAAGTTCTATTTCTTCAGTTGTCTTAAGTTCTGTACAGGTTAACAAATCGGGATTTTTCAAGTTAATTTACGACTGTATGTATTATAAAACTTTTGTTACTTGGATGGTTTTTGTTTTTTCTTTTCTTGGTTCAAAAATAAGTATTAATTCTTGCTATATAAGTATATCAAATTATAAATAATAAAAAAATATTAGTAGTTGTTGATTTTAAACAGTTTTTTTTTTCTAACTATGTAGATTTTAATTATTATTAACAATATTAAAAAAAGTCAATTTTTTAGTTATTTTTAATCTCAGTGGTGAAAACAAATTTGTGCGTCAAATTCTAAATCATAAGCTCCATATTTTTTATATATAAAAAACAAATAGTATTTTATAATTTAATTTTACAATTTTAAAAATTATTTTATTTGTAGAGTTTAAAATTAATACAAATGTTCGAAGAAAACTGTAAAATTTAATTCATAACTTTTTAGAATTAGTTTTAATGTAAAACGTAAAAGTTTTAAACTAGTAATAGTGTACAATTTATGTATAAATACTGATTAATGATACATAATAGCTTTACATTTATGATCAATATAAAGTATATTTAGAATTTTTTGAGATTTTTTTGATTAGTATATTTATAATACTAAAAAAAGTATAAAATCTTATAATAACCAATAAAAACAATTTTAATTAAAATATTTACAGAATATTTAAGTTAAATGTCATTTGATGGTAAATAGAATCATTTAACTAAGTTGTAACTTAAATATATTAATTTATTTATTTAAGTTACAACTTAGTTAAATGATATATATATATATATTTATATTAGTCTTATTTAAGTAAACATAATAGTTCTTAATAATTAAAAGATTAATTAATATATGTTTAGTCAAACATAATTCTTTTTTTTACTTTAATTTACCTTGATTTTAAATGAAAAGCGCTTTTAAACCTAAATGTAGTAAAAATAAAAAGTATCTTAACTTAGACTAAAATTTAGCAAAAAGATTTTAAAACTGTTACAATAAATTACGTTTTGAAGACTTATGGTATGTTTGATAAATTTAGAATTTGTGGTACTAAAATCAATATAAACTTTTAAAAAGTTCAACTAACATTTTTGACAATTGTTTAACAGAAAATTTAACAAATTAGTGATCTAAATTTTGATAGAGACATCTTACTAACAACTATCTAAATAAATTAACAATTATAAATTGAAAACTATTTGCGAAGTAAAACTTACTAGTATTAATAACTTAAATTTTTCGATATTTTGATTAGAATGGTAATAAAAAATGAAAATAAATTGTACACTAGACAAATTAGACCTAGATTTTTATCACATAGATAAATTAATGTTATTTTATTTAAGTTCAACTCAAAAATCATGGACCTACTTTTTAATGCTTTCAAATTTTAAGAAAATTATTAAAAAATACTGTAATAATAAAGGTCTTAAGATGTCACTTTTGCACTAAGAGACATTTTACACAGTTTTACTTTTGCATATAATCGTCCATAACCATAACTAAACTTTGACCATTACTTTACTATAACTAAAACATTGACCCTATCCAATACTCTGAATGAAACCCGAAACTTAAACCAAAATCCTAATAAATTACTATTAACTTGTGAAAAATGACGCTTCATGCAAAAATTCCTGCATTAAATTTGACGCTCATGCAAAAATGACGCGTTAAGAATGAAGATTTTGTGATAAACTTTAGTGTAAATATATGACAAATTGTTCAACATAAATTGTGACTTCAACGGTCAAAAGAAAATATCAACTCAAAATGCTTAATACTTATAATTTTAAAATGCTGAGCAATTTTATTTGTTGAATTGTGGTCATAGACTTATTTTCACAGGTTTAAGTAATTAAAAGCGTAACAAATATTGATGCTCTTTAAGATAATATCGGTTGCTTTTTGTTAAACTGTTTACCTTTTTGATAAATACTTGTTAAAATTATTAAACAAACTGCTATATTTTTTATTTTCATACTTTTTGACAGCTCTATTAACAATTTTTTTTACTATATTAAAGCTTAAGCATAACTCTATTAATTCTGTTTATAATTATTGACCTAATGTTATTCAAAAAGATATTTTACTCTCAATCTAATTCATTGTGTTAATATACTATTTTTGATATTTTTTTTAATAACACTTCATCGTTAGTGGTTTTAGTATAAAATAATGTTTACTATTGAGTAAGTTCATAAGAACTCTAGCTATTAGCTATAACCATGTTTATGATATACACATTTCAAAAATAAGGGCATGAATGGTATCAAAAGTTTAAGATGTTATAACTCACATATTTCAAAGTAAGTTTTAGCAAAACGTGTTGTTCTGTTTAAAAAACAGAATTACCTAGTTAACAATATTGTTGAATTAATGTATGAAAGGAAGCACAATGAATTTAATCATGACTTTTCAATCGTTATGTAAATTAATTTAGGACAGACAACCAGTGTAGGATCAACAAAATATTGCTATTCAAATCCAAATTACGGTTATTGTTTATTTATTGTTATCATTTAATTTTTTTTTAATTACACAAATTCATTGATGATTCCAGTTTAAAATACAAGTCACTAGTGTAAGTATGTATATAAATACTTTCAAATTTGACCATGTCTCATATTAGTTATACTATATTTCATAATTGAGAGTCTATATAAAGATGTTACAATTGACATATTATAGAGTGAAAATTATCGAAGAGTGATTTCTGATAAAAAACAAGTTTTCTAATCGCAATATTTAATAGTAAATTTGCTATTGTAATGGCATATTGTACGGTTTTTTAAAATACCAAAGAGTTTTTTCTGATTAACAAACTAATCTAATAACAATAATGTTTGACTTTTGAATTGCTATAAAAAAAAGTCTGTTTAACAGATGAAAGAATAGAAATGAATGAATTATTTATATTTAATTTTGATATAATATATTTTTTTTAATTTTGTTTTTAAATTACCCTGAATTTTAAATTTCAAGTTAAAAAATTTTCTTCTGAAGTGTTAATAAAACGATTATCTGGTCAAATATTACAGTCAAATGGTTTCGTTTTCGTCAACTTCAAAACATAATGTAACAATGCAAGAAAGAAAAAAATCAAACTTTCCACCAAAGGCTTTGTATGAAAATAGATATTGCACTCAAGATGATTTCAGTATTTTAGTTTGTGGAGGTGTCGATAAAGAATACGGTGAAGTGGATAATATTATCAAACTTCATGGTTCTACGTTTGAATGTGAAATGTTCACTTTAATGAAGTATGCATGTACTGATTGCAAAACTGCTGTTGTTAATTCAGATTTGTTTGTTTTTGGCGGTTATTCGGAAAGTAAAGGATATAATATGGGTATTAGAAAGTTTTGTAATGATTCTAAAACTTGGTTGTGTAGAAAACAACCTAATGACCATCCTTTTTGTTTATGTTCATTCAAGAAAAATTTATATGCTCTTAATCGTACCAGCTCATGTTTTTTCTACAATTTGAAAAATGACAAATGGATCAAAATAGCTAAAACGAAGAAATCGAGATATAATGCAGCTTGTACAGTTTTCGAAGGCAAAATTGTCGTTACTGGAGGAAGTGATAGAAAATCAGTAGAAGCATTCGATTACTATGAAAACAAATGGACTTACTTGCCTGATATGATCGAATGTAGAGATAACCATGCTTCAGTTAGCATGGGTAATAAATTGTTTGTCATTGGTGGAATTAATAATCCAAGAAGCGAAGTATTTGACAGATTTTCTAGAAAGTTTACTAATGTTAGATGTCCAATTATTAAAAAAATGTATAATTTTAAATTTAACGCTGTTTGTGTTGGATATAAAATCTTAGTTTTTAATGAGAGTAATTTTTTCAAAGAAACAAAAGTATTTATTTATGATGTTGCTACTAAAAGCTGGACAGAAAAGATGATAAAAATTATAAATAATATGTTTAAATCAAGTTACATTAAGTATAACTCAGATTAAAGTTAATTAAAGAATTTTCCTTACTGTAGAGTTCTTATTTACTAATTTGGTCATAGTCCATTTTTTAGCACGACTTATGCTATGTTTATAAAGTTATCACTTGGTTTGAATTATTGCAAAAAATACTAAGTTTTCTATTCTGTACATTTGTTAATTTAAAAGTATTAAAAAACAAATGCTTAAGTAGTTAAATTTTATTTAAGTAGATTTAATACAAAATTGTGCAATATTCAGCTTAAAATAAAAACAAAATTTTAACTTAATTAACTATAGTTTAAACTGATGAAGTTATGTCGTAAATTTCATATTATGGTCGAATTTTTTTTTCAATTACGAAAATATTTTGGTTAATTGTTTATTTTCACTATCTTAACTTAAAATAATTCAGCTAAAAGCTATAAGAATATGAAAAATTTTCTGTAAAATAGAATTGATCAAAACTGTTATTTTATAAAACTAAACGCTCTTTGTTTTCTTCAATTTTTACTTTTTACAAAAAAACAACTAAATTTATTAGAATAAAACTATTCTCAAATATAGACTTTTAATCAAATGTAACCTCTAGGAAAAAAATCTTAAGTCTAAATATTCAAATCAACAGTCTTCATGAAGTGTATGTTAGATGTTTTTTATAAAGTTTAACAACTTCTGTAACTTTTTATTTTATCAATTCAGTTACCCTAATAGATAATAAATTTTGGTTTGCAAAATAAAATTAAACTTGTACTTAGTGTGTAAAAAATTCAAGACTTTTTTATTGCAGTTTATATTCAACTTTGTAAATTATCTGTTGGGTTTAGTAAATCACTTAAAATGTATAAACGAAAGAATAATTATAATTCTTTAGTAAAGAAAAACTGAACTAAAACTAATTCTGGTCTTATTAATAATAAGAAATTAAGAAATACCTATTACTTTATATTAAAAATTTTGAATAATCATCATTAGTATATATTGGTAAATTATTATCTCTTATTGATTAATATTTTATATTAATAAAACTATTTAGTTTTAAAGTTTATAAAACAGCAAAAAAGTATTACTTTTTGTTTTATATTCACTTTAGTAAATAGAAAAATGTTATGATTAAGTTATTTTCAACGTTATAAGTAAATTGCTTACATTATTTAAAATCAAAATTTTTGTTAGAACAAAAAGTTAAAATAAGTCAATAAATGTTTTTGTTACATTCGTTTTGAAATCCGTAGTCTACTAAAGTCAAATCTTTAAAATTAATTATTTATCGAAGAAAATAAACACGAGTAAACCTTTAATTATTGAAAACAATGTACGCACTATAAAATAATTAGAAAATTAAAAACAATATCAAATAAACACACAAAGTAACAAAATTTTGCATGTAGGATTATAGTTTACCCTAATATAATATAAAAAACTTAAAAAAATTTTAGAGCTAAAATCTTTGTTTATATTTTTAAATCTAGGCTGAAAATTTAAAAATTTTCAAAGAGTTTCGCTATAGAAATAATTGAAACAAAAAAGTAATTTGGCATTTTACAGACAATATTTTGTTCTAAATGCATAAATTAATTAATTTTATTAAAGAATAGACTTTTCACAATGATTTGTAAATATATAATTTCACCTAATAAATTTTTTTAAATAAAGTAGAAACTTTAGCAAGAAAATTCTGATGCAAATAAGCATTTATAACTAAACATAGTTTTGCATAATAAAAAAACAGAACAAAGTTTTAACGCTTACTTTTATTTCTTTTAAGTATTTTAGAATTTATTTTTTAGATTGTGTTTGACAGTTATGCAAGAAAATATACTCGTATTACTTCGGCAAAAATACATTGTGATGATGAAAGTAAAGCTGTTTGTGTTGTTGATAAAATTATGGTTTTTTCTAAGCCAAACATTTCAGTAAAAACTAAAATTTTTATCAATGAAGTACTTAATGATAGCTGGTCAGTAAAGAAAACCAAAAATGTAAATTACTTATATTGTTCAAGTTATGTTAAATAACTCATAATCTTAACTAACAAAAAACTTCTTAGTTCTATAAACTAAAAAATATTTTTGATTTATAACGGTTGTGTTCATACTTCGTTTAATTTATCATGGCTGTTGTTAAGTTTGCTATTTTTTTATTTGGACTAACATAAATAAATTTTGCTCTTTTGTTTCTTAAGGTTATACATTTTAAAGTAATAAAAAAGTTTTTTTTTCGTAGTAGTTGTAGAATAGGATGAGTGCATTTGAAGACTGACATATTTTTTACAAACAAGTAAAATATTTAACTTTTCTAAACATTTGCTTTACAGTGTGTCAAATTATCAAAACTAATGATTACATTTATCTCTTATCATATTACCTATGCTAACTAAACTATAATAGCCTTTTCCTTAATTCATACAGGATAAAAGCTCATTTATTTTCTTGAACAGTCATATGTTTAATTTGATTTACTATATTTACTTGAAACGAAAATTTTATCCTCAAAACTGTACAAGCTTCGAAATATCGTATTTCTCAAGTGTCAGCTAGCTGGGACTGTTTGTAACTTTTCAGCTTGTAAACAGAACATCTACGATTTGCTTCAAATAAACATATAGTTTTATCTTGGAGGAACAAACGTAAAACTAAAACTTGGAGAACCCAGTTTTAGTTTTATTTAAAACTTTTTAATGAATTTATTAAGTTTAGACCTTTCTCCGGACCATCAACCTAAAACAATTTTGTCTGAATAAGTTTAAGTTCGCGAATATTTAGTTTATAAACAATTTTAACAACCTTGTAAATTTCATTTCTTCCTTCACAAACTAAAACACTAAAATCATCTTGGTTGCAATTTTTTACTTTAATGTAAAAAAAAAATTGGTGGAAAATTAAAACATTTTCTTTCCTAAAATATTAATAAGTTTAAAATTGACAAAAACGACTTCATTTAGTCTCAGAGAAATTTCGAAGATTACTATGCGTTGTGTAACAAATAACTATACAAGAAATAAATTAAAAAAAGTTTGCTGAAAATTTGCAACGCTATTTTATATGGTTAACACTAGAGTATTTTAACTAGAATATTTTTTAGAAAAATTATACGATAATATAATATTACAAGCTTAATTTATTTTGATATTAAAAAAATCAGCTATATAAAAACGTCTAATATGGGATATGCGTATAAATTTTTTTGAAAAACATTATCGTATTTATATTGAGAAACTTATTCTAATGATTTGTTTAGTTTCCTGGTAAATTATTTAAAACAAACGAAACCTATAACTTGACAAAAAAAAATATGTTACAATTATCACGTCTAAAATAAAAACATGCATATAACTAACATAAAACTTAATTAATGATATTATAGTATGTAGAACAGAAAAACTTTTTTTCAGAATTTATTTTTTTTTCATATGTTTTTAATTACTGTTAAATAAGTATCTTATACTGTACTTTGTTTATATAGATTTATTTAATATCTGTTAGTTACTAAACGTTTAATTAATTATTTCTTATCATAGATGTTTAAGTATTTTAAAATTAAAGGTGTACATAAAAACGAAGAACAAAGCTTATTTTTTTAACAAACATAGCCAATAACAAATAGTTTTGAAAATACAACAAATGGTTGAAAATTAGTTCAAAAATAAGAAAAAAAATATTTCGTCAACATGTAACGTACTTAACAAAACTAACGTCATCTACTAGACCTTCAACATACATATCACAACAACGATCATTGACAAAATCGTAGATAAATACTCTAGTTGTTCTACTATCCACAGAAAATACTAAATATTATAACTAATACTAACAGCTTGCACGTACCGAACATAAATGTTTGATTCAAACAAAGTAAAACTTCTGTAAAAACTGTTAAAAACCTCAACATGGTATCTACCAATAACAAACAGTTAATTACTCATGCTAACTGAAGCATGATAATATCTTCCTTCAATCATATCGGGTAAATTTGTCCATTTATTTTCATGATAATTGTATGATTCTACTGATTTTGATATCTGGTCAGAGTTGTAACTTCCACATACAATAATGTTTCCTTCAAAAACTGTACAAGCTGAAAAAGATCTTTCTTCTTTTGTTCCAGCTAAATGGGCCCATTTGTCATTTTTCAAATTGTAAGCATGACATAAACCAGCTTTGTTAATTACATATAAGTTTTTCTTGAAGGAGCAAACACAAAAATACTTGCAGTCTAGAGGTAATTGCGCTTTAATTGACCAAGTTTTAGTTTTATTACAAAATTTTATGATAGACTCATTGAATTTATCATGTTGAGAAAACCTTCTACCGTATTCAGAAACCCCACCCAAAATAAATAGTTCTGAATTAAAAACAGCAGTTTTACATTTTCCAAGAGAGATCGGCATTGAAACGTAATATTCACGTTTAAATTTTGGACCGTCTAGTTTATAAACACTTTTGACAGTTCTTACACTTCCAATTTTCCTATTTTTAATCTTTCCTACACAAACTAAAATACTGAAATCATCTTGGTTGCAATATCTATTTTCATACAAAACTTTCGGTAAAAGTTTTAAAGTTTTTCTATCTGACATTGCTACTTACGGTTTTATACTTGTCAAAAAAGACTTTATTTAATGTAAGAGATCTACGCAGATTAAAAAATATGTGTGTCAGATAAACATGCAATTAATTTCTACAAGAAACACTTTTTGAATAAAAAAGAAAAAAAAACTTCTACAGACTAGATATATATTGTAATGTTTAGTACAACTCCAAAAGTAAAAAATTATTTGAACTTCAACAGTTTATCAACAGTAAAAAAACTGTTATTAAAAAGTTCAATTATTGATAAACCTACTGTCTTCATATTTTAATGTTTTACATAGAAGAAAATGTTTTCCTTGAACTACAGTAAGCTGTTTTTGAAGATGTGATATGTACAAAAACTTCAATATTGTCTTTTTAGAACTTTTGTTACGTAATTAATTTTGTTTGTTTCTAAATGTTTGTTAAACTTAGTAAAACAGCACAAAACTTAAAACCTAAATTAATGCAAAAAACTGCATTTTTTAATTAAAAACCTAATGATACAGAAGCAAAAAAAAAACCGTATACATAAGTATAAAGGTTCATTAGATGACAAATGATATTTTTGATTAAAATACAAATAAATGTATATATTTTTTAAATTTTATTTTTATTCTTAAAATTTTCTATAGTTCATCAAGTTAATGTATAATTTAAAAATATTATAAATAAGATAATGTTAATATAATAACTGATTAATGTAATCTGAAATACAATCGTTGTCTTTAAATAGCTTCTAAAATGGACTTTTTAAACACCTGAAACAATTAGATTAGTTCTAGAAAATTAGAAATATATTTTAGTAAATAAATATATAATAAATAGTTTTAAAATAGTTTACGTAAAAATATAACAAAAACAGTTTTAAAAATTTTCAGAAAACGAAAAAAACAGGCCAAACTTACGCTACCAATAGTTTACATAAAATTATTTTAGTGATTAAAATGTTTCTTTAATTTTTTTTATAGTTTATGTTTTTGTTAGACGTTTAAGAACCTTAGAAATATTTTCTTTTTTCTATTCTTTACATTTCGTCTATTTTAACAATATAAATTTTTTTTATTGTAAATCTTTGCTCAAAGTTATATTATTATCGAGTTTTTTTTATTTTAATGTTTTAAAAAATCATAAATAGATTTTTTATAACCACAAAAAGGATTCGTAGTAAAAGCAAAAAAAAAAGTATGTAAGTTTACAATATTTGCCAGCGTTTAAAAAACTGTACTTTAAACTTACAGTACACGCGTATAAAATTACTTTAGTAATTGTTTTTTTATTATTTTTTTTTTTGCGTCTTATTATTTTAAAAAGAATTTAGAATTTAGAATTTAAAAATGTAGAATTAACTTATTTATTTTGAAAATTTTTCAATTATCAACTAACATAACAAGCATCTTAATAACCTTTTCATTTTATGAGTTAATATCTAAGTCAGTTTTTGTTAATTTCAAATTTATAAGTATCAGCTCAAGAAAGAATAAGTTTTGATGCCTATTTAATTCAAAAGTTTTACTTTTGTTTTTTAAAAACATTTATAAACTAATAAGAACATATGTTTGATAAAATTGTTAATTACTTTATGAAAATAGACTTATAAGTAGTTTTTTGATGGATAACAAGATGTATTTAAAAACATTCATGCTAAAAACAATGATTTCAACGTACCCTCAGTAAGCAGCTTCCTATAAAACAAAACAATAAATTTGATCGATACTGAGTAGTATTTTTAAAATAATTTGAACTTACAAACATCATTTATAGAGACCAACTTCAGTAATGAATGTTAAAATTTTTTTTTAACGATAACAGTTTTTGACACTGTAAATATAAATGTTAAAAAATTTCAAGCACTAAGCATTGTTTTATAAGTAAGTTAGTTTCTCTTGTGTAGAAATATTTCTTATTTAAATATTTTTTTTTGTATTAAAAATATTATTAAAAAATATTAATGTGTTTTAATTTTGTATGGATCATTACGTTTAAAAATTTACAAAGTTAATAAAAACAGATCTTGCTTTGGAATGTTATAGACTGATGATATTATAAATTATAATGTTGAATAAATTAAAATAATAAGGTTATAAAAAAATACTTTAATCAAAATGTTAGTTAATGTCAAGTTTCATCTAACATTTTTTTATTTGTTCCTGAAAGTTGTAATTCGTTGTCTAAAATTATAAAATAGTTTAAAGAAATTTCGATGATAAACATTTAAAACAATAAAACTTAGTATAGAATAGAAGTTAAAAACTGAGACAAAATAATTTAGATAACCTATTTTTTTTGTTTATATGACACTTTGAAAAGTAATTAAATATTGTTCTTATACTTATAAAGTATCTAAATTTATTATTTTTAATTTTTTAGCATTTTTTAATAGTTTTATTTTATGCTAATATCGAAACCGAAGTGCTGTGACTAAACATGTGATGTTTAGTTTGATAAGAATTCATTAACATACGTTTCATGCGAATTGTTTTTATTGGAAATTTCTTTATAACTTTTATCAAAAATATTTTTTCTTTTGCAGAAGGTACACAACAAAATCAAATTAGTAAACTTTACTTATTTGCATCTAATAAATAAAGTTTCTGTTTGTACAACATATATTTGAAATAAGAAGACTTTATTGTACAGATATTATTACTTGTTAGTCAAAAAGTTATGTAAATGTTATAACCGAGCTATAATATATTTAAACTATAAATTTTTGGGTTTAGTTGAAAACCGTTATTTAAACTCACTAATTTAATTAACAACAACTGAAAAAATTTTAGAAAGACTATAAATTTTTATCACGACCACATCATTAGAATTAGAATTAATCAGTTCTTTATAAGAAAATTCTAAATAGTTTTTAAGTTGAGGCATATATGACTATGTATTATTTTATGTTATATCTGTCTATTTTATATAACTTCTTTTCTATTATATTTACCGTTATCAACACTTATAAATAAACAACGAAACAAATTAGTAAAGCTTAATTCTATTACTGTAATTGAAACCGAATATCAAAACAAAACACAACATAATTTTACTAAAATAAACACAATATATTGATAACTCATCATTACTATTAACTTAACATTAATTATCAAAAACGTATATAACAGTATTATCTTTACTAACAGTTTAATTTCTCACTGAAATGTTTACTTTTAATAAGAGTTGTACTTAATAAAACTTGAACCAGTCATATTGTTCAATATTTTTGTTTGCTTTTCTGACCAACTGTCATTAATAACGTCATAAATCAATACTTTTGTTGCTGATAAACTTTGTTTATTAACAAACATTAATATATTGTAGCCAATACAAATAGCTTTAAAATTGGCTATACTACTTGTAATAGGCGAACTAATATACGTAAGTTTTCTTGTAAAACTGTCAAAAACTTCACAGCTTGATTTATTTTGTCCACTAATAACAAACAGTTTATTACCCATGCTAACTGAAGCATGACTACTTCTATATTTAATCATATCAGGCAAATAAGTCCATTTGTTTTCATAATGATATGCTTCTACTGATTTTGTATAACCTTCTGTAACAACAATATTTCCTTCAAAAACTGTAAAAGCTGCATTAGATCATTCTTCTTTCATATAAGCTTTTTGGATCCATTCGTTAATTTTAAAATTGTATACAAAAAATCTACTATACTCGTCGATTAAAACTATGATTTTTTTAAAGACACAAATACAATAACGACTGTTTTCTGATAACTTTTCAACTTATTTTACTAAAGTTCTGTTTTTTTACAAAAACATGTCATACTATAAAAATATTGTTCAAATAATTTGTACACGTAAGAAGTCACTAGTAAGCAAATTTCAACCAAAATAAAGGTTTTATGAACTCATCTAATTACTAATGATAACTTTTTTTAAAACTTAATTAGTTAATTTTTATAAATACATTGCATAAAAACAATAATTAAAACTTTTAAATATTTATCAATACTTCTTAAGATTTGATTACGACCATAAACAGTATAAAGTTTGTTAGCGAGCAAAAATGATTTAACTTAATGTTTTCAGTATTTTTCTGTTTTACTTTTATAAATATTATAATTCTTGAGTGACTAGTAAAAATCTTAGTTTTGTTCATTTAGTCATTGGTTTTTAGTTTTTATTGTGTACAACAAATATTATTTAAAATTACTATGAAATAAAATATTATCTGTTTAAAAATCATAAAAACAAAACATATATAGTGACTATGTTCTTTAGTTGGTACAGATATTGAACAGTTTTTGAACACTGTTTAACTCGAATAACTTTTTCTTATACTGAATAGATGTAGTTATTTAACTTTGCTCAAAAATGTTGCTTAATTTACTATAAAGTAAAATGTTTATTTCAACAAAATAATAAATGTCAGTATATTTATTTTACGTATTACCCAAATTCAGTTGCTTAGTGCAATTTACTATATTACTATGTTTGACAAGTTCAACAATTTTACCCAACTAAACCCTGCTAATACTTAGGATAGTTAATTCGCAATTTATCTTAGATTGTATCGATAAAATATAAAGACTAAGTTTGCTTTAAAGTTTAGTTTGAAAACAAATACTACTATAAATTTAGGAATAAGTAAATAAGATAACTATTTTTGTTTTAAAAATGTGATAAAATTTTTGTAGGACATTAGTTTTACATTTCTTTGTCGATTACCTATTTTGAATACCTTAAATTTTCTGAATTTAAGCGAAGTCGCTTTTGTCAAGTTTAGAACTAGAATTAACAATGCAAGAGCGAAAATGTTTGGATTTTCCCCCTAAAATTTTGTATGAGAACAGGTATTGCAACCAAGATGATTTCAGTGTTTTAATTTTTGGAGAAAAGGTCATCAAAGGAAAAAGTTTATCTGTTTACGAAGTTCTTGGTCCTAATTTTGAATGTGATAATTATACTTCAATGCCATATAAACGTAGTTATTGTAAAACTGCTGTAATCAATAAAGATCTATTTGTTTTGGGTGGATATTCCGAAAATTATATATACACTGAATTTTTCAAAAAGTTTTGTAGTAGTACAAAAACTTGGTCATCTAAAACGAAATTTTACCAGAACGAAGAAATCATTTGTGTTTGTTCCTTCAAGAAAAACATATATGTAATTTATGAAACTGGTGGATGCTTTGTTTACAAATTGAAAGATGACAAATGGTTTATACTACATGACTCAAAAAACGAAAGATGTAATGCAGCTTGTACAGTTTTTGAGGGCAAAATTGTAGTTACTGGAGGTGTAAGTAAACTTTGTGAGATAAGATCTGTAGAAGCATATGATTATTATGAAAAGAAATGGACAAATTTCCTTGATATGGTTGAATGCAGAAAACATCATGCTTCAGTTAGCATGGGTAACAAGTTATTTGTTATTGGTGGAATTTTTAAATCAAGTTGTGAAGTATTTGACAGTTTTTCTAGAAATTTCACTTTTATTTCTTCTCCTACAATTGAATGTTTGAACAAATGTGATGCTGCTTGCGTCGGTAATAAAGTGTTGGTTTTTTCTATTTGTTGGAACTAGTCAGACACAAAAGTGTTTATTTATGATGTTTTTAACGACAACTGGTCAGAAACGAAAGTCAAAACTGCGAACATTTTTAATTGCCAAAGTTTTATTAAATTGAACTCAGATTGAAGTCTTGTTAGATTCTGAGTTTGTAGATTTCTTTTTGTATTGTGTATATTTATGTTCATACTAGGTTAATTGTTAAAAATTTTTGTTCTACCAATAAATATCGAGTTTGGTATTATTTTAGTTGTTAGTCTAGAAGAATTGTTCAAAACTGGTTGAGGTGTTTTATACTTATTGCATAAAAAACAATAAATTGGTAGAAGTAGTTAAAGTTAGAATTACTTCTAGTAATTATTTATACAACAGTTGAACTTAGTTTTACTTATAGTAATTAATTCTCTTAACTTTGATAGTCCCTAGTAAACATTTAGTTTCAATAATACCTCGATATAGTTTCGAAATAAAAAATTATTCATAAAGCTGAACTACTTTTACTTAAAAATAAATGTTTTGCTTCATTTTACTAAAAGAGCTATATATCAACACCAAAATAAACATTTTTTTTCTAAAGTTAAATTACATTTTTGATTTCAAAAATATATTCAAACTAGTGTTCAGTATATACTTTTCAAAATTGAATTTTTTTTTTGATTCACACATTAACATATTTGATTTAATTTTTTTACATGATTTTTTTTTGTTTAGAATTTCTATGTCCTGGTCAAGACTTAAAATCTATATCAAAGTGGTATATGACTCGATAACCAAAAGGGTTTTCCATGCACTAGGTCCTTTTACTACACTTATGAATTTTTTTTGTAGTTCAATCTACAATATATATGTCTTTAAGATTTGATAAGAATTTACAACTGTAAGAAACTTATAAAATGTAAAACTAGTTTAAAACTAATGATTTAAAAATTTACAAAATATTTTACTTGAAAAATGTTGAAATGAAGAAAATTTATACAAATTTACATCTTTTTAAACAGTTTATAGGTATATTAATATATCTTTACAGTAAAAAGATTGTCATTCCAGACAAGTGTAAGTTTGATAATTGTTTAAATTTCAAATTATTTTTGGAAAACATTAAATAATTAAAAACATTTTATTCTACTCAACTAAAATATTATATGTAATGTTTAATCATTTGTTTTAAACTTAATGTATTAAATAAACATTGAAGTAAGTAAGTTACGATGATAAATTTAATGTTCTTTAAATACTAAAATTCCTTAATTTAAACTTAAGTAATCAATTTCATTGTTAAGATTTATGCTTGAACTTTTAAACAACAGTACAAAAGCTCTGTTTTATATAAGAAAATGCAATGTTTCACAACGTTAACCTGTTTAACTATTTCTTATTAAGTAATCAAAAAAAAAAAAAAAAAGGAACGTTGTAGAACAAACAAGTAGTTGTAGTATAATAAAAATATTACTTAATAATATGTTTATATTTCATATTGAAAAAAATGTTAATAGTTCTAATGTTTTAATATATGTTTATGACTCTTTGTTGTATAAGGTTATTACTTAGTTAAAAAATGTAAAAACACTACAAATATTATTTTGAAAGTGTTACCAAACTCGTTCAAAATAAAATTAAAAATATAAATAACTTATTTATTGGTTAACAAAAACACTAATTTATATGTGTATAGTTTAAAATCATTTTAATTACACTTATAAAATAACTAAATAGTATTTTTTAACTTACTAATAACTTCTCCCAAAAGTAAAAGAAAGTGTTACTTTAATTTTTCAAACATGTTTATTTTTACTGTTTGCAAGAAACTATATATTTATTTTATTAGTATTTGTAATAGTTTACGAAAATAAAATCACAATTATATTTCGTTTAACTCTGTAGTTAATATTAAATGATTAATAACTTTTAAAACCTGTTTAGTAAGACGATACCCTACTATTAAACACAAAGAATAAAAAAAAAAGATTTGTTTTAAAAAATTTTCTTGAATGTATAGACATTAATAGATTAGAATAAAATAAGGCGAGTGCTTTGAGTTTGAAACTTAAAACAACTTAATAAAAAATTTAGAAAGTATTTTTTGTAGGACAAAAGTTTTACATTGATTTGTTAAAGATCACTTTGGAATATTTTAAAATTCTCTGAAATTGAATGTTATCAACACCAGAAGTAACAATGCCAGATAGAAAAACTTTAAAACATTTACCAAAAGTTTTGTATGAAAATAGATACTGCAACCAATATGATTTCAGTATTTTAGCTTGTGGAGGATTTAATGCTGATACCATGAAAAGAGTAAACAGTGTTTTTAAACTAGATGGTCGCGAACTAAAATGTAAAAAGTTTACTTGCATGCCAGAAAAGCTATCGAGTTTTTGAATTGCTGTTATTAAGTCAAGTTTATTTATATTGGGTGGGTGTTCAGAACTTTATAACTTAAATGATACAGTTTATAAGTTTTGTAGTAAAACTGAAACTTGGCTTTGTGAAACGAAACTAGTTCGAAATGACGTTTTTAATGTTTGTTCTTTCAAGAATAGCTTGTATGTAGTCTATGGAAATAGTGATTGTTTTGTTTACAATTTAAAAAATAAAATTTTTATCGAGTTAGCTAAACATAAACAAACAAGATATCATGCAGCTTTTACAGTTTCTTAAGGCAAAATTGTTATTACTGGAGGTAAAAGATATTGCCATGAATTGAAATCAGTAGAAGCATATGATCATTATGAAAACAAATGGACTTACTCACCTGATATGATTGGAAAAGAAGATTACATGCTTTGGTTAGTTTAAAATGTTTGTAATTGGAGGATAATACGAGTAGAAAAATGTTTGATAGTTTCTCTAGAAAGTTTTCTTACTTCGATAATATTCAAAAGATATTTTTTCTTCCCCTGTTCGAGCTTTTAGTATTGGCGATAATATTGTTGTTTTTTATACGAGAGAAAGCAAAGCAATAGTATCAATTTATGGTGTTGACAAAGATCATTGGAGTGATTTCGATGTAGAAGTCTCAAAAAACTTGTCTTATTATAGTTGTGTGAAGTTCCCTACGCATTGACAGTCTTAAGTTATTCTCATTTATTTATAATTTTTGTTATGTTTTACAATTTAGAATTTTTGTTTTTGCTTAGTTTTTTGTGAAGACAGTCTCTTGTTTGAATTTAGTCTACACAGGGAATGATATTATTTAGTATAAAATGTATTTAAAAATAAATTAAAAAAAAAACACTGTGTGTTAGTAGTTGTTGATTTTATACATTTAATCTTGTTTTAGCACTGTTTGAAATTAGCTAAGTTAACTTGGTGATATACTCAGTGCTTATGTTATTCATTTAAATTAAAATAAATGCTATTTAATTACAATTACAAAATTTTAAATGTTTTTCTCTGAATAATTTTGCATTTCGCAAAAATAAAACTTATTTTATTTTAAAATAAAACTCAAATAAATTTGTGTTAAAATACTATATGCCTAAATTACAATATATAAAACGTTATTGGAGTTTTCAATTTTAAATTACAAAGAAAAATTTGAAAACTAACCACATAACTAACTACTATTGCAATAATTTATTTATTATATATGTTGTAATGCTTATTATTACTGCATAAGCTAAAAACGATCTAATAATTATAATTTACTAAAAATTTTTATATTTAGTGTATAAGTAAAACTGAGTAAAAGTTTAAAATTAATTAATAGTAACACTTAAAGTATAAAAACTGATTTGTTTTCGATTAAAAGTTTTCATTAATGATCTAAACAATATAGGAATTATTAATTAGAGCACTTTATAAGTAGTACTTTATACTAAAGATGTATGCAGTCCTGTGATAGTAAATGTTAATCTAACTTTAAGCAGTCGTTGCACAGCTTTTAGAGTTAACAAACATTTCACATTTAATATACTTATATAAAGAATAACAACTTTTTTATTTATAAAAGTTACCGAGAACATTGATTCGCATCTAAAGTAAAATTCTAAAATTATTAATAATTAACATTAGAAGTTATACTTTTTATATATCATCAGTACATTCTAAACATTTATGCCATCTTTGTTTAACAAATAAAAGTATGACTCAAACTTTAAAATATATATTAACTTAAAGTTAGTAGTGTTTTGTATAACTTAGATAGTTGAACATAACAAAGTTAAAAATAATTTTTAAAACTGTAAAATATTTTTTTCAAGCACAAGTTTTGAACAACTAACAATTAAAACAAGGTGTTTTTGTATTATAGAATGATGCTCTGATATTACAATATTTAAGTTGTTTTGAAGATGTGTTCAGTAAAGTTAATCTTATATTTAAAGTTGTTTCTAATATTTTTTATTGTTATGTAGCTAATTTACTGTTTAGCTTTTTAAAGAGTACAAAATCTTTAAAACTAAATATATTAAGTATACCTTAATTTATACTACTAAAACAAAATATTATTTAGGTGTTATGTGAAACACAAACTTTAGTTTAGTATTAAGATTCATAATAAATTTCAATACTTATTAATTCACATTTCAATTTAATTTATTTTAAATATATTTATAAATTTCAGTTTTGATACTTTTTTAAGTAAAAGTTTAAAATCGGGGTTGAATGTTAATATTTTATGTTTTTTAGTCTTCAAAGAAGTATAAGAATACAAAACAAAAAGTATTCAAAACTTCAAATGTTTAGACTGTATAAAACTTTTTGTTTATTTAGACAAATACATATCATATAAAAGTATTCTGTTGTTAAAAGTGTTCTATATAAAACAAACAGGGTTAGTTGAAACTTTATTTCAAAATAAATAATATCTTTAACTAAACCACTAAATGTTTTGCCAACTTTTATATTTATAAATAGAGTTTCTTGTAAATGTGTATTTTTAATATTAAAATTTTCGTTTCAACTTTATGTTTTTTTACTTGTTATTACAACCTCTTTAATATTATCATACGCTTGTATAGTTAGTGAAAAATACAGTTGTAATTTACCTCTTGAGTTATATATTTTTATGAAAATAATATAAGTTTGTTAACTTAATCATTAAATTTTAGTTTTAACTATACTTATACGACTCTTTTTGATATTAAAATTATTTCAAACACAAAACTTCGCATTACTAAACTATTCTTTGTTTTAACTTTTATAATCTGTTCTTATTAATTGACTTTTTTTTTCTTTGGTACTTTTTTTTTTGGTAAAGCTCTATTTTTAAAGCTTATAAACTTGTTTTTATACATTAAAAAAGTTAATTTAATGAGATAACATTTTCAAATAAATAACATTTTTATCTAAATTGAAATTTAATTGTATAACTAAATACATTAACAACAACAAAAATAACAACTTTAAATAAGTCTATGCTTTAGCTTTTCTTTTTATACAAAGCAAATTACTTTAAACTATTTAAAGAATAAAAATTACTAAAAAGTAAACATATAACAAAATAATTTCAAAAAAATTTATATTTTCATTTCAAACGTGTAATTTAAGTTTATTGAGTTTTTATTCACAGAGTATATAAATAAAATATATTTCATAAAATATAACTTTTAAAAGAATATGTTTGGTTTATAGTATTATTTTTTAATCGTTCTTATTAATTAAAAATTGAAATTTAAATAAGTTTGTAAATAGCTAGTCTGTTGATCTACTCATAAGTTAGTAGTTGTAGTTAATCAAACATTTTAGTATACATGAAAAAATTGTGAAAATAATGTTTTATATGTTTAATTGTAAGGTTTTTGTCACAGTTAAAATAGTGTATTCTAATCTACATATTTAGTATATAAATTTATGCATCATTTAAAAATTCAAACTTGAAAAGAAACTGTTTTAGACTAATAAAAATATTATTCCAAAAATAAATGTTTAAAAATTCCAAAAGCAAAATATATAAACATGGCCTAAGTAGTTTTTTAGTAATTTAGTAATTTCAGTACTTGAAGTAGATACATTTTTCTTTGTATCAATGTTGTATAAAGTTTTGAAGGTATAACAAAAAAATACTTTTAAAAATTTGCTTTAAGTAATAAACAAAAATAACATAAAATAGTTAAGTCATATAGAATTTTTTTTTTGATCAACAAACTATAACTTAATTAACATAAATTTCATTTTTGTTACTTCTCAAATATATTTATTTTTAATTTTAATTGTGATATATGTTTAATTTTATATTTTGTCTAATTGTACGATTCGTACGTTCAAATATTTTAACAGAAAATTAAACAAAGCAAAAAAAAAATTTCTTTCAAAAATATATTAAGATTTAACTAAAACTTTTTATGCATATTCCATTTTAGACGAAGTTGTTTAGACGTAGTTAAAGTAGCTCATTTTTTGAATAATAAAATAACTTAAAGTTGTAATATTATATCAATTTTAAGATTTATTTAAGAATAAAAAATGTGTTTTTTTTCTTTTTAAAATACTATTGTGTAAATTAAAAGTATTTTATTCATTTTTAATATAGCATTGTAAATTGTCAATAAACGTGTTTTAATATAATTGGTGTATAGTTTTCTGTTACTTTACACACAGTAATCTTTGGAATTTTTCGAAACTAAATGGAGTCGTTTTTGTCAAGTTCAAACTCAATATCAACAGTGCAGGAAAGAAAAAGTTTTGATTTTCCACCAAACGTTTTGTATGAAAATAGATATTGCAACCAAGATAATTTCAGTGTTTTAGTTTGTGGAGGAATAACTGAAAGCAACAAGGTTGTTAAAAGTGTTTATAAACTAGATGGTCGTAAATTAAAATGTAAAAATGTTACGTCCATGCCAAAGGAACTGTATGACTGTCAAACAGCTGTTATTAATTCAGAACTATTTGTTTTTGGTGGTATTGAATATTTCAAAAATGGTTGCTTTGATAGATCAGTTAGAAAATATTGTAATAAAACTCAAACTTGGTTACATGTAACAGAATTACAATTTTATTATAAATATTTTTGTACTTGTTCCTTCAAAAATAACTTATATTTAGTTTATGGAGGAAAGATGTTTATTGTTTACAATTTGAAAAAAGACAAATGGACCCAACTAGCTGATACAAAACAAAAAAGGTATAATTCAGCTTGTACAGTTTTTGAAGGCAAAATTGTTGTGACAGGAGGTTATAACTCTTACTATGATCTGACCTATTCTGTTGAAGCATATGATCATCATGAAAATAAATGGACTTACCTACCTGATATGATTGAAGAAAGAATACTTCATGCTTCAGTTAGTATGGGTAACAAATTGTTTGTTATTGGTGGATATAGAAAAACAAGTTGTGAAGTATTTGACAGTTTTTCAAGAAAATTTACAAGTGTCCATGCTGCTCTGATAAAAAATATAGAACCATATTACTTTAAAGCTGTTTCTGTTGGTAATAAAATTATAGTCTTTTGTAAGCCGATTAACTACTCAGAAACAAAAGTATTTACTTATGATGATATTAATGACTGCTGGTCAGGGAAGAAGATCAAAATTGTAAACAAGTTGTCTGGTTTAAGTCTTACTAAAAACAACTCGGATTAGAGTTGAGTAAAAACACTAACTTTGATGAAAAATGAATTTTTTTTAGTCATCTACTTTTATGTTAATATCCTGACTATGTTTATGAACTATTTTGTTATGTTTATGTTATGTTTTCGCATTTTGTTTATCATAAACGCAATATAAATTGATTTAAAAAAACTTAAAGTTGTGTTTTTAGAAAAAATAGAAAGCAAGTATTTAAACATATTAGTTCCAACTTAAACTTCATATTATGAATAAAAAAATACTAACAATGTTAATATGATATTCGTTTCATAAATAATAACATACGGCTTTTACTTGAGAAATGAGCTAACTATGTATTTTAAAGGTTTTTACGGTAATAAGTTAGTAAAGTATATTAATGTTTTGATCACAACGAAATAAAAATTATTATATTCTTTTTATGTCATTTTTAAAATTTTAAATAAGTTTATCTCTATGCATTTAGTATCAAAATAACTAAATAAATGAAACAGAATTTGTATTTCCCATTCAAACAAAAAAGCAATTTGTAATCTTTAAAGTTAAAAAATTGTTTTACTACATAAAGTCTAATTGATTTGTTTGCTAATAAAATTAATTTTATATAAACTTTGGAAGTCAAGTTTTAGATGGGACTTATAAGAACTTAAACTTTGAACATATACTTCTTTTGTAATGTTTGTTAGTTGTTGCTAACCAAATTCGTTAACTGAAAAATTCTTGAGAAAGTCTGTATTTAATTATGACCAGAATTGTGTGGTAAATAGAAGTTAATTCGAAACACTTTTTTTTAGGTTATAGAATTTACATTGCTAGGATTAAGTACAAAAAGTTAAATAATATTTCAAAATTAAATAAAACTTTAGTTAACAAAACTGATTTCTTAAACTTCTTTTACTTAAAGTTTATAAAAAGTAACATTAAATACTAACAGTTAATTTACTAAAAGTTTGCATATTAAGATCTTTGTAACTAAATTGTCAGATAAAAAACTTGACTTCTTAATAATAAAAATTTTATATTTAATTTAATTTATGTATATTCATTTAAAAAAAGAAAATAATGATGAATGAAACTAAGCTTTTACTTGAAAAAACATTTAGAATAATAAAAATAACATTTATAATAACAATTTAGTCATTTTTAGCTTTTGAAGTAACAGCAACCATTTATAATATCGTAAGAAAATTATAAATTTACATGGTTAGGTTTGAAACTTTGCTTGAGTTTCATACATTATCATTAAGTGCAAGAAAAAATAAAACTTTTTGCTAGTAAAGTCACTTAGACTAAAATTAATTTTTTTTCTCCCTATACCAATGAAAATAACTTTACGCATTTAGCAAAACTTAAGACTACAGAACCATCAGTGATGACAATGAAAAAATGAAACAATATCATAGTCTCACTTGTTAACGAGTTTTGCCTTCGTTTTGCAGACTTTCAGCAACTAAATGATTAATTTGACATTGATTTATCACCATTGACGTTTAACACCGAAAATACACCTGGTAATTTACATTTAGAACTAATTAAACTAAAATGTGACAATATACTAAAAGAAAAGTTTAAAACTAAAGGAGATAACAGATGTTATGCCTTACTTAACAAGTCAAAATTTGTAATTTTTAAAAAAGATGGCAATGAATTTACTTGTTGTGTTTGAGTCTACAAGTATCTGTGAACAAACATTTTTAATTTAAACAAAAGTAAGCTGCCTTCAAATTTTACTGATACCAATCTTCAGTCATTACTCAGAGTATCTACTTCAAACATACTTCCAGATTTTAAACAATTTGTTTAAAACTTTGATGATCCACAAATGTCTCATTGACGTCTTTTTATGTAATTATTCTTGAAAAAGTCTTCAAACTTTGTATTTAAAATATTATGTGACAGTTTTATGTGTTAGTATTTTGTTTAGAAATATTTTCACTAGTGAAATTGATCTCAATCTAAAAGTCTATTATATTAGTATGTTTATTATGTTGAAAACATTAATTAATCTCTTTTTTTATTTTAATATTTCGTTATTTTTGTTAGTACTTTTGTAAAAGTATTTTAGATGCAATGTATGATAACAAAATTTTTAAAGTACAGAATTTATTTAAACTACATAAGTTGTTCATAACTGTTTGATATTTTAAAAGTAAAAGTATTAAAATTATAAGCTAATTTGTTTTCTAGGTTTAACTGTTTTGTAAACAAGTTGATATAAAAATTTAAATCAAACGTATAACTTTCATTGGTTTTAGTATATTTTTAGATAGATTTTATGTATTATTAAGCAAGCCAAAGTTTTTCAGATTCAAAAGATGACCATAAAAAGAGTCGTTTTATTCGAGACTTCATATATTTGTAAACAAACATTTCCGACTTAAAACATCATCAATGATTTCAAACCTAATCAGTATTCCAGTGCAACTAGTGCAACTCATAGCACTCGTCTTATTTTATTTTAATCTATTAATAGTCTCTATATTCAAAACATAAAAAAAATCTATTTTTTATATTATAACTATTTAATATTAGGTTATATGTCTTATTGAACAGGTTTTGAAAGTTATTAATCATTTAATATTTATTACAGAGTTATACTATATGCAATTGTGAATATATTTTTGTAAATGATGATATTTGTATTCTGTTAAATAAAATAAATAGTTTCATGCTAACAGTCAAAAATAAAAATATATTACTAAAAGATTGAAATAAAACATTCTTTGCGTATCGAAGAAATTATTAGTTGGTTGAACAATATTGATTAGTTATTTGATTAGTATAATTAGTCTATTTTTAAACTGTACGATCCAAGGACGAATTTTACTTAAATTTACTGAACCAAAATCATTATAAAAACAATTCATTATTTTCACAAGTAAATGTGTTTTAAAGTATCTCAAAAATTTTAGATACTTTAAAACAAATAAGAAACAAACCAGAAATCAAAACATTTAGTTTGTTAAGGGAAAAATAAATGTAACAAAAATGTGGACAGTGTTTTTATATTAAAAAAATGTTTTTTAACTTAAAAGTAAAAACTATACTTCAATGCCAAGTGCACGTAGTTATTACAAGACTGCTGTAACTAATTTAGAGTAGTTTGTTATGGGTGGGCATTATAAAAAGTACAACCTTGATGATACTTTCTTTTGTTGATAGCTTTTGCTAAATTTTTTTTACAGCTCTTTTAGAACACATTTAACACTTTTGATAGCTACAAATTACTAATGCTTAGTTTATTTATTTAATATGTAAACTTACTTTTACTAGTATTTGGCTACTTTTTTATTTAACATCTTTTTGAACTTACAAATTATTAATGAAACAATTGTCTGCTTTTCATATACCATAAAAACAAACCAAACTTGAACATTTTTCTTATTTTTAATTACTGTTTTTGTATGACTCGTTACTAAAAGAAACGTTTGCATAATTATTTTATACACAAATTATTCACAAAAGTAATTTTTTATACTGTTTAGAAAAAAATGCTAATTTGTTTTTTTAACTTGAATTAAAAAAGTTTATAATTCTATATCATTAAATTGTAAATAAATCAAAAATAGGTAACCGAGTTATAATTTTAATACAAAGCTTTCTGATAGAATCATAAAACTTACTATTTTGCGAACATCCACTCATATGAAACAATTTTGATTTAATTACAGCAGTTTTATAACAAAAATGTTCCTTTGGCATATACTTTTCACAATCAAGTTCAGGACCATCTAGTTCATATACACCTTTTACAACTTTATTGTTTTTAACTTCTATTCCGCAAATCAAAACACTGAAATCATCTTTGTTGCAAGACCTGATTACATGTAATATCTGTGGTGGAAAATCAAAACTTTTTCTCTGCATTGTTTTTTTTTAGTTTAAGGCTGGACAACATCGAGTTCATATAACTTTAGAAAGTTTAAGAATTTCTTTAAAAGTTGTTAGACAGATTTAAGTATAACTTAAATATTCTAAAAAATGTTATTTATAATTTACTATACTTAATTGTTCCAATTTGAAAAGTAAAGAAAGTTAGTTTAAACAGAAATGTTTAAACTACATTGAAAATTTTATCAAAAATTGATTTTTAAGGTACTGAATAAGTTTATATACATATTTAGTAAGAACAAATATTTTCTACTGTAATAAATTTTAAATGTTTTTAAGGTTTGATATGTGGAAAAAATTAAGTTATCTTATTTTGTTTTTATAAATAAAACTTTGTTGTTTAAAATTATCGTTTAAATTGTGTAAAAAGTACAAAGAGTAAAAGCTTTTTTTAGACAACAAAAAGTTTACAAGCTTTATGTACAAATAGAAATTAATTAGCCGGTACAATAGCATTAACAAATCTAACCAAGTTTTATATTTACAATTTAAAAAATTTTAAGTGGACCTATCTAACTTATTGAAAAAAAGAAGATATTTTGCAGTTTGTACAGTTTTTGAAGGCAAAATTGTTGTCACTGGAGGTGAATTTACAAATTCGGTTGAAGCATACGATTATTATTAAAATAAATGGACAAGTTTTTATTAAATGCTAACGAAAATAACTAATCATGCATCAGTTAGTATGGGAAACAAGTTGTTTGTTATTAGTGGATTACATAAATCAAGATGTGAAGTATTTGATAGTTTTTTTAGAAAATTTACTCTAATCGATTCTCCTACAATTGAATATTTGGACAAGTGTAAAGCTGTTTGTGTTTGTAATAAAATCATAATCTTTTGTACTCTGTGGAATGCATACGAAACATAAATATTTATTTATGATGTTATAACTGACAGCTGGTTTCAAATTTGACTAAATTTGTAAATGATTTAGTTGGTTCAAATTAGATTAAAACGACTCAAATTAAATTTCAGTAACCATTTTTATATTTTTGAAATTAACTTATTGACTTATTAACAAATTATCATTACGTTCGGACTGTGTCTATTTTAAAATCCTTTGCTTTTAATATGTTTGCTTTTTTGTTTTAAGTTTTTCGTTTTTTTTTAGTTGTAGCAAATGTATTAGTTATAACCTAAAAATATAAATACTATTTTAAAACGACCTAAACTAGAAATCGAATATTATAAATAAAGTTACCTGTTAGCGTTACCAATAATTTGACACAGTTATATCCTTATTCTAAAATTAAATATAACTGGTTTAATTAAGTTAAGTTTAGTGTACTGTTTTGAAGAAAATATAACTTTATAACAGAGATGTAGTTTTAAAATTTATTTCTATATTTAGAAATTACAAGAAATATACATACAAAAAATATATGACATATAATTTTTAAAAAAACTTTACAGAAATGTTGCTATTTATAGTTTTATGTTAATAACTACTCAGCATATTGTATGCGTCATAACGAAAAGCTTTAATATTTTTCTAATAATTGTAGAACTAATTAAAACCTCATAAATTATATACCCTATTTACATTTTATTTTTCTAAATTATTTGGTTATTAAAGAAAACAAAAAACATAAATGCATTTCTAACAACAGAAGTTAACAGCTACCTTCTAAATAGCTTTTGTGAGATAATTAATAAAATATACATTTAATAAATATAAATTTATTTGGTATTGTTTAACTAGTGTACTTATTTAAACGTAGTTGTTTAGGCTTTTCATTAGTGTAATATATAACTTTGCTGTAAAGTGTAGTAATTAGTAATAATTAGTTTTTAAATACTTAAAAATTAAGTTAACATTTTTAGCTTTTAAAATAATTTATTCAACATTTTAAATATCTTAAAACCATTAACATTACGGCTAACAATGAATTATACAGAAAATAAATACTTTTATTTTATTCCGTTCCTCGGTGGTTATCTAAATTTAACTAAAATTATCTATTTAAATTTTAATTTATTTTACTTTGTGTTCGCTACTTTTTTATATTTTATGTAAAACTGTCAAAGTATTATATACATGAAATTAAAATATAAATAATTCAATGTAACAAATCTTAATTTTACATTTGTTGAAGAAATAGGTTTTTATACACAAAACAAATAAGTTAAAGTATACTAGTATTTCAAGTAACTTTAGTTTGTTATTGGTACGATAATTAAAGTACACTCAAAATCTCCTCTAGTTTTTTATCGATACTTATTTATATATATCATATTTATTTAGTTTCTTTCTTTTTTGTCACTTATTTATTTTTATTTTCACTTTTACCCTTGGTCGGTAGTAAGCGGTTCTTAGATTTGATTAGTTTGAGACTGAGCTCGTGGTAATTGATTCGAGATGGAAATGAGCGGCTCTATAAGTTAAACATCAACCATTTTCTTTTGCATTAAACTAATACTATTTTGTATTTAATTCTTACGATTACCTGTTGTTTATGTTTTATTCTTAAACTTTATATTTTTTTGAAACTGCTTAATTTCTATAGTTTTTTTTTTTAAGTTGCTCTAGTTAGTTTTGTATTTTGCAAAAAGCATTGAACTTCAATTAATTATTTTTTTAATTTTCTTTCTTTTATTTATAAATGTTTTGTGTTTTGTTGTACAACTTTAATTCACAGATTTACATAATATATACTAGTTTCATTTTAGTTTTGAAACTACTAAATTAAGCAACACAATTTAAAGATGTAAGAATTCCGACTCACAACCTGCAACAAAAATATAACTGAATAAAATTATAAGATAAGTTCGTAAACACATATACTTTTTCTCTGATATTCTTTTCTCAACAAACTAAAACACTGAAATTATCTTGGTTGCAATATCTGTTGTCGTAAAATAGTTTTTGGTGGAAAATCATAACATTTTCTTTCTTGCATTGTTAATTCTGGTTTTGAACTTGACAAAAGCGACTTCACCTAACTTTAGAAAGTTTGAGATAACCAAAATTGATGTTCGACAGAGAAATATAAAATTAATGGTTTAAAAAATTTTATTAGAGTTTAAAAGCTAAATCAGTTATATTTTTGAATTTATTATTAAACTTTTAGTAAAATTTATTTCTAAACAAACTCCAATGCAAACTAAGTCTTAATATTTTATTAATACAATCTTACATATAATAATAAAGATGCAAATTAACTATCCTAAATATTACCAGGGTAGAATTGGGAAAAAACTTTTACGTTGTCAAACATAGTAGTACAGTTAATTGAACTGAGCAATTTTGTTTCTATAAACTAAAACCTATTCAATGATTTTTCCACTGAATTTGAATAATAAGTAGAATAATTAATCTGAACACTTATCTTTGTATTTAAATAAGCATTTTACTTTACAGTAAATTGAGCAAATTTCTTAGCAAAGAAAAACAATTTAATTTTTACAATCTGAGAAAAACTTTATAGTTAAACAATATTTAAATTTTCTGCAACATCTGATATCAACTGAAGAAAAAGATACCATATACGACTTGTTTTTATGTTTCTGTAAATAAATATTATTTTTATTCTTATCAAATTATTATAATATTTATTATTAATTTCAAAATAATGACTTAACGAACGGTACATAGTTTTTTTAGGTAATTAAAAAAATATAAGTTAATACAAATATTTTTAAAATATTTCTAAAAGTATCAAACATTTAATTAAAATTAATCGTTTTAAAATATTCGCTCGCTAACAAACTATAAACTACTTATAATTTTAATTAAACAGTAAGTTAAAAAATAATTAACAGCATTTTGGTTTTAGAAATGATGATATTTATAAAACTAATGGTATATTAAATAGTTGTTAACAAAATATCACTGTTAATAAAAAAAAACAACTTATTAGTTTCAAAGAAAAGACATGAGTTTTTATAAAGTTGTTTTAGTTAAAATGTGTTTTTATTCTTCATTACTAAGCGTAAAATAATTAACCAGGTAAAAGTTTTGAAATATGGTTTTGAAATATGTTACAAAATTTTGGTTATCTAATATTTATTTTAACAGTTTATTACAAACAAAACAGTGTTTCATTCCTATACTTGTATATAGGAGATCCTCAGTTGTTGTAAATAGATCTGAAAAAATTAATTTTTTCTGACCTATTTGCAACAACTGAGGATCTCCTATATACAAGTATAGGAATGAAACACTGTTTTGTTTGTAATAAACTGTTAAAATAAATATTGGATACAAATCTCCTTAAAGACATTTAAGTCGAGAACTTTAAATTGTTTGATTTAAAACAAGTTACATTATAATAAATTTTGGTTATGTAAGTTAAAAATTTAATCACAAGATATTACAAATAAAACTATAGGTATTACCTTTAACAAGTTATATTAGTTCAGTTTAATAGTTTTTAACTAAAATAAACAAAACTTACGGTAATATTTATTTGCCACATTAATTTAAAATGAATAAAAAAAAACTTTGTTTGATTTGTTTTAATTAAGATAAAAAATTGAATGTAAGTATGTATCAAACTTAAACTAGTCTAAAAAAAACATGGTATTTATTTTTAAAAGATATACATTAATCTGCAAACTGTTTAAATATTTTATTGACTTTTACTTGAATAGAATTTATTCGTTTTCACTTTTATAACTTGATAAACCAATAACATCATTAGTAATAAGAATATTTATTATTATTAAGTTTTGTTTAAGACTTTTTCAAAACTTATAACTAAATATTAAAAAGTTTTTAATAAAAAACTCATAGTCTTTTTATAACAACAAAACAATATCTGTCAAAAATATGAAATTAAATGTGTTTTAATTTCTTTTAATTTTAATTTTGTTTTAATTTATTATTTATAATGATAATTTTTTTTATGTTTTTTCAGTGTTTCACGAACAAGTGAAGAACATAAAGATATTTTACATTTAGTTTCTTTTTATTTTTTTATTAATTTTCTATTACTCTCGTGCAGAAAATTCTTGTTTTAAAGAAAGTTGCAAAGTACACTTTTGTAAAGTGCTAAATATATAATATAGAAAAAGTCAAACATGCACGAAGACATTTTTGCATGAAATTAATAAAAAATTAAAAAGAAACAAAATGTAATTTAATAGATTAGAAATAACCATGACCATGTACCATATGAACATATAAGGTTTTAGAAATATTTTTAAATTCTTTGCTTGTTCGTAAAACACTGAACAAACACAAATATTTATCATTAATTATAATAAATTAAGACATAAAAAACATATTAAAACACAGTTAATCTATTTTTCTGTCATTTAGCAGCTTAACTTCTAAAACTCAAATGTTGCTTAAGAAAGTTTAGTAGAAACAGTATATATAAAATATCATTGCCTCCAATTCAAATTAACTTTTATAAATTTAAGTTTACTACAAAAATGCATATATTCCTATAAAAGTTATATTTAGTAACATTATAATATTCAAACTAGACCATTATTTGAATTCAATAACAAACGTTTCAAAATTCGATTATTAATAATTTTATTAGTTTAATAGAAAAAAAAATTGTCTGTAATACTTAGAATTTTTTTTTACAATAAAATCTTTTGCATAAGGAGGTTAAACTTTATACAATAAAATCTAATATATATATACTTAACCAGTACTTCTGAAATGGGGTTCCGCGGAACTTTAGGGTTCCGCGACGCCTCTCAGGCGTTCCGCGAAGCCTTTTGAAATTTAAAAAAGAACATTATTTGTTTAATTAAACATTTTATGTAAAATTAAAATTAGGGGTCCGCGGAAAAGTTGAGCTTTGGAAAAGGGTTCCGCCACTAGAAAAAGGTTCAGAAGCACCGTACTAAACTATACTATATACTAAAATCGTAAAGTGTTTCTACTATATATAAAAAAACTATAGAAGTTATTTTTACCTTTATTTTGTAAAATAAACCTACGCTGTAAAGTTAACCAACCAATACAATTTTAGTTATAGTAGGAGAGAGTTTTCAAACCTCGATGAAATTTTTATTCGCACAAAAATAAAAAAACATTACGCTAGTATTTAAGTTTAGTTAAAACATCAATAGTAAAATTCCCAATTCAAAATTTTTTTTTTTCATATTTTCACCGAAAATAATGATGACTAAAACTAAATTCTTAATGATAGTTAGTTCTTTTAAATAAATAAAACATTTTTTATGTGATATCATAGTTCATTTGAACAATTCAAAATTAGAAGAGCATTTATAAACATCTTCTATATATACATTACGTATAAAAGTTTTCAATACTAAAAATACAGTATTTTGCAAAATGTAAATTTCTGAAAAGATTTGTCCTGTAAAAAAGTCTTTGTCTAAGTCATAAACAGAAGTAAACAAAGAAGTTGAATAATGAAGTCTATTGTCTTTTTTTTAATAACTTAAAAAGTTTACTCAATAAGGATGGTTATTTTAGCTGGATACTTAAAAATACTTAAAATTAAGCTAAAATTGTTAATCTAGGCATTGAATTTCTAAAGAAGTTTTTAAGTCCAATATGCTATTGTATTTATTATTGAAGTATATTGAGTACTTTTTAAAATTAGACTGGGAAAACAGTGGTATATGTTTATTTTTAAATTTCGTGTTTTTTAAATAAGTTGAACAAAAAAAAAACTGTAATTTTATAGCTGTAAGTAAAATTCATTATCTATGTTCTTTATATCTTATAACTTTAAAATAATTTAAATATTTAATGGCAAAATACTGTTCTTAAAAGAAGTACCTAAAATTTGAAAAGTTAGTGTTTGCTAATAGTAATTTTTCGATTAAAATTCAGCAAACTTTAAATAAATTTTTTTTAGGTTATAAATTAATAATTTATCTGTTGACAACACGTTTGGATTTCCTTAAATAATCTGAAATTTAATGATGTCATTTTTGTCAAGTACAAAACTAGAAAAAAAAATGAAAGAAAGAAAAAGTTTAGTTTTTCCAACAAAAGTTTTGTATCAAAATAGATATTGCAATCAAGATGGTTTCAGTATTTTAGTTTGTGGAGGAATAAATGAAAGTGACAGAATAGCTTATAGTATTTTTAAACTAGATGGTCCTGAATTTGAGAACGAAAAGTATACTTCATTGCCAAACGAACTTTCTTTTTGCAAAACTGTGGTTATAAATTCCACTTTGTTTCTATTAGGTGGTTTGTCAAAAAATGAAAAGTTTAATAAATCCATTAGAAAGTTTTGTAACAAAACTTAAACGTGGTCATCTGAAGTTCAATTTTGTTTAGAAAACAATTATTTTTGTAGTTGTTCCTTCAAAAACAACTTGTATGTAATTCATAAAACTGCTCAATGTTTTTTTTACAATTAAAAAATAAATTTCGGACTTCACTGAATAAAATCAGGCAGTTCGAAGGTAAAATTGTTGTTACTGGAGGCTTAAACTATGATGATGGTAATTGAAAATCAGTTGAAGCTTATGACTATTACGAAAAAAAATTGACTTATTTACCTGAAATGATAGAAGAAAGAGATTATCACGCTTCAGTTAGCATGGGTAACAAGTTCTTTGTTATTGGTGGATGGAGTACTACAAGCAGTGAAGTATTTGACAGTTTTTCAAGAAAGTTTACTTATATTACTTATCTGAGAATTAAAACAAAGGTACCATTATTGTGTAAAGCTGTTGGTGTTGGTAGTAAAGTCTTAGTATTTTTCAATATATATTTTCTATTAGTAGAAACAAAAGTTTTTATTTATGATGTTGCTCATGCCAGCTGGTCAGAAAAAAGAATCGAAACTTTAACTAATATGATTCATTCATGTTATATTAAGTATAACTCAGATTTGTAGTGCACAAAAAACTTTTTTGTTTTTTAACTAATACTACTTTTTGATATTTTACAATTGTGGTCATTTTGCGTTTAGTTTATGTTGTGTTATCATGTTTACTAATTTTTCATACATTTTTTAATTCGTTTAATACAAATTAATTTTGCTCTTTTGTTTAGTAGTGTTATATATTGTTGAGTAATAAAGAAGTAATATATATTGATTGTAGAACAGGTTAAGTGTGAACTATTAAAAACATACATTAATTATGAATTTTCTACAGTATGTGGTTCTTAAAAAAATTCTCTTATCAAAGTTTTACATTAAGTATATTTTGTTTAGTTTTTGAAAAAATATATGTAAACGCATATGGTACTTATAAGATTAGGTCTTTTAAATGTTACTTTAATGAGATAAAATTTGCAGTTGAGTAACAACTATACATCAAAATTAAAATTTTATTGTATAACCAAATACATTTGCAACCTATGCTTAAGCTTACCTTTTTATACAAATTAAATTGCTTTAAACTATTTTTAGCATCATAATTACCAAAAAGTAAACATATATTAAAATAATTTCAAAATAATTTTAATTTTCGTTTTAAACGTGTAAATTAAGTTTATTAGTTTAGAATATAAAAAAAAAATTATAAGTTATAACTTTTAAGAGAATATGTTTAGTTTATAATGTTATTTTTTGATTGTTCTTGTTAACTAAAATTTGAAATTAAGATAAATTTTTAAATAGCTAGTCTGTTGATCTACTCATAAGTTAGTAGTTGTAGTTAATCAAATATTTCAGTATATATGAAAAAAAATTAAAAATAATGCTTTATATGTTTAATTGTTTGGTTTTTGATACAGTTAAAATAGTAAATTCTTATCTACATATTAAGTATATAAATTTTTGCATCTTTTGAAAATTCAAACTTGAAGAGAAAAGAGTTTTAGACTAACTAAAACATTAATTCAAAAAAAAAAAGTGTTTAAAAATTTTATAAGCAAAATATATAAACATAGCTGAAGCAGTTTTTTAGTAATTTAGTAATTTCAGTACCTAAAGTAAATACATTTTTCTTTGTATTAATGTTATAAAAAGTTTCGAAAGTATAACAAAAAAATACTTTTAAAAATTTGCTTTAAGTAATAAACAAAAACAACATAAAATATGTAATCAAAATAGTAAAGTCTAATAGATTTTTTTTGTTCAACAAACTATATTTTAATTAACAAAAATTTCATTTTTGTTAGTTCTCAAATTTATTTATTTTTTATTTTAGGTTGGCTATTTGTTTAATTTTATATTTTGTCTAATTGTAGGTTTCGTACGTTTAAATAATTTAAGAGAAAACTAACAAAACATAAAGAAAAAATTCTTTCAAAAATACATTAAGATTTAACTTAATTTTTTTTACGCATATCCCATTTTAGGCAAAGTTGTTTAGATGTTGTTTAAGTAGCTCATTCTTTTAAAATCAAAATAACTTGAAGTTGTAATATTATATCAATTTTAAGGTTTATCTTGAAAATAAAAAGTTTTTTCGTTCTTTTTAAAATACTATTGTGTAATTTAATATATTTTGTTCATTTTTATTATAGCATTGTAAATTGTCAATAAACCTTTATAAATATATTTGTTAAAAATTATCTGTTACTAAACACATAGTAATCTTTTAATTTTTTCTGAAACTAACTGGAGTCGTTTATAACAAGTTCAAACTCAATTCAAACAGTGCAGGAAAGAAAAAGTTTTGATTTTCCACCTCAAGTTTTGTATGAAAATAGATATTGCAACCAAGATGATTTCAGTATTTTAGTTTGTGGAGAAAAGACTGAGAACTACAAAGTTGTTAAAAGTGCTTATATATTAGATGGACATAAACTAAAATGAAAAAATTTTACTTTAATGCCAAAGGAATTTTATGACTGTCAAACAGCTGTTATCTATTCAAAACTATTTGTATACGGTGGATATTTGCAAAATAATTGCTTTGAGAGATCAGTTAGAAAATATTGTAATAAAACTCAAACTTGGTTACATGTAACGAAATAACCTTTTTATTACACATGTTTTTGTACTTGTTCTTTCAAAAATAACTTTTATGTAATTAATGGAGATAAGATATTTTTTGTTTGCAACTTGAAAAATTACAAACGGATCCAACTAACTGATACAAAACAAAAAAGAAATAATTCAGCTTGTACAGTTTTTGAAGGCAAAGTAGTTGTTACAGGAGGTTATAACTATCACAACAATCAGACTTCTTTAAATTTTGTTGAAGCAAATGATCATCATGAAAATAAATGGACTTATTTACCTGATATGAGTGAAGAAAGACATTATCATGCTTCAGTTAGCATGGGTAATAAGTTGTTTGTTTTTGGTGGATATAGTAGCACAAGTTGTGAAGTATTTGACAGTTTTTCAAGGAAGTTTACAAGTGTCCATACAGCTCTTTTAAAAACTATAAAACCATACTACTTTAAACTGTTTGTGTTAGTAATAAAATTATAGTCTTTTGTAAGCCGAGGTACTTCTCAGGAACAAAAGTATTTACTGATGATGTTATTAAAGACTGCTGGTCAGTAAGGAAGATTAAAATTGTAAACAAGTTGTCTGGTTTAAGTCTTATTAAATACAACTCGGATTATAGTTGAGTAAAAACACTAACTTTTAAAAAAATTGCATTTGTTTAGCAATCTACTTTTATGTTAATCTCGAGATAGATTAATAAAAAAAAATTGTTGTGTTTCTGTTATGTTTTCGCATTTTGTTTATCATAACTGCAATACAAATTGAGTTAAAACTTTTCAAAGTTGTGTTTTTAGAAATAGTATAAAGCAATTACTTGAACATATTAGGTTAAACTTAAACTTCTTATCATACATAAATAAACATTAAAAGTGTTAAAATGATAATCGTTTAATAAATAATAATACTTAGTTAGCTCTTTTCTCAAGTTAAAGACGTATGTATTTTAAAGGTTTCTACGATAATAAATTAGTAAAGGATAATAATGTTTTGATCTCAACGAAAAAAAAACTATTAAATTCTTTTTATGTCATTTTTCAAATTCTAGACAAATGTATCTTTAAGCATTTAGTATCGAAATAACTAAATAAATAAAATTAAATTTGTACTTCCCATTCAAACAAAAAAGCAATTTGTAATCTTTAAAGTTAAAAAATAGTTTTATTACATTAACCGTCTTATTGATTTGTTTGCTAATAAAATTAATTATATAAAAACTTTGCAAATCACGTTTAAAAATAGACTTATAAAAACTTAAACTTTAAACATATACTTCTTTTGTAATGTTTGTAGGCTGTTGCTACCAAAATTGTTTTCTGAGAAGTTCTTGAGAAAGTCTGCATTTAATTATGACCAGAATTGTGTGGTAAGTAGAAGTTAATTCGAAACACTTTTTTTTAGGTGATAGAGTTTACATTGCTAGCAGCAAGTACAAAAAATTAAATAATATTTCAAAATTAAATAAAACTTTAGTTAACAAAACTGATTTCTTAAACTTCTTTTACTAAAAGTTTATAATAAGTAATAAGTTTTTTTGTTTATGAAAACGAAATATCTATTTTATATTAAGATCTTTGTAAATAAATTGTCAGATAAAAAACTTGACTTCTTAATAATAAAACTTTTATATTTTAATGTTTTGTGTATATTCATTTTAGAAAAGAAAATAATGATGAATGAAACTAAGCTTTCACTTCAAAAAACATTTAGAATAATAAAAATAACATTTATAATAACAATTTAGTCTTTTTTGACTTTTGAAGTAACAGCAAGCATTTATAATATCGTAAGAAAATTATAAATTTACATGTTTAGGTTTTAAATTTTGCTTGAGTTTCATACATTATCATTAAGTGCAAGAAAAAATTAAACTTTTTGCTAATAAAGTCATTTAGACTAAAATTAAAAATTTTTTCTCCCCATATCAATGAAAATAACTTTACGCATTTAGCAAAACTTGAGACTACAGAACCATCAGTGATGACAATGAAAAAATGTAACAACATCATATTCTCACTTAATAACAAGTTTGGCTTTCGTTTTGCGGACTTTCAGCAACTAAATAATTAATTTGACATTGATTTATCACCATTGACGTTTAACACCGAAAATACACATGGTAATATACATTTAGAACTAATTAAACTACAATGTGACAATATACTAAAAGAACAGTTTAAAACTTAAGGAATTAACAGATGATATGCCTTACTTAACAAGTCAAAATTTGTAACTTTAAAAAAAGATGGCTATGAATTTACTTGTTGTGTTTAAGTCTACATATACCTGTGAACAAACATTTACAACTATGAATTTAAACAAAAAAAAAGCTGCCTTCAAATCTTACTGATACCAATCTGCAGTCATTAGTCAAAGTATCTACTTCAAACATACTTCCAGACTTTAAACAATTTGTTTAAAACTTTAATGATCCACAAATGTCTCATTGACTTCTTTTTATTTAATTATTCTTGAAAAAGTCTTTAAACTTTGCATTTGAAATATTATGTGACAGTTTTATGTGTTAGTTTTTTGTTTAGAAATGTTTTCATTAGTGAAATTGATCTTAATCTAAAAGTCTATTAAATTAGTATGTTTATTGTGTTGAAAATATTAATTAATCTCCTTATTTATTATAATATTTCGTTGTTTTTCGTTAGTACTTTTGTAAAAGTATTTAAGATGCAATGATTGATAACAATATTTTTAAAGTACAGAAATTATTTAAACTACATAAGTTGTTCATAACTGTTTGGTATTTTAAAATTAAAAGTATTAAAATTATAAGCTAATTTGTTTTTTAGGTTTAACTGTTTTGTAGACAAATTGATATAAAAATTTAAACCAAACGTATAACTTTCGTTAGTTTTAGTAGATTTTTAGATAGATTTTTTGTATTATTAGGCAAGCCAAAGTTTTTCAGATTCAAAAGATGACCATAAAAAGAGTCGTTTTGTTCGAGACTTCATATATTTGTAAACAAACATTTCCGACCTTAAACATCATCAATGATTTCAAACCTAATCAGTATTCCAGTGCAACTAGTTCAACTCATAGCACTCGTCTTATTTTATTTTATTATTCAATTATTAATAATTCTAATAATTCAATTTATATTTATATTCAAGACATAAAATCTATTTTTATATTATAACTATTTATAATTAGGTTATATGTCTAACTGAACAGGTTTTGAAAGTTATTAATCATTTAATATTTATTACAGAGTTAAACTATATACAGTTGTGAATATAATTTGTAAATGATGATATTTGTATTCTGTTAAAAAAAATAAATAGTTTAATGCTAGCAATAAAAAATAAAAATATATTACTAAAAGATTGAAATAAAACATTCTTTGCGTATTGGAGAAATTATTAGTTGGTTGAATAAAATTGATTAGTTATTTGATTAGTATAATTGAACTATTTTTAAACTGTACGATCCAAAGACGAATTTTACTTGAATTTACTAAACTAAAATCATTATAAAAACAATTCATTATTTTCACAAGTAAATGTGTTTTAAAGTATCTTAAAAACTTAAGTTACTTTATAACAAATAAGAAACAAACCAGAAATCAAAACATTTAGTTTTTGGAGGAAAAAATAAATGTAACAAAAATGTAGACAGTGTTTTCAAACTTAAAATATGTTTTTTAACTTGAGAGTGAAAACTATACTTCAATGCCAAATGCACGTAGTTATTAGAAGACTGATGTAACTAATTTAGAGTAGTTTGTTATTGGTAGGTATTATAATTAGTACAAACTTGATGATACTTTCTTTTGTTGATAGCTTTTGCTAAAATATTTTATACAGCCACTTTAGAACACATTAAACACATTTGATAGCTGCAAATTACCAATGCTTAGTTTATTTATTTTATATGTAACTTACTTTTACTAGTATTTGGCTACTTTTTTATTTAACATCTTCTTTATACTTACAAACTACTAATAAAACAATTGTCTGCTTTTCATATACCATAATAACAAACCAAACTTGTACATTTTTTCTTATTCTAATTACTGTTTTTGTATGGCTCGTTACTTAAAGAAACGTTTGCATAATATTTTTATACACAAATTATTCACAAAAGTAACTTTTTATACTGTTTAGAAAAAATGCTAATTTATTTTTTTAACTTGAATTAAAAAAGTTTATAATTCTATAACATTCAATTGTAAATATATCAAAAATAGGTAACCGAGTTATAGTTTTAATACAAAGCTTTCTGATAGAATCATAAACTTACTATTTTGCGAACACCCACCATATTAAACAATTCTGATTTAATTACAAAAGTTTAATAACAAAAATGTTCCTTTGGCATACTTGTATACTTTTCACAATCAAGTTCAGGACCATCTAGTTCATATACACGTTTTAAAACTTTATTGTTTTTAACTTCTATTCCGCAAATCAAAACACTGAAATCATCTTTGTTGCAAGACCTGCTTACATGCAGTATCTGTGGTGGAAAATAAAAACTTTTTCTCTGAATTGTTATTTTTTTAGTTTAAGGCTGGAGAACAGCGAGTTCATATAACTTTAAAATTTAAGAATTTCTTTAAAAGTTGTTAGACAGATTGTAAATATAACTTAAATATTTTAAAAAATACTATTAATAATTTACTATACTAAATTGTTATAGATTGAAAAGTGAAGAAAGTTAGTGTAAACAGAAATGTTTAAAAAATTAAAAATTTTATCAAAAATTTATTTTTAAGGCACTGAATAAGTTTATATACATACTTAGTACAAATATTTTCTACTGTAATAAATTTTAACTCTTTTTAAGGTTTGATATTTACAGAAAATTAAGTTATCTCATTTTGTTTTTATAAAAAAAACTTTGTTGTTTAAAATTATTGTTTAAATTGTGTAAAAAGTACAAAGAGTAAAAGCTTTTTTTAGACAACAAAAAGTTTACAAGCTTTATGTACAAATAGAAATTAATTAGCCGGTACAATAGCATTAACCAATCTAACCAAGTTTTATATTTACAATTTAAAAAACTTTAAGTGGACCTATCTAACTTATTGAACAAAAGAAGATATTTTGCAGTTTGTACAGTTTTTGAAGGCAAAATTGTTGTCACTGGAGGTGAATTTACAAATTCGGTTGAAGCATACGATTATTATGAAAATAAATGGACAAGTTTATATTAAATGCTAACGGAAAGAAGTAATCATGCATCAGTTAGCATTGGAAACAAGTTGTTTGTTATCGGTGGATTACATAAATCAAGTTGTGAAGTATTTGATAGTTTTTCTAGAAAATTTACTCTAATTGATTCTCCTACAATTGAATATTTGGACAAGTGTAAAGCTGTTTGTGTTTGTAATAAAACCGTAGTCTTTTGTACTCTGTGGAATGCATACGAAACATAAATATTTATTTATGATGTTATAACTGACAGCTGGTTCAAAATTTGACTAAATACGTAAATTATTTAGCTGGTCCAAATTAAATTAAAACGACTCAAATTAAATTTGAGTAACCATTTTTATATTTTCTGAAAGTAACTTATTGATTTAAATTTTTATCATTACGTTCAGACTGTGTTAATTTAAAATCCTTTTATATTAAATAAAAGTGATATTTCTTTTTTTTAATAAGTACTACGTTTGATTTTTTGTTTTAAATTGTTTCTTTTTTTTTAGTTGTAGCAAATGTATTAGTTATAACCTAAAAATATAAATACTATTTTAAAACGACCTAAACTTAAAAATAAAGTTACCTGTTAGCGTTACCAATAATTTGACACAGTTATAATCTTATTCTAAAGTTAAATATTATTGGTTTAATTACGTTAAATTTAGTGTACTGTTTTGAAGAAAATATAACTTTAAAACAGAGATTAGTTTTATAATTTGTTTCTATGTTTCGAAATTACAAGAAATAAACATACAAAAAAATATATTATATATAATTTTTAAAAAAACTTTACAGAAATGTTGCTATTGATAGTTTTATGTTAATAACTACTCGGCGGATTGTATGCGTCATAACGTAATGCTTTAATATTTTTCTAATAATTGTAAAACTAATTAAAACCTAATAAATTATATACCCTATTTAAATTTTATTTTTCTAAATTATTTGGTTATTAAAGAAAACAAAAAACATAACTGCATTTCTAACAACAGAAGTTAACAGCTACCTTCTAAATAGTTGTTTTGTGAGATAATTAATAAAATATACATTTATTTAAAAATAAATTTATTTGGTATTGTTTAACTAGTGTACTTATTTAAACGTAGTTGTTTAGACTTTTCATAAGTTTAATATATAACTTTGCTGTAAAGTGTAGTAATTAGTAATAATTAGTTTTTAAATGCTTAAATATTAAGTTAACATTTTTAGCTTTTATAATAATTTATCCAACATTCAAATACCTCAAAACCATTGACTTTATGACTAACTAAGAATTTTACAGAAAATAAATAAGTAGCAAACACCGAGTAAAATTAATTAAAATTTAAATAAATACTTTTATTTTATTCCGTTCCTCGGTGATTATCTAAATTTAACTAAAATTATCTATTTAAATTTTAATTTATTTCACTTGGTGTTCGCTACTTTTTTAAATTTTATGTAAAACTGTCAAAGTATTATATACATGAAATTAAAATATAAATAATTTAATGTAACAAATCTTAATTTTACATTTGTTGAAGAAATAGGTTTTTATACACAAAACAAATTAATTAAAGTATACTAGTATTTTACGACATAATAGTTATATTGTTAGTACTATAACTAAAGTACCCTCAAAATCTCCATCAATTTTTGTCGATACTTATCTGTATAAGTTGTATTTACTTGGTTTCTTTCTTTGATTGTTATTTATTTTGTTTTGACTTTCACTATTACCCCTAACCCTTACCCTTGGTCGGTAAGCGGTTCTTAGATTTGATTAATTTGAAACTGAGTGGAAATTGATTCGAGATGGAAATGAGCGGCTCCATAAATTAAACATCAACCATTTTCTTATGCATTCAACTAATATTTTTTTTATTTAATTATTACGATTACCTGTTGTTTATGTTTTATTCTTAAACTTAATGTTTTTATGTTTTTATAAAACTGCTTAATTTTTATACTTTTTTTGTTTAAGATGCTCTAGTTAGTTTTTTTTGCGAAAAACATCAGACTTCCTCAATTAATTTTCTTTAAATTTTCTTTCTTTAATTTATAAATACTTTGTGTTTTTTTGTACATTTATAATTTACAGATTTAATAAATATATACCAATTAAGTGTACCAATTTTTCGGACGGAAACATTTGAAACAAATCAGTTAATCTTAACACAGTAAAAGATTACTATAGATTCTTAAAAAAATTGTACAATTTAATTAACATAACATGTTAATACACTGCAAAGGTAAGAAATAAATTTTATATATATTTTTTTCAAATGATACTGAGTCCCAGTTTAGTTAAAAAACTACAAAATTAAGCAATAAATTTAAAAATGTTAGATTTTCGACTCACAACCTGCAACAAAAACGTAACTGAATAAAATTATAAGATAAGTTCGTAAACACATATACTTTTTTCTCTGATATTTTTTTCTCAACAAACTAAAACACTGAAATCATCTTGGTTGCAATATCTGTTGTCGTAAAAAATTTGTGGTGGAAGTCAAAACATTTACTCTTTTGCATTGTTAATTGCAACTAATTATTTATAGTTAACTAATTTATTAATTGGTCAGAAAAACACGGAGTGACAATTTACCACGGAGTGACACTTTAGCACGGAGTGACAATTTACCATGAAGTGACACTTTAGCACGGAGTGATGCTTTAGCTCGGAGTTAAACTTTAGTACGCAGTGACACTATAGCACGGAGTAACACTTTAGCACAGTGTGACACTTTAGCACAGAGTGACACTTTACTACGAAGTAACACTATAGCACGGAACGAAATTTTAGTACGGAGTGATGCTTTAGCTCGGTTTGACACTTGATTAAAGAATGATAATCTCGCATTCTTATAAACTTTAACAGCGCAACTTTACTTTAGACCATAACTTATTTTGCACGATTTTTCATTAATGATAGCTAAAATTTAAAGCACTATGTTTAAAAATATAAGTTTTTACTATGTAAATATAAACACAAATTTAAAAGCTTTTAATTAAACGTGTTACAAGTTTAAGCTTCAACTTACACTTGGTTCATATTACTACAAAATTTTTATGAAAACATTTAATACGTTTTGTTTTATACATTCACTAAAAACTCTTTTTTGAACTTAGCAATATATAATGTTTTAGTACTTAAAAACTATTATAGTAAGCATATATTACTGTTAGAAAGGTTAAACTTATAACTAAAGCAATTTTGTATAGATAAAACAGCAAATATTTCTATAGTTTAATTACTTTTATATTTGTTATTATTTAAGTTTTTCTAAAAATAAAACTAGAACAGGAAATTAAAAAAAAAAATCTAACTCATAGTTTAGAAAATTTGAAAAAAAAACGTTTAAATTATTTTGTTAAAATTTTCATTTTTATTTTTCTGTAAAATTTAGTTTTATTCAAAACTTAAAATCAAACTTTAAAAATGGCATATTCAAAAGGATGCAAACTATTTAAAATTTTTATTTAACGTAGTATTTATTAATATTTAACTTTTTAAATAAAAGTATCGATCTTGCTTAATTGAAGCTACATAAAAAAGTTACACTTTTTGCAAAAGTAACGCCGTGCTAAAAGTAATTTTGTGCTAAAGTGCTATTTGTTCTAAAGTGTCACTTCGTGTTAAAGTGACGACCAGTTTTAAAATGATGATGTGTGTTTCTGTCAACAACCCAGTTAATTTGTTTCATATGGTTTGAAAGTTAAGAATAAATTAGTCTGGGTTAAAGATACTTAATTAACAAAAATTAAGTTTAATCTCTTATCAGTAAAAAAAAGAAATTTTACAAATCACTTTAAAAAAAAACCTTTTAACCAAACAAACTTATAGAATACTCTTTTATAGATTAAAACGTTTATGACATAGCTTTTATTTGTACGTAAAACAAAGAAGGCTTTACTGCTACTTGTTAGTTAATATGATTTTAGTTTTCTAATTTTTTTAGTTTTATAATTTAGTAAAGAAAGTAAAAAAAAAGTTGTAAACATTTGTACTTCTTTAGTTTTACTAAATCAACAGAATTTAGTTACTAAGCTTAAAAAATTAAAAATTTAGCAAAAAATAATTTTATAAAAACTTTTAACTTTTGGGTTACGAAGTATAAACAAGTCAACTTTTATTATTAATATTACGAACCCATGTTATAAAGATCAATATTATAATATGATTTATTTAATCAAAAAAAAATCTACTTAAGAACGTTGAAGTTAAAATGTATACGTAAGTATCTATGTAAGTATATTGTTGTTTTTACTTTTGTTATTTTATGCTAAAGTTTTGTTTTTAGGTTTTACTTACGAGGTAGTTCTACAATTTTATTTTGTTGTTTACCAGGGAGACTTTTAAATGACTTTTTGTTACTAAATTACCTTTAAAGTTTTGATCGATGAACTGTAGGCTACAAAAAATTTAAACTCTTGAGAATTAAATATTCAACAAATTAACCATCTTTTTAAATTATAGATTAATTAATTAAGAATTTATTACAGTTAACAACTAAAAAAAGGAAACTGAACTGATAATTAAAATAAAATTAATAAAAACTTTTAGGTAACTTATCTTTCATGTACATATCACACATTGAAAAACTTTTAAATATTATTACGATCTAACGGTTTTAAAGAAATCCAAATGTTAAAATGAAAGGGCAGCTAAATCATTCCGAAAGATTTTCCAGAATTACGGGTTTAAGATAACTGTAGAAGCAAATTTAATCCAAACTGATTATTTAGACATCACATTGAATTTATCAAATAACAAATATTCCCCATTTCGAAAAGAAAACTCGCATATAAGATATGTAAACAACCAATTAAACCACCCTAAACTAATAAGAAAGAGCATAGGTCCAATGGTTAGTAACAGATTAAATAAACTTTCCAGTAGCGAAGAAATTTTTAATAACATCAAAAAAGACTACAATGAGGCCTTGGCTGAAAGCGGACACAACAAACTCAAAAACTACAACGAATCTATCTTAAAGCCCAATAAAACGACTAGAAAGTCCAAGAAAATTATTTACTTTAACCCTCCATTCTGCAATTCTGTAAAAACAAATATTGGTAAAAAATTTTTGGATCTTATACGACTTCATTTTCCAAGAAATAACAAACTCCATAAGATCTTTAACAAGAACACCATTAAAATTTCCTATAGTTGCCTTCCAAACCTAAAAAACGTTATAAATACCCATAACAAAAGGATTTTAGATGATTCAAACAAAAAAGATAAGACTTGCAACTGCAGGGACAAAACCAACTGTACTTTTAAAGGAGAATGCTTACTAAAAGGCATCTATAAGGCTTCTTTTAGGAATAAGGAATATATAGGATCAACAGGGGTATCCTTCAAAAAAAGATGGCAGCAACACAAACACAGTGTTCTCAAAAAAACCCAAACAACTACGCTATCTAAATTTTCCATTATAAACAATATCAATTTTGCCGAAATCAATTGGCAAGTACAAAGTTAAAAGCTCAGTCCCGAAGAAAGCCGACAACTTATCAATCTGCAATCTGGAAAGAATGGCTATAGCAGAAGCAGATAGAATCAAATCACTAAATATCAGAAAAGAATTAACCGCTATGTGTCCCCATTATAGATCTTGTTATTTTTGATTTATTGTTTGCTTGTTGTGTCTTATTTTTACTATTTTTTCTATCTTACATGTTAAACTTTATCTCTAATTTTTAGACTTTTATAAGTTTTATGATAATTTACTAATTAAGTATAATAAGTTTTTAAAAAGTTTTTTTTTTCTTAAAAAATTCTTAATTATTTTCAATCAAAAATATCTATAAATTACTTAATTACTAATTTATGTCTAATTAGTGCTGATTAACCTGATTAGTACCAATTAATTTGATTGTTTTTTTCTATATATATCAGTATGCTTCATTTTTATTGCTACCTAACTCTGAAGATCGTTTTTTAAGGTGAAACCGGGTTAGTAAGGTAGCAATTTTTGTCAATAAATTATTAATTAAATATTATTATGAGACAAGTAAAGTAATAAGGCTTGTTAATGTTAGTCTCTTTTAAAATATACGTAAATAAAGTGTTTTTTACTGTTGATAAAACGTTTCAAACAATTCTTTTCATTATTTTTAAATTTTTAATAATCTAATTATTGCAAATTGATAGTATGTTACTTCTGAGATTTTAGTTGTGCAAATATCTATTTAATACCTCTTTTAAATATTTCTAAATACTATAGCGTTAATTAAATTCGTTTATGTCAAGTTCAAAACCAGAAGTAACGATGCAAGGAGGAAAAAGTTTTGATTTTCCACCAAACATTTTGTATGAAAATAGATATAGCAACCAAGATGATTTCAGTATTTTAGTTTGTGGAGGAAGAAATAATCTTAAGGCTGTAAAAAGTGTTTATAGACTAGATGGTCATGAGTTAAATTGTGAAAATTTAACTATCATGTCAGAGGAGATTTATGGAAGTAAAACAATACTGTTCTATTTACTTTTGGTGGATATTTGCGAAATGGTTTACTCAATAGATTTTTTTTAAGATTGTGTAACAAAACTAAAACTTGGTTAAATGAAACGAAATTGAACTGGCACGACAGTTATTTTTATTTTTGCTCCTTCAAGAAAAGCTTGTATGTGATATATGAAACTGGTGTATGTTTCGTTTACAATTTGAAAAGTAAGAAATGGTTTCAATTACCTTATACAAAACAAAAAAGATGTGATGCAGTTGTACAGTTTTTGAAGGCAAAGTTGTTATAACTGGTGGTCGAAAAAAAATCAGTTGAAGCTTATGATAATTACGAAAACAAGTGGACTTATTTTCCTGATATGAATGATGAAAGAGATCTTCATGCTTCTGTTAGCATGGGTAACAAGCTGTTTGTTATTGGTGGATATGGTTATACAAGTTATGAAGTATTTGACAATTTTTTGAAGTAAATTTACTAGTGTCAAATTAGCTCTAATAAAATCTGTGGAACCATTAGAGGCTAAAGCTGTTTGTGTTGGTCATAAAATTATAGTATTTTCTAAGGTATACATCAATACGTATACTAATAAAATAAAAGTAATTATCTATGACGTTTTCAATGATAACTGGTCAGTGAAGAAGATCAAAAAGGTTAATTACTTGAATAATTTAAGTTATATTAAATACAAGTTAGACTAAAACTGAGTAGAAAAATTGTCTGTAAAAATTGCGTTTCTTTTTAGTTTACTCCTTTTATACTTATATAGTGTTTATTTTATGTATATTTTTACTATTTTTTCATTATTTGGTTTTACATAGCAAAAAAATTAAGTGTTTGTTTTATATAGTTGTTTGTTTAGGATTATTTTCAATTAAATAGAAATCTATTATAGCCTTATTAATTTATAATAAACAAAGTTGATAAACTAATTAAACTTTATAATGAACAGATTAGTTTTAAATTATACTGATAAAGTATTCGTCAATTTCTTAATCATAAAACAATGCAGTTCTTCAATTGTAGGTGGGTTAATAAATGATAATATCTGTGTAATAGTAAGGAGTTAAAAGTTATTGTATTTTTTTTTATAAATTTTTTGACAAAAAAGCGTTAACAATATTGAATATAAAACTAAATTACTAACATAAAATTTGTAGTGATCCAATAACATTCAAAAACAAAACAATCAGTATTTTTTTATTATTAATTCTGGTTTTGAACTTGCTAAACAAGACTTTATTTATCTTCCAGTGAAGAATTAAAAGTGTTTTTCAGGACTATTTTAGGGTACTTGATAACTTTGATCTTTGAAAATATATACATAACTATGAAAAAGTAATCTAGAGTCATATCTATATATAAGCTACATTAAATACATATTTTCACTATTACGAATATGACAGACTATTTTGAATTTCATTTATCATTAATTTTCCTTATAAGTGCTAATATTTATTCAGAGTTTTTGAAAACTATAAAGATAACTACTGATTTGTATATATTTATTTTAAAATGTAATTAAATATCTTTTTTAACAGATTACTTTATTTTTTTAATTGCCTAATTATTAAGACCAGAGTAAATATATAAAACTTAGTGTTATAGAGACTTTTGATTAATATTTTTATATTATACCTATAAAATGTTGATTTTACACTTAAAAGTCTGTTAAACTTTATTAGTTAAAGTTTAGAAATTTTAGCTGTTGATTATGAACGTTGTTTTCAGTTAAGAAATTTAAAACTGTAGAAAACAAATAAACTATTTAAAATACTCTAAGCATTTTACTTAGTTTTCTACACATTTCCTAGCTTTAAAAATGAAATACTTTCAAAATAAAAACAGCTCATATCATAGAAAAACTAATTTTAATGTTTAAACTATATGATCTTGCTGTTTAATGACCAAATAAAACGCTAAAAATGTTTGGTCCTTGGACCTCGTCCACAAGATACCTTTTGGTTATCGAATCGAATACTAATATAAATGCGAATATAAGTACATATTAATTTGTTGTTCAGTACTAATTAGATCCATTTTTAAAACTTTGTTTATAAATATTATTAACTCTATTTACTTTTAAAATAGGTTGAAAGTATATTTACTTCAATAAATTTTTTTATAAGCTTTTTTTTTGTAAAGTTTTATATAAAACAGCTAAAAAAATAAAACTTTAAATTGTCATCAATCTATTAAAATTAACTTTTAAAAATACATATTAAAAATAAATACATTTTTGATTTTCATGAAAATATTTATAATTATTTTAAAAATAAATGGACTTATTCACCTGACACGATTTAAAAAAAAATTATATCGTATTTCAGTTAGCATAAGTACAAAATTTCTTGTTATTATTGGATATGATAACACGAGTAGTAAAGTCTTTGATAATTCATCTAGAATGTTTACTTTATTTCGATCATACTCAAAATTTTTATTTTGTTCCTCTGTTCGAGCTTGTAGTATTAGCAATTTCATTTATTTTTAATGTTAGTTATGTTTAATAGTCTAGAATTTTTGTTTTTGCTTCATTTATTTGTAAAGACAATCTCTTTTTTGAATTTTGTCTTTATAGGGAATGTTATTATTTAGTGTAAAATGTAATTTTAAAAAGAAACAAATGCGTGTTAGTAATTGTTGATTTTATAAATCTAATTTTGTTTTAGCGCTATTATATTAGCTAAGTTAGATTAAAATTATTACTATTTAATTACTATTACCAAATTTCGAAATGTTTTTCTCTAACTAATTTTGTATTTCGTAAAAATAAAGTGTGTGTTAAAACTTCAAATCCCTAAATTACAATATATTAAACGTAAGTCGAGGTTTCAATTTATAAAAACAAAGAAAAATTTTAAAACTAATCACATAAGATAAAAATTTCATTATATTATTACAATAATTATTATATTATATATGTAGTAGTGTTTATTGTTTCTAAATTGTAGGTATAAGTAAAACTGAGTAAAAGTTTAAAATTAATAAATAGTAACGCTCAAAGTATAAACACTGATTAGTTTTCGATTAAAAGTTTTCATTAATGATCTAAACAATATAGGAATTATTAATTAGGGTACTTTATAAATAACAATTTATACTAAAGATGTATGCAGTCCTGTGATAGTAAATGTTAATCTAACTTTAAAAAGTCGTTACACAGCTTTAAAAGTTAACAAACATTTCACATTTGAATAACAATTTTATTATTTATAAAAGCTACCAAGAACATTGATTCGTATCTAAAGTAAAATTCTAGAATTAATAATTAACATTAGAAGTTATACTTTTTATAAATCATCAGTACATTTTAAACATTTATGCCATTTTTGTTCGACAAATAAAAGTATGACTTAGACTCTAAATTATATATTAACTAAAAGTTAGCAGTGTTTAGTAAAATTTAGATAGTTGAACATGTTTTTGCTATATTTAACTTATAACTTTTTTTATTTTTTAAAAATTACAAGGAAATGGTAAAAAAAAATTAAAAATATAGTACATACAAACTTTGTATTTATCACCTATATTGCAGTAGATATAATTAAATAAAGGATATTATTTTATCATTATTTAATTTAAACTAATAACAGTTTAGCTGATGTAAAACTAAGCTTCAAGGTATAAAGTTGAAATTAATTTGATTAAAAGTCTATAAATTAAACTAACTACTTATATTTATAGCTGTTAATCGTTAATAAGTATTTTTAAAATATCATTTATATACTTGTCTGTTAAACAATAGTTTGGGGTTTTCAATAGTTCTGTAACAAAATTTGAGATGTCTTTGTCAATCAACACAAGTAACGATACAAAAAACATAAAGTTTTTGAATTTCCACTAAACATTTAGTATGAAAATAGATATTGCAATCAAGATGATTTCAATAATTTAGTTTGTGGAGGAATGAATAAACGAAATAGATTTTTAAAAAGTCTTTATGAACTAAATGGTCTTGAACTAAAATGTAAAAGATATACTTTAATGCTAAATGAACGTTCAGATTGTAAAACTGCTTTTATAAATTCTGATTTATACGTTTTTGGTGAATTTTCGCGAAAAATAGGAACTGATTTTGTTAATAGGTTTTGTAACAAAACTAATACCTGGTCATTTAAAACGCAATTCTATCAAAAGAGTAGTTATTTTTGTGTCTGTTCTTTCAAGAAAAACTTATATGTTCTTAACGGAACTGATGGTAATTTTTATAAAAATTTGAAAAATGACAAATGGACCCAAATATCTGAAACGAAACAAATAGTTCTAAAGCAGCTTCTACAGTTTTTGAAGACAAAATTGTTGTTACTGGAGGTGTACACGATAAATCAGTAGAAGCATAACACTATTATGAGAACAATTTCACATGTTTCTCTGATATGATTGAAAGAAGAAGATCTCATGCTATGCTTAGTATGGGTAATAAACTGTCTGTAATTGGTGGATATGATAATACGAGTATTGAAGTGTTTGACAGCTTTTACAGAAAATTTACGTTCATTAATTCTGCTTTTACAAATAATATGAATCGATCTTACTTTAAAGCTGTTTGTGCTGGTTGCCAAATGTCAGTTTTTGCTAATAAGTATTCTCCACAAGAAAATAAAGTATTTGTTTATGATGTTATTAATGAAAGTTGGTCAGGAAAGAAAATCGGAGTCGTAAATAGTTTGATTTGTTCAAGTTATATTAGATACAACTCAGATTAATACTAAGTAGAAGCTTCTCTAAGTTTAGAAAAAATATTAATCTAAAGCTACTTACATTTATAAAAACACTGTGTTTACTTTGACAATACATTTGTGTTATTTTATAGGTTTTTCTTTGTTTTTTGTGACTGTAACGAAACTAAGTTTGAATTTTTTTAGTTGTTTATCTAAATATATATAAAACCAGAAGTGTTTAAATGTTTTAGTCTTAGGTTGAAAATATATAGTTATCAGTTTGTAGAAAATTATCAAGACCTAATTAATTTTTCATTAAACCATAAGTTGAAATTTTTTCGCTAGTTAGCTTAAGTAAATAATAAGATCTGCGTAAAAGAAACAAGTAAGAACAATATGCTTTAAAATATTAGCTGCAAAAACATTACCAAATTTTGTAAATCTTTATCAACAACATTGAATTTAGAGTGATTTCATAGTTCACAAAAACATAAGTTTAGCTTTTGTTTTGTAATTAAGTAAAATATTTAATTTTAATAGAAATTTTTCTTTGCTTTCAAAGTCAATTACAATTTATTTATAAACTGCTTATATTTTTCTTTAACAATTTTTTCAGTATATTAAATTGTATAGCAATACACTCTATTACATGGTTTATATAAAAATTAATAATACTAATACACAGTCAAAAGCAAATGTTTTAAATAACGTTAAATAATGAGGTTTTTGTTTTTTATAATTTACTACACATTTTAGCACAGCAATTCGAATACAAAACTCTACATAAAAAAATATGCAAAATTTTTAATTTTAATAATTAAAATCTAAACTAGAGAACCACTTTAATAATAAAACATGAACACATTATCTTGAGTATTTATGACATGAATTATATTTGTTAACAGCGAAATTCACATGATTATTTGAATATTTAGTTTTCTTTTTTATTCGAAATATCTAGTTTATTTTGTTCTTTACTAAAAATTAAGGTTTTTTCATATTATAAAATATTTTTTCAAACTAGTTTTGTTTTTGAGTAGATATATTATTTTTCCTTTTAAAAAAATTAAAGTTGAATTAAAGTACTATTGTAAAAAAATATAAATTAATATTATTTGCTAAGGAAAGTTTATTTAAGTATATCTTAAAAAAAGACTAACATTAACAAGCTTTATTACTTTATATGTCTCAGAATAATATTTAAAAGTTTTTCAATGTGTGATATGTACATAAAAAAATAAGTTACCAGTTAGGAATTTTTATTAATTTTGTTTTTTAATTATCGGTTCAGTTTTCTTATTTTAGTTGTTTAAATTGTAATGACACTTTACCACGAAGTGAAACTTTAGCACGAAGTGACATTTTAGCACAGTTTGACACTTTCTCACAAAATGACATTTTAGCACGGAGTGACATTTTAGCACGGAGTGCCATTTTACCACGGAGTAAAACTTTACCACGGAGTAAAACTTTACCATGGAGTGATACTTTACAACGGAGCGACACTTTACCACGGAGCGACACTTTACTACGGAGTAACACTTTAGCACAGAGTGAGACTTTAGCACAATGTGACACTATAGCACAGAGTGACATTATAGTACGGAGTGACATTTAAGCACAGAGTGACGTTTCAGCACGGAGTGAAACTTTAGCACGGAGTGACACTTTACAACGGAGTGACACATTACCACGGAGTGAAACTTTAGCACGGAGCAACATTTTACCTCGGAGTGACACTTTACTATGGAGTGATACTTTACCACGGAGCGACACTTTACCACGGAGCGACAGTTTACCACGGAGCGACACTTTACTACGGAGTAACACTTTAGCACAGAGTGACACTTTAGCACAGTGTGACACTTTAGCACAGAGTGAAACTTTAGCACGGAGTGACATTCTAGCACGGAGTGAAACTTTAGCACAGAGTGACACTTTAGCACAGTGTGACACTTTAGCACAGAGTGAAACTTTAGCACAGAGTGACACTTTAGCACAGAGTGAAACTTTAGCACAGAGTGACACTTTAGCACAGTGTGACACTTTAGCACAGAGTGAAACTTTAGCACGGAGTGACATTCTAGCACGGAGTGACACTTTACCACGAAGTGACACTATAGCACGCAGTAGTGGCGTCGCGTAGTATTTTTCTTAGGTGGTGCAGAAAAAAAAATCCGAGTTGAAGGTGATCGATTTGCCCCTACTTGAGTTGTCTCTGGTCGAGTTGTCTTTGCTCGAGTTGCTTCTGCTCGAGTTGCCTCTTCTTGATTTGCTTCTGCTCGAGTTGCCTCTTCTCAAGTTGCTTCTGCTCGAGTTGCTTCTTCTCGAGTTGCTTCTTCTCGAGTTGCTTCTGCTCGAGTTGCCTCTTCTTGATTTGCTTCTGCTCGAGTTGCCTCTTCTCAAGTTGCTTCTGCTCGAGTTGCTTCTTCTCGAGTTGCTTCTTCTCGAATTGTCACTGCTTGAGTTGCTTCTTCTCAAGCTTTTTCTGCTTTAATCGCCTGTGCTCTGCTTAGATTTGTTTACAATAACTTGTGGAATGATACTTAAACTTGTACTGTTTCAGGGAATTTTAAACTTAGCTTACTAACGGCAAGATATTGTTTTGCGGTAATTCTTGAAACAATTTTGCTGTTTTGAGTTCATTTGCGGCAGTGAAGAGAGCAAAATGGTCGTTTTCTAAATTGGAGTTTATTAAGAGATTTTGTTCTAAAAAATAACGAAAACGTTATAGAAACTTAATTTTTTCTTACAAAAATTTAAGGTGGTGCAATTGCGGCGGTGCAACACCCCACGCGACGCCCCTGGCACGGAGTGACACTTTAGCACGGAGTGACACTTTAGCTCGGTGTGACAATTATGTAGGGAACTATAATCTCAAATTCTTATAATCTTTAACAGCGCTACTTACCTTTAGACCAGGGGTCGGCAGCCTTATGTAACTCGCGGGCCAATATTCCTAGAAAATATAGCTCGCGGGCCGCACTATTTAGAAAAAAACCTTTGAGGGCAGCTATTATTAAACAAAAATTCTAGTAGTCAGTAGAAAATTGTTATTTAAGATAAAAAATACGATAAATTAAGCAATATTAGGGCACTAGAAAAGATAGTTTATTGAATTAAGAGCCTAACAGTAAATTTCTATTACGAAATCTTTAATTTTCATTGTTGTTAAATTGTATATTTTTTGCTAAAAATGAGCTCGGCCGCAGATTTTGACTTAAGGGGCCGCATTTGGCCCGCGGGCCGCAGTTTGCCGACACCTGCTTTAGACCGTAACTTATTTTTTACGATTTTTTATTCATGATAGCTAAAATTTAAATTACTTTGTTTAAAAACATAAGTTTTACTATGTAAAAAATAAACAAAAAGTTAAACAGCTTTTTATTAAATAAGTTACAAGTTTAAGCTTCAACTAACACTTTGTTCATATTACTACAAAACTTTTATGAATATATTTTGTTACGTTTTGTTTTATACATTTGTTAAAAAACTATTTTTTTTAACTTAGCAATATATAGAATTTTTAATACTTTATACTCTTATAATAAGCCTAAATTACTATTATAAAGGTTAACTTTTTGACTAAAGGAGTTTTGTATAGACAAATAAAAAAAACAAATATTTGAGTTTTTTATTCATTTTTATATTTGTTATTGTAATTTAAGCATAAGTATATTTTTCTTTATTCATAATTAGTATTAAGATTGAAATATATATGTTTTATTTTTTAATTAAATAGCTCACTACTAAAAAATCTAATAAAAAAATGATGAATAATCTTTATAAACCGTTACAAAAAAATATTAATTTAAATAAACTAACAAAACTTTTATTCAGTACTTTATTATTAAAATATTCCCATCAAAAGTTTTAAGAAAAACATTCAATATATATCATATGAAAATATAAATATATAACTGGTAGTAAAGTATAACTTGAAGTTTTTACCTATGTAATTTTTTATTTGCTTTCGGCAGAAATCTTTATACAAAATTGAATCTGTTAAAGTTTTAAAAGACTTCCATAAACAAATAAGTTATTAAAATCTAAGTTTCTAAACTTTAGTAAATATGAAAATGTAAACTTTGTGGAAAAACTGACAAACACTTCATTATTCATTAATATAATATTTAGTATATAAAATAAATAATATTAGTTTCGTGGTTAAAATGTTTACATTCGATATTTTACTTTAATGCCAAATGCACGTAGTAGTTGTAAAACTGCTTTAATTAATTAACAGTTATTTGTTTTGGTCGGATACTAGTACAATGGTAACATACGTCTAAATTCCATCTTCGTCTTAGTACAGAAAATATCAATAAACAAGTACAATTTTAGTTAGATCTAAAATGTTTGAGTAATCGAGAAGTAATAAGGATTTTTTGATTTAAATTAAATTAATTATTCAAGAAATATTATTAAAATTTTGTTGGTAACTTCAGTATTTATTGACTTTTTTTTCATAAATTAAGTATTTATACATAAAAAATTTTATAATTAATTTATAATATAGTTTAAATCCAATAAATAAAGTTAAAAACATACCTAAATAAATACACTAAAACTGAGCAATAAATACATATTTTGTTATTTTTATTACTATTTATTTAACAAGCAGCAGTTTTGAGCCTAGTAAAATAATGATGCAAAGCAGTTATGAAAAAAACTTATATTTTTATGTTTTGAGTTAATTAATTTTTATGATTAAAAAGCAATTAAATTAATTTTTATTAAATTCTTACGTGCCTTAACTTTAACAAGGTTTGTATGTTGAACAAAACGATTAAATCTGCTCTGCACACAGTAATTAATTAATTCTTATTTTTACAGCATCTTTTATATGATAAAATAAAATAAAATGATTGTATAAAAAAGTCTACAAAGTTTTAATGCACATTTAAATTTATAATACTTTAAAGTTCAAAACTCTTTTCTAATAAAATTTTAATATACTGAAGGAACTACAACAAAATTTTGGAACTAAGTGAAAATAATAAAAATATATATTATTACGTAAGTAGGTCAAAACTGTGTAAGATATTAGTTTGTAAAAAAAAAAATAGTATTATAAAATATTTTTTTTGTACATAAAAGTAAATTTAAATGAAATGAAAACAAAAATGAACACCTTTCCGATATAAACCTTAAAATAACAACTAAAGTAGGTACTATATGATGTAAATATTTATTAATATTTAGCATTTTCAACGCTAAAAAGATAAAAAAACCCATTATAATTATAACATTTATAATTATAAATATTCATGTTGAAATATAAAATATCTAGCTTCAGTTTCCATACCATGGTTATATTTTATATCCTTCATGAATAGATTGTTTTTTAATTTAAAATTTTCCTTCTTTTTTGATCGTGATGAGTAGTTTATTAAGTTTTTTATTTTAAAACATATAAAGATTTTTTACATTACAAGCTCTTTTCTAAATTAGTTAAATTTTTAGGTAAATTTGTTTTAACTTAAATTTAAAAATAGTAATACCTAATTTAAAATTCAATTTATAGCAAATTATAAATACTATTGTTTGCTGTACCGTTTAAGAAGAGTTTCATTAGTCTGATTTCTGTTTAAATTTAAATTAATCACGAGTAATAAAAAGTAAAAGACTTTAAGTTTTAACATTTGCTTGACAAATGTTTCGTAAAGGAAATCAAATGATGAGTTTTCTCTGATTTTTCAAATGTTTTGATTAATGTTTTGTTGTGATTAAATTTTTATGTCATGTAATATTAATAATAATATTAAATAATAATATTAGATAATATTTTAAAAGAAATAAATTGTTTTTATATGGATTTTAGTTTAGTAAATTTAAGTAAAATTGGTCCTTAGATTAATACCAAAAAAATAAAATCTTTATGGTAATAAAATAGAAATATGTGTGTAAAAAGTGCCTCTTAAAAAAAATAATTAAAAAAACTAGATAAATTAAAGGAAAGCTTTAAGGTATTTTAACATCTGATATTCAGGTTATCTCAGAATCGAAACTTAAATCAATAAGTATTCTGAAAAATCTTCAAAAAAGCTGCCTAAATTAGTTTAGGAATAAAATATACTTATTGCTTTAAATGACCAAACTCCTTTTTTTTTCAATAAAAAGATTATTTTGCCTATAACTTAATAATTTATTTTAAGATTTTTTACGCTTACAATGTTAAAGCGTGGTTTAACTGGATTGTAAAATAACAAATAAATTCATAAATTATTAGCTCAAGTTAACTTTTTTATTTTTATTAAAAACAAAATATAAACAACAAAATTCTTAGCAAAGTTCAACGAAAATAAAATGCATAATTACAAATCGACTTGAAGTTCAAATAAATAAAAGTCAAATTGTTAACATATAGGGTTCTTAACACAGCTAAAATAACTCAAGTTTTCTAAAACTTCTATATCACGATTACACCAATTTTTGTTAATAACATCGTAAATGTACACATTGGTTTTTTTAACTCTCGTAGAAAACACTACAATATTGGAGCCATTAGTAACAGCGCGAACGGTAGAGCGATTGAGAATGTTTGATGGCAATAAGGTAAACTTTCTTGAATAACTGTCAAATACTTCACTACTCGAATTATCCCATCCACCAATAATAAAAAACTTACTACCCATGCTAACTGAAACATGCCCACATCGTTTTTCAATCATATCATGAAAATAAGTCCATTTGTCCTCATAATAGTCATATGCTTCAACTGATTTCGTATAATGTCCTGTAAAAACAATTTTACCTTCAAAAACTGTACAAGCTGCATCAGTTCTACCTCTTTCTGTATCAGCTATTCGGGTCCACTTGTCATTTTTCAAATTGAATAAATACCGATTCGAGTCGTTAAAACTTGCATATAATTTTTTCTTGAAGGAACAAGCGCAAAAACATCTGTTGTTTGTAGCTTTACATACCCAAGTTTTACTTTTGTTACAAAACTTTCTAAAAAAATTAGCGTCTGAACCATATTTTGAGGTCACACCAAATATATACAGATCAGAGTTAACAATAGCAGTATTGCAAAAACACAGTACCTCTGGCATTGAAGTGAACTTTTTACAATTTAGTTCACGACCATGAAGTTTAAAAACACTATTTATCTCTTTTTTACTATCAGCATTAAATCCTCCACAAACTAAAACACTGAAATCTACTTGGTTGCAATATCTATTTTCATACAAAATTTTTGTAGGAAAATCAAAACTTTTTCTTTCTTGCATTGTTACTTCTAGTTTTGAATTTGGCAAAAACGACTTCATTTAGCTTAGAGAATTGTTGAAGATCAAAGTGTTGTTTCACTAATTAATACACAAATAGTAATTTTAAAATTATTCATAAAAAAACATCAGTATTTAAATTTAAACTGTTATTTAATACTTAAAAATTTACCAAAATTACATTTTTTTTAATTTTTTTATTTTAATATAGACAAATTATCAAGGGGTTTATATGAGTAGAATGTATTACTTCTTTTATATATAACAGTTTTTACATATGTGAATTAAAAAAAAAAACTTTTTTTATACAATACTACTTTTGTTGATAGATATTTTTTATTTCTGAAAAGTTTCTTTTTAAATCATTTAAAAATACAAAACTCAGTAGTTAACTAAATATAAAATTTCATTTACAATTTAATACATTTGTTACAAATGCACAAACTTTTTTAAACTATAGTATAACCTTATTAAACTTAAAACAAATAAAAATATAATAAGTATAATTAATATTTTGTTTAAAACCGTTTTAACAATAGTTTAAAAAACTTCTTTTTTAATTTTTAATTCTAAGTCTTTGTTCAAATTATGTCAATTTTAAAACCGTTAAAAGTTAACAAACAAAAAATACAGAAAAAATTAAAATTTTGAGTCATTTTTTTTTCTAATTTTTAGAGGTTTGTTTGCAACATAAATATTGTGGAGGAAGTGTTTTATTTGTTACAAGGCTTATTTAAAATTACTCAAAACTTTATTTTATTAAACTGCTTAGGTTTTTAATGCATTTAAATAGTTGTAATTTTAAAATTATTATTTATTAAACACCTTGAGGTTCTTAATTCAACTATCCTATAACATTAAAATACAAATATAGCAAATATCTTTAACTGTAATCTTTATATACTTAAATACTTTCCAAGAGTCAACATAATATAAATTAGTGTTGTAACTAATAATATAAAAAAAAACTAACAAATAACGATTAAAGCTATTTTCTGTAGTCAAAGTAAATAAAAAAATAGATTTTAACATCAAATTTATATCAATTATAGATAAAAATTAATTTAAATAGGTTTTATTTTTGTTAACTAAAATGTACTTTTATATGAAAAATGTTTATGAATAAAATGTAATTCTTTCACGGTTTAAAGCATGCTACAAAAAAATTTAACACTTTATAAGTCGTTTTGTTTAAAAGTGACGATTCGTAAAAAACCAATGTTCCATGCAAAAGTGTCTTCTTGAATAAGTGACGCTCGTAGAACTCGTGCAAGAATTACGCGTTCTTCAAAATAATCTTAGTAAAACATAACGTAAAAATTAAAATATAAATTGTTACTTTAGGCGCCATAATAGTTTTACAACGCGGAATAATTCTAAATACTTATAACCTACACCAGTGCTTCTGAATTGGGGTTCCGCGGAAACCTAGGGTTCCACGACGCCTCTTAGGGGTTCCGCGAAGCCTTTCGAAATTTAAAAAAGAAATAAGAAAGAAAAAAAAACATTAATCATAAAACTTCAAAAGAAATGGAACACATTAAATGGAAAACATGTATAATTATAGGATTCATTGATCTGTTTAGTGTGTATCTAGCGGTAGGAAATTTAATGGGTATTCATTATTAATAGGTGTCCTGGTTAAGCAATTTTTTTAAATTTATATTTTTAGTGGTGTCATGAAAATACTGGTATTATCACTAAAGCAAACAACGTAGGAGCAATCAAAACGAGTGTGAAGTTAGGTGGAATAAATTTTTAAAAAATGTACAAACTTTGGACCTAATTATTTTCCTTATCTTAAGAACTAATTAAAATGTTTTTTTTTTATTCTAAAGAACGGTCCTTTGCCTAAAAACTAAAAAAATATCTTTTGGATCGGAGTTTTGTTTTTTGAATAGGGCCCCTTAGAAAAAATTGTTTTTTTTTTTTTGAGTTTGAGTGAAAAAAAATTTAATGATAATTTTTTTTAAACCTTCTTAATAATATGTGTATAAACGGCTATAATTTTTTTTTTTACTATTTGTCAATATTTTGTAAAATTTGGCCTTAAATGAGTTTTTTTATGAACTTTCTTATGAGTTTAAGTTCATAATTCATAAATTTCATAAAAAAACCCAATTAAGGCCAAATTGAAAAAAACTATTGACAATTAGTAAAAAAAAATTATAACCGTCTATACACATATTATTAAAGGTTTAAAAAAAAATATCATTAACTTTTCTTTTTTCACTTAAACTCAAAAAATAAAGAATAAATAAAAAAACATTTTTTTCTAAGGGGCCCACTCGAAAAGCGAAACCCAAACCCAAAAGAATTTTTTTAGTTTTTAGACAAAGGACTGTTCTTTAAAATAAAAAAAAAGTTTTTAATTAGCTATTAAGATAAGAAAAATAATTAGATCCAAAGTTTGGACATTTTTTAAAAAAATATTCCGGCTAACTTCACACTCGTGCAATCAATACAAATTCTAAATGTTTATACAATAAAACTAAATAAAAATATTTATCAGAAACCTATTTCTGGTATATTATATCTTTATTCTATAAAGTTTCAAAATTAATTTTCTGAGGATGTTCACATCGGAAATTTATGGATTTTGAATCCTTTTATGTGATATTGCTTCAGAAGAAGTGGATCTTCCTACAGATACAGAAAACGAATTGCTGCAACTATCTGAAGATAGCAATTTAAAATTGAGTTTCAAAGGGAAGGAGCTTTTCGATTTTTGGATATGTGCAATTTCAGAGTACCCCGTCAAAGCAAAGCGTGCAGTAAAATTTCCTTTACCATTCACCACAACTTATCTTTGCGAGTCCGGCTTTTAGCTTGTAACAAACATTACAACGAAGCAAAGGAACTGTATGCTGACTCCAAACTTATCTGGCTGTCTCCGTCTCAGTCTATCCAAAATCCAGCCGCGCATTAACATGCTTGTTGCTAAGAGACAAGTTTAAGTTTTGCACTAAATGTTTTTTATTTGTTTTTCGTTATGCATCTTACCCGTTTATTACAATAGTCTGTGAAATCGATTAGGTTCATGTTCATTTTGTTATTGTTTGTAGCTCTCATTTTGTTTTTATTATGCAAGGAAAGATTTTTATGACGATGCGATTAACCATGTTCGTTTTAGTTTATTTATTTAAGAATCATAAAATACCTATTGCCTCTGGCGCGATTTGAGTTTGACTATTGAAAAGGGTTCCGCCACTAGAAAAAGGTTCAGAAGCACTGACCAACACAATGCATGTTTAATTGTTAAACTGTGTTTTAAGACTTTGTTTCAACAGCTTTTCAAAATATAAAAACGTAATATGGAACAATTTTTCATAAAAGATAAATATTTTGATGCATTTTTGTAAAATGTTTATCTTTTTAAGATATTCTAACAAAAGTCATAAAATGAAATGCTTCGTTTTTTTTTGTTACTTTTTTTTTCTACAGCTTTGTTAATATTTATTATTAACTGAATTAAAGTTTAACCATTACTCTGTAGTTTTGTCTCTAATTATTGAATTGGTTTAGCTGAAAAGATATTTTACTTTGAACATAAATTTCTACTAAACTTTATTTTCAGTAAAACTTTTTTTACTAATAAAATAAAGATACTGATAATGAACAATTAATTTGATCAATTAATGAATAATGAATAATAATTTGTTGTTTTGTAAGTATTTAGTTATTTACTAATGTATTCAAGTAACAAAGCAGTCTAAATAAATTTCATAACAATGATTAAAAACTAGTAAAAGGTTTTTATAAAAGGTTATGTAAAAGTAATCCACATAACCGTAGTTAATAACAAAATTTTTGAACAACTTGTTTTGAAAACAATAAAAGTCGATAAACTAAAAATACAACTTCGTTAACGGAAACAATATTTTATTAATTTGTTTCAAACAAATTTTGTAAAATTTTAACTTAAAAATCATATAAATGATTGATGTTTTCATCATATATGGTATCTTTCATGTTGTAATTTATCTCAAATAATACCACAGTATCACATACAATGCTAAAAGGTCGAACAGATGAATGGTATCGAAGATTTAATTCACTTGGTCGAAATAAAGTAAAATTAAAAAAAAATTTTAAATACAACATTACTTGATGTATTATATTCACCAGTTATATACAGCTTAGTACCAATGCTAGCTAAAGTATGATAATGTCTTTTAACTTTTATCTGGTAAAAAAGTCAGTTTTTTTTTAATAATGGTAATTTTTCATAAGGAACGAACCGTGTGAAAACAGAAAAAGCTAAAACGAAACAAATTGGATATAATGCAGACTGTACAGTTTTCGATAGCAAAGCTGTAATATCTGAAAATGAATACAAAAATTAGTTGATTGATTATTATGAAAACAACTTGACTTAACTTTCTGATATAGATTAATCAAAAAGTAAACATGCAGCAGTTAGTATGAGTAATAAATTGATTTTTGTTGTTGCATGGTATACTACATAATGTGAAATGTTTGACCAAATTTCTAGAGGATTAACTTCATTATATTTAATTGTTCAATTTAGTTGTAATAGCTATAATGTTATAGTATTTTATGTAGTAGCTGAAAAACATGTGTTATCATTTATGATGTTATTAAAAACCATTAGTTTAATATTGAATTAAAAATTCTAAAAAAAAAATCTAATTCTTCAGTTTTGTTATGTTCTGAACAAGTTAGCAAATCTGGATTTTTAAATTTAACTTATAAATATGTGTCAAGTAATTCAATATTTTTGTTACTTAGCTGTTTTTGTAAGGACAGTTTTTTTTTTCTTGTTTGAAAAAAGAAATAAAAAAACTGGATTTATTTGTTTATATTTACTTGTTTAGTGAACTTAAACATGACAAAATTTAAAAGTGTTCTTTTTATTTTTATTTCTTAGTACATTAGTAATGACATTAATTATGAAAACTGTATAGTTTAATAAATTAGCGAAATCTTATAAATTTAAAAATCAAAAGATTTATAATTTACCCTTATAAGAATATTTCTTATATTAATGATTTTATATAAATGTATATAAAGTTTAGTTTCTCATTTTCTCCCTCGAGACGGGTCACTTTCTCACTAGTCCTAAACTCCTAAGTGATAGAAGGAGCCGATGAAGAGGGGTAGTAGTAATAACAAAGAAAAATAAATTAATAAATAACACGAAAATGAAGAAAAATATATACCGTAAGAGTTAAGAGGAGTAACAGTAAAAACAAAAAAAAAAAAGATAAGTAATAAAAGCAAAATATTTTAGTAAAAAAATAAAAAAATATATATAAAACCTTGCAAAAGCATTAATCCGGGCAAAAATTTACTTTTTGAGCAAAAGTGACGCCGCGCAAAAGTGTCTTTGTTTAAAAGTGAATTTTTTATAAATACTATTTTTTGACGTTTAAAATAAATCGAAAACGCAAGTTAGGTTCAGTTTTCTTAAAAAGCATTTACACGGATTAATTTTTTACACTGTTGTCAATTATACTCAATGTCTCATTTTTGAGGGCCAAACTTAAAACATAATTTTATTTCTTGAACGACAATTCTTCAAAAAGCTTATTTTATTTTATTTTTTTACTAATATAGTTTTATTTTTTTCTAAGTTACCCTATAGTGTCTCAACTAAATTAAAAAACTAAATTAACTGTCGCCCAAATAAGAAGAAAAAGATTACTCGTTCAAAACTAATATCTATCAATTTTAGCATGTTATTTTGCTAAAAAGTCAATTTATATTTTTATTTATTGCAACATAAATTTAAAAGTAATAAATTAAATAGATAATTTGTCATTTTAGTATTATTGAAATTAGCTCTAAAACTACAATAAATTGAGAAAATTTTCCAAATAAATTTTTTAGATATATTGCTAGTGAAAAAAAAATTGTTCTAGATTAAAAACTTTCTTAGTAAACTCTTTATCAATACAAGTTAAACTATTATGATTATTTTACAGAACTTGCTTTGTGTTCAAGCTCGAATTCTGCGTAGTGCGAAAATGCTAAAGCATTAAGTTTTTGTTCAAGGGACAGTTTACTAAATAAAAACAAACAATAATTGCCATGTATAGTACATTTTTGAATAAAATAAATTGTTTATTGTTGTTTATTGTTCCATTGCTTTTTATCATTTTGTTTGTGTTTCAAAAACACTAGCATAACAAACATTTACTACCCTTTCAAAAACATAAAACTCAAAAAAAGCAATTTAAGATATTTAAAATTGACTTATCTTATCATTTTTAACTAAGATTTACTACTTGGTTGATTTGTTTAGAAGTGTTACAAACAATGATGAAGTTGTTTTTTATTATTTAAGCAGTGTTTACAAACAAATTTTATGTAGCTTGATGACCAAAAGATCTTTTTCCACTCTAAGTTGTGAACATTCACACTTTTCTTTCTTACTGGTTTACAATGTTCTGTTACATGTCAATACATTTTTATTCAGAAGACAGCTTGATTGCAAAAATGAATAAGAACCAAAATATTTTAAAGCTACATACTTCGATTTTATGAAAATTTATAAAATATAAACTTAATTTTGAGCAGTTTGATATTAAGAAGTAAAACTACAAAGTTTTCTATAGTAAATGTTCAAATTTAATTAATTTAATAGCCATTACTATTGTAAAACGTAGCATATTTCAGACAAATGTTCTAAAAATAGTTTATGTCAAAATTATAGCACAAGTACACATAAAAGTTGAATAAAGGTTCCAAGTATTTATATATAGTTTTTTTTAAGTAATAGCTTGAAAATATACTCAATCAGGGTAACTATCTTTATTTGGAAACCTAGAAATACCTTAAAAATTCTAAAACTTGGAAATATAGACATTAAACTATGAAATTTTAGAAAGTATTTAAATTGAAATAAAGAATTTTAGATAATATAAAAAAAAAACTAATTTTTACCAGATATTAATTATTACTGTTATAAGTTTTATCTGTTATTGAACACTTAAAGTTTATCATTAAACTAATACTGTAAGCAACATTTTTATAAATTATACTTAAATATCTGACATGAAATTTTCTTGTTTAAAAGTCTTGGAAGATAATCAGTAAGTATTTCATTACTTTTTGTTAATAAAATTTTTTAATTTATACCAGTTTTTCGTATAAATAAACTTGACCCAAATGGACTCATCAGTGAATTAAGGGCATAGGGTGGTTCTAAATTTTTTTTTACAAATACTAACATTGGCTTCTATATGAAAATTAAAGTATAACTGAAATTAAGTATCTATAGAGTATTAAATTTTTAATTAGTTATTGAAGTGTAGACGATTTTGTAAAAAGTTTTTAAAACAAAGATATAGACCACACATTTTTCAGGGTTTCTCTTGGAAGTTACAAAATTCACTATTAATCTATTTTTTTTCATTTTTTGAGCTAGAGACCTAAAATTTGTAGGAAACATTTCTTGTATAATTTAAAAGACTTGTAATGTTGGGATTTTAAACAAATTAAAAATATTTGAATTTTAGATAAAAAAACAAAAAAAAAAAACATTTTATTTTTAAAAATTAAAAATTAAATCTTGCTTTAAATTGGTTTGATTATGAGTAATGGACTTACTGTGAAAATTAAAAAAAAGTTGTTAAAAAATGAAGGAGGAGATAGATTTTTAGTAAATATTAGTGTTAGTGAAGCATTTTTTTGCCACTATTAGTTTGCGCCTTTCTTTAGGAACTTATTGAGGTCACGGACTTGCTTATATATTGAATTTTTTTATGAGTTTGGGGTTAAAAACGCCTGATAGCTCAGATTAAACTATACAAAAAAGTAAGTCAAATTGTAAAAATAAAGGCGGAACCCCCTATCCCCTTAGGACAGTGTATAAATTTGCTTTATAGGTTATGTATTATAATCTTCATTTTATTTTTTAAAGTTTCATTATAGTTTTTTGTCTTTACTTAAAAAGATTGCTTGGTTTTTTAAATAACAATGTACAAATAAAATATTTTACTCACTCCCAGAATAACATTTTTAAGTACTATAAAATATTGAATTAAAAAAAAATAATAAGTAAAAAATTATAAATAATAAGTAAGTAAAAAAAAATAACTTGAAGTTTTTATTACAAATAAATTTGGTCTGAACTGATTCATCAATAAATTATCAAAGTGTTTAAGTTTTATAGCATTGTCTTTGTAATACTGTTTTTTTTCTCACCAGTTTATATTATATCTTAATCTGAATGGACTCATCAGTGAATGACGACAACGTTTCAGTTGTCAGCAGCTTTGTTGGAACTGACATTACTGAATTTGTTACTGACAAGTAAGCTGTTAAATTGTCACTATCTAAAATATTTTTTTTTATAATTTTGTTATAATACTTTATTGTTATTTGTATTTAAATGGAAATTAAAATTTACAACATTGACTTTATTACATACAAATTAGTTGTTAAATTGTCATTTTGTAATAGTATCTTACTAATTTGTGTTTAATTAAAGTTAACCTGACTTTACTAAATATGTTACTGACAAGGAAGCTATTTTAATATTCAATAATGTTAGTATGTTTAAAAAAGTTAACAGAGTTTGTCACTAAGAAGTTGTTTAATTGTCATTTTATGATAAAATTAAATTAGTTAAATAATAAATGTTAAGTTGACATTATTGAATATAAAGAAATAAGTTGTTATTTTTTCAATATTATTTACAAAAGACTTAATGAAAATTTTCTATTGTTGACAAGTAAATTGTTGCTTTGTTTTATAAGTTTGTCCTAAATAAAAAAAAAAAATACTGATAAGTGAGTTGCTAAGTTTTATTTAAAATTATTGTAAATTTATTCATTAATATTAGACCAATAATTAAGTTGTAACATATCACATTAGTTTAAGTAAAATAATTTTTAGTACATGTCTTTATTTTAGGTGTAATTAGTAAGGACATAAATAGTTGTAGTTTATAAATTTTGAACCTAATTAACTAAAAAAAAAACTTTTTTAACTACTAGCAAAAGGCAAACTATTTTTTTTTTCTCATTAGCTAACTTTTAATGTTTGAAAATTAGGTGTTCTAATTAGCTAAATAGACAAACCACTTAAGCCAGATTTTTTTTTTAATTTCGATCATTAAAACTGTTATGTTTTTGTACTGTAGAGTTTTTGACATCATGAAATTTTGTTGAAAATTTTTTAATATTGTTTATATTTATTAATTTTTAATTTTTACTTTTTTAACTATGTATATTTTTAATTTTTCAGATAAGTCAGAAGTGTTTATAAAGTATAGAACAGTATTATTATTTGATAGCATTTCATCTATAATAAGTACATGTTATTTATACAGAATAAAACAAATATTTAATTAGTTTTAAAAATGTAATCAGTTGTTAAAGTTAAATTGCCTAATATATATTGCTTAACATATTAAAATGTTTAAAAAAAATAAGTATTTTAGAAGTTAATTTTAACAAAAGTAGGCTAGTACTAGAATTTATATTTTAAATGGCAATAAAATCAGCTTTTTAGTAAAAAGCTGTTATTTTTTATATCAATTTAAAAAGTAAAGTTTAACAATGGCTGATTAAAGCTGTTTTTGTTTAATTCAAATACTTCCTTTTTCAGTTTGTACCTACCACAAAGAATTTATTGAACCTCCTTACACTTAATATTGAAAATATTTTTGTTATAGTACTAAACATGTGGTAGCTAAATAAAGCTTTGTTAGATAATATCTTTTTAGTAAAGCGAAGTGTATACCTCAATAATCGTTTGTTACTTATATACTTAAAATATTAAACTTTACTAAGTCTTATGTAACTAAGTATTGTTGATTAAATTAATATGTATTATCAAATTAAAGTTACTTTTATAAGTATAAGTATTAGTACTATTTAATATAAAGCAATAGTTTACTTCTACAACTTATATTTGCTGTTTATAAGATAGCTTTTTTTATTATTATTGAGTTTATCCAAAAGTAGTAGAAATTTTTTTTATGTTAACTTGAAATGTTTTTTTTATTAATATGTTTAATTTGCATGTTGAAATTTTTGACCAAAGCTATTAAACTTTATATCTTGTTATCTTTATTTATTTCATTATATTCATATTTGTATCTTGTTTTTGCAGAAAGCTTTTTTGAATCTATGTTATATTAAAAAAACAAAAAAAAAACATATATTTAACCTTCTAACTTAAATATTTTAAACATTCTTTTTGTCTCATCATTCATCATTTGGTTATTACATTTAAAAATTAAAAAAAAATACTTTTGCAAAACATAGGCGCTTTAAAATCATGTATAGTTTAAATTATCATACAGCTTAGTTTTATAGTAGATTAAAAATAAATTAAGTGAATCTAATGGAATCATCAACTGAAGAAGTTTCTGTAGAATTCTGTAGTTTCAGTAGAATTACATTTAGAAATTTTAAAAAATATTTTTGCAAAACATAGGGGTTTTAGAATTATGAATAATTTAAATAATCCAACTTCATTTTATGGTAGATTAAAAAATAAATAAATTATTTTAATGGACTTATCAACCGAAGGTGATGTTTCTGTTGTCAGTAGCAATACTGGCAACACTGAGATTGTAGCAAGTAAACAAACAGACCAGTAAGTAAAAAAATAAAGTGGTGCTAAATTTGTTGTAATAAAATTGGTTGTTTATTCAGTTAAAAAAGTACCACTAAAACATTAACAGAAATACAATAAGAAAAGTTAAGAATAACATTTTTGGAAGTTGATAAGTTTTGATAAGTAACATATTACTAAGACAAGTCAGTTATAAAAATTAAACTTAGTGTACAATAAATGATTTAGGTGTACTCTATTTGTAATAAATTTGTTATTAAATAAAAACTGAGCTAGTGAGGGTAAGATTAAATCTGAATCATATTTGGATTATCTTAAGCATGGTGTTAAAAAAGCATTACAAAGTATTTTAATTATTGTTTATTTATAAAATTAGTTATTTATGTGCAGATTTATTTTTTGTTGGGTAGTTTGTTGGTTTTTGATATATTTTTAAATGTATTTAATAGACACCGTTTCATTATTTACAATTAAATTATACCCACATAAATGACAGATATGTAAATACAAAGTTAGTAAAAAAAGCCTAAAATATTACTTTTACACATTTTGTTAAATTTTGCATATGTTGCTTCACTGACTATAAGGACAATTAAATATAATAGAAATACCTAGCACTTATCTTATTATCTGTTTTTGCTAACAATTTAATATTTTCTCTTCAGATATGGCTTCACGGGCGGTTCTCAATTCACTGATACAGAACAGGAAATGCAAATATCTCTAAAAAAAGTCAGGGAAAGGGAAATGAAGTGGTTGAACATGTTTAAAAATTGGGACAAATTTGTGTCTTCAAACTACATACAGCTCAAAAAGAGGTGATTTCATTTGTATATTAAGACCATAGGGGGTAAGCAATGTTATTTTTACAAGTTAATCTTATTTTAAAGAGCTCATTCTAAGCTTCAAGATGCTTTTTATTGTTTTAAAAATTTAAATTATTTTTTTATATATGACCAGTCAAAGTTGAGCCGCATAATAGGTTTCCTATAGAAAGGGAAAACTAAAACAGTGAAAAAAGACTATTTTATTTAAAATCTATATCCTCCTACATTTTTTAAGCAATCTTCTTCAAACTTTCACATTCTGATCGTTATACAATTACAAAAAAACGTTACTTTGGAATTTAAAAATTTTTAAGTAAAATATATTTAGTAATGGTAGTAAAAATAAAATAGTTTTAGAGAAAAAAAGATTTTTTTTTCAAATTTTTTTCATAAAGTTTTTATTAGACTTTTATTTTTTTAATTTATAACAAATATTTTTTTCTTTTAATATCAGGAACATTTCCTGAAAATTTGAAGAAGATTGCTTGAAAAATGAAGGAGGAGATATGTTTTTAGTAATTTTAGAAATTTCTGAGAAATTTTCTGTCTGTACGTTTGTATTGGACACTTTTTACAAAAAGCAAAATATCTCAAAAGTTAAATGATTTTTTTGAATTCTATAAAAACTAGCTTGTAGTTTGTACTTGAAGCTTTCATAAAAAAGCTAAATTTAATTTTTGTAAAAAAAAGTGTTTTTAACCTACCCCCTATGGCCTTAAGCTAACTATTTACTTTTGTTTATTTATTAATATGTTCAAAAATTGGGACAAATTTATGTCATCTAATTACATTCTACTCAAAAATAAGAAAACTTAAATAAAAGAATTTGTAAACATATGTTGATAGAATATGTAGGTAAAATACATGATCAATGTTATCATACTTTTAAAATTTGTTTTAACAAATTTCGTTCAAAAATATACAGCTCAAAAGAGGTGATTATAAATTTTATAAAATGTACATTGTATTAGTTTAAAAAATTTGTTATATAGCTTTTGTTTTTTTGTAAACACTTCAAAAGTCATAACAAACTTACATTTTTTAACATTCCAAGTTCTGATAGGTATAAGCTAATGTTACATATGCTATAAGTGGTTAATTGTTTAGTTTTTTTTCTACTATCATAATCTTTATAAATTCAACCTACATTTATTTTAATTGCGTAACTATTTTTTGAGACATCGCTTATTGTAAATCTTTGACAAATAGACTATTGTTATATTACCAAATATGAAACAAAACTTTCATATCACTTTATCTGTTATTCTTTTGTCAGATGTAGGAAAGATATACCATACAACATTTACGTATATATTTATGTATCTTTTTATTTGAAATAATAGTTTGCATGCATTCTTTTATCAGATGTAGGAAAAGAATCCCATCATCTTTGAGAGGCCGGGCTCATAATCATCAGATATAGCTCACTAATACAGATAATAAACTTTCAAAACTTTTCAGATAATATTTGAATATAAATTTAGGTGCAGAAAAGGAATACCATCATCTCTAAGAGGCAGAGCTTGGCAACACTTGAGTGGAAGCAGGTATCTACTTGAAAATAACAAAGACAAGTTTGAAAAATATTTGAAAGCAAAACTACCACCTAACATTGATGAAGACATTACAAAAGATTTACACAGGTATTTAGTTGTGAAAATCTACAAAATATCATATTTAAAACTTAAAACTCATGTAAGATTTACACAGGTATTAAGTTTTGAAAATCTATAAAATATGATGTTATAAACTTAAATATCAGGTAAGATTTGCACAAGTATTAGGTTGCATTTGTTTAAAAAAAATAATTAAAGCTTAAATCAAAGTTTACAACGGTCTAATATTTACTTTAAAACGTTCACTATTTAAATGTGGTTGATATATTCACTGATCAATTTTTCAATTCGAACTTATTAAGTTTTTTTGTAAACGATTATTTTTATTAGTACCCAGCTAAGCAAGTTTTTGACTTGTGTTTGCTTTTTTAACTTTGTACAATTTTACAACAAAAAAAAACAACATTCAAACTAACATGTAAACCAAATATTGCAGTAAAAGTTAAAATTTTAATTAAATTAAAACAAAATACCACAGACAGTTTCCATTCCATGAAATGTTTGCTGAAAGGGGTGGTAATGGCCAGAAAGATCTTTACAATGTTCTTTACGCATATGCAGCCCATAATCCAGCTACAGGTATTAATATAGTGTTTTATGTATTTATATTTTCTATTTTGATGTTATTCAGGTTAGTATTTATATTTCAGGGTATCAACAAGTCCTGGAAAAACCTGGAATTTCAAACAGTTTTTACATGCAAGTAGTGAATTTTTGATACCAAACAAAAAATCTATCATATAATAAAATTGTCACCATAAAAGAAAATTATATATATATTATAGAAACTTTTAAATTACCTCTACAGTATCTTTTGAATGTTGTTATACTATTTAACACTGTTTTTTACCTTAAAATCAATTGTAAACTAAAAATAGACCCATACACAAGAATTTTTAAAAATCTGAAAGAATTTTCATAATAAAAATTTGGACATCCATATAATAGTAGTAATATTTTGTTTAAGTAGTTTAAATTTATCAAAAAGCACTTTTTAAAAATTAAGATTAATTTACGACTAAAAATGGTCAAAAATGATGTAGTTTAAAAAACATGGAAGAAGTTCTAAAAGTTTAGAAAACCTGGTGTAAATTTTCCAAAATCCATTTGCCACCCTGATTGTAACAAATATTATTTATTATCTATATTCGTATGGCATATTATACATAATAAATATGCGTTAAAACTTTACTAACGTTAAAATTAAAACTATAATTTATTACACTAACATATGTTTTTGTGTGTTAGCTAGAAAAGAGTTTTTTGATTTTCATAGCTCTGTTGAAGTGTGACCCGTTAACACACAGAAACACGTGTTAGTGTGATAAAGAAATAATACTTTTTAATTTGTTGTTACTGTTATTCTTTATATATATTTACTCTTTCTTCTTTTACCTTTTGTTATTAAAATTTTTAACGCCTGTTATTTTTTATCATTTAAATGTTATTCCTGTACCAGAAGTCCTTGTTTCATACTTAGTTTCAGACTTCAGAAGTCTTACTTCCTTACTTGTTTATTTAGTTTAATTTATTTTGTTTTAGTGGGTTACTGCCAGGCACAACCCTCTGTAGCTGCAGTTTTATTATTGCACTTATTTATTTATTAACTATATTTCACTTAATTATAGGTCACTGCCAGGCTCAGTCACCATTGCCTGAAATTTAATTAGAATATTTTACTTATTTTTTTTTTGCAAAGGTAGCTGCATTAGTTCGTTTAATACATGTTTTTTATTTATTTTGTCTTTTTATAATAACAATTTTAAAGGTTACTGCCAGGCTCAGGCCCTAGTAGCTGCAGTCTTACTTATGCACCAGGGTTGCCACTTTACCTGGAATCCTAGAAAAACCTTGAATTTGATAATTTAGGCATAAAAACCTGGAATTTAAAAAATTTTGAAAATAAAACCTAGAAAAACCTGGAATTTTGAACAAAACACCTGGAATTTTGAAAAAAAAAAACCTGGAATTTTTTATTTATTTATTAAGATTTATATATCAACAGGTTACTGCCAGGCCCAAGCACCCGTAGCAGCTGTATTACTAATGCATATGCCCGCAGAAGAAGCTTTTTGGTGTTTGGTTAAAGTTCTTGATGTTTACATACCAGGTTTTTATATTGATAAGTTTTATTTTGTTTTAAACATGATAATTTTTTAACTTAAAAAATTATCATATTTAAAAATTTCATGATAAACGTTTAAAATATTTTTTCCTTGTTTAATTTCACATATGAGTTATACTGTTGTTTTGCAATATTTTAAATTATTTTTCAGGCTATTACTGGGATTATTTATATCATCTTACTTGGATTATTTTTCCATTTTAAATTTTTACATTAAGGTTACATTGGTGTAAAGTATAACTTTTTTAAACTATTTTTCAGGCTATTACTCTCCAGGCTTAGAAGCCGTCCAAATTGATGGTCACGTTTTGCAGGTTTGTAGTAATTTGATGATAACTAAAAAAATAAAGTCAAAATAGTTTATAAGCACAAAAATTTGTTTTGTTCGCTGTTTACTTTATTTGATTAAGAAAATAGCGGTCAAAACATTTTTGTGAAAACTAACATTGGCTGCATTAGAAAGCTTAAAATGCAAACTATGAAATGTTTATGTGTAACATAAAACCCTTTGCCGAATTAAACTTAGACCCAAATTGTTGACATTGAATTTTCTTTAAATGTCCTACTCTTGTTTACAATGAAATATGTTCGACTGCTAACCTTAAAGCGTAGTCATATTTATCTGTTGGGCCGTCGAAAATTAGTATTTAAACTCAAAACTTTATTTTAAAAGCTCAGAAGTTTATTGTTACAAGCATTTACAGAATTAACTGTAAATCAAAATACCTGAAGTATTTGAAAATATCTGTTTAAATGTGAACTGAAAGTTCTAGTTTTTGTTTGACGCTGAACTACTCTGAATATACTAATACAACATTGATTTCAATTTAAAAGTTAGGTATGTTCAAAAAAACTATAGTTTAATAAATGTCCTTTATTGAGTACAAATACATTTTAATTATCTTAAAATATAAATAGTACAAATGATAATACTATAAAATAAGATCAACTTGTAAAAATCAAGGTGGACCCCCTATGCCCTTATTAATTTGAAGAAGTTTTATAAACTTAGCCAAATTAAAACTTCATATATATAATATAGATAAATTAATAACTTTTTTGCATACAGGGTTTATTGAGAAAAACAAGTAACTTATACATTTAAATTATCTTATATAGAAAATTTCATACAAATTTTTAAGTACTTAGCAGTGCAATTTTTATCAGGGCTTATTCAGAAAAGTATCACCAGTAGGGTACAAGCACTTACAGAAGAACAGCATAGAACCGCTTTTATACTGTCAAGAGTGGCTGATGTGTCTTTTCACAAGAACTCTTCCTTGGCAATCGGTACTCAGACTTTGGGACATGTTCTTCTGTGAGGGCGTTATTATAATTTTCAGGTAATTTAACATTTATTTTTTCTATATTTTTATTCATGTTATAACTACTGTATTCAGGTTTGTTTTTATTAAATAAAATTTTTATAAGTTGTTCTGTGAAGGGGTTATTATTATTTTTAGGTAGTTTATTATTTTATTTTAATTGTTTATTTTAAGATTTATTTTTTTATAATGCTCTTCTGTGAGGGCGTTATTATAATTTTCAGGTTTTTTTTATTATTTTATTTTTTCGTTTATTTTAAAATTTGACTTTTTTTAATATTCTTCTGTGAAGGCGTTATTATTGTTTTCAGGTAAATTTAAACTAATTATAAAATTTAGTATATGTTTTTCTGGGAGGGTGTTATTATTGTATTTAAACTTGTTAATTGTTTGTTCTTTGTTTTATTTGTTTATTTTAAAATTTTAATTTTTTTGATGTTCTTCTGTGAAGGTGTTATCATTGTTTTGAGGTAAATTGAGTTCTTATTACAAGTTGAGTTTTGGTAATTTTCTTTTGTGAAAGTGTTCGTACCATCTCAAGTAAATTTTTTATTTACTACTATTTATTTTTATTCTATTTGTTTAAAAAACACTTAATGACATAAAATTAAAAAAACTTTTTTTTTAAATAAATGTTGTGTTTTTTTTCGTTATAGAACTTAAAGTTTACAGTTCTTTAATAGTTTAAAATTTTTCAGATGCTGTCTGGTAATTTTGAAGCAAACAATTGGAACACCAGCGCTTTGTAGGCATTGTTCTGATTTGTACGATACACTAGAAACATTAAGAAAACCTCCAAGGTAAATTATAGTTAATTAATGTATTTTTGTTATATTTGTTACCTTTTTGTATACATACATTGTTCAGATTTATATGACATATTAAACCTCCGAGGTAAAATATTTTAAAAGTTTTCAAGTACAAAATAAACTAACTAAATATTCAAAATGAATATTTGTTTAATGCAGGGAAGTAATGCTACCAGAAAGGATAATAGTCGACGTCATAAATCTGAAAATATCGGTGGGAGATCTTGATAAAGAGTTCAAGAACCAGCGAAAGATACAGCAGAAGATCCACCCCGAGAACATAAAAGCAACTAGGAGCTACAGGTACTGAAGAATTGATAACTGAAGAAAATAAATATTAAACAGATGAATACTTTTATTAAGAAAAAAATTATTAAATTGATATAGATTTTTGATGAAGAAAAAATCTATTAGAAAGATTAAGATTTTATATGAAGAAAAGACTTTAAAAACTTTATTAAAAATTAAAATTCTGAAGCTAATAAGCATAAATGTAAACACACATATATAATACAAACATTAATACTTATTGGAATGAGTAGTTACTCTTTGTTCTTTATTAAAAATGAAAAAACTGAAACAACTGCAAGTATAAGTACAAACACATATATTTATATGAACATTGATATATGACAAAATGAGCAACAGTTTCATAATTATTAATATGTTTTATTTTTTTTTTTCAAGTTTATTTATTCTACAGGTACAAACCCCGTTCGGAGAAGCATTTCCACAAAAGTAAGGCCCTGCTCGAGAAGTCGAACAAGAACAAAGTTGGTATCAGTAGCGGGGATTCCCCTTCAAGCAGTGGCGGGAAAATTGAGCTGAAGAGCTACAAGAAGCTGGATGGAGCGAAAATGTACCGAGGTGATGAAAAGAACGAGTGACTTTTGTTGCTTAGCAACTGAGGGGTTTTTGTGACCCTTATAAGATTGTTGCTTGGTTTTTTGAGACATTTTGGACAGAGTTTTAGGGTTTTGCGGGTCCGTTATGATTTTAAGATATTTAAATGAAATTTAGAAAATAAATTATGCTAAAATATGTTTTTTTTTTAAACAAGGTATAGTTCTAATTTTGGCTAATACTAATTTGATAATTTATTAAAAATATTGCAGCAAGAATTTTTTAGACTTCTTTTTTCCATCATCTACAATATAAACTAACTAAAATATTTCAAAATAAAACAACCTCCACCAATAAAAGACCTGCAAAAACTCGAAACTCTCATATTTTGGGTGGATTTTTTTTCCTGACATTATGTGGTTTTCTTCATTTCAAAAACATTTTTAGAGTGTTTTCATTTGCAGTGCAATCTACTGGTATTTTTTATCATGATTAAAATATAATAACATATTCAAAGTATTAAAAAACATCTGAATATAAGGTTGTATTTTTTATTCCTAACCATTCCTTAATTAGTGTATTGTTCAAAACTTTGTAAAGGATAGTAAGCATACTGTATACCTAGTTTTAAAAGTTACAACTTAATACAAAATGATTTTTTTTTGTTAGAATGCACAAAGGTTTGATCACATTTTAACTGACTTAACTTAAATTATAAACAATCAAATAATAAATCTAGAAAACAGTAACAAACTATAAATAAAAGTTATTTTCAATTCCAACATCAAAACATGGTTATTTGTATTTTTTGTGCCTTTGTATAATTCGCCGCCAATTTTTATTATTTGATTAAAATCATCTAATAACAAAATCTTAAGTCTTCCAAATGTTTTGTTTTATTGTTGAATAAAACTTACTAAAACTATTTATTAGTTGTAAAAATATTTTAGTAGTAGTAATTTTAATTTCTTACTTTTACTTGTTAGTATCTTTTTTTAAAATCATAAACTCAATACTTTTGGCATTTTGAGTTTTAAGTAATTACTAATAAATTTGTAAACTCAATTTTAAATTTAATACGTGATTTTGTTTATGACATTTTATTTTTAAAGCATAAGCAAGCTTATTTGGTTAATGCTTTTCATTGTGTTATATCATAATATTCTATTTTATTGGAAAGTTTTTCACAGTTTTCATTTTTTTGTTTTGAACTTTCAAATGTGTGATAATTGAATTTCATCAAAGTTCGTTTTAAAACTTAAAAGTTTTTAGTACTACACTTTTAAAATTTATTCTTAACTCAATACTATACTTTATTTTAATTGCTATTTTTTAATTTCATTGTTATGATCTATTTTTTTCTATTCAATTAGTTTTTTTCATATAACTAATTTTACTTTTCAGTATATATTTTCTATTAAAAAAATATTTTTGTCATATATGGCTGCAAAATTAAAATATCATGACAACTTAATTGATGTTAAAAACATTTACTTTCTTGTTTATTGTGGTAAATTTAAGTTTTCAAAACTTAAAATAAACTCTTTAAAAAAATATAGCTCAATAATTTTATTAAAAATAATGTTTTTCAGTATCTTTTTATCCATTTGTATTATTTTTATTTGATTATTAGGGTAGTAGCTACATTTACAAAATTCTAAACTGCTGCATTAACAATTCTGTTTCTGTTATATAATTAAAATATTGAGTTTTTATATTCAAAAATTTTATAATGTTTTTTCCCTGTAATAACTTTTAATTTTATTATCAAATGTTTTTCTGTATTTAATGTAATTTTAGATTTAGATATTTTAGAAATTATTCTGACTAATTTTCTCTTATAAACTGTGTTTTCTTTAGAATTTAAAACAAGTTACAAATGCTTTAAAATTAAGTAAAAAACTTCAAATATTATCAAAGTAGTTTGATTTATTTCAACATATCATCAAAAGTTTGATCACTTCATCATAGCATGTCTACGTCATCAAATGAAAAGAGTTAGTTTTAATTTCATTTTTGTTTTTAAGTTTTTTTCTTTATTTAACATATGAATCTGCTTCTTAACATTTTGTCACTGATTTTAGTAACATTTATTAAAATTTAAAACAAATAGTATTTATAAAGAAAAAAAATCAAACAAAACTACATGCTTATCAAGTTTTATTCTTAAACATTAAGTTGTGTATAGTTTCAAAAAATAGTATATTACATTATATAAAAATTATATTTTAACTTTTATATGTTTTTACTAATAAAAATGTGTTGATAAAAACCAAACTATCTAAAATAGTTAAAATTCTAAAATAAAATAAATAAACGCAATAGTCATAAACACAGTTGCTAATATTCCGTTCATATTATCTTTAAATTAGCGTAAAATTTATACGTCAAATATGACATTTAATTTTTTTTGGTTACTCTAGTTTTCGACGGAAAAGAACACAGAATGCACTAACAAACTAATCCAGCAATTGAATAACTTATTGAAAATACATTGAAAAATTATTTTTTTAAACACAAATATCAATATACAATTAGTTTTATTAGCTTCCAGACCTAATATAACACTAATTTAAACTAAATATGTTCTACTTAAAACTTGTTAAAAGAGCAGAAGAAACAGAATGCACACGCAAGCTAATCTTTTAGTTTTCCAGGTATATTACAGGGTGGCCACTAAACCTGGAATCCTGGAAAAACCTGGAGTTTGACAGTTCAGGCTAGAAAAACCTGGAATTTCATAAATACTGAAAAAAAAAGACTGAAATTTTGAACGAAAATCACTAAAAACCCGGAATTTTAAACAATTTTTAGAGGTGTCAAGTAGTAAAATAAGTTTGACACGATCTATCATATAGATTTAAAAAAAATTGTCATCATCATAAAAGTTTAAAAAAAAAAAGTAGCTTTGTAATATCTTTTCAATGTTGTTTTACTACTTTACACAGTTTTTGACCTTAAACTTAACTTTATACTAAAAATAGACCCTTAATTGTGTACTTTCAAAAACCTTGAGGAAATTCAGAAAACTTGGAGAAAATTTGCCAAAAACCATTTGGCAACCCTGAATATTCATTATTATTATACTACTGTTAGACATACAAATCTAAATTATCAACTTTTATTAATTTAACAGAAGAGAACACGGAATGCACTAGGAAACTAATCCTGCACCACTCTTGCAATTTCGACCTCGCTAACATCCGAATGTTGAATCTCTCAAAATTCAACATCATCACATTGCAACCCGATATGCATCACTGCACAAATTTAATTGACCTCGATTTGAGCGGGAATCAGATTGGTGACGTTGAACCGCTTGGTGGATTGGATCAACTTGTTTGCTTGAATCTTGCATCGAATCAGATAACTAGTATAGGTTGGTCATTCCTGTGTAGTTTTAATTAATTTTTAGTGATTTTGTTATTGTTTTACTATTTATAAAGTAAATTAGTGAAAGTTATATATATATATATATAATATACTAAAAATTTTGGATCAAATTGTTTGCTTGAATCTTGCATCGAATCAAATTACAAATATAGGTTTGTTTTTATTCTTTATCTTTTACGTATCATTATATATATTATCAATTTGTCTGTCTATACTGCTGATTTTTCACCACTAAAAAACTTGAACCAATTAGTTTCTTTAAATTTAGCTTCAAATCAGATTACAAGTATTATAAAGTTATTTTGTATGTTTTTTTTGTTATTTAACTAAAATGCTGTTTGCTAAAATGTTGTTAATATTTTCGTCATAAATGATAATTATAATTTATTTGTTTTACAAAATTTTAGGTAGTAATATCGTAATTAATATATTATTAAGATCCCCTTTTTTTATTGAACATTATTTCTTATAAAAATGAGTTTTCTTGGTTTTTATTTTAGGTTTGTTGGACTTGAAAGTTATATTGTAATATATTATAATCTGTAAGAACAAATATATTGTAATGTACAGGGTTGCCACACTCAGGGAACTCAGGGAATTTTCAAATTGTAGAAAATCTCAGAGATACTCAGGGAATTTTTACCTTTATTTTTAAATTCAGGGAAACTCAGGGAAAATTTTATCCAGATCTAGAATGAGATTTAGTTAATCTAGTTTCAATATTTTGTTCAAAAAAGTTAATTTTATTAATTTTCAACTGCTTATTTGGAAATTTTTTTAGCCTTGCGGCTAATTCTTCAAATTTTTTACAATTAACATTTTAATTTTTTAATAAATAATAAAAATTTTAAGGTTAAAAAAAAAACTCAGGGAAGTTTAAGGTTACGCAGGGAAAATTTTTCACTCAAAGAGTGGCAACCCTGAATGTATCTAAGAAAGCATTAAATCTCAGAGAGCCCATGATAAGAGACTTTTGTGCAAAACAAATTCTATGCACATAAATCTATATGGTAAACTTAATTCCAACCAAAATTATCATGAAATATAAAGAAATAAACTATAAGAATTGTTTCTAATTAAACTGTTTGAATAGTAAGACAAATAAAAAAGTAGTAAATTATCGAAGTAAAACGTGTTTAAAAATATATATACTGCAAAAGTATTTTATTAATTTAGTATGCTGTATGTACTGAGTTTTATGTTCACCAAAAAAGTAGAAACATATTATATTTATTGTAATTAAAGTCTGTACTTTGATAGCTGTGTACAATTTAGAGACTGAAATAACCTATTTAGAAAATAAGTTTCTAAAATACCATCTAAAACTTATCAACTTGTTTATAAATTAATAGTAAGTCCATTTTATTTATTAAAGTAGTTATTAAATTATTTTGGTTTCGTAATTGTGTTAGCCAAAGAATTATACGTTTACAATTTTACTAGTGTTTGTTTATGTCAAAAAATTTTATTTTAAAATAATTTATTGTTTATCCCTTTATTATACTTAATATTTTAAAAAGAGTTTTGTTTACTAGTTTTTTGTGTAAAATTATGATTGTTTATTTTTATTATGTTTCGAACAAAAATGTTAATAAAATTTGATAAACATGTATTAACTATACTATTAAATTGAAAATGTAATGAGTAGATCTACTTATTTACAAACACTTTAATCATTACGTTTTTTCATATTTTTAAAAATTATATTAAAGTAGTTATACTTGGCTACTTGCATATTTAATTTCAAGTTAACTTTTGGTGCATTTGGTTTAACAAAAACAGTTTTAGTTTACAGAAATGCAATATAAGTTGTTTATGTTTAAACTATTAGTTATAAGTTAAATGTTAACAGTTTTTATTGTAGAATTTAGTGTACTAGTATATTAATCAAATTTTCGAATTAAAGTATTTGTAACCAATTAATTTTGTGGTTTAAGTTTAACTTATAGTGTATATTGTATAACGATTTATATTAGCTATATACGGAATTTATGTTGCTAATTAATTAGATTTTTAATAAATACTAAGCTCTATGCTAATTGTTTGTTGCATAAGGTTAATCTATATAAGTCTCATTAACAAAAAGGTACTGAAGGTTTTAATTTGTATGTTTATACTTGAAGTTTATTAGTGATAGCATCAAATTTTGTAAATATTTTTAAAGTCACTGTGCTTTGTTTTTGTAAATAAAAAGTCGTTCAAGTACTTAAAATAAATCATAACATAATGTTGTTTAAACCAACAAAAAGTTTATTGAAATACTATGGCTCCTTGCGATTTTTATTTTGAAATATAATTATATGAGTATGTACAAATTAATTAGTTTTATAGTTTGTGTATGTTTAAATTGAAAAAATATAAAACCAAATTTTTTTTTCATTTGTTAATAAAGTTATATTAACATTAATGATGAGTATTTGTTTTTTTTTTGTATAAACTTAGTCGTCCATATCAAAATAAATATCATTAGTGTTAATTATTTTGAAACAAAATAGTTTATAGTTTTTATATTAATGAGTTTACAATACAATTTCAACACTTTTGTATTTAAAATGATTAAATTATGATTCAATATTTGGTCTTATTCAAAACAATTAAATTTATTTAGTTTTGTATACGATTTCTTTTCTTTAAAATTGTTATTGTGATTAAGTTTAATTTAAATCATTAGAGAAAAAAAAACAGTTATTTTCAAAAAAATCACATGTTAATAAAGATCTATTGTTTTTCTGCATTTTATTTATTTAGATAAAATGAATAAATAAACTAAACATAATTATATAGGTATAAATAACATATTATATTGTAATTCTATAAAGCTTGCTGAAAGAAATAATGTGATCTTTTTATTCAATTAAATCGGTTTTACTTCATAAATGTTATTCATTTAAATCTGTAACAATAAAATAATATATATTTACGTAAGCTTTTAAACTATTTTAAGTAAATTGAATTATTTTTATATTTAGAATCAATCTAAAGGTAAGCTCTTGCGTCAATAGAATTCATTGTTTCTATAAAAGCGACTTTATTTTTAAATCTTTTAGAAAAGCTTATGGTTAAATCTTTCTAAACGATTAGCTGAGCTTTTACTAAATATTTATTTATTGTTAACTATTTTTGATTATTAAATAAAAACTTTGCTAATTTTTATACAATAAAGTTTTACATGGTTTAAAAAAAATTATTTCTTTTGTTACAATTTAAAAAGTATTACATATTTGTAGTTTTTAGAAAACATAAAAGTAAACTCTATTGTAGTAAAATAAAATGTTTAAAAACAAAAAACTATGTTTATATTCGTCACAAAAAAGTATTCAAAAAACATTGTTTTATTTAAAATATACTTTGTGTAAAAAATAAAGTTATTGAGTTAAATTTTAATATTTTAGAAAATATGTTTAAAAAATATTTTTAAGAGATTCTAGTAGAAGCTTTATATTTAATACTCAAATGTATTATTGCAAATGTCTTGTACGTAATGTAGAATTTCACGGTTAATTTTATATTTTTATTTCATTCTAACCGAAAATCAATACAAGTATTGTTGTTGCAAAAGCACAAAAATTCAAATTTATTTTTCTTAAAATATTAAAAACTCATGTAAATGACCAAAAACCCATTTAATAATAATCAATAAAAATTTAACCAGTAGCTTTTAATCAATGTATTTTGATACGCTCTTAAGTAATTCGTTTGCAATTATTTTAAATTTTCATACTTTTTCGAGTTTAATAAATATTTTAACGATTTATTTATAAATTTTTGTTTAATTATGATAGCACTATATAATACGATTAATACTATATTTTCCCAATTCTTTCTATTACTTTTATTAGTTCATTGTATTAAAATAATTAAGAGTCTTAAAAGTTTTAATAAGTTTTTTATGAAAACAGTTACTAAAATTACATCTTTATAATAGATTATAAACTAGTTCTGAATATTATAATAATGCAAAAACGAAATGCAGTACAGAAGTTAAACATTTGTTTACATTGTAACGCAAACAGTTACATTCAAAAGAGAAAACTACAACATTAAATAACCTTTGAAAAGTTATTTTCTCATAAAATTTGTACAAATGAAATTTTATTAGGAGCGAAAACTCTCAAGTTATATCAGCTGTTGTAAACAAAAACAGTTAATTACAATTATTTCATAACAAAAAAGTCATTAAAGTGTAATTTAGTTCCTTGATTAGTCTGATATATGGATTTTAGGTAAAATAAGTCACTATTTTGCGAATCAGTTACCTAATTTTAGCACATTGTTATTCTTGTTTTCAAGAAGTATACATTTTTACAGTTCACATATTTTAGTTATTAGGTTATGTTCTTAAGTAAGAGATAAACTCAAAGTTTATTGATAGGTTTTACTGTAAGAATGTTTGTATATTTATTAAAACCTGAGTTATTTCCGCTTTTTTAAAACCATATTTTAATTATTGTACTATAACCATATAGAAAAAAAAAGAATAATAAAATTATTATTTAAAAGTAATTATATACCCTTTCTTTTTAAGTTTATTATATGACTTTTTAGGTGAATTTTACTTTTCTTTCATTAGTGTTTTAAATGCTCTATTTGTTTTTATTCTGTTAGTTGATATTCTTGTTTGAACTAAATTTTTATTTTATTTGTTGGAAATATCTTACAATAGTATTAGAACATAACATATATTATGTTGTTGAATTTAAATTATGTTCAGTTATAATAATAAAACTTTAAATTTTACACACTTTTTTGACTTTCAATTTATACAAATAAATGACTAATGCGTTCTAGCCTCATTTGAGAAAATAGTATTTAAATAATTAAGTTCATACTTTGGGTTTGAACAAAAACCACTAAAAAACTCGGAAAAAACCTGAAACATTGCACAACTTTAAATTTTTAGTATTAAAATTTCGATTTGACACAAAAAATCTATCATATGGGGTAAAAAATTTTGTCATCATCAAAAATAATTTTTATTAAAAAACACATTCTAAGTAGCTTAATAGTATCTTTTCGTTGTTTATATTTATCACAGTTTCTTACCTTAAACTTAACTTTAAACTAAAAATAGACCCCAAAATGTCTACTTTTACAAGCCTAGAGGAAATTTGGAAAATCTGGAAAACATTTTAAAAAGCAAGTGGCAACCCTTTCTTTTAAGCAAATTCTTTATATGGTGTTACAACATCTTAAAATAATTTTCGGAGATTATTGATAATAATAAAAATTATTAGAATGTATATTATGTTGTAATTAATTTATCAAAAAATTTACAAGCCTTTTACTTGATCTTTCTGAAAATTTTATTCAATAGAGTTGACTTATAAAAAAGTTTTAAACATGGTTGTTATTAAAAGATGAATACAAAAACCTTACAGCCCTTATGCTTATCAAAGTGTTTTGATATAAAATTTCTTTTTTACATTTATTTAGATATTATTTTAATATATGTACTGAAATTAAATCTACTATATATAAAAAAGATATTTTAATACTTTATAAAAAAAAGTAAGATAGATACAAAAATAACCTGAAAAAGGTTTTTATTATTTGTTTACTGTGATTATAGCGTAATACTTAAAAGTCATATTAAGTTTTAATCAGATAAAAGTATATATTTTTAATAAGATTTAAAAGAGTCCAACAAGTCAAGCCATTTTTTTTGAACTATTTAAAAAAACTATAAGTTTTACTCGTAACTTACTAAAAAATAAACACTTTTATAACTCTAATACAAAAACTTAATTTTTCCAGAACCTCTAAAAAACCTCATATCATTGCAACAACTTCGGTTAGAAGGCAACAAGATAAAATCTATAAATTGTCTGGATAACTTGCAAGAACTGAGGAAAATTCGGTTATCCGATCACCTTGTTCGGTTATCCAACCCTATTTGTTCGGATAAGTTGTATCCAAATAATGTCATAAATAAACTTCAACAAATTATAGAAATTGATGGTTTGTCTGTTTTTTTGAGTATTATTATAAATACTACATTCAAGATAAAGTTATTAAAAACTAAAACTAAGTTACACTACATAAATTATATAAAGTTAATGTAAAAATTCAATGAAAAATTATTGAAACTTAAAGCTGTTTCACAAACTATTATATGTTATTTCAATAGCATACCTAAGTTTTCTGTTTTCATAACATTTATCAACAAAATTAAAATTTTTAAATAAAATAATTACATATTCAAAAAGTTTTTTGTAGCTAGTTTTTGTGTCAAGATATTGAAAATAATTCTACCTGTGTTTAGTGAGTAGAATATTATATGGTAGACTGTTTGACTATATATGATAGTCTACTACTATAAAAATATCCTTTTGTTTTTAATTCTGTAAAATTGAATTGAATAAGTTGGAACTTTGCTTTCCTTTAAAAAGAAAAATACTAATCATGAGCTAATTTGTATTATTTTTTCCAAGTTTTTTAGTTTTATTATGAATTAAAGTATTAGTCATGGTTATTAGCTGGTGAAATCAGCCATATAACATTATAAAACTTTCATTCATTATAATTTTATAAAGATAAGAATTAAAATGTAATTATGTCTTTTAATATGAAGAACAAGGTTTAAAGTTTTTTATCTTTTCATTTATGGTTTGAAAAAATTAAAGATACTTATGGGAATGAAATTTTTCAGTTTGTATAATTAATACTAAGTTTAAAAATATATTTACAGGACTTCGAGTAAGAGGAAAAGGTTCAGATTTTTTCAACTTGTGCAATAGAAATGTTAATAGTTTACCAGGTAAAATTTATGTATAATTTTCTTGTAAATATTGCGTTTGGTTTTTATTTAAATAAACCAGACAAAATTGTTTAATCATTTATCAGTTTTAAGACGTTTAAGCATTTTACTGGTAAAAACATTTGTTAAAATAATAGTTTTAATCAATAAAACTTCACAGCACAACCCTCCGAATTCCTTCATTTTAACTTAATGTCATCACGGAATGCATTTTTGAAAATTACTCGTACATGAAATTTTTTTTTGGTATATTCTATCTCAGGCAGTTGAAACTAAATTTTTATTTGATAATAAAAAATTAAAAATTTTATGAAAATAAAAACTTCAAACATCAAAAACTGTAATTTATTTTTTCTTACGACTAAATATAGCTATATACAACTTTAAATATTTTTTGTCATTTAACACAATTTTGTAGAAAAACAACACTTTTTTAACAAGCTATTTATAATTAATGAAACAGCATATAATAATCTAATGAATTCTAATAATTTAGTTTAAAATCTTTTATACCATCTCTGAAAAAAATGTCTATTTTCTTATTTATATTCTCATCATAGTTATATGAATTCTTTTAAATTATATTATTTTGAATTATTTTTAAAGTTTTTCAAACTTTTAAATGTACTATCATAGTTTTAAACATATAGGCTAAAAACATAAAAATCTAAACCATTTTTTTCTCCAAACAGCCAACGTCAAACACAGTTATGACGTCACAATAAAATCGTCACGGTCAGCTGATCACGTGAACGATGACGTCAATAAAGACGTTATGACGTCATCAATAGTTAACAAGAAGAGAAAGTTCTGCCGCCTCGTCGACGAAATATACAGGATTTGCCAGGATTAAAATAAATTAAAAGATTATATTAAAAAAAATAAAGTGTTTGAATTAGACTTATAAATTAAAATATTTAATTAATTCAAAGAACTTTAAAAATTGAATTGAAAATTAAATTTATGATTTTTTTATTACTGAGATGATGGTTAGAGATTTAGTTTAAAAGAGTTGAAAAATTTTTTATTACAAAAGTTAAAGTCTACTCTTTTTGTTTTTAATGTCTGATCTGAAAAGTGTAAAATAATTTTTAACAAGTTCAATCTTTTAATACCAAGCACTTACAACCAACAATGATTCATTATTTGTACAGTTATTTTTCTTCTGAACTATTTAATAACTATTTAAAATGCACTAAAAAATACTTTTATTACCTCTAAAGTTGTAACAGCATAATTGTTTAATCAGACTAATTGATTTTTTAATGAAATTACTTGTATAAAGGTTTTAAATCTTGAAATACATTTTGAAGTTAATCAACATTTTAGCTATGAAGGCTTTATAAAAGCCTGAGCAGAATTTAAAGAAAATCTTATTTATAAATTTTATTATTTTTTTCCAAATTTATTACTTTTTTCATTATAGTATTGCAACTTGTTATTTAAACATGATTACCTTTATATTTTATATTTAAAATATTTAATCTACAATGCTTTTACTTTTTATAAATCTGTAAATGTTAACTTTATTAACCACAAAAAATTTTGTGAAAAACCAAATAATAATATTCATGTGTCTATTTTTGTGTTCATATACTTTACTAACGACCGAAAAAAAATATTTTGTGTCTTTAAATATATTGTCTTACCATTTTTTTGTGAAAAGTTCAAAATATTTTATGTGTCTTTAAATTTGGTGCTTTAATAAAAAATAAATTTGTTTGTATGAAATAAAATAACCTGTAACATTTTAAAACTTTCATTGTATCAGTGTAAAATAAATAAATGTAAATAGTTGTAATAAAGTAATAACTAAGCTGGTAATGAACTTTGTTTCAATTTCTATTTAATTAATTAGCTGGACAACAGTTTAAGCTTTTAGTAGTATTGAAAAACTTTGAATAGTATATTTTACTATTTGAAAATAAACATTGTTATTACAAAAACTATCTGTTTAATTCTTAATTGTAATATCCCCATATCGGTGTGATATCTTATTAGCAAGGTACTTGGTGGCTATAGTTGAAAAATATGAATATTCTGCAGTTTCTGATTTTCTTCTTCGAAATATGGAACGCGATACACCCATAAGATTCACCTTGGACAGTTTTTGCTTAGAAATTTCCAGTGTTTTTTTCTATGTACAGTTTTTGGGAACGGGCTACTTTTGCACGAGCGTCATTTTTATGTATTTTTACAGAGCAGAATTCTGAAAACAAAGTTTAGCTCTTAAACTGTATTTGAATTGAAAGTACATTTTACTTACAACAAATTTATAGTTTACTTACAATAAATATACGACAATTTTACTTACATGTTATATTTATAACGTTTTGTTTGTACTAAAATTGTATTTACAACGTTATTCAGTACAAAAACTTTAGTAGTTTTAAACCTCTTTTGTAATTTTCATAAGTTGGTTAAATTTAATGAAAAAAACCTACTTAGAAAATAACTTATTAGTTATTTACTACTAGTTTTCTTTGACAAATTATTAGCCATCCTAAATAAAAGAGTTGCAGAATTTTAAACTTTTATTGAAGAAATTTATTCAAAAGGCATAAACTAACTTATTATAAGGAAAAAAAATAGTAGTATGGGTAGAAGACTTTTTTATTAAATTTCTCACCTAAGTTTGTATAGAATGTAGTTTTTAACAGTTCTACAGTTTTTGTTTAACAAAAAAGGTTGAACTAATGTTTTTGATAGGTAAACGGTATATCGAATAAATACTTAGTAATTAGGTCAGTATAATGGGTTTAATGATGTTATTACTTAAATTGAAATTAAACATTAGATTATAATTATTTATATACTAATGTTTTGAAGGTTAAAAATTATGTCTTTTATTTTTGCTCAAGCATTTTACAAATAATAATTTTTTAAATAGTTTTAAAACCTTAGCTGTGGTATCTTCTTTTATTTTATATAGCAATAATTTTTTATCCAAACTATTTATATATTATTGTTTGACAAAAATCTTAATACCCAGTGTTTAAATAAACAATAAATAATTTCGTTAACGAAAAATGTGGGTTAGTAAAATAAGTTTGAATGTCATAATGATGCAATACTACTGTTTTTGCTGTTTAAAAACGCCATAATCGTAATAAAATATGCCTCAAAAAAACCGTACTAATAAATCCACTCATTACAACTCTTTAGTATGAAACTATAATAGTGACGTAACAAAACATTTTCCCACAAAGAGTTTTCTCAGCATAGTATAAATATAACTCCGTAACAAAAAGTTGCAATATCAAGCTCACTACTTGATAACCTCAAATTTTAACACAAGTACAATGCTTGTTAACAAACATATATTTTTACTTCTAAGCTTCTAATAACAGTTGATTTCAATATTTGTTTTTATTCAAACACGTTTTTATGGGTAGGTGTCAAATATGCATGGACGCTTTTGCACGGCGACATTTTTGTTCGATTAGTCATTTTGGTCGGTTTTTTTTTTTTGTATTTTTAAATTTAGTTTTTAATATTTTTTTCTAGTTCTTTATTACTAATAGGTTTTATTTCCTACTTTTTATATCACTGCTACCCCTACCTTTATCCTCGGTCAGTACTGCTTTTTTTTCTTTTACCCTTTTGCAAAAAATACCCTTCTTGCAAAATTGACTCTTTGTGCAAAAGTGACCATTTGTACATGTTTGGCCCTTCGTGCGAAAGTATCTACGTGCATATTCGACCCGTTACCCTTTTTTGTAGTTATGAGTTTCTTGTGAATCAGAAAATCTATATATACAATATAAAGTTGTTCAAGTGTAATTACTCAACAATAAAAGTTTATCATTAAAAAGTAAACTACATAAAAACAAACTGCCACAGATGTTCTTATGTAAAAACTTTATTCCGACTAACGGTGTTTCACTGCTCTCAAAAAAATTTAATAACATGTCAACGGAGTCTATATACAAGTATGGTCTTAAATTTATTTGAGAAGAATGAAACGTCGTTAGTCGGAATAAAGTTTTTACACAAAAACACCTGTAGCTTAGCTTATCAGGATCTCTAGGATTTAACGCCTTTTAACGATACATCTTATAAAAACAAAACTGTGTATGTTTATAAGCAATGAAGGCTTTTTTTCTATCATTTATTATAAGTTTTTACTTTGTTTATTTTTAGTTTTTTAACAAACTTGTACAAAATTATTTAACTTAAAGTTTTTTTTATTACAATTAATAATGCATTTTTAACTAATCATTTTTTTTTGTATTTATATCTACTACGTAGTATACTCTAATAAATAAGCTATCATTTACTATTTAAAATAACTTTACTTAAAGTAGTTGTAGCTGAACTTTTTTCAATTATTTATCGGTAAATATAATGACTAATTTTATGTAGATGTTTAACAGAAACAGAATAAGTAACAATAAAATACATCTTTTTTTTTAATTTGCTAAAGGATAAAACTATTAGAACTACTTTTTTTCACAATGAAAAACTGTCTCCTTTTCTTAACTTTTAACATTAATCAAAGAAATTTACGGTTGTTTATCCTGATAATTATGATAGAGAATTAGAAAAGGTTTATCACAACTTTAATTAGTAAGAAATGTATGTAGATCAATCTTAAATTTAAACGTACTTTGTACTTTTTTGAGATCAATTAATAATGAACCGTTCTTTAAAGTTGTAAACACATTACTAATGTTTACAGATGTATTAATAAAATTTCCATTAGAAAAAGAATTTGAAATAGCTATCTAATTTAAAGATGGTACATATAAAAAATAATGGTCACCTTTCTTTTAAGAAAGTTATAATTAATATAATGTTATAAATCTTAGTTAGAGTAGAAACATTACTGGAGAAAAAAAAAATTTGATACTATTTTAGTAAATTGTTATTTAAAACACAATAACATAGATAAACTCTAAGCTGAAAAAATGATGCAATTTAGATTAAGTAATGTGAAACGAAAATCAATTAGTTGTGTTTTTTTATACTTTTTTTAATACTTCTTATATTTAGTACTACTATAAATGGTAGAAATTGTTTGTTGTTGTTTAGTAAACTGTTCCCTGAACAAAAACTCAAGATTTATAAACTTCGCAATGTTTAGAAACTAAGTATCAAATAGAAAAATAAATCAATTAAGAAACAAATGTCAGGCACTTAATATAGTTGTTTATTAAAATTTTTAAATAAAATAACACGTATAAAACAATAGTAAAACTATTAATAAGAAAAACTAAAAAAAAACTTGATATTGTTAGTTTTTGGTAAAAACTGGTGTCAAACATTCATGGTTGATAAACTTATGCAGGTAATATAATTTTGTATCAAGATACTATATGTACATATCATACATTATAATATAATGTTATATAAATCATAACTAGATTTAACTATGATAAATTTGATAAAAATGTTTGCGTTGTATATGAAATTTTATGATAGTTTAGTGAACGGAAAAAACATTCAAAATATTGGTCCTAAAACCTGGTGCACGAAGAACCTTTCGGTTGTCAAGTTGCACCATAGATACGTTTTAATGTCTTGACCAGGATAAAGGTAATATAATAATAATACTTGTTTATACATCACGTTAACAGCACTAAAACATTTATCAGAGAAATTAATAATCTACATCAAGGAATAGATAAAATCAAAAATAATTAGCTAAAAGTTATAATGCCTCTTTTAAGTCAAGTTTATAAAAATTTTATAAAAATTTATATTTGTTTTTATACAAGTGTACCATAATTGGAAAATATCGACAAAAAGAAAAGTTAGGTGATTCTTTTATGGAAAATAGGTGGTTATTAAAATTTAAAAAATATTAGTAGTCTTCTTTTTTTTTGTTAGTTAATGCAAATCTACAAGATCTATGAGTCAAAATGTAACGAAAAATACTAAAAACATACAGAAGCTAAATAAAGCCACGACTTGATTATTCATAGTTCACTAAAATTTAATTAGTTAGTAAAATATTTTCAAGCAACACCTTCTCATATTTTCAAATAAATAAGTTGATAAAAACTTATCAAAACTGTAAAAAATTATTTTAAGAATTTTAAATAGGTTTACGTAGCAAAAAAAAGAATAAATAATTTAGTTTTATTCAACTGATACTTATAAACAGTTGACAATTGACTTAAAAACTAATAGCTTAACATTTTTACAAGCCTTATCGTTTTAAAATCTATTTGGTAAAACTCGACCACAAACAAATAAATTTTAACATTTTATACTTATAAAATTCTATTTTTTTATGTAGCAACGAGTTTTCTTTACAATTTTCTTCATTTTTATTGTTTAAATGTTGCTATCATGAAAGAGTCTCGATTTCTTGTAGCATAAAATTAAAAAGGTTTATATTTCATTGTGATGTACTGAGAACCCGACAGCAAATAATAAAAGCGCACATGCTAATGATAATATATTGATAAGTGATAGTGAGAAGTTATTAGTAAAAAACAAAGACCTGAGACTGCTGATACACAGCACAAAACTGATATAATATTAATGTTAACTGATATAATGTATAGACTGTACATATTTTTAATGAGTTAATGATATAAACTTAAGTAGCTTGAATCTAATTACAAATCTAAAGATTTATGTTAGGAAATTAGGTTGTTTGAGAAGACTGTTGGTCTTCTTGAATATTATTAGCATTTGCAGTGTCGTGATGTCAATTGACCTATGAAAAATTTTACAAGGAATAAGCTCGGCTTATTGGCATTAATGACCTCGGCTATCACAAAGCTTACAAGGTCAACTTTTGACTTTGAACGTTAATAGTATTAATTTGAATAGCAAGCTTATTTGTCTATTCAAAGTAGTTTATGTTCAAAATGCTTTACTTTTTCAAAGAAGTTTATGATGGTTAATATATCACACACTAACAAATATTTTAGTTATTATGCATTTTAGCAGTTATTTTACAATCTCCGAAACTGCTGAACAATGAAGTCAACACATAAATTTTTTTTATTTAGTTTTTTAATAAAGCATAGTACAGTTTTACACACATTACACGTAAAAGTATTAAAAATACATTAAATGTAAAGTTTAAATTAAAAATATATGTATTTAATGTTTTATTTACTCTTTATGAGTTACATTATATTTAGATAGTATTTTTTAAATGTGGATAAATTACATTAACATTGGACATATATTTCTTTTCCGCAAAGTACTTTTGCCTTAAAAAACAGTAGTAGACAATAGACAAGGGCACAAATTATCTAATACACAGTACATGTAAAAGTGTTTAAAAACATTTGGTATACATTTTGAAAAAAAAGATACATGTATTTAAATTTGATTTAGTCTTTATGAGGCACATTAGATAAGGTTTGTTATGTTAGGGCAGAACAAACAAAACAGAAATCAATAAGGTCAATATACTTATAAATAAAGCATTTAGATGCATTCGTAAATATGTAGTAAGAAACTTAACAGTAATAAAAGGAATTTTAAATGTTGAAAGTTTGTTTAATTCTGAGCTAAGTGTATTAATGTACATACTTAAATATGACTATTCATCAGTTAATTGTAGATAGTATTTTTAAACTGTTGATAAAGTAAACTTCTGCTCGACATTTTTTACAAAAACCTTTATTTTACTAAAAAGTAATTGACAATAGACAAGGGCATAAATTTCTAGCTTATAAGTGTAATAAACTGTGGACTATTATACCAAATGACTTAAATGACCATGAATAATTTAAAAGGTTTTAGAGGTATTTTACTAAAAGAACACTTGAGTAAGTAAAGAGTAGGTTGAACTTGGAATATTATTTTTATACACTGTAGAAGATTACTGATAGTTCAATTTACACCTATAAATAGTCTTTACTGCGTATATTAATTGACTTTTTTTAATGATTTAGTTTAATACTGATTGTAGAAATTTTAAAAATATTTAGACTATTAGTAAGTTTAAGCTTCATAAGATTTTTTTTGCGTTTATGTGTTTACTAAGAAGTATTTGATTTTTGTGTTTGAAAAAGCTGAATAGTAGAACTAATAACAAAAACTACTGTTTAACTGTAAAATTAAAATAATCTTAGCTAATTTATATCTTTTAAACAATTTACTATGAAAAATAGTTTATTTTGAAGTTTGGTATAAGTATATATTTGCTAATATTAAAATGTGCTAGCTTATGCTTTTTCTTGAAACAAATAGATAACCTAATATTTTTACTACTTTTAAGGCTAAAAAAATTAAATAGGCTTGAAAAAGTAATTTTAATTAAAAAAATTCTATTAAGATATTTTTGTTTTTTTTAATGTTTTAATTGTAAAATAGATAGAGTGAAAAAAACAGTGTGTAGTCCTGAAATGTCCTTTTGTCATATTACTAAGCTCCAACACGTTATTATTATATTACTAAGACCATTCCTCACGATCTAAGATTGTTATTCAATATTCATTAGTTTAATTTAATTTCAAATGAGATATAGTTTTTTCATAATTTAGACTTTAGAAAAGGGTTTCCAAAATTGGGCTAATTGGTCCCTTGGAAGCCATTACAGACACTTAGAGAGTCATAATCAGTAAAGGGGCCACAGGGGGCAATGAGGTCTTAAACTGAAACTTACTTTAGATATTCTAGACTTAATGATGAAGAGAAAATAAAGGTCATAAGCGTTTTTAATGGTAGTTTTAGTTTATGGAAAAAGTTTAAGAAATTTGAATTAATCCGCAAAAGGGAAAGCCAAAAGACTATAACTTGAAATTTAAACTAGACATTCTGGATTTTATATAGTTTTATAGCAAAAAAAAGGTCTAAGGCATTTTTAATAATAGTTTTTGAAAAATCTTGTTGGAGGGGGCAACAGCATTTTCAATTTCTTCAAAGAGGTCCTTTGAAAGAAGTTTTTGAAACCCTGCTTAAGAATATTTGGTTGTTTAGAAATTTAAACCAACATTTTTTCAAATATAAATAAAAAATATTACTGCTTCAAAGTTTAAGTTTATACTTTTTATATAACGCATAGTTTTTCTGAAATAAGCAAATTACCTACCTAAAGATAGTGAGAATAATCTAAAAACTTTAATTTAGCAACTCTCAAAATATATAAAGTTGTGCATAGTAAACCAATAAAAACTTTGTTTATCACATATAAAGTAATTAAAAAATATATATTCTTTTTTTTTTTTCATTATCAGCTTACTTTAAAATTAAAAAGATCTACAGCAAAGTTAATCTTAGAGATAATTTTTTTTTATTTGATTATGCAAATGATTAAAACTCTTATATACAGGTCACATGTGAAACTTTAAAATATTTAAATCTTGCTTTTTCAACGCTAAGTAAGTTTATTAGAATATCAAAATAGCTTTATCCTTCTAATTTTAAAAATATAATATTAGCCTAAAATGTCTTTTTCGACAAATAAAACTCAAAACTAATAAAACAACTTAGGTGTGTATACATAATACTTTTTAACGTTTTAACACATTTAAATCGGTTTTATAAATTTTACTCAAAAATATTGCTTATCTACATGTTTTTTTGAGCAAATTTCTTATTATAAAAAACATACCAAAAACTATCTGTACTTTTAACGAATTAAGTTATATAACTTAGCAGAACATTAGTTCCGAGGAATTGACCAATAGAATAATCAAACAATTTTTTTTACGTTTAGTACTGTTAATGCAGTTAAAAAATCTAATTTTATAAATGTTTTCAATAATAATTTGATATTTGTCAAAAAAAAAAGGTTAAGTCATTTCTAGTGTGCATAAAATAACTAAATTTTATTTATTTTTTTATTACAAAGTTTTATATTTCTAAAAAGTTTGATGACAAACTTTGTTTTTGCTCAGGTATTTTCTATTTCTGTCTTAAAAGTTTCTGAAAGAAATTAATTTTTTTAAGTAAAATTCTTAAACTAAATAGAATTGGAATAAGAAAACTCACAAAAAGATAGTTCAGCAAAACAAAACCATAGTAAAGTACATAAATGTTTGTAAAAAACCATAGTAATTGTGTAGGAAATTAGAAAAACGTAAAAAGATATCAGTTTTCTAACTAAGCTTTATATACACACAAACTAATCAAGTCATGTTAAAAAGTTATAGTTTTGTGTTTTATTTAAAACAAGGATCAGAAAACTGTTGCCCGCGAGCATGTTTTTATTTCAAATGGGATTTACCCATCAAAGGTATAACCTGCGGCCAACAAAAATAAAAGAAACTTACACTTGATATTCTTGTGTTAAAATTAAAAAAAAGGTCTTATGTACAGGAAACTCGAAACTTACACTATATAATTCGGGTCTGTAATGAAGAGTAAAAATGCCAAAGGTACGAACTATGGTGGATATGTGAACTTAAACTAGATCAGGTTCTCCCAAACTAGGCCAAAAGTCCCCTTGGGGCCAGTACAGAAATTTAGGGTGCCATGAGCAGCAAAGAGTGGGCCATGAGATCATTGTTTGAAATTTACACTGGATATTCTGCAGTTGATGAAGAAGAGAAAAAAAAAGATCTTAAGCGGTTCTAATGGTAAATTTGAAACTTATACTAGATATTATTGGAGAATTCACGAAATATAGGGGGCCACAAGCCGTAAAACGAGGAGTCAAAAGGCCATAATTTGAAACTTACACTAGATATTCTGGAGTTGATGACGAAGAGAAAAAAAAGTCCTAAGTGTTTTTGATGTTAGTTTTTGAGAAATCATGTTCAAAGGTTTTTTAATTTCTTATCTGCTGCATGTGGGGAGTTAAATACATAAGTTTAATAGCATATACAGGTACAACAAACTTAAATACTTTAAAATCTTTATGTGTTAATAAAAGCTAGAAGTATTATTATTAGAGAACTACTTTAATATCTTCTCAAGAGTTCTATTAGCGTATTTTGGTACTTAAACCAAACAAGTTATACAATTTTGCGTTTTTGTTCAATAACCACTCTTATATATAATTTTTTTTTGTGCATATTTTATTCACAGATGAGAATCGTAAATTAGTAAGCTGAATTTTTTTAAAGAAAATCTACACAGTTTAAATTTGTAGGTAAAATGTAAATCAAAGTCTTTAATGATGAAATTATAAGTACTTTTGTTAAAACCATTTTTTGATATCTTCAGAATGAGAAAACCAATCTCAAGATATAAAAATAAACATTGTAACTATTTTTTAAATGTTTATTTACCTGTGATAATAAAAAAGGCCTTCAGCTGGGAATTTTTTGATAGTGATTTACAATTTGCGGTGCTTTTTACCATTTTTGCATACAACTGTCATACTTGCTGTTTCTAATTTTATACTGTTTTAAATGAGATGTAGAAATACAAAATTTTTATACCTTAATTGTAAGTTATTGGCATAAATTTTGATCTCATAAAGATGCAATAGTACTGTTTATGCTACTTAGAGCCATAATCGTAATACAGTACACTTCAAAGAAACCGTACTAATAAATCAACTTGTTTAAACTTTCTAGTCGCGTAAGAATAGTAGTGACGTAAGAAAACATTTTCCCACAAAAACTTGTCTCAGCATAGTATAAATATAGCTCTAAAATTATCATTAGCAACGGTGGTGTTTCTTAACTCCTCAAGTAGTTGAAATTTTAACACAAGCCTAATGCTTGTTTAGAAAATTAAGTATTATTTGTATTTTGTTTTAGTTATATACTTTAAAATATTTTTTTTCAAAACTTTTTGATGTGTAGGTGTCAAATATGCAAGTAGGAACACTTATGCACAAAGGTTCTATTTTTCACAAAAGCTCTTTTGTATAAAGACTCTTTGCACGAAGACACCATGTAGGCTTCTAATGTAGTATACAACCACACTAAAAAGCATTATCAAATTTATACTTAATCTATACTAAATTCTGATATTAACTAACACTAAGGCTCTATATAAAACTAGGCATGACAATGAATGAAAATATTTTATATTAAAGAACAATTTCAAACACTGACAAATATATAAAGAACATCATAATTTAGAAGATATTTTAACTGTTGCCTAAAGTTTTAAACAAGATTTAGTGTAGCAGAGATATGCTATAAGAATGTAATTAAAACAAATAAGATTTAACTACTTAGAATGTAAACAAATACACTTATAAAAAGTAACATAACTATAAAACACTTTATATAACACACAAGAAAACAATATAAATGTTTACTGCAGTAGGCTGTGGCTAAAATGCCCCACCACTCTCTATGGCTGATTTAAATAGCAATGTTCTAAACTAAACTTAACATTTTATCAGGAATTTCTTATTTACTCTTAAACTTCTTCTTATCTTAACTTGCATGAGTATAACACTTGACCTTGCAAGCTTTCTCTTAAACGCCCGGATGAACAAAAAATTTTTATTTGAAATTTTCCAATAAAACAGCTATCAAATGCAATTTTGAAATCCTGTTACAAGGGGTCACTTTTGCACAGGTTGGAAGTTTTTTTTTGAATTTGCTTCATTTTTGACTATTTTTAATTAAAAATTTATGTTATTTATAATATTTACTATCACTGTTATCCTAACCCTTACCCTTGGGTCTTTTTTTTTTTGCTTTTTGTTTTGATTTACATCAATATTCTTAGTTTTTATTTGTTTTTTATTTCTATGTTTACTATCACTATTACCCCTAACCCTCGGTTAGTAATTTTTTTATTTTTAAATCTTTTCATTAGTTTATATACATTTTTGACTTGGTTTACTCTCGTGCAAAAGTGAGTAAGGCAATAGTATTTTCGTGCAAAATTGACCCTTCGTTTATTTTGATCCTTCGTGCAAAAAATTTTTGTACATACTTTATCCGTTTCCCATTTTTGTAGTTAAGTATTTCTTGTGAATCTGTAAGTCTATATATATAATATAAATTGGTTCAAATGTAATTACTCTACAAAAAACGTTTATAATTAAAATAAAATAAAACAATACATAAAATTAAAACTGTGTACCCATGTGTTTTCGGTTATTTCCAATTATTCACTATAAAGTTTTACTTTGTATATTTCTAGTTATTTTATGCTATAACACTATAAAACTATTTTGTTTGTTCTTTTACAAAACAATAATGAAAACTGTTTCTTTTTAGCGACTATTGTCATGCTTCTTAAATTTTAATGATTAATTAACTAAATTTATAAGTAATTACATTATCCATGAGCAATAGAAAAATTTTATCATATTATTGATTTGGTATGAAATTATATAACTCAAACTTAAATTTGTACTTTTTTGAGAAATAATCAGTTTTAAAAAAAGGCTTTTATTATATGTAAGTTGCATACATTTTTTGATGTATTTATAAAGTTTTCATTTTAAAAAGAATTTATGACAGTTACTTAGTTCTCAAAAAATATATGTATGTATATGTTTATGATCAGCTTATCTGAAATAAAGCTAAAAAATTAATAGCTTCTTAAAAACTTTATTTAGAGTACTAACAAAATAAGGTTTAAAAATTAAATATTAATAATAATTTTAGTAATTTACTATTTGAAACAAAATTAAATAGATAAATTTTAAGCCAAAATCATAAAAAAAAAAATCAGGCAAAAACATTTAACTTGAGTAATATAAAATTAATTAGTTGTAATATATGTAAATAATATAAATAAGTTTCATCTACTACACTTTTCTTAAACAGTTAATCTTATAAAGTTCTATTATACTTAGCAATTATTGTTTGTTGTTATTTAGTAAACTGTCCCTTAAACAGAAACTCAAGATTTTATGTATTTCGCTATGCATAAAAACTAAGACAGAAATAAATAATATTTAAGTGTAACGAAACTAATATTAGGGACTTATTATAATTGTTAATTAATACTTGTAAAAAAAAAAATTCAAATGTTAATAAAATCTTAGTAAGAAAAACCAAATAAAAACTTTGAACTATGAATTTGTAGTAGTAATTGTGTGTCAAAAATGCATAGTTGATACATGTATGCAAGTAATTTAGTTTATATAAAGATATTTTATGTACATGTCATAAATTACATTTTTAATGTTATACAAATCATAACAATATTTAGCTATGATAAGCTATTTGTTTGCGTTGTATATGAAATGGTATGATAGTGTATTAATCGACAAAAAAACGCTTAAAATATTTGGTCCTAGGACCTGGTACACCAAGAACCTTTCGGTTGTCGAGTCGTATACCACGGATACATTTTAATGCCTTGTCCAGGATAAAGGTTATGAAATAATAACACTTGTTTTATATATCACATTTACAGCACTAAAACGTATATCACATAAATAATAATCTACACCAACGAATAGATAAAATCAAAAAAAAAATAGCATAAGTACATAAGTATATTTGTTTTATATATCACAAATAACAATACTAAAATATTTTTCAAAAAAATAAAACTACTTCAAAGAACAGATAAAATTATAGAAAATTTCTAAAATGTTGCAGTTTATAACGCTCTTTTATGTCTAACTTATAAATTAATATGACATATTTAATTAAACCAAGTTTATCAAAAGTAGAAATCATCGACCAATTGGATGTCATTTTGGTTATTAGAGGAAAAAACTTGTTAAGAGTCGAAAAAGTAAAATTACAAATTAATAAAGTTCGGCGATTTATTTCTGCGAAATAGGTCGTTATTAAAATGAGTTTTGGAAACCTCGGTGTAAACAGAATCAACATTTTTAGTGAAATTATTATTACAACACTTCTAATTTAACTCAATAATAGAAACGAACTAAAAATGTAACAAATCAGCCGAACGAAACAATAATAAATTAACTCAACAATCAGAAATGCAAACATGCGAGTGCATGAAGCAAGTTTAGTGACGTAACGATAATTTTTGCAACAAAAAACTATCCACGTGAAGAATAAAGTGCGAAAGGAAAGTTGAATAATCTGCTGACTAGCCATCGCATCATAATGATGATTTTTTGAACAAGCGAAATGCTTGTACAATACGAATAAACATAAGTTAGATTAGTATAACTTAAGCTTCATTTTATGATCTAAATTTCAATCAAACACCTTAATAAATTTAAATATAATTTTTTTTTATAGTACCAAAACGGGATTTTCTCAACTATTTTTTTAAGCCTCTATGGCAGAGATCTAAAACTTAATTACTCTCCTTGTAATATACTGTCCCATTACTAGTTAATCACAAATACACTATTATGTCTTTCACTATTTACTACTCTTTTTAGCCAAAATCACCTTAAAATTTTATACTAATAGATATTTTTTATAGACAATTTTTACAAGGATTGACAAATATTTTTGTTATAAAATACGATTCAGAATTAAAAAAAAAATTTTACAAATGTAATTAAATGAGGCGAATAATTAGATGCTACAAGTTCTATTCAGTAATTTAAACCAAAACCATATTTGTCATGTTAACAACTTATAAATTTTTAGCGTTTTTTTTTTAATTTTAAAATATTGATTTATTTTAGATAAAAGAAACTAAGCTACAAAATAACTTTATAGTTTAATAAATTAACTTTTTTTTTTACAAGTTAGTAGCCAGAACTGAAAATAAGATTATAAAAGATGAATTAAAATTCATAAACTTTAAACAAAAAATTTTAATTTTATTTGATATAGAAGTATTAATTATATAGTTTGATGTTAATATAGAAAATTATTAAAACTATATAACTGTTGATTTTAAAATTGTTTTAATTTATCTTTAATGCTTTTAAATAGCTGATTTTTTTATATATTTTTTTTTTCACAAATTTATAGGTTATTTCAAAGATAGACATAACTCAAGTTTTTGTAAGAAAATATGTTTGGTGCTTAACTCTAGATGCTTACTAAGAAATAAAAATAGAATTTCGAATCCAGCTTATATAGTCAGAAAGTAGTCAATGTAAAATTAAGTAATGAGGAAATGGTAATTGTTATCATAAGTTGTTTTGTTTACAATAAAACTAAAAATAATAAAAATAAACGTAACAACTTTTATAAATATTTATGAAAACAAACATACAGTTAATCAAAATCTTTATGTTTCACAACTTACAACAACCCTCAAGTTTTATTAAATTAAAAATACTACATAAAACTATAATTTCTTGTACAATCAAAGTTATTAACTAAGTGTTCTGCAATAGCAGACCTTTTAAAGCATTTACAACTATTTTAGATTTTCTATTTACTACCCATAAATTTTTGACATCTGTTTGTAGAAAGAAAACTTTTACTAGAAAATTTTTAAATTATTTAGTATATATTATTTTGTAGTATGAAAAGAAATACAAGAAATACTCCATAATCGTGTACATAAACTTGTTCAAAACAATTATTTGCTGATTAAATAAACCAGATAAAATTGATACTTAAATATATTTGCTATCGACAAAAACTAGAAATGAAAGTTAGACATTAAAAGTTTAAAAAAATAAAGCCAGCAAGGCCAAAAAAATGTTCGATTACTTTAGTATTACCTCATGCCAATAAGAACTCAAGAACTATAGTGTAAAACATCAACCAATTAACAAGTATATATATATATATAATCACTCAACAAAATCGAGAAATATTTTCTTATCTAGACCATTAGTTAGACTTGAGGGCAATTATTCCATAGCAGTATATAAAAAAAAGTTTATTCGTATTTTACCAGTTTAACTTGAACATTTTTGTAACATTGTTGTTTATTAAACTTAAAAAAACTCTCAAAAAGTTTGGTCCAAGGACCTGGTGTACGAAAAAAGCTTTCGGTTATCGAGTCATACACCAAAACAGTTTAACGTCATGTCCAGGACTGCTTCTGTGAACATAGTTAAGTCGATATGACCTTTGGCAATCTGGTAAAAAAATTAAAATAAAAGTTCCAAAAAGTATTTATCAATTTTGAAAAATGAATAATAAAGTAAATCTAAAAGATCTAAATCTAAAAGAGTAGTATTTGCTTCAAAAATATCTGCTATTAGTTAATTGAACGACAGACAAAAAGCTCAAATTATCTGGTTTCAGGACCTGATGCACGAAAAACCTTTCGGTTAATGAGTAGTACACCGAGGAAACCTTTTAACGTCTTGTCCAGGACGAAATTAAAGATCACCTAGTTAACAACCCTGATTGTGCAAGTATTTATAAATAATATCATAATATCTTAGTTTTTATGATAATAACAAACAATAGACACTAAAAAACTAAGTTTAGTAACTAATGAACGATTTCTAATAACTTAATATTTTAATAATAGTCACAATTATGCTTCATCTAAAATTTAATGCTGTATTAAAGTATCATTATACAACTATTATACTTGCTATTTCTTAGTTATTATTATCTACTGTTTTGAATGAGAGCAAAATAAATATTTTTTAATATTGATACATGTTGATTAGCAGCATAAGTTTAGATGTCATAAGTATGCAATAGTACTGTTTTCGCTGTTTAAAAAAGGCCATAATGTACACGACACGCTTCATTGAAACCTTACTAATAAATCCAGTCATTTAAATTTGTTGGAACGCTAAACAATATTAGTGACGTAACAAAACATGTCCCTACAAAAGGTTGTCTCAGCATAGTATAAAGATAACTCCAGAATTATCATCATCAACAATGATGTTTCTTTACATCTCCAGTTGTTAAAATTTTAACACAAGCCAAATGCTTGTATAGAAAATTATGTTTTATTTGTACTTTTTTTTAATAGTTAACTTTCATACGTGTTATTTTCAAACCATTTTTAATGTGTAGGTGTCAAATATGCACGAAGGAACACTTTTGCACGAAGGGTCAACTTTGTACAAAGACACTTTTGAAAGGCGTCAAGTTTGTACGAGGACGCCATGTAAGTTTCTAATGCAGTGTACAAACATAATAAAAACTAAAAACTAAAAACCATAACAAAATCTATATTTACTATTCTATACTAAATAGGTGATATTAAGTGATACTTAGGGCTGCTCTATATAATAGCATTGAAAATGAATCAACATTTTTTTTATATTAAAGAACAATTGTAAACAGTGATAAAAATATAAAGAACGTCATAATTTAGAAAATACTTGAAATGAGGTAAAAATTTTTAAACAAGATATAATTTAGTAGGAATATGCTTCAAGAATGTAATTAAAACAAACAAGATTTAATTAATTAAAATGTGAATATAAAACACTTATTAAATATAAGGTAACTAAAAAAACACTTTATATAACATCAACAAAACAATATAAATATTTATCCGGGAATATCATGTTTAATGCAGCAGGCTGTGGTTATAATGCCCCCACTACTCTCCATGGTTGATTTATATAGCAATGTTCTTAACTTAACTCATCATTAAATCAGGAATTTCTTAACTGCTATTTATTTTCTGCTTTTCTTAACTTGCATCAGTACAACACTTGACCTTGCAAACTTTCTCTTAAACGCTTGGATGAACAAGGTGTTTATTCAATACTTCCGATAACACAGTTATCAAGTGAAATTTGAAATACTGTTACAAGAAATCACTTTTGCACAGGTTAGAATTTTTTTTGAATTTGTTTTATTTTTAACTAATTTTAATAAAAAGTTTATTTTATTTATAATATTTACTATCACTATTACCCTAACCCTTACCCTTGGTCATAATTTTGCTTTTCGCTTTGTTTTTATTTACATTAATATTCTTAGTTATTATTTGTTTTCTATGGTTTCAATCACTGTTACCTCTAAAGCTCGGCTAGTAACTTTTTATTTCTATTTTATTAACTAGTATATATATATATATATTTTTTTACTCTCGTGCAAAAGTGTCTTTGTTCAAACCCAATCGTTTATACTTGATCCTTCGTGTAAAAATGTCTTCGTACAGATTTGACCCGTTCCCCTTTTTTGTAGTTTTTAATTTCTTGTGAATCTGTAAGTCAATGTATACAACAATATTGTTTTCAAAATTTCACATCTTAATCGACAAAAAACTTTATCATTTAAAAAAGAACAGTACATTAAAACAAAACTGTGTATCTAAATATTTTAGGTTATTTTCAAATATTTACTAGTAATTTTTACTTTGTGTATTTTTAGCTTTTTATTACTATAATAAAATATAAAACTAATAGATTTATGTTTTTATGAAACTATTATGTAAAATAGTTTCTTTATAGTAATTATTTCCATAATTATGGTACTTCAACGATTAATTAAATAATCTTATGAGTATTTAGGCTGATATATATGAGCCAGATATAGAAAAAATTTATCGTTTTGATTTGGTATCAAACTTATATATGTACTTTTTTGAGATCATTTAATTTAAACTGTTCTTAGAGAAAAGTCTGCTATTATATAAAAATTGCATACGTTTTCTATTGTATTTATGAAGTTATTGTTTAAAAAAAGTTTATAATACTTACCTGGTTCATAAAAAGTGTTCATAAAAGATAATGATGAGCCTATCTTTAAGAAAATTAAAAAATATTAGCTTGTTATAAACCTTAGTCAGAGTAATAATAAAAGTAGAGTAGAAAATCTAATTTTAACTATTTTAGTAGATCGCTATTAGAAACACAATTACATAGATAAAAACTAAACTTAAAGATAAATATAAAATGATAATACTAAATTTAAACAATGTGAAAGTTAATTAGTTGTAAAACTTGTCAACAATATAAATAAGGCTTGTTTATACTTTTCTTAAAAACATTGTCATATTTAGTCCTACTATACATCGCAATTATTGTTTGTTGTTACTTAGTAAATTTTCCCTTGAACAGAAACTCAACACTTTTTCAATTTTGCAATATTTATAAACTAAGACAGATACAAATATTAATTAAGTGTAACTAAACGGATATTAGTGACTTAATTTTATTGTTAATTAGTATTTAAAAAAAAATAAATTAATTTAAAAAAAATAATAAATATTTGTTAAGAAAGACCAAATAAAAACTCTAAACTATGAATTTGTTGTAGTCAATATGTATCAGTAATGCATAGTTAATACACGTATGCGGGTAATTTAATTTTGTATAAAACTTTTCATATACATATGTTATGTAAGTTATAATTAGATTTAGCTATGACAAGCTATTTGTTTGCGTTGTATTAGAAACTGTATGATAGTTTATTGAACGACAAAAAAGCTCAAAATACTTGATCCTAGGACCTGGTAACAAAGCAACTGTTCGGTTGTCGAGTCGTATACAACGGATACATTTTAATGTCTTGGCCAGGATAAATGTTATAGAATAACAAAATTTGTTTTATATATCACGTTAACAGCACTAAAACATTTATCAGAGAAATTAAAGTTGTACATCAAGGAATAGATAAAATCAAAAATAATTAGCTAAAAGTTATAATGCCTCTTTTAAGTCAAGTTTATAAAAATTTTATAAAAGTTCATATTTATTTTAATACAAATTTACAAAAATTGGACAATATCGACAAAAGGAAAAGTTAAGTGATTCTTTTATGGAAATAGGTCGTTATTAATATTAGTTTTGAAAATCTCGTTGTAAACAGAATAAAAAATTTTAGTGAAAAATAATACTAGAACACTTTAAGTTAGACTCAAGAACAGAAATAAAAAGAAAATGCAAAATCAACCGACCGCAATAGTAAAAACATCGAAACAACACTCAGCAATGCAAAAATGCGAGTCCATGAAACAAGCGTAGTGACGTAACGATAATTTTTGCCATTAAAAATAATTTAAATACAGAATAAATTGCAACAAGAAATGTTCAAATTATCTGGTGGCTAACCATCGCGTCGTAATGATGATTATTTGAAACAAGCGCAATGCTTGTGCATCACTATTATATAATATTTAAATTGTTATAACTTAAGCTACATTTTATGTTTAAGTTTTAATTAATAGCATTGATAAGCTTTAATACGTTGGAGTTTTTGCATTCAAGTTAGCGTTTTAAAAATACTAGCCTTCATAATTGACGTTATGGCAAATTTTTTTGAATTACTAACTCCAATTACTCTATGTAGTTTCATTTATATATTTTATAAATGTAATATTAAGATTATAAACTATTAAAAACAAAAAAAAGAATATCTTTTAAGGTTAATTATTAATGTAATAAAACTGCTAAGATTTTTGAACAAAATTTTTGAATTAAAACAACTAAAGTTATTTTATTTTCGAAATTCTTGTCTGTATTAAACGATTAATTGAACAAATTAAAGATTTTTTAAACACCAGATTTTCAGAAAAATAATGTATAGCAACACTGTCTTGTTTGGAAATATTTTTACATCAAAACTAAGTTTTTTACTAATTACTTTTAGTCTTTTTATAATGGCCCGTTCCCCATGAAAGACTGAAGTATTAAAGACGTTTAACTACAGTATACACAAGTTTTAACTGTGTTTTGATATATTGATAAAATTTTTATCTTAAAATAAATAAAAAACATCCACCTTATTTAAAAAAAAGTTGTATTATAGATTATAGTCAGAACAGACTTTGTTTTTGAGGTGTTAAGACTGGTTAGAGTTTGAAAACTAAAAGTTCTAAAAGTTCTTAACTATTAGAAATACAAGAATCTAGTTAGAATCTAAACTAAGATTTTAATGTAAATAAAGAACTTAAGTAGTGTAAAAGTTAATTTCATTACTGTGTGTTAAAACATAATAGTTACTTAAAATTTTCCTTAAAACAATTATTTATTTAGAATTCTACTGTATACATCAACTAAAGTTTGTTTATGTTTAATGAATTCTCTCTTAATTAAATACTTTATACTTTAGCAAATTCGCATTTTTTGAAACTAAGTATTAGCTGAAAAAAATTTTAAAACAATTTTAAGAGCTCTTAAAAACGATTGCTAAATGTTTTTTTTTTGTTTTTTTTTTTAAGTAATAAAGCCTATCATATAAATACTAAATAAAAAAAAATTGTGCTTTTGTGGTAACTGATTAATTAAACAGACATTTTAATCTTATTTTCTCAATTACAAAATATATTTAAAGTTATCAATGCGTATTAAAGAATAGAACTTTAACATTAACTAACAATCTCAATTTTTTTGAATTTTACTTTACAAACTACATGTGTCTGTGAAAGCTATAAACAATATTTTAATTTTTTATGTATAGCAGTAAGTAGGGAAAGTGAACTAAGAATTTAATTATTTATGTTAAGAGTAAAATCTATATATAACAAGTAGGAAAATTTTTGTTAAAAATCAAAACGTGTCTTTTTTAATGTTTTGTACATACTTATTGCATGAAAAATTAAGTTAGTTATTAAGCTTGCAAACTTGTTTTAATTCTTTTAAACGCTTTAAAGTCTGATCTATAACTACTGTCAAAAATAAAATATCTATATCGAAACATATTTTACATTTGAAAGTAAACTATTAATGAACTTTTATTTGTAAAATTCTGACCAAAGTTTAAAACTTAATTTTTATTTGTTTTATCAGTTTTTATTAAGTTTATTACTTTTTAGTTACATACTGCTATTTGTTATTTAAGTATGATTACTCTTACATTTTCAGTTGTACAAACTTTAATCTACAATGCACTTATTTTTTAATAATCTGTAAATGTTAACTTTTTAAATTTTAAAAGTTTTGTCAAAAATCATGTAGTAGTATTCATGTGTCTGTACTTTTGTTTATATATAATGTAATGACCAAAAAAACTGTTTTATGTCCTTAAATATGTTTCCTTAACACTTGTTGTCAAAAAATCTTTTTTTTTCATGTGTTATTATACTTTGTGATTAAAAACTTTAATTTTTTTTTTATGAAATAAAACAACTTATAATATTTAAAAACTCTCAAATAATCAGTGTTGTAAAAATAATTGTAAATTACGAAAATAACGTAATTGCTTATGTACTATTTAAACTTTTAAACGTTTTATTCTATCTGGACAAAAGTAAAATATTTCAGTATTAATAAAAAACATTTTAAAGGTAAATTTTATTATTAAAAAAAAAAAACTTTGTTATCATAAAAAATTTCTGTAAATTCTAAAATATAAAATTTAGTTCCCCAATATTGGTGTGTTTTATTTTATTAATAAGGGGTCGGCGAAATTTGGTGGTTGTTGATCTATTTCAGAATTTATATATATTCGTTGATCGCAGTTGTATTTTCAGTTTTTACTCCCCCAAAATATAAGTTTTATTTTTTCTATAGGTTAGACCTGCACTTTCAAACTGCTTGGCCTGCCGGCACAGTTTGCCGGTACATTGTGTAAAAAGAATTTAAATTACTGAAGTTAAAAAACGAATGCAGACAAAAATAAGCTTGATGACATAACGATAATTTTGTTACAAAAAAGATTAGTTAGTGTTTGTATAAATATGACAAAAAATAGTTTTTGGGTTTTATACTTCACTAATTTCATGTTTTGAATAAATACTTTCAATAATACAAGTGAGTAGAAAATTATTTTGACTACTGTAGAGATTTTTATAAATAAGTTTTAACAAGATAAACAAACATATTTCTTATGGCCCATAGTTCATAAATTTAGCTCTAAAACTAAACTTATACGGGGCGAAAAGTTAAAATTTATAATGTTTGGTTGAATACTTATACTAAAGTTGTTCTAAAAAGACAATTCAGAACTACATCTTATGTATTTTTAGAGCTTATTTTGTAAATTTCACTTAAGCTAAAGAAACTTATGAAAATAATTTAATAGATAATTAGTATTGTTGTAAAGATTATTACTTAATCAAAGTTAAATTTATAAATTAAAGTGTTTGAAATTTTTATTACACAAACTCTTTTAAAAAGCATAAACTCTTTACAAAGCATCAAAGACAAATAGGACTATAGTTTTGTAATAAAATTACTTCACCTTTGAAAGTTAATACAAAACTTTATTTTTAATTCTTTGATAGACTTTAAGTTGACAGGTTGGAATTGTATTTATAAAATAGTAATGACTAATTTTCTTCCAGTTACAAGCTCACTTATAGGTAAGTTTAATAGACTTTTCTAACTCAATATAATCGGTTTATTTCTATTTTTATGCTTTTACTTGAATTAGAACTTAACTATAAATAGATTTTTAGTGTCCAAGACAATGAGAACCCATTTGCACAGACAGTAAACTTTAATAAATTAGTAGCAACAGAACTGTTGTAAAAAACACAATATTGCTTCTTAATCTGCCTTATTTAAACGGGAGCCGATCATTTCTAACCCACTATCATTTCTAACCCGATCACTTCTAACCCGATCACTTCTAACCCGATCATTTCTAAACCGATCACTTCTAACCCGATCACTTCTACCCCGATCATTTCAAACCCGATCACTTCTATCCTGATCTTTTCTAACCTGATCACTTCTAACCCGATTACTTCTAACCCGATCATTTCTAACCCGATCACTTCTAACCCGATCGATTCTAACTCGATCACTTCTAGCCCGATCACTTCTAACCCGATCACTTCTAACCCGATCACTTCTAACCCGATCATTTCTAACCTGATCATTTCTAACCCGATCATTTCTAACCCGATCATTTCTAACAAGATCATTTCTAACCCGATCACTTCTAACCCGATCATTTCTAACCCGATCGTTTCTAACCCATTTTACTTATGTTACGTTTTTATTTTTTAAGCTGGATTTTATGCAAAAACAAACTAGTCTTAATGAAGTTATTAAAATAATAAACTAAAATTTAACTTTAAGTTACTTTAAAACATAATGATTGTGTTACGTAAAATTTTTTTCGTATAAATTTTAATTTAAGTATTAACTTAACATATTCTTAATTTATATTATTACCTCATTTTTTGATTTTTTATCCTGCACATATTTTTATTTTTTTTCTTTATTTTTTTTTGTTTTTTCAATACACTTTAAGAGACGGTTTTCGTTAATCATATATAATTTACTAAATTCTTATCTGAAGTATTTTGAACACTTCTTTGTAGGATTTGAAAATAAACAGTTATAATTATATTTTTGTTAGATCTTATTGTAATTAACGTGACTACAATAGTCTTAACATAAGCAAATTTTAAAAAGTAAACTTCTACAATTGTAATACTTAAATACAAAAACTTTTATTTTACGGTTTAAAAACTACATTGAAAGTCTGACGTAAATGTTTTATTATTGCTTACTAATGTATTAACTTTTTATTAAGTATCTTAAGGGTATTTTTAAGTTTCATCTTAATAACTCATACAAATTGTTATGCAACTTGCATAGGCCTATTAACTTAATGGAATTCAAACAAACATTAGGAGAAGTTAAAAACTTTTGTTATATTAAGTGGAAAAGCATAGTTTTTAATAGAAACTAGTTATTAAAACAGTTATTTCATATATCTAAACCGCAAATGTTGTTATGTCGATTGACCGTCTAGATTTCACATCATTAATAAATTCCTACTTAGTTTTAGAGCAAAAAAAATTGTTTAACACTAATAGTTAGTCAGACAAGTTTATTTGTATAACAAGTTCGAGGGTAATTAAATCTTTTCATGTTTTAATTGCGACTTAAATTAGTACTTTAATTGGCAAACATTTTTTCAAAATTACTTTATTATGAGCAGTTGAAATAACGTAAGTAAAAACAAAATAAGTACTGGAAATAAAACATTTTGAAATAATATAATAAATTAATTATAGTTAAATTAAGTATAATTAGGAGCAGAATTTTATAAAAAATCCATTAAGTTCTTTGTTCCTTTTAATCAAATATTTTTCCGGACGATTATTACACAATACATGTTTATTTTTTTTTCATTACAGTAAAGCCAGCTTGCAGTTTATTGACTTTATTCTCGGTGGTTTTTTGCAACTTTAAATTTCTATAAATGCGATGAGTTTTTTCTTTATTAAAAACTTAAACCTATATAATAGGTTTCACAATACAAACTGGTTTTATTATTTTTTTATAAGTTTTTAAGTTATATAGTTTAATCTAATAATTTATACTTACATTTTATATTTAATGATCGCTAAATAATATAAAGTTTTTGTGTTCTTGAAAACCTGTTAAACAATAACTTTCAAAAGGTATCAAGAAAATTATTTTAGAAATAGCTACTATTAATGGTGAGGAAAATCGTGTTTTTGAAATTTTAAATTTTGACAACTTTTAAATTTGTATGAAAAATATAAATTTATTTTGCCCTAAATAAATTTATATCAAAAGAAAAAGAAAAAATACGTAATAATAAGTTTTCGACACTAAACTTTCATAGTTAAGTTTATTATAATTGATTATAACTTAATTAAAGTTAATATTTACATACAATTTACAAGTTAATTTAAAAATTTAAATTAAGTTAAAGTTCGAGTAAATGACAAGTTGTGAATATTTAAAAAATCTTCTAACTCTACTTTTGGCTTTGTATTAAACAGTATACACTTTCGTTTAAAGAACTTAGAACTTTATGATATTAATTTTAAATGAAAACACTAATATAATTACAATTACTAAATTCTATTAACTGTAATATTTAAAGTTTCATAAACGCTGATATTAATATTTTTAAAAAGTTGTATTTCAGATAAATTTTCCCTGAATTCGGAGGCAAATTGGTAATCTGGTTTCTACACTTAAAATATATATTAACCATATAGAATCATTCCAAAAGAAAGTACAGAATAGACTTTAACTGCTGTGATACTCATTATATTTCTTACATTGACGACTATCAAAACTTAATATTTAATCTTTAGAACACAAAAGACTTACTTTTTTCGTAATGATTTTTAAAACTAATTAATTACACTTAATTAATAGTTCAATTTTAAACCTTATTGTCAAAACAATAAATGAACCAATTTATATCAAGAATTAAATATTAACAAAAGCTATCTGAACATTAGGTTTTATTTTAAAGAAAACAAACTAAACTTTAAAAAAAAAAACAATTTTGTTGAGATTAATTTGTTATTAAAACAAATCCTTATCTTAAAAATTTAATTTATTAATATATTAATACAGATCGGCTAAATAAATTTCGGGTAAGATATGATCGGATTAGAAACGATCGGGTTAGAAATGATCGGGTTAGATATAATCGGGTTAGATATGATCGGGTTAGAAATGATCGGGTTTAATTGGGTTAGAAGTGATTGGGTTAGAAATGATCTTGTTAGAAATGATCGGGTTAGAAGTGATCGGGTTAGAAGTGATCGGGTTAGAAGTGATCGGGTTAGAAGTGATCGGGTTAGAAATGATCGGGTTAGAAGTGATCGGTTTAGAAGTGATCGGGTTAGAAGTGATCGGGTTAGAATTGATTGGGTTAGAAGTGATAGGGTTAGAAGTGATCGGGTTAGAAGTGATCGGGTTAGAAGTGATCGGGTTAGAAGTGATCGGGTTAGAAGTGATAGGGTTAGAAATGATCGGGTTAGAAATGATCGGGTAAGAAATGATCAGGTTAGAAATGATAGCGAGTTAGAAATGATAGTAAACCTATTTAAACACTACTTTGAGAATCATCATACTGGTATTAAAAATATAGTATTTGACAGTGCCTACAGGATAATTTTTTAGAAAAACCTGATTTTAAAAGTTTAGACTAGAAAGAAAGTTTAGAAATAAAATAAATTAAATACTAAAATTAACTTAAATAAAACAATTTACAAAAATTTAATGTTTTAGAGCTTAGTAATTTACGATAATTATGAAAAGATAATTTTAGTTTTAGCTTGTTTACTTGTATGAGTTTATGAGTTGTTAGTTGGTAAAATATCGGCTTTTAAATTTATATGACTATTAGTTGTGTTTTTATTATGGAAATGTTTTTAAAATTTATATAGCCTAAAATGTTTAATTTTTAACTGTAATTTCTTTTACTTCATTAACTTTTACTTTTAGTTGTGTATATTTCAGCCTTTTATCACTTGAAAATGTTTTAAATAAAAAAAAGTGAGTGAATGTTCATTTTTCAAAGACAACAGAAGCAATATTGTATTTTTTACAACACTTTTGTAGTAGCTTAACCATAGATTATAGTTTTAAATATGTATAATATTTTAAAGATTAAAACTACTTTCTTCTGATTTAACTCAATCTTGTTTGTAATAATAGATTTCAGTTTTAACTTTCAACATAAGATTATGTCAAACCTACAATTTTAAATTAATAACATGTGTTTTATATCTTTTCTAAGGTAAAAGTACTAAACAATTTTCAAACTTGTTTTTATTTATTAGTTTGCATAAAGTTTAAAGACTCTGTTTACAAACAATTTTAAGGTATAAAAACTAATTAAAAGAGAATAGATTAAATTACATACCAAACAAAAACGGTTATTGTTTGTTCTAAAAAAAACCTAATCATTCAGTCAGTTTCTCAATATTAACGGGAAAGGTTAAAGAAATAAAGAAATATTTTTCAATCTTTCAAATATAATTTAATCTTTAATGTTATTTAGAAATGTTTTTGTTTAACAAGTAACCAAGTTGCCTTAAAAACCTAGAAAACTAGTATGTGTCAGAATAAATTAATGCATATTTTAGTTACAAACAATAGAGAACAAAAATAGGTTCAGTAATAAATGAATAACTTTAATTACCTTAACATTATAATAATAATCATAGTTGTTCTTCATCTCAAACTTCATGCTATATTTACGTATTTCTAAAAACATAACCTGTTATACTTGCTATTGTTATACAAAAATGTTCATTTATACTGTTTTGAATGAGTGATAATGATACAACTTTTGTATACCGATAAATGTGGATTAGAGGCATAAATTTGCAATAAAGATGCAATAGTAATGTTTTTGCTGTTAAAAAAGCCATAATGTATACAATACGCTTCATTGAAACCAGACTAACAAATTAACTCATTTCAATTTACTAGAACGCGGAACAAGTTTAGTGACGTCACAAAAAATTTTCTCACAAAAAATTGTCTCACTATAGTATAAATATAGCTCCAATATTATTAGTAGCAACGATGACGTGTCTTCACGCTTCCTGTTGTTGAAATTTTAACGCAAGTGAATGCTGGTATACTCAAGTATTATTTGTTTATAAGCTGCTGATAAAAGTAAGTTTTAATGTTTGTTTATGTTCAAACACTTTTTTGTTGGTACATGTTAAATATGCACAAAAGGATACGTTTGCACGGGTTGAATTCTTTTATATATTATAAATATAAGTAAATTCTCGATTTTCATAGCTCCCTTGAAATGTGTTAACCTCTCAACACACAGAAACATGTGTTACTGTAATTAAAAAATAAAAAATATAATATGTTATTATTATATTTTATACATCCTTCTCTTTTTATCACTATTACCCCTTACCCTCGGTAGGTAACTTGTTATTAATTTTTTTACCTTATCTATTTTACTTTTTTTATTACCAATTTATTTTTTTTAGTCAATTTATCAATTTTACAATCACTGCGACTTTTAACCCTTACTCTCGGTCAGTAACTGTTTTTTTCTATCTTAACTTATATTTTATAGTTTTTTCATGTTATTACATTGTTTCACTTTTATTTAAATATCACTGTAACCCCTAACCCTTGCCCTCAGTCAGTACTTTTTTTTAACGTAATTTATATTCTATTTTTATTGTTGTTTTTACTCTGGTGCAAAAATGACCCTTCGTGGAAAAACATCTTTGTTTATATTTGACCCGTTTTTCTTTTTTGTAGCTGTAAATTTCTTGTGAATCAGAAAATTAATACATACAGTATAATTTTCAGTATATTTAATACAGTATATTTAAATAAATGTTTATCATTAAAAAAAGAAAAAACGTAAAAACAAAACTGAGTATGTATCCAAGTATCTTAGGTTTTTTCTATTTTTACTATTATTCTTTATTTCGTATAGTTTTAGTTTTTTATAACTATAATAAAAATAAAATTACTACTTTTTTATAAAACAATAATGATAACTGTTATTTTTAGTAGTTATTGTAATACTTGTGGCACGTGAATGAATAATTAAAAAAACTTATGATTACTTATCCTTTCATTAATGAGATAAATATAGAAAACATTCATCTGATTTTTTATTTGGTATCAAACTTAAGTTTGTACTTTTTTGATATCATTTAATAGTAACCCGTTCTTAAAAAGAATCGTCTATCATAAATAAGTTGCATACGTTTTCTCATGTATTTATAAAGTTACTATTATAAAAACTAATAAAAAATAGTCACCTGATTGTGTAAAAGTGTATAAAAAGTTTATGGTCAGCCGATCTTTAAGAAAAAAAAAAAAATAGCCCGTTATAAATTTTAGTTAAAGTAATAACAAAAGTAGGTTAAAAAAATCAAATTTTAGTATTTATGTAAGTAATATTCTATTAAAAACACAATTACTTAGATAAACTCTAAACTTAAAATGGTATAAAACGATGCAATTAAGCACAAAAATATGTGATAGATAACTAGTTATTAAATATGTAAATAGCATAAATCAGGTTTGTTTGTACTATTCTTAAAAATTTTATCATATTATACATGGCAATTATTGTTTGTTATAACTTGATGTTTAACTATAATTATTGTTTGTAAACTGACCCTTGAACAAAAACTCAATATTTTATCAGTTTCGCAATATTTAAAAACTACGGATTACACAGAACAAAATATCATTTAAGTGTTACGAAATAATATAATTTTTAATTAAATTTTTTTAATAAAAAAAGCACAAAGTAGCACAAATACAAAATTGCAGGAGGGTTCGTTATGCACGAAAACAAATTCTCACAAGAGTAAAAAAAACAAAAAAAAAACAGAAGTTAATAAAAACAAAAAAGTAACTTACCAAGGGTAAGGATTAGGGGTAACAGTGAGAAAAAAAAAGATTTATAAAAATTATTATTAAATAAAAACAGAAAAAAAAGTTATTAAAATATAAAAAAGTTACCGAACGATCGTAAGTGTTAGGGGTAACAGTGATAGTACAAATAAAAATAAACACAAATAACAAATAAAAAAATTAATAAAAAATGTTACAAAAATTTACAAAAAAAAAAAAATATTCCCCTCGTGCAAAAGTGACCCTTGGTGCAATAAAGTTCCTTTGTGCAATCTCGTCCGAACATGCAAATTTGACACCTACCTGTTATAATGAGTTTTGTAAACCTTGGTGTAAATAGAATCAAAAGTACCAAATTTTAGTAAAAAATGATACAAGAACTTTATTAATTCAACTTAATAACGGAAATTAATAGTAAATGCAGCAAATCAGCCGAACGCAAAAATAAAAACAATAGATCAACAATCAGCAGCGCGAAATGCGAGCGCATGAAACAAGCGTAGTGACGTAACGATAATTTTTGCTACAAAAGATTATTCACATGCAGAATAAGTTGCGGCAGCAAATGTTAAATGTATCTGGTGGCTATCCATCGCATCGTAATGATGATTATTTGAAACAAGCGAAATGCTTGTACATTAACTAGTTACTTACTTAACTTCTTCTAAGATGAGCTAAAGTTTTTATGTCTTTAATTAAAACGTTTGCAAAATATAGATTTATAGTCGCCTATTTAAAAATTAATAATCGTTAACATTTATTAAGTTTTGTCTTTTTACTAATAAACCCATTTATCTTTTAACCCATTCTTTAGTAATTCTCCTCGAGTAGCTAAAATCGCTATTTAAGTTATATGTTGTTGAGTAAACATGATCGTAATGTTCAAACTTTTAGAGTGAATACTTTTTACCTTTGGTAACTGTAATTTTTAGTATTACAAATGTAATTGAAAAATTCTTTAGTATCAAATAGTCTTTATAAATGTGTCTTACAAGGAGAAACAAACATATTTTTTATGACCCATAATTCGGAAAACAAAATATAGCTATAAAATGAATTTATATGAGGCGAACAATTAAAACAATGTTTCTACTTATCAAAACTTTTTGAATTACAAACACTAACTTGGAAAATAACTGGATATTCAAAAAGTTTTAATATAGTTTTGTTTAGAAAACTGTAAGCTTACAAATTCTTAGTTTAATAAACAAATAGGTCAAACTCTACCCTATAAAATAGTCCTAAAACCCATATAAATCCATCTAACTTGAATTAATTAAAATGTATTAGTAGTCTGTGTTTATTTTTATGATAATTAACGCAGATCTTTACATTTGAGTCGAATTGTAGGAAAAAATACTAGAACTATCTAAAAGCTAAATAAGCCATGCTTTCAATATTTTTAAAAATTCTAAAAAATGTAGTTTTTATCAATAAAATGTTTTCAAGCTAAATCTTAACATATTTTCAAGTAAATTGAATTAAATATACCAACATTGTAAATATAAAAAAATTGCTTAAGACTTTTAAATAAGTTTAAATAAGCAAAAAAAAGAGTAACTAGTTTAGTTTTTTTCAATTGATATTTATAAAGAGTTGACAAAAGACTTTAAAACTAAAAGCTTAGAATTTATACGAGCTTAACCTCTAGATGACAGAAGCTGAAAACTAGCAGATAAGTTTTAACTTATATATTTATAAAAAATATTTTTTCTAATGTTATTGCAAGTTTCTAATACAATTTTAATCATTTTTACTATTGCAAAACGTTGCTATCATAAAACATTCTGGATTTTTAACATGCAATTGAAAATATTCAAAACTTTTGTGACGTATTGATAACCCGACGGTTATCATGATATACTCAAAAACTTGTCTGGCACGATAAAAATGAAAATACAATCTAGTGAATGTTTTAAACGACAAAAAATTAAGTACTCAAACAATTTGGTCAAAAGATTTAGTGAACGAAAAATTTTTGCTAATCAATTTGTACACCAGGATACAATGAAGTATTTTGTAAAGGACATAACGGAATTACGCACAATTTTTTAGTATGGATTAAAAAAAATTAAAATGTTTAAACATCTTTACTAATATTTTTATAAAGATTATAATCAAAATTTTACGATAAAATATGATTTCGTTAATTTTAGACTTTTAATATTTTTAATTATTTTAGAGTGGCAATAACGTTGTTTCAAAACTTAAGTGTTTTATAAACAAATTTTAAGAAGACGAAGAAATATGTTTGTTACGGCTCATAATTTAGAAAACGAAATTTAGCTCTAAAACTGTATTTAAATTGGAAGTGCAATTATATTTAAGAATGTTTTATTTGTGCTAAAATTGTATTAAGACCATTATTCGGTACAAAATATTTAGTATTTTTAAAATTTTTTGTAATTTTCATACATTAATTTACGTTCAATTAAAGAAGTTAATACTAGTTTTGTTTGACAGATTATTAGCCATCCAAAATATAAAAATTGAAGAACTTAAAACTTTTATTGAAGAAATTTATTCAAAAAGCATAAAAATTTTATTATAAGGTAAAAAAGTATTATGGGTATAGCTTTTTTATTAGAATTCTTACCTGAATTTGTATAGAATATTCTCTTTGACAGTTCTACAGTTTTTGTTTAGCAAACAGATTGAACTAATGTTTTTTTATTGGTAAACGGTATATCAGTAATTAGGTCAGTATAATGGGCTTAATGATGTTATTACTTAAATAAAAATTAAACATTAGATTATAATTATTTATATACTGATGTTTTAAAGGTTAAAAATCCTGTCTTTTATTTTTGCTCAAGCACTTTTACAAATAATAATTTTTGGGATAATTTTAAAACCTTATCTGTGGTATGTTCTTTTATTTTGTATAGTAATATTTTTTTATCTAAACTATTTATATATTTTGTTTGACAAAAATGTAATCTGTTCTAAATAAAAATTAACAATGAATAATTTCTTTAACGAAAAATGTGGTTAGTAAAACAAGTTTGTATGTCATAAAGATGCAATAGTACTGTTTTTGATGTTAAAATAGGCCTCAAAAACCATACTAAAAAATCCACTCATTACAACATTCTGGTATGAAACTAAAATAGTGACGTAACAAAACATTTTCCCACAAAGAGTTGTCTCAGCATAGTATAAATATAACTCCAAAACAAATAGAAGCAACTGCGATATCACTCCTTGATATTCTCTATCAAATTTTAACACAAGTATAATGCTTGTTTAAAAAATATGTTTTTAGTTCTTAGCTTCTAATAATAAAAAAATTAATGCTTTTTATTGTTCAATACTCAAATTTACTATCTGCCAATTTAAAAACCTTTGACTTTTTACCCATAAAGAATAGGGGGTTAGAAAAACCAGTAGACAATAGAGGTCATATCGAACAAAATATCAAAGGGGGATTAAGTTTATTAATATAATTTAATTCTTAATAAGTCATATAAAGTTGGTGACAATGTTTAAGTCAAAGCAAACCACAAAGGGTATTGACAATGTTTAAGTCCTAATAAGTTTCAGAATGTACCAATAAGTCACAAAAAGTAGGTTACAATGTCTAAGTCAATTTAAGCTACAAATAATATTGTCTAAAACAACTCCATTAAAAAACAAAGTATTGGCAAACTATAAGCCCAAATCACAAGTTGTTGGCAAAATAAAAGCCAAAAATCGGAGAAAGTTTGTGACAAAATTTTGTTCACAAAGAGACAATAAAACTGAAAATAACCCATCGTGCAAAATTGACTCTTTATCGGGTTTAAGCAAAAGTGACCCTCTGTTCAAAAGTGTCCCTTCGTGCATATTAGACCCTTCCATGCAAAAGTGTCCATCCGTGCATATGTTATCCCTCGTTTAAAAATATCTTCATACATATTTGACCCGTTCCACTATTTTGTAGTTATGAATTTCTTGTGAGTCAAAAATTTCATATATAAAATATAAACTTGTACAAATGTAATTACTGAACAAAAAATGTTTATCATTTAAAAGTAAACAACATAAAAATAAAACTGTGTATGTGTCTACATATTTTAAGTGTTTTTCTGTTTTTTACTATAATTTTTTATTTTTTATGTTTTAGATTATTAAAAGTTCGTACAAAAGATTAAAATTTTGCTTAAACCTTTAAAATAATCAATACTACGTGTTTTTAACTAGTTTAGTATTTTTTATTTATAACTGCTACTTTATAAACTTTAATAAACAAGCTGTTATTTACTATTAAAAGTATGAATAGGAAGTTTAAATAATATTTAACATTACGATATTGGGATATACAAAGAAGTGTTGTATAACTTTGCGGAATTAAAAAGGTAACTTCTAGTTTATCTGGAATCCTGAAACTTTACAGGATTCCTCTTCAAAGATTTTAGAAGAGTGATCTCCTTTTATCTTAAATTTTATTCAAATTTCTATAAAGTTTCAGGATTCCAAATGGACTAGAAGTTACTTTTCAATTCCGTAAAGCTTTATAAGACAGTTTTTACTAGGCTAGCTAGCGTTAATATTGCGTTCAAGTAAGTAGCTTTAAATTATAATTATTAAAAAAAAATTCTATAAAATTTTAAAATATAAATAGATCACAAAAATAGAACCTCTGAATTGGAGTCCTATAAAGTTTAAGGATTCCAAATGAACTAGAAAATACCTTTTTAATTCCGTGAAGCTTTATAAGACAGTTTTTACTAGGCTAGCTAGCGTTAATATTGCGTTCAAGTATGTAACTTTAAATTATAATTGTATAAAAAAATTCAAATAAACTTTTAAATTAAAAATAGATAACAAAAATCGAACTTTTAAAGAGGAATCCTGTAAAGTTTCAGGATTCCAAATGGACTAGAAGTTACCTTTTTAATTCCGTAAAGCTTCATAAGACAGTTTTTTTCTCAGCTATCTAGAGTTAATATTGCGTTTAAGTATGCAGAATTAAATTATAATTATATAAAACAAATTCAATAAAATTTTAAAATAAAAATAAATCATGAAAATAGAACCTCTGAAGAGGCTTCTTGTAAAGTTTCAGGATTCCAAATGGACTATAAGTTACCTTTTCAATTCCGTAAAGCTTCATAAGACAGTTTTTACTAGGCTAGCTAGCGTTAATATTGCGTTCAAGTATGTAGCTTTAAATTATAATGATAAAAAAAAAATTCTATAAAATTTTAAAATAAAAATAAATCACCAAAATAAAACCTCTGAAGAGGAATTCTGTTAAGTTCCAGGATTCCAAATTGACTATAAGTTACCTTTTCAATTCCGTAAAGTTATATAACATTTCATTGTACATCCAAATATCGCAGTGTTAAATATCACCGAAACTTATTATCCATATTTAAAATAACTTTATTTAATATAATACTAGCTAAACTATTTTCTTTAAGTAATTGTTGCTAAAAATCATAACTAAGTTTATGTAATTGTATAACAGAAGTAAAATAAACAGCAACAAAATATAACTTAATATTATTACTATATTTAAAGATAAACTTATTAGAATTACTTCTTTTAAAACAAGTATGCAAAACTGTATCTTTTTAGTAATTATGGTCATACTTGTGGTACTTAAAAGTTTTCAGTATTTATCCTGATATTTGTTAGCTAAACTAAAAAAAAATAATCACAACTTTGACTTGGTACAGAATAATATCAAATAGTAGAAATCAAACTTAAATTTACACGTATTTTAAAATTTTTTGAAATCATTTAAAAATGACCTGTTCCTTAAAAAAAGGCTGCTTTAATAAATAACATGCGTATACCTTCTACTGTATTTATACATTATTAAATATAAAAATAATATAAAGAAGTTACCTGATTCTAAAAAAGTATATATAAAAGTTTATAGTCATCATATCTTTATGAAAAATAAAAAAAAATAGCCTGTTAGGAACCAAAGTCAGAATAATAATAAAAGTAGAGTAGAAAAATCAAATCATATTTACTTTAGCAATTTGCTATTAGAAACACAACTACTTAAATTAAGTCTAAACTTAAAATAAATATAAAATGATGAAATTGAACTTAAATAATGTTATAGTTAATTAGTTTTTAAATATTTAAATTTTACAAATAAGGTTTATTTATACTTTTTTAAACAATTTATCATAATTAGTCCTACAATACATGGCAATTATTGTTTGTTGATACTTAGTAAACTGTCCCTTAAGCAAAAAATAGTATATTAAAAACTTTGCAATGTTTAGAAAGTATGTGTTATACAGAAAATGTATAATTTGAGTGTTACTAAAAAAATATTAGGGACTTAGTATAATTGTTTAATCAAATTTTTGTAATAAAAAAAAACACTTTAAAAACAAAAGTAAAATTTTTAACAAAAAAAGCCAAATAAAACCTTTGAACTATGAATAAAACTGATAACTAATATTTTGTAAAAAAAAAATTTTAAACAAACTAATAAAACCTTTAGTATAAAAAAAGTAAATAAAAACTTAAAACAAGGAGTTTTTGTTAGTGAATACGTGTCAAAAATGCATGGTTGATACATAAAAGAGTGTAATTTAATTTTATACTGTATGTCTCATTTTGTATAACAATACCTTATATAAATCGTATACTATAATTTAGTATTCTATAAATCATATTTAGACTTGGCTATGATAAGCTATTTGTTTGCTTTTATATGAGATTGCAAGATAGTTTATTGAACGACAAAAAAAGACGCTCAAAAAGTTGACTCGAGATCCTGGTGTACGAATACCCTTCCGGTTGTTGAGTTGACACCAAGCTACATTTTAATGTCTTGTTGAGGGTAAAGTTTATAGAATAAAAGTACTTGTTTTATATTACACATTAATAGCACTAAAACATTTATAAGAGAAAATAATAATCTACATTAAGGAATAGATGAAACTAAAGATAGTTTGCAAAAAGTCACAATTTATAATGCCCTTTTTAAGTCAAATTATTGAAAACTATTCATATTTGTTTAAACCAAGTTTGCCAAAAAATGAAACATTCGACTGTTTAAATACGATTTCGGTTATTCGGAGGCAAACACTTGTAAAAAGTCTAAACGCAAATGGTCAAAAAATAAAAAGGTAAAAATAACTAACAAAAGTCAGAAAAGTGTTTAATGCGAAATAAGCCGTTATTAAAGTTATTTTTGGAAACCTCGGTGTAAACAGAGTCAAAAATTTGAATGAAAAATTATTACTACAGCACTTATAATTCAACTCATGAACAGAAATGCAACAATTCAGCCGAACGCAATCATCAGCAAACAGCAATGCTAAAATGCGAGTGCATGAAACAAAAGTAGTGACGTAACGAACACTTTAGCTACAAAAAATAAATAAAGAATATATTGCGACAAAAAATACTAAATGTATCTGCTGGCCATCCATCGCATCATAATGATGATTATTTGAAACAGGTGCAACGCTTGTATATTAACTAATTACGTTTTATTTAACTTCTTTAAGTTAAGCCAAATGTTTTACGCCTAAAATTAAAACGTTTGCAAAATATAAATTTATTGTCGCCTACTTAGAAGAACTTAAAAAACAATCGCAAACATTTATTAAGTATGGTCTCATTACTAATTAGTTAACCGTTTATCTTTTAACCCATTCACTAATAATGCCCTTCTGATAGCCAAAATCGATCATTTTGTGAAACCCTGTTGTAAAATGCGTATAACTATTTAATCTATATGTTGTTGAGTAAAAACTATATCAACTCAAGTAGAATTGGATATGATATTGTAAGATAGTTTATTGAACGACAAAAGATACTCTTAAAACATTTGGTCCTAGGACCTGGTGCACGAAGAACCTTTTTGTTGTCAAGTCAGACACCACGGATACATTTCAATGTCTTGTACAGGGTAAACCTTAAAAAATAATAATACTTGTTTTATACATTACATTAATAGTACTAAGTTTTTTATCGAAAAAAATTACCTCAAGAAACAGATTATACCAAAAATAAGTTGTAAAAAGTTACAACTTTTAATGCCTCTTTTAAGTCAAATTTAGACAAACTCTTTATATTTGTTAAACCAAGTTTACAAAAAGTGGACAATATCACCCAATTGGATGCGATTACGGTTAGTCAAGAAGCAAAACTTGCAAAGAGTCGAAAAAGTAAACGGATAAAAAATAATAAATAGAGATATAATTAACAAAAGTTGGATATTATTTTTTGCGATTTAGAATATTATTAAAATAAGTTACGGAAACCTGGGTGTAAGCAAAATCAAAAGTACCAAGTTTTTGTAGTAAATATATACAATAACACTTATAATTTAACTCATGAACAGAAATGAATAAAATTGCAACAAGTCAACCGAACGCAACAATAGAAACCATAAGTCAGCAATCAGAAATGCAAACATGCGAGTGCATGAAGCATGCGTAGTGACGTAACGAAAATTTTCGCAACAAAAAATAATTTACGTGCAGAATAAATTGCGACAAGAAAAGTTAAATTTATCTGGTGGCTGACCATCGCGTCGTAATGATGATTTTTTGAAACAAGCGAAATGCTTGTACATAAACTAAATACGTTTTATTACACTTCCTACAATTTAAGCTACGTTTTTATGGCCTAGATTTTAATCAAACACCTTGCTTGTTTATTAACTAGATATGTTTTACTTAACTTCTTTTAAGCTTAGCTACATTTTTATGGTTTATGTTTTAATATAACACAGTGCTAAATTTCAACATATTTGTAAATTTTTCTATAATTAAGTTAGGTTTTTAAAACTAACTTTTGTAGTCGCCGACCTGACAAAATTTAAAAAAACAATATGCCCAATTTATTAGATATAGCTTAAAAACTATTGCACCATAATATCCATAATGTCATTACATAGTATTGTAATACTTGTATAAAATTAACTATAAGTTTGTAGATTGAATACATTGTAAGTTTGGCATTCATTACAAATAGTTTTAACTATTAAGATGTAACAATGGCATTATTTACAACTAAATATTTTCTATACATAAGTTTACGAGAAAAACCATTATGTAAGTATCTAAGTAATAAAGGCCTATATTTAAGTAAACTAAACTAGCTCTTAAAATTTGTTCAAAAGAAGCATACAGTTATATGGTGTATATTTGTTTGATATTTGTGATAAAATCATACTTAATACAAAATTAAGTTTTTAGTATTTTAAGAACTTTTTACCTTAAATCATAGACACCAACGTAAATAGTAAGTTACTTTTTAGTTTTTTTTTTTACAATAGAAAACTTACTAAGTCTTAGTATAAAAAACGAATAACTTGAATTTTATAACATAAAATTGTTTTAAAAACTATGAAAACTTATTATGTTTTTTATAATCCTTGTTTGATCACTTAAGAAAATCTTTATGTCTGATTTCAATTGTAGTATCAAATAATAAAACTATATGAAAGTAACTTATTTACAATTTTTATTCTATAAATACTAGTTGGATAAAGTCAAAAACTAACAGATGAGTTTCAACTTGATATACTTTCAATATATGTATATTTAAAAATGTTATTACTAAGTCGTACTAAATCGCAAAACTTTACTTTTATAATTGCAAAACTAGGTTAAAATAAAACATGCTCGTTTTATAACTATATCTATTCATATGCTGAAATACTTCTGTGACGTACTAAAAACTCAACAGCAAACAAAGCCTTTTTACGTGCTTATAATAGTATGGTGTTCTAGATAGAGATGACGCGTTTCAAGCGGTTTTCTACTAAACAAGTCATCAATAAAAAACGAACACCTTAGAAACAAAACTAGTACAGCATTAAACAATACTGTACTCATATTACTTTGAAGTATAACTTTAAAGTACTTTGAAGTTATTTCATTAGTTTTATTTTGATTTATCTAACAATAATAATGTCGCAGTCTTCTAAGAAAAATGTAAGTCAAATGAAGACATTTAGGATTATGTGGACGAGAAACACCTGTTCGAAAGTATTAAAAAAAAGCACTTACTAAAGGAATTAAGTTGTAGATTAGAACTAGATCGTTTGAAAATACTGTAAGTATTGGTGTATAAGTACTGGCAATACAATCAAGTTAGTTGATCTGTAAAAATTTTACAAGCATAAAGCTGTCAAAAAAGACTTTTGCTACTCGTCAGCATACAAGCTCCGCTGTTGACTCTGAACCCTGTTGGTTTCATAGTACAAATATGACAGCAAACTTTGCTATGCTATTTGTAAACTTTCTTGATTTTATCCTTATATTAAGTGGCTATCATTTGTAGTAAGTTCATTTTTACGCCACAAAAACATCTTATTTTTCTGTTCTCTGTTTCAAAAGAGTTTATATTTGTTAACTTCTCACTAACACTAACATCAATAATGTTTTTTGGATTCGCTGAAACTACCAAATAATGAATTACATTTATATTTTATTTGTAATAATGCACAGTAAAATTTAATGGACATAACACGTAGAACAATTTTAAATCTATGTATTAAAAAACAGCTTTGGTAGCATTTTAAATAAAAAATCAATTTATTTAATGTTTAGCTATTCATAAAAATAAAAATATTTATTTAGCTATTTCAATAAAAGTTACGGTCTGTTGTAATGTAGTAGTATGATAAAATAGAACAACTAACACCATTTTAAAATTTTATTGTTTTTGCGTGTCATAATAAAGTCTAAACAAAAAAAATATTTAAGTTTTCATTAACTTTGTTTCAAACTATTAAATATAACATTCCAGCATAATTGCATAAAAAAAGGAATAAACATAGTTATTATTCTTTAAAAAATTAACTTCATTTACATAACTATTACCTTTATACTTTAATAAGATTAAAAAAATAAGAGGGACTGCGGGCCGCAGTTGTGAATTTACTTTTTACTCTTCCAAAATATCGAAAGCAATTTTCAGTTTTCCCTTAAATTTCACCTTGACTATTTTTTGCTCTTCAGTTTAGAATATTCAATGTAAGTTTTAAAAGTTTTCTTTTGTCAGCCGAATTTACGCCGAATTTACTTTTACATTTCAGGCCCGCGGCCTTGCCAACCCCTGGTGTAAACAGAAAAAAATACAAAGATTACCGAACGGCGGCAGACAAAATAGTAAAAAACAATAGTAAAAAGTTAAACCGTTTTTACCTCTGTACATTTTTTAGTGTAAGTTTTAAAAATTTTCTTTCGCGGGCCACAGTTTGCTTACCTCTAGTGTAAACAATATAAAAATTACAGAATAGTTTCAATAGAAAATTATTGCTTGAGCAATTCTCATTTAACGTAAGCAAACGAAATAGTAAATTAAACAAATAGCGAAATAAGCTTGGTGACGTAACGATAAACTTCGCTACAAAAACATATTTTCAGAATATATTTAAAAAAGAATCTTTCAAAAAAATAGCAATTTTCATCTAGTTAAAAAAGTTTCTAACAAGTATTTACTTGTAAAGTTATGATAAAAACTATTAAGTTTTTTAACAGACTTAGCTAAACTTCTTATGGTGTGATTATAACCTAAAAACGTTCAAGAATTTGTTAAAACTAAACAGTTTAAACATTTATTGTAATTTTATACATATAAAATTCAATTGTTTTTTAATTTAACAATTCGTTGAGTTTATATTTTAAACATTTATCTTAAATGACACATGTTAGTAAAAACAAAATTGGCTACTGAAGGGGTTTTTATAAGTAAGTATTAAGAAGATAAACATTCCTATTGCCCATAATTCATTAAACAAAATTAGCTTTAATATTAAATTGAAATGGAATAAAAAATTAAGTTTTATAATGTTGTGTTTAGTATTTGTACTAAAGTCGCAGTGAAAACATAAATTTTTCATCTCATATCAATCTAAGTTCAAGCCTATGAAGTATAATCTACATTGAAGAAAGTATTCGTTGTCTAGTGAAGAATAAACTATACTTTGTCAAGGTTGTAAATATTTAGCATGAATTATATTATAATAGACTATGTTTATGATCATTACAGTTTCTTTCTTTAGTTTTGATAATAACTGTTTTACAATATACCTTAATTCAAAGTGTGTTTTATTAATAACTTATGAATAAGTTAATTTTAGTTTTGTAACTTTAGTACTTGTAAGCTACTCGTAAGTAAAGCAGTTTACTACGTACTTAGAAAGCACGTATTTAAGATCATAAATACAACCAGTATTATAAATCTAACGCTGCGATTATTATAGTTTTAGATTTATTTGTATTTTTTAAGGTTTTGTAAATTTAAGTTATTTATTTTTAGAATTTAAATTCAATATTGCAATTTATTCTAAATACAATTTTATAACAATACAGTTTTAAACAGTGCAAAAAAATTGTTTGTGTAAAACGTGACAACTTGTACAATGTTGACATCATGCAAAAGTGGATACGCGTCCAAAAGTGACGTTTCGAGCATAGATTAAACCCGTACAATAGTGAGGAACAACTTGGGTGCGTATTAAATCTTCTAGGTAATGATCAAGTACGGTAATAAAATCGGGTTGGAACTGATCAGATGGGAATTGTTAGTATAACATTTTGTACATGCTTTGACTTTTTAGGGTCTTATTACCTACTGATTTGAATTGTAGGTAACAATACAGATTTTTTTATAGGCAAATGTTGGCTAGTGACATAAATTTGGATGCAATAGTACTTTTTTGTTGTTAAAAAGCCATGGTAATGCAACGGTACGCTTCATTACTTATAAATAAACTCATTCCAACTTTCTAGTACGCGAAACAAGAATAATGACGTAACAGTAATGTTACAACAAAAGGTTGACACAATATAGTAAAAGTTAAACTCTATCATTCATATCATCAACTTCAACTTATTAGTTTCTTCTACAGGGAAAATTTTAAATGTAAGTAATTACTTGTTAACAAAAATGTTTATTTTGGAAGATATATAAATCTAATTGCGATAACTATTTTATTTTAAGGTTATTTAAGGAGTAATATTTAGTTTCTTTATATTGTGTTTTTACTTCAGTACAAAATTAGTTACCTATAATTTAATAATGAAAAGTATTTCTCGTTAGCTCATAAACAAAACATAACTATTATACGTACACTCTTTTTGTTTATTGACCGAAAAAAAAACGCTTAAATATTTGGTCCAAGGACCTGGTGTACGAAAAAATCTTTCGGTTATCGATTCATGCACCAGGATACAGTTTAAAGTCATGTCCTGCACAATATTGTTACAAAAAAACTTAATGTACATAACAGCATGTTGAGTTATTTTTTTTTACAATAGTTTTTTTTAGTAGCATTTTATATGTAGCCTGTTATTAAAAAGTTCCAACATTAACGAATTCTCCCTTAATTTAAAAATTTATACTTTAGCAACTTCGCACTTTTTGAAACTAAGTATCAGCTGAAAATAAAGTACAGAACAAGTTTTAGAGCTCTAAAAAATGATTGCTTCATCAGATTTATTTTTGAAATACTTGTTAAGCCCATCATGTAAAAACTAAACAAAATCAACTGTGGTTTTGTGCTAACTGATTAGTTAAACAAATATCTTAATGTTTTTTTCTCTATTACATAACATATTTAAAGTTAATAATGACTATTGAAGAATAGATCTTTAACATTGAATAATTCTTAAAAAAAAACTGACAACTTATTAAGTTTTACTTTACAAATTACATCTGTTTGTGAAAGCCATAAAAAACAGTATTTAAACTTTGTATATATAGCAGTAAATAAGGGGATGTAAACTAATTGATTATTTTTTTTTGTTTAGAGTTAAATAAATTTAAAACAAGCAGGAATATATTGGTTAAAAATCAAAACGTGTCTATTTTTATGTTTTGTATTTACCTAATGCATGAAAAATTAAGTTAGTTATTAGGCTTGGAAACTTCTTATAATTTTTTTCAAAGCTTCAAAGTCTGGTCTATAACTACTGTCAGAAATAAAATATCTATATCGAAATGTGTTTTTACATTTAAAACTAGACTATTAATGAATTTTTTTTGTATAAAATTTTAACCGAAATTTAAAACTTATCTTTTATTTGTTTTATCACATTTTATTAAGTTTATTGTTTTTTAGTTAAATAATTATGAGTTATATGTTATTAATAAGCTGCAAATGGTGTATAACTACGTTTTAAACCTTCCTGGAATTGTATTTAGAATGTTGTTAAGTACAAAAAACATAAGTATTTTGAAAGCCGTTTTTGTAAATAGCATACAAAATTTGACTTTCAAATAAATAAATTAGCTTAGAAAATAATTTGTTAGTTAATACTTAATTTTGTTTCATAAACTAAAAGCTTACCAAAGGTAAGCTTATAAATAAATGATAAATTTAAAAACTTCTATAAAAGAAACTCATTCAAAAAGTATAAACTTACTAATTATTAAAAAAAAATTTGACTATAGTTTTTATCAAATTCCTACCTGAATGTTAAATTTTTACGAAATATTTTTTTTAATTCTTTTACAAATGTTGTTTAGCTGAAAGACCAAATTAAATTTTATATTAAGGTAAAAAGTATTAAATATAAAAATTTAGTAATTTAGTCAGTATAATAGGCTTAATACTGTTAATATGTTTATACTGTAGTTAGAATTTAGATTATTACTCCAAACATGGAATTTTGTTTGAAGAAAAAAACTAGTGTATTTTAATGTTATTTAAGCTTATTAAAGAAAATTATATTAGAACTTTTAATTATCCATTGTCCTAACTGTGATGAATCTAAAACTTTTTATTAATCATAATGCTGTCGGTAGGTTAACTTACTTTGCTGGATTTTTCTGAACCTTATTTTATACGATAAAGGGTGATGACATATTTTACAAAAACAATTTGGCACAAAGTCACTTTTGCACGTAGGTTCACTTTTTAATAAAATATAAGTACAAAAAGATTAATAAAAAACAAAGGAAAAAAAAAGTTACTGACCAAGGGTAAGGGTCAGGAGTAACAGTAATAATAAAAATAATAAATAACTTAAACAATTCTTTAGTAAAACAAAAAAGAAAATAAAGTATATATAAAAAAATTGATACCTATAAAACCTAAAAAAAGAAAAAAAGTTACCAAGCGAGGAAAGGGTTTAGGGTAACAGTGACAGTAAGAATAAAAAAAAAAATTAGAATTAATAAAAAATATTTAAATAAAAAAATTACAACTCGTGCAAAAGTATCTTTGTAAAAAAATGTCTTCATGCGAAAATTTCCCTTCGTTCAAAAGTGATCCTTCGTGACACTTAATAATTTTACACTTTGTTAGTTATTTTAACATACTAATTTTGTATGTAATAATACTATGAAAACTTGATTGTTTACTGTTTAGAATGAAAGATCAATTATAGATTTTCAAAATCGGGAAATGTTGTTCAGTGAAGTAAATTTAGAAGCTTTAAAGATGTTTTATTACTGTTTATACTATTAAAAATCATAGTCGTAGAATATTACGCTTCAATGCAACCGTATTAATAAAAACACTCATTCTAACTTACAAGTACGCGAAACAAGATTAGTGACGTAACAACAATTTTACGACAAAAAGTTAGTCTTAGTATAGTATATAAACAGCTGGGAAAAAATATTTAAAACGATGAAGTTTCATTACTTCTCCTGTTGATTAAATTTTAACACAAGTGAAATACTTGTTTATATTTTTTTTGTAAGCTTTTTTTAATAGTATACTTTGATATTTTATCAAACACATTATTGTAGTTATGAATTTATAGAGAATCAGTACATCAATACATATAATATAATTTTTTTCAAATGTTAATACTCAACAAAAAACCGTTTATCATTAATAAAACATAAATACATAAAAAGAAACTGAGTATATATCTAAGTTGTTTACATCCGTCCTAAGATTGAATACAACACACTATTATGGTCTCAATGCCTATAAAAGACATCAACAAACTAGAATCTATTCAAAGAAAATTTACGAGATCAATCTTTAATCGGTGCAACATTTCATATACGTCTTACATAGACAGACTAACAAAGCTCAATTTAAAAACTTTAGAGTACAGAAGACTTGAATTTGATCTTATTGCTTTTTTAAAACTAATTAACATTGAAATACCACAGATTCCCAAACTTTTTTATAACCTTATAAAAATAACTACTTAATTAGAGGTAATAATAAAAAATATACATGTAAATATTATTTTAACAATGTTGGTTGGCAAAATTCTTTTTTCTATCGTTCTGTAAAAATGTGAAATGAACTTCCAAATGAAGTAGTATTTTGCAAAAATCTTAAACATTTTCGATTAATAGATTTAAATTATTTATCAGTAAAAGTAGTTTTGTTAATCTCTTTAATAGTTTGACATAAAGGCATGAGGTTTATTGATAGTTTGATTTGTAAGCAACGGCTTCCCCTTATAGATCTTAATTACTTTTTAATTTTGATTTTTTGGCCGGCCTATTGTTAACTTGCTTGGGGCTTTGGATTCTAAAACTATTGGATGCTCAGTTGATTTGTGAGCTAGATCTGTGAATTGTTGCTGCCACATGTTTGAAGTAATGTTTGACTAATTTTGCCGTGGTGAAACTTTGAAAACATGAAGAATGGCAAATAGTTGTTGAGATCAATGTTCTGCAAAATGAAGATTTTTGTCTAAAATTGAAAACAAATGCCTTTTTAAAATACCTTGTTTCATATAGAGTGGTTGACTTATGTCTACAAAATAGTTTCTAGATTTTCGAGCCAGGTTCTGAAGAACTTTTATAAGAGATGCTTGTTTAAAAAGGTTTGTTGTTTTGGAATGCATAGTTGGAGATTGGTGGCTTTGGAATTGTTGAATATTTTGGTTGTGAAAGTTTGATTTTTTTTAGCTTGTGCCTTTATGGGTTTTATGTTTGTTTTAACAATGTAATTTTGTTTTAATACTTTATGTTAATGTGTTTAAGTTTAAATGACTTAGGTTTTAATGCCTAAGTCCTTCGTTTGACAATAAACTTCAATAATAATAAAAAAATATTTTGGTCCTAGGACCTGGTGCACGGAGAATCTTTTGGACGTCGATTTGCACCAAATAAATACCTTTTAACGTCTTTTTCAGAATAAGAAATAAGTTGTATTAGTTTAGCTTTTAAAAAAAAACATCGGCGAAAGTCTGCACAGCAGAAGTCCGGACTTTCGTTTGCCGTGAGACAAGCTCAAGTTTAACAGTAGGGCTGATCACGCCAATTCGACCATCAGACCACAAGTTTCGGTAGACTGAGACCGGTTTCGTCCTTATTAAGACTCATCAGTCAGTCACAACCGAAAAACGTACAGTCGTCAATCTAGGAACGATTTTTCATGAAAGCATGATAAACCGTTTGTAGATTGACGACTGGAAGTTTTTCGATTTATATAAATTTGTTCAAAAAATTATTTGCTGACGAAATGAATCAGAAAAAAATTGATACTAAACTATATTTGCTATCTAGAAGAACTTGTAAAGAAATTTATAAGTTAACGCTTAAAAGTTTCTACAACATAAAGCCAGCAGGGCCAGAGAAATGTTAGATTACTTTAGTATGACCTTATGTCAATAAGAACTCAAGAGTTATAGAGTGAAACATCAACCATTAAATAAGTAAATATATACTATCACTTAGCAGAACCGAGAGTTATTTTCTTATCTAGACCATTAATTAGACTTAGGGGCAAATATTTGATATCAGAATATAAAAAAAAACTCGATATTTTACCAGTATAATACCTCAAGTTCTTCTGTGAACATAGTTATGTCGGTATAACCTCAAGGCAATCTGGTAACAAAAGTAAAAGAACATTTTCCAAAAAGTATTGATGAATTTGTTAAATGAATACTAAAGTAAATTAAAAAAAATTAAATCTAAAATAGTAGTAAATGATTCAAAAATATCTGCTATTAGTTTATTGAACGACAAACAAAAAATGCTCAAATTTTTGGTCTTAGGACCTGTTGCACGAAGAACTTTTTGGTTGTCGAGTAGAACCTCAGATACCTTTTAACGTCTTGTCTAGGACAAAATTGCAGAACACCTAGTTAATGACCCTGATTGTGGAATTATTTAAAAATAATACTATAATATATTGATTTATATATTAATAACAAACAATAGGCATCAAAAAAAATAAGTTCACTAATGAATAAATTGTTTTTAGTAACTATAATTATATTTTAAATTATTATTTTAATTTTAATAATAGTCATAGTTATGCTTCATCTAAAATTTAATACTATATTAGTAACATTAAAAAATTGTTGTACTTGCTATTTCTTTTATCTACTATTTTGAATGAGAAGTCAAATGTTGCTTGGTTAAAGTTTACAATTTTCTTACAGTTCTTTATGAGGTAAAAGTACCTATCAGTTTTCAAACTTTTATTTATTTAGTAGTTTGCAAAAAAATAAAGACTCTGTTTACAAAAACTTAACGTATAAAATTTATAATAAAAATAATATAATAAATAAGATCGAAAACAGAATAAAAAAAATAAAAACCAAACAAAAACGACTATTGTTAATTCTAAACAAATACCTGTTCATTCAGTCAGTTTCTCAATATTAACAGAAAAGGCTAATGAAATCAAGAAATGTTTTTTTATCTTAAATGTTTTGTAAAAAAGTTTCGTTAAACAGTAAACAAGATAGCTTAAAAATCTAGAAAGTTAGTATATGTCCGAACAAATTGATTCATGTGTTAGTAACAAACAATGGAGATCAAAAATTTATTTCAGTAATAAATGAATAATTTTTGATAACTTAATATTTTAATAATAGTCATTATTGTGCTTCATCTCAAATTTCATGCTGTATTTAAGTATTATTATTCAACTATTATACCTGCTATTTCTTATTTATTATTAACCACTGTTTCAAATGAAAGTTAAAAATACAATTTCTTTGTATCATACATGTAGATTAGTGGCATAAATTTAGATGCCATAAAGATGCAAAAGTACTGCTTTAGCTCTTAAAAAAATACCATATTATATAGGATACGCTTTATAGTAACCGTAGTAAGAAATCTACTCATTTTAACTTTCTAGTACGCCAAATAATCATAGTGACATAACAAAGCATTTCCCCATAAAACATGTTTCACTATAGTATAAAAACAGCTTGAAATTAAATATTGGCAGTTGTGCGGTTTTTTAAACCTCCTGTGGTTGACATTTTAAGACAAGCGAATTGCTTGTTTATAAATTTATGTTTTAATTCTATTTTTTTTAAATAGTAAAATTTAATATTTGTTTTTTTTCAAACCCTTTTTAATGTGTAGGTGTTAAATATGCACGAAGGAATGCGTTTGCAGGAAGGGTCAATTTTGCAAAAAAAAATTTGCACGAAGAGACATTTGTATATGACACTTTTGAACTGCTTCAATTTTGCATAAAGACGGCATTTAGTCTTGTAATGTAGTACAACCACACGAAAAACCATAATCAAGGGAACGGGTCTAAATTGCACGAAGACAAATTCCACGAAGCCGAATTTGCACAAGGGAACAGAATTGAACGATGACGATTTTGCACGAGAGTAAAAAAAACTAAAAAATAAAAAACGAAAGTTGTTGACCGAGGGTATGGGTTAGGGGTAACAGTGATAATAATAATTAAAAAAAAAAAATAAATTAAGAAAATTTAAAGAAAATAAATACCGCTTGAGGGAAAGGGTTAGGAGTAACAGTGATAGTAAAAATTATACTTAAAAAAATGAATTAAAGTTAAAAAAATAAAATAGTTTAAAAAATTAAATAAATTAAACCCGTGCAAAAATGTCTCCGTGTAAAATTGTTTGCTCCTGCAGAAGTGTCTTCGTGCAAAAGTTCTTTTTGCAATTTTTACACTTGTGCAATTTTTACGCTCGTGAAAATTTGCTAGCAACCCAATAATCAAATTTATACTTTATCTATACTAAATGCTGATATTAGTATTATTGTTTACTAAATGATAAAATAAGCACTCAAAAAGTTTGGTTTTTGGGCCTAAGGACCTAAGGGTCTAAGGGCCTGGTGTACAAAGGAACCTTTTGGTCATCGAGTTGTACACCATTAAGTAATAAATGTATGTTAATTAATGTATGTTTTAATGTATGTTAAACCATCGTAATAAATAATATTTAGGGCTACTCTATATAAAACTAGGCTTGTCAGTAAATGAAATTATTTTATGTTAAAGAATAATTGCAAACACTAACAAATATATAAAGAACATCATAACTTAGAAAACACTTTAAATATGATCAAATCTTTTAAACAAGATTTAATCTAGCAGGGCTATGCTTTAAGAATGTAGTTAAAATAAATAAGATAGAAGAACTTATAGTATAAATTAAAATTCTTATAAAAATTAACATAACTATAAAACACTTTATATATAACAAGAAAATGTCTATTCAGGATCATCATGTTTACTGCAGTAGGCTGTGGCTAGAATGTCCCCACCACTCTCTATAGCTGATTTATATAGCAATGTTCTTAACTAAACTTAACATCACATAAGGAATTTCTTAACTCCTATTTAATTTCTGCTTTTCATAACTTGCATCAGTACAACACTTGGCCTTGCAAACTTTCTCTTGAACGTTTGGATAAACAAGGATTTTAGCTCAAAACTTCCGAAAAAACAGTTATCAAGTGAAATTTGAAATCCTGTTACAAAAAACACTTTTGCACAGGTTAGAATTTTTTTTAAATTTGTTTCATTTTTAACTAATTTTAATAAAAAGTTTGTTTTATTTATAATATTTACTATCACTATTACCCTAACCCTTACCCTTGGTCATAATTTTGCTTTTCGCTTTGTTTTTATTTACATTAATATTCTTAGTTATTATTTGTTTTCTATGGTTTCAATCACTGTTACCTCTAAAGCTCGGCTAGTAACTTTTTATTTCTATTTTATTTACTAGTATATATAAATATATATAATTTTTTTTTACTCTCGTGCAAAAGTGTCTTTGTGCAAAAATGACCCAATCGTTTATACTTGATCCTTCGTGTAAAAATGTCTTCGTACAGATATGACCCGTTCCCCTTTTTTGTAGTTTTTAATTTCTTGTGAATCTGTAAGTCAATGTATACAACAATATTGTTTTCAAAATTTCACATCTTAATCGACAAAAAACTTTATCATTTAAAAAAGAACAATACATTAAAACAAAACTGTGTATCAAAATATTTTAGGTTATTTTCAAATATTTACTAGTAATTTTTACTTTGTGTATTTTTAGCTTTTTATTACTATAATAAAATATAAAACTAATAGATTTATGTTTTTATGAAACTAATATGAAAAATAGTTTCTTTATAGTAATTATTTCCATATTTATGGTACTTCAACGATTAATTAAATAATCTTATGAGTATTTAGGCTGATATATATGAGCCAGATATAGAAAAAATTTATCGTTTTTGATTTGATATCAAACTTATATATGTTCTTAATTCATTAAATTAAATTAATATATTCATTTAATAATAAACTGTTCTTAGAGAAAAGTCTGCTATTATATATAAAATGCATACGTTTTCTATTGTATTTATGAAGTTATTGTTAAACGTTAAAAAAAAAGTTTATAATACTTACCTGGTTCATAAAAAGTGTTCATAAAAGATAATGATGAACCTATTTTTAAGAAAATTAAAAAATATTAGCTTGTTATAAACCTTAGTCAGAGTAATAATAAAAGTAGAGTAGAAAATCAATTTTTAACTATTTTAGTAGATCGCTATTAGAAACACAATTACATAGATAAAAACTAAACTTTAAGATAAATATAAAATGATAATATTAAATATAAATAATGTGAAAGTTAATTAGTTGTAAAACATGTCAACAATATAAATAAGGCTTGTTTATACTTTTCTTAAAAACATAGTCATATTTAGCCCTACTCTACATCGCAATTATTGTTTGTTGTTACTTAGTAAATTTTCCCTTTGTCAAAAACTCAACACTTTATCAATTTCGCAATATTTATAAACTAAGACAGAGACAAATATTAATTAAGTGTAGCTAAACGAATATTAGCGACTTAATAGTATTGTTAATTAGTATTTTATATAAAAATTAAATTATTTTTAAAAAACTAATAAATATTTGTTTAGAATGACCAAATAAAAACTTTAAACTATGAATTTGTTGTAGTATATACGTATCAATAATGCATAGTTAATACACGTATGCAGGTAATTTAATTTTGTATAAAAATTTTTTATATACATATCATATATTATAATATAATGTTATGTTAGTTATTTTTAGATTTAGCTATGATGAACTATTTGTTAGAAACTGTACGATAGTTTATTGAACGACAAAAAAAGCTCAAAATATTTGATCCTAGGACCTGGTGACAAAGCAACTGTTCGGTTGTCGAGTCGTACATCACGGATACATTTTGATGTCTTGGCCAGGATAAATGTTATAGAATAACAAAAATTGTTTTATATATCACATTAACAGCACTTAAACAATTATCATAGAAATTAATAATTAACATCAAGGAATAGATAAAATAAAAAGTATTTAGCTAAAAATTATAATGCCTCTTTTAAGTCAAGTTTATAAAATTTTTATAAAAATTCATACCTGTTTTAATACAAGTTTACCAAAATTGGACAATATCGACAAAAGGAAAAGTTAAGTGATTCTTTTATGGAAATAGGTCGTTATTAAAATTAGTTTTCGAAATCTCGTTGTAAACAGAATAAAAAGTTTTAGTGAAAAATAATACTAGAACATTTTAAGTTAGACTCAAGAACAGAAATAAAAAGAAAATTCAAAATCAACCGACCGCAATAGTAAAAACATCAAAACAACACTCAGCATTCCGTATCATCAATCGGTTGCATTAAGTCAACCGAACGCAATAGTAAAAACATCAAAACAACACTCAGCAATGCAAAAGTGTGAGTGCATGAAACAAGCGTAGTGACGTAACGATAATTTTCGCAACAAAAATAATTCACATGTAGAATAAATTGCGACAAGAATTGTTCAAATTATTTGGTGGCTAGCCATCGCATCGTAATGATGATTATTTGAAACAAGCGAAATGCTTGTTCATTACTATTATATACCATTTAGACTGTTACAACTTAAGCTACGTTTAATGTTTAAGTTTTAATAAATTACATTGATAAGCTTTAATACGTTGGAGTTTTTGCATTCAAATTACGATCAGCAATCAGTTTGCAAAATGCAACATGTCAACCGAACGCAACAATAAAAACAATAAAACAACAATCAGAAATGCGAAAATGCGAGTGCATGAAACAAGCGTAGTGACGTAACAATAAATTTCAGCAACAAAAATTATTTACATGCAGAATAAATTACGACAAGAAATGTTCGAACTTACCATCTTGTTTTTCATCTGGTCACACTGATAATTTTTGAACAAGCGAAATGCTTGTACTTTATTTACTATTTAGATTGTTATAAGTTAAGCTACATTTTATGGTGTAAGTTTTAATTAAAACGTTTCTAAATTTCAATAATTTGTAATTTTGTCTCTTATCAAATTATCGTTTTTAAAACTAACTTTCATGGTCGTTATTCGATTCAACAGAAATTTTAAAATTAAACACCCCAATTTATTAGCCTAAAAATTATTGTACCAAATATCCAAATCAAAAACCCTAAAGATTTTAATCGCCACTTGGATAAACTTTGGTGTAAATTATTAACTACTATGTACTTATATGAGTACTGAAATACTTATATAAAATTAAATTTTAAGTTTGTAGATTGAATACTTTGTAAGTTTGGCATTCATGACAATTAGTTTTAACAATTAAAATAGATCAAAAACACTATTGACTACTAAAAACAATTTATACATAAGTTACGAGAAAAAAAAGTTATGTAAGTGATGGCCTATATTTAAGTAAACAAAACTAGCTCTAAAAATGTGTTTAAAAGAAGCAAACAGTTGTATGGTGTATATTTGTTTGATATTTGTAGTAAAATCATACTCAACACAGTATTAAATTTTTAGTATTTTGAGAACTTTTCACCTTAAATCACAGACACTTAATTAAATAGTAAGGTACTTTTTAGTTTTGTTTTTTTACAAATTGGTAGCTCACTAAGTCTTAGTATAATAAACAAAGAGCTTAAATTTTATAATATAAAATCGTTTATATAAACGGATGAGTTTTAATTTGATATACTTTTAAACTATGTATGTTTAAATAATGTTATATTTAAGTTGTAGCAAATCGCAAAAGTATATTTTTATAACTGCAAAACTAGGTTAAAATAAAAATGCTCGTTTTATAATTATATCTATTCACATGTTGAAATACTTTTGTGACGTACTAAAAACTCAACAGCAAACAATAACTTTTTACGTGCATATGATAATATGGTGTTCTATATAGAGCTAACGAGTTTCAAGCTGTTTTCTACTAAACAAGTCATCAATAAGAAACAAACACCTCAGAAACAAAACTGGTACAGTGTTAAACAATACTCGTATTACTTAGTCATAAGCTTGAAGTATTTTGAAGTTATATCATTAGTTTGAGTTTGATTCATCTATTAATAATGACGTAACATACAAACGGAAGTTTCTAAGATATATTTAAGTCAAATGAAGACATTTAGGATTGTGTTGGAAAGTGAAATTTAGGGTTATGTGTGATAAGCATAAGTGTTCGAAAATATCATAAAATTAAAAGTACTATATAAACTAATTAAGTTGTAGGTAAGAACTAGATCGTTTGAAAATACTGTACGTTGTTATAAGTACTGGCAATAAAATTAAGTTTAATGATCTGTAAACACTTTATAAGCATGAAGCTGCCAAAAAAGACTATAGCTACTAAGCAGCATATAAGCTCCGCTTTTGACTCTGAACCCTGTTAGTTTCATAGTATAAACATGACAGCAAACTTTGCTATGCTGTATGTGAACTTAATTGATCTTATATTAATATTAAGTAGCTATCATTTGTGGTAAGTTCATTTTGACGCCACAAAAACATTTTATTTTTCTTTTCTCTGTTTCTAAAGAGTTTATATTTGTTAACTTCTCACTAACACTAACATCAATAATGTTTTTTGGATTCGCTGAAACTTCTAAATAATGAATTACATTTTATAACTTATTTGTAATAATGCACAGTAAAGTTTAATGGACATAACATGTAGAACTATTTTAAATCTATATATTAAAAAACAGCTGTGGTAGCATTTCAAATAAAAATTCTATTTATTTAATGTTTAGCTATTCATAAATAATAAAAATTACGGTCTGTTGTAATGTAGTAGAATGATAAAATAGAATAACTAACACCATTTTAAAATTTCATTGTTTCTGTTTATCATAAAAAAGTCTGAACAAAAAAAATATTCAAGTTTTCATTAACTTTGTTTCAAACTATTAAATATAACATTCCAGCTATATAATTGCATAAACTTTTAAGCAGTAAAAAAAGTAATAAATACAAATATTAGTGTTTAAAAAATTAACTTTATTATCATAACTATTACTTATATACTTTTATAAGCTTAGATAAATATTATGGACTGCGGGCCGCAGTTGTAAATTTACTTTTTACTCTTCCAAAATATCAAACACAATTTTCAGTTTTCCCTTAAAATTCACCTCGACTGTTTTTTGCTCTTCAGTTTAGAATATTCAATGTAAGTTTTAAAAGTTTTCTTTTGTCAGCCGAATTTACACCAAATTTACTTTTACATTTCATGGCCCGCGGCCTTGCCGACCCCTGGTGTAAACAGAGAAAAATACAAAGATTACCGAACGGCGGCAGACAGAATAGTAAAAAACAGTAGTAAAAAGTTAAACCGTTTTTTACCTCTGTACATTTTTTAGTGTAAGTTTTGAAAGTGTTCTTTTGCTGGCCACAGTTTGCTTACCTCTAGTGTAAACAATATAAAAATTACAGAATAGTTTCAATAGAAAATTACTGCTTTAGCAGTTCTCATTTAATATAAGCAAACGAAATAGTAAATTAAACAAATAGCGAAATAAGCTTGGTGACGTAACGATAAACTTCGCTACAAAATCATATTTTCAGAATATATTTAAATAAGAATCTTTCAAAAAAATAGCAGTTTTCATCTAGTTAAAAAAGTTTTTAACAAGTAATTACTTGTAAAGTTACGATAAAAACTGTTGAGTTTTTTAACAGACTTAACTAAACATCTTATGGTGTGATAACCTAAAAACGTTCCAGATTTTGTTAAAACTATACAGTTTAAACATTTATTGTAATTTTATACATATAACATTCAATTGTTTTTTAATTTATCAATTCGATAAGTTTATATTTTTAACAATTATCTTAAATGACACATGTTAGTAAAAACTAAATTGGCTACTGAAGGGGTTTTTATAAGTAAGTTTTAATAAGATAAACATTCCTATTGCCCATAGATAATTAAACAAAATTAGCTTTAATACTGAATTGAAATTGGGTAAAAATTAAGTTTTATAATTTTATGTTCAATATTTGTACTATAGTTGCAGTGAGAACAAAAATTTTTCATCTCATATCAAGCTAAATTCAAGCATATGAAGTATAATCTACATTGAAGAAAGTATTCGTTGTTTAGTGAAGAATAAACTATACTTTGTCAAGGTTGTAAGTATTTAGCATGAATTATATTATAATAGACTATCTGTTATGATCATTACAGTTTCTTTCTTTAGTTTTGATAATAACTGTTTTACAATATACCTTAATTCAAAGTTTAAACTATTAATAACTTAGGAATAAGCTAGTTTAAGTTTTGTAACTTTAGTACTTGTAAGCTACTCGTAAGTAAAGCAGTTTACTAAGTACCTGAGACCACGTATCTAAGACCATAAATACAACCAGTATTATAAATCTAACGCTGCGATTATAATAGTTTTATATTTATTTGTATTTTTAAAGGTTTTGTAAATTTAAATTATTTATATTCAGAATTCAAATTCAATATTTCAATTCATTCTAAATACAATTTTATAATAATACAGTTTTAAACAGTGCAAAAAAATATTTGTGCAAAACGTGATCACTTGTACAATGCTGACATCATGCAAAAGTGGATACGCGTCCAAAAGTGACGTTTCGAGCATAGACTAAACCCGTACAAAAGTGAGGAACCACTTGGGTGCGTATTGAATCTTCTAGGTACTGATCGAGTATGGTAATAAATTCGGGTAGGAACTGATCAGATGGGAATTGTTACGATAACATTGTGTACATGCTTTTACTTTTTAGAGTCTTATTACCTACTTATTTGAATTGTAAGTAACAATACAGATTTTTTTATAAGCAAATGTTGGCTAGTGACATAAATTTGTATGCAATAGTACTTTTTTGCTGTTAAAAAGCCATGGTTATAGTACGATACGCTTCATTACTTATAAGTAAACTCATTCCAACTTTCTAGTACCGAAACAAGAATAATGACGTAACAGTAATGTTACAACAAAAGGATGACACAATATAGTAAAAATTTAACTCTATCATTCATATCATCAACTTCAACTTATTAGTTTAACTTTCTCTTCTACAGGCAAAATTTCAAATGTAAGTAATTACTTGTTAACAAAAATGTTTATTGTGGAAGATATATAATTCTAATTGCGATAACTTTTTTATTTTAAGGTTATTTAAGGAGTAATATTTAGTTTTTTTTTACTTCAGTACAAAATTAGTTACCTATAATTTAATAATCTAAAGTATTTCTCATTAGCTCATAAACGAAACATAACTATTATACCTACACTTATTTTGTTTACTGAGCGAAAAAAAGCGCTCAAACATTTGGTTCTAGGACCTGGTGTACGAAAAAACCTTTTGGTTATCGAGTCATACACCAGGATACAGTTTAAAGTCATGTCCTGCACAATATTGTTAAAAAAAAATTAAACTTACATAACAGCATGTTGAGTTATATTTTTGCAATAGTTTTATTAAGTTAAATTTTATATGTAGCCTGTTATTAAAAAGTTCCAACATTAACGAATTCTCCCTTAATTTAAAAATTTATACTTTAGCAACTTCGCACTTTTTGAAACTAAGTATCAGCTGAAAATAAGGTACAAAACAAGTTTTAGAGCTCTAAAAAATGATTGCTTCAGTAGATTTATTTTTGAAATATTTGTAAAGCCCATCATGTAAAAACTAAACAAAATCAACTGTGGTTTTGTGCTAACTGATTAGTTAAACAAATATCTTAATGTTATTTTCTCTATTACATAACATATTTAAAGTTAATAATGACTATTGAAGAATAGATCTTTAACATTGAATAATTCTTAAAAAAAACTTACAACTTATTAAATTTTACTTTACAAATTACATCTGTCTATTAAAGCCATAAAAAACTGTATTTAAACTTTGTATATATAGCAGTAAATAAGGGGATGTAAACTAATAAAATATTTTTTTTGTTGAGAGTTAAATAAATTTAAAACAAGCAGGAAATGTTTTGGTTAAAAATCAAAACGTGTCTATTTTTATGTTTTGTAGTTACTTAATGCATGAAAAATTAAGTTAGTTATTAGGCTTGGAAACTTCTTATAATTTTTTTCAAAGCTTCAAAGTCTGGTCTATAACTACTGTCAAAAATAAAATATCTATATCGAAATATGTTTTTACATTTAAAACTAAACTATTAATGAATTTTTTTTGTGTAAAATTTTGACCGAAATTTAAAACTTATCTTTTATTTGTTTTATCATATTTTATTAAGTTTATTATTTTTAAGTTAAATAATTATGAGTTATCTGTTATTAATAAGATGCAAATGATGTATAAGGACGTTTAAAAAACCTTCCTGTAATGGTATTTAGAATGTTGTTAAGTACAAAAAACATAAGTATTTTGGAAGGCGTTTTTGTAAATATCATACAAAATTTGACTTTCAAATAAATAAATTAGCTTAGAAAATATTTTGTTAGGTAATACTTAGTTTTGTTTTATAAACTAATAGCTTACCAAAGGTAAGCTTATAAAAAACGATGATAAACTCAAAAACTACTATAAAAGAAACTCATTAAAAAAGTATAAACTTACTAATTATTAAAAACAAATTTGACTATAGTTTTTCTACCTGATAGTTTCCTACCTGAATGTTAAATTTATACAAAATATTTTTTTTATTACTTTTACAAATGTTGTTCAGCTGAAAGACCAAATTAAATTTCATATTAAGGTAAATAGTACTAAATATAAATATTTAGTAATTTAGTCAGTATAATAGGCTTAATTATGTTAATATGTTTACATTGTGATTAAAATTTAGATTATTACTTTAAACATGGAGTTTTTGTTTCTAGACAAATATTAGTGTATTTTAGTGTTATTTAAGCTTATTTAACAAAATTATAATAGAACTTTTAATTATCCATAGTCCTAACTGTGATGAATCTAAAACTTTATGTTAATCATAATGCTGTCAGTAGGTAAACTTACTTTGCTGGATTTTTTCTGGAACTTTATTTTTTACGATGAGGGTTAACACATAAATTACAAAAAAAAGTTTGCACAAAGTCACTTTTGCACGTAGGGTCACTTTTTAATAAAATGTAAGTACAAAAAGATTAATTAAAAAACAAAGGAAAAATAAAAGTTACTGACCAAGGGTAAGGGTTAGGGGTAACATTAATAGTAAAAATAATAAATAACTCAAAAAATCCTTAGTAAAACAAAATAGAAAATAAAGTATATATAAATTAATTGATACCTAAAAAACCTAAAAAAAGAAAAAAGTTACCTAGCGAGGAAAAGGTTAAGGGTAACAGTGACAGTAAAAATAAAAAAATTAAAAATTGAAATTAATAAAGAATATTTAAATAAAAAAAGTTTCAAATCATGCAAAAGTATCTTTGTAAAAAAATGTCTTTATGCGAAAATTTCCCTTCGTTCAAAAGTGATCCTTCGTGCACATTTGACTCATTTTACACTTTGTTAGTTATTTTAACATACTAATTTTGTATGTAATGCTACTGTGAAAGCTTGATTATCTACTGTCTAGAATGAAAGATCAGTTATAGATTTTCAAAATCGGGAAATGTTGTTTAGTGATATAAATTTAGAAGCTTTAAAGATGTTTCTTTACTGTTTATATTATCAAAAATCATAGTCGTATAATGTTACGCTTCAATGCAACCGTACTAATAAAAACACTCATTCTAACTTACAAGTACGGGAAACAAGATTAGTGACGTAACAACAATTTTACGACAAAAAGTTAGTCTTAGTATAGTATATAAACAGCTGGGAAAAAATAGTATTATCGATGAAGTTTCATTACTTCTCCTGTTGAATAAATTTTAACACAAGTGAAATACTTGTTTTTAATTTTTTTTTTTGTAAGCTTATTTTAATAGTATACTTTGATATTTAATCAAACACATTATTGTAGTTATGAATTTCTAGTGAATCAGTACATCAATACATATAATATAATTTCTTCAAATGTTAATACTCAACAAAAAACCGTTTATCATTAATAAAACAGAAATACATAAAAAAATTTAAGTATATATCTAAGTTGTTTACATCCGTCCTAAGATTGAATACAACACACCAGAGACTACAACACGCTTAGTAGAGCGAAGGATTTAGTGGCTAAACGCAAAGCCACCCGGATTTATGGACGAGCATAAAGTTAATTTTATAGGCAAATTTATTAATTTTTCAAAAAACATAAAACTTTAATGTGAATTATTTTCCTTATCTTAAAAGCTATCTAAAAATTTTTTTTTTATTTTAGAGAACGCACCTTTGTCTTTAAATAAAAAAAAATATATTTGGTTTAGGGTTGGAATTATTTCATTGAGTCCCTCAAAAATAAAAATTTTTTTTTTGTTTATTTTCATCATATAGTATTAAAACCGAAAATAAAATTTTTTCTTATATTTTATTTTCTTTTTCCCTTGGTTTGCATGTTATTTAATCTTTTAAATGTTTATTTTATAATTAATGTTAGTATTTTTTTTTACGATTTGGCCCCAAATCAAAATGATGTATACTACACTATCATTTGCCTTGGCCATTTCCTAGATAAAAAATTGATAAAAGGAAAAAATTAATTAATAAGAATGTGAATTACAACAAATTTAATAAAATTATTTTATTTTAATTAAATTTGATGTAATTCACATTCTAATAACTTTTTGGATGCTCAGTTGATTTGTGAGCTAGATCTGTGAATTGTTGCTGCCGCATGTTTGAAGTAATGTTTGACTAATTTTGCCGTGGTGAAACTTTGAAAACATGAAGAATGGCAAATAGTTGTTGAGATCAATGTTCTGCAAGATGACGATTTCTGTCTAAAGTTAAAAATAAATGCCTTTTTGAAATATCTTGTTTCATGAAGAGTAGTTGACTTATGTCTACAAATGAGTTTCTAGACTTTCGAACCAGGTTCTGAAGAACTTTTATATGAGATGCTTATTTAAAAAGTTTGTTGTTTTTGAATGCATAGTTGGAAATTGGTGGCTTTGGAATTGATAATAATTTGGTTGTGAAAGTTTGAGTTTTTTCAGTTTGTGCCTTGTATGGTATTTATGTTTGTTTTAACACTGTAATTTTATTTTTTTATGTTAATGTGTTTAAATTAAAATGACTTAGGTTTTAATGTCTAGGTCCTTGTTTGACAATAAACTTCAATTATAATAAGAAAAATTTTTTGGTCCTAGGACCTGATGCACAGAGAATCTTTTGGTTGTTGATTCGCACCAAATAAATACCTTTTAACGTCTTTTTCAGAATAAGCAATAAGTTATATAAGTTTACCTTCAACAAAAAACAACAGTGAAAGTCTGCAAAGCAAAAGCCTGGACTTTCGTTTGCCGTAAAACAAGCTCAAGTTTAACAAAAGGGTTGATCATGCCAATTCGATCATCAGACCACAAGCTTCGGTAGACTGAGACTGATTTCGTCCTTATTAGGACTCATCAGTCAGTCACAACCGAAAAACTTGCAGTCGTCATACTACGAACGGTTTTTCATAAAAGCATGACAATTTTGATAAAAAATATCTGCCATCGTGTACATAAAAATTGTTCAAAAGAATTATTTGCTGATAAAATAAATCGGATAAATTTGATACTAAATAAAAATTACTATCCACACAAACTTGTAAAAAAGTTTACACCTTAAACGTTTGAACAAAATACAGCCAGCAGGGCCGAACAAATGTTTGATTATTTTAGTATTATCTTATGTCAATGAAAACTTAAGAATTATAGAGTAAAACATCAACCAGTTAATAAATAAATATATATTATCAATCAACAAAACCAAGAAATATTTTCTTATCGAGACCATTAATTGGACTTGTGAGCAAATAATTAATATCAGAATGTTAAAAAGGCTTGGTATTTTACTACTTTAACTGCTTTTGTGAAGATATTTATGTTTTAAAAACTCAAGGCAATTCAGTAAAAAACAAAATAAAAAATATTTCACAAAATTTATTATGAATTTTGTATAATGGAAAATATTGTAAATTAAAAATATCTAAACTTAAAATAGTAGTAAATGTTTCAAAAGAACTCATATTTGTTTATTGAACGACAAAAAAAAATTCTTAATCTATTTGGTCTCAGGACCTGGTGCACAAAGAACCTTTCGGTTATCGAGTAGTACACCACGGATACATTTTAATGTCTTGTCCAGGACGAAATTGCAGAACACCTAGTTATAACCCTGATTGTGCAAGTATTTATAAATAATACTATAATATATTGATTTATATGTTAAAAACAAACAATAGACATTAAAAAAACAAGTGCAGTAATAAATGAATTAATTTTTGATACTTTAACATCTTGATAATAGTCATAATTGTGCTTTATCTCAAATTTCATGCTATATTTAAGTATTATTACACAGTTGTTATACTTGCTTTTTCTTATTTATTATTATCTTCTGTTTAAAATGAGAGAAATAAATACAATTTTTTGTATCATGATACATGTATATTACTGGCATAAGTTTAGATGTCATAAATATGCAATAGTACTGTTTTTGCTGTTAGAAAAAAGCCATAATGTATACAATACTTATTATTGAAACCTTACTAACAAATCAACTCGTTTAAACTTGTTAATGCGCGTGACAATAATAGTGACGTAACAAAGCATTTCCCCACAAAACTTGTTTCACTATAGTATAAAAACAGCTTAACATTAAACATTGTCAATGGTGCGGTTTTTTTAATCCTCCTGTGGTTGACATTTTAACACAAGCAAATCGCTTGTTTATAGATTTATCTTCTAGTTGTAAAATTTTTTTAATAAGTAATATTTAATTTTTTTTTCAAACCCTTTTTAATGTGTAGGTGTCAAGTATGCACGAAGGAACGCTTTTGCACAAAAAATTTTTTGCACGAAGAGACATTTGTATATGACAGTTTTGAAATGCGTCAATTTTGCATAAGGACAACATTTAGGCTTCTATGTAGTACAACCACACTAAAAACCATTATCAAGGGAAGCGGTCTAAATTGCATGAAGAAAAAGTTCCACGAAGCCAAATTTTCACGAGGGAACAGAATTGCACGACGACGATTTTGCACCAAGGATCAATTTTGCACGAGAGTAAAAAAATAAAAAATAAAACTAAAAAATAAAAAAATAAAGAAAGAAGTTATTCTATGAGGGTGAGAGTTAGGGGTAACAGGGAAAGTAAAAAAAAAAAAAAAAATAAGTAGTGAAAATTATCAAAAAAATCATACCTAAAAAAAAGCTACCGACTGAGGATTAGAGTTAGGGGTAACAGTGATAATGATTATAATAGTCAAAAAATGAATAAAAAATTAAAGAAAAGTTCAAATGAAAAATTACCACCCGAGGGGTTACAGGTAACAGTGATAGTAAAAAATACTAAAAAAATAGTTAAAGTTAAAACAATATAATAGTATTAAAAAAAAAAATTAACCCGTGCAAAAATGTCTTCGTGCAAAAGTTCTTATTGCAATTTTGTTCATTCGTGCAATTTTGTACGCTTGTCAAAATTTGCCAGCTACCCGATAATCAAATTTATACTTAACTTATACTAAATGCTGACATTAGTATTATTGTTTACTGAACGATAAAATAAGAACACAAAAAGGTTGGTCTATGCACCTGGTGTACAAAGGAACCTTTTGGTTATCAAGTAATAAATATAAGTATTTAGTAATTTAGTCAGTATAATAGGCTTAATATTATTAATAAGTTTATACTGTAGTTAAAATTTAGATTGTTACTCCAAACATGGAATTTTTGTTTGAAGACAAAAACTAGTGTATTTTAATGTTATTTAGGCTTATTTAAGAAACTTAAATTAGAACTTTTAATGATCCATAGTCTTAACTGTGATGAATCTAAAACGTTATCTTAATCATAATGATGTCGGTAGGTAAACTTACTTTGCTGGATTTTTCTGCAACTTTATTTTTTACGATAAAGGGTTAAGATATATTTTACAAAAACAATTTTGCACAAAGTCACTTTTGCACGTAGGGTCACTTTTTAATAAAATATAATTACAAAAAGATTAATTTAAAACAAAGGAAAAAAAAAGTTACTAACCAAGGGTAAGGGTTAGGAGTAACAGTAATAGTAAAAATAAAAAATAACTTGAAAAATTCTTTATTAAAACAAAATAGAAAGTAAAGTATATATAAATAAATTGATACCTATAAAACTTAAAAAAAAAAAATTACCAAGCGAGGAGAGTTTTAAGGGTAACAGTGACAGTAGAAATAAAATAAATAGAAAATTACAACCAATATAAAGTAGTTAAATAAAAAAAAATTTCAACCCGTGCAAAAGTATCTTTGTACAAAAATGTCTTCATGTAAAAATTTTCCTTCATGCAAAAGTTTCCCTTCTTGCACATTTGACACTTACTCATTTTACACCTTATTAGTTATTGTAGCATATTAATTTTGTATGTAATAATACTATGAGAATTTTGTTACCTAGTGTTTAGAATGAAAGATTAAATATAGATTTTCAAAATGGGGAAATGTTGTTCAGTGATTTAAATTTAAAAGCTTTAAAGACGTTTTATTACTGTTTATACCATTAAAAATCATAGTCGTAGAATATTACGCTTCAATAAAACCGTAGTAATAAAGACACTCATTCTAACTTACAAGTACTCGAAACAAGATTAACGACGTAACAACAGTTTTACGACAAAAAATTAGTCTTAGTATAGTATATAAACACTTTGGAAAAAATAGTAACAACGATGAAGTTTCATTACTTCTCCTGTTGATTAAATTTTAACACAAGTGAAATACTTGTTAATTTTTTTTGTTGTGGAAGCTTTTTTTAATAGTATACTATGATATTTAATCAAACACATTATTGTAATTATGAATTTCTAGTCAATTCGTTTATAAATACATACAATATAATTTTCTTCAAATGTTGATACTCAACAAAAAACCGTTTATCATTAATAAAATAGAAATACATTAAAAAAAAAACTGAGTATATATATAAGTAGTTTAAATCCGTCCTAAGATTGAATACAACACACCATTATGGTCTCAATGTTCTATAAAAGACATCAACAAACTAGAATTTATTCAAAGAAAATTTACGAGATCAATCTTTAATCGGTGCAACATTTCATATTCGTTTTACATAGACAGACTAACAAAGCTCAATATAAAAACTTTAAAGTACAGAAAACTTATATTTGATCCTATTGCTTTTTTAAAACTAATTAACATTGAAATACTATTGATTCCCAAACTTTTTTTAAACCTTATAAAAATAGTTACTTAATTAGAGGTAATAATATAAAATATACATGCAAATATCATTTCAACAATGTTAGTTGGCAAAATTCTTTTTTCTATCGTTCTGTAAAAATGTGGAATGAACTTCAAAATAAACTAGTATTTTGCAAAATTCTTAAACATTTTCGATTAAAGTTAAAACAATGTGGTTTAAATAAAATATTTATCATTAAAATTAGTTTTGTTAATCTCTTTAATAGTTTGACATAAAGACATGAGGTTTATTAATAGTTTGATTTGTAAGCAACACCTTCTCCTTATAGATCTTAAGTATTTTTTAATTTGATTTTTTGTTTTCCGGCCTATTGTTAACTTGCTTCGGGCTTTGGATTCTAAAACTATTGGATGCTCAGTTGATTTGTGAGCTAGATCTGTGAATTGTTGCTGCCACATGTTTGAAGTGATTTTTGACTGAATTTGCCATGATGAAACTTTGAAAACATGAAGAATGGCAAATAGTGTTGAGATCAATGTTCTGCAAGATGAAGATTTCTGTCTAAAGTTTAAAATAAATGACTTTTTGAAATATCTTGTTTCATGAAGAGTAGTTGACTTATGTCTATAAAATAGTTTCTAGACTTTCTAGCCAGGTTCGGAAGAACTTTTTCAAGAGATGCTTGTTTAAAAAGTTTGTTGTTTTGCAATGTATAATTGGAAATTGGTGACTTTGGAATCGTTGAATATTTTGGTTGTGAAAGTTTTTTTTTTTTCAGTTTGTCCGTTGTATGGGTTTTATGTTTGTTTTAACACTGTAATTTTTTTTATACTTTATGTTAGTGTGTTTAAAGTTAAATGACTTAGATTTTAATGCCTAGGTCCTTCGTTTGACAATAAACTTCCATAATAATAATAAAAAATTTTGGTCCTAGGACCTAGTGCACGGAGAATCTTTTGGTTGTCGATTCGCACCAGATAAACACCTTTTAACACCGTTTTCAGAATAAGAAATAAGTTATATTAGTTTAGCTTTCAACAAAAAACATCAGCGAAAGTCTGCAAAGCAAAAGCCTGGACTTTCGTTTGCCGTGAAACAAGCTCAAATTTAACAAAAGGGTTTATCTAGCAATTCGATCATCAGACCATAAGTTTCAGTAGGATGAGACTGATTTCGTGGTTATTAGGACTCATCAGTCAGTCACAACCTTAAAACTTTTAGTCGTCAATCTACGAACGGCTTTTTATGAAAGCATGATAAACCGTTTGTAGATTGACGACTGGAAGTTTTTCGATTTATATAAATTTGTTCAAAAAATTATTTGCTGATGAAATGAATCAGAAAAAAAATGATAATAAACTATATTTGCTATCTAGAAAAACTTGTAAAGAAATTTATTAGTTAACGCTTAAAGTTTTCTACAACATAAAGCCAGCAGGGCCAGAGAAATGTTAGATTACTTTATTATAACCTTATGTCAATAAGAACTCAAGAGTTATAGAGTGAAACATCAACCATTAAATAAGTAAATATATACTATCAATCAGCAAAACCGAGATTTATTTTCTTATCTAGACCATTAATTAGACTTAAGGGGCAAATATTCGATATCAGAATATAAAAAAAAGTTCGGTATTTTACCAATTTAATACCTCAAGTTCTTCTTAGAACATAGTTATGTCGGTATAACCTCAAGGCAATCTGGTAACAAAAGTAAAAGAACATTTTCCAAAAAGTATTGATGAATTTGTTAAATGAATACTAACGTAAATTTAAAAAATTTAAATCTAAAATAGTAGTAAATGATTCAAAAATCTCTGCTATTAGTTTATTGAACGACAAACGAAAAACGCTAAAATTATCTAGTCTCAAGACTTGGTGCACGAGGAATCTTTCGGTTATCGAGTAATACACCACGGATACCTTTTAATGTCTTGTCCAGGACGTAATTGAAGAACACCTAGTAAATAACCCTGACTGTGCAAGTATTTATGAATAATAGTATAATATATTGATTTGTATGTTAATAACAAATAATAGACACTAATAAAATAAGTTCAGTTACAAATGAACGTTTTCTAGTAATTAAATATTTTAATAATAGTTATAAATTGTGCTTCATCTCAAACTTTATGCTAAATTTAAGTTTTATTATACAATTATTACAATTGCTTTTTTTTATTTATTATTATCTACTGTTTTGAATTAGAGGTAAAAACACAATTTTTTTTAAATCGATAAATATGGATGAATGTCAAGAATTTATATGCCATAAAGATGCAATAGTACTGTTTTTGCAGATAGAAAAAACCCATAATGTATACGATATCCTTCATTAAAACCTTACTGATAAATCCATTTATTCAAACTTACTGGTACGAGAAACAATAATAGTGACGTAACAGAACATTTACCCACAATAAGTTGCTTCACCATAGTATAAAATCAGCTTCAAATTAAATCTTAGCAACGATGCGGTTACTTTAACTTTCCAGTTGTTGATATTTTAACACAAGCCAAATGCTTGTTGATAATACTATGTTTTATTTGCAATTTTTTGATAATTAACTTTAAAATTTGTTTTCATAAAAGCCTTTTTAATGTGTCAAGTATGCACGAAAGTACACTTTTGCACGAAGGATCAAATATGCACGTCTATTTTAATTAATAACTTATTTTATTTATAACATTTTCTATAACTGTTACCACTAACACTAACCTTCGGTCGTTAATTTGTTTTTTTTTCGTTTATAAAGGTTTTCAAAGTTAATATTTGTTTTTTATTTTTTATGTATACTATCACTGTTACAATTATACTTATCTATAACTTTTATAATAATTTTTTCTTTTATGTTTATTTATTTATATATATTTCTTAGTTTTTTTCTCTCGGGCTAAAAGTGTCTTTATTCATAAATGACCCCTCGTTTATATTCGATACTTCATAAAAAATATTAATAATAAACATACTTGACCCGTTTCTTTTTTTTTTTGTAGTATTGAATTTCTTGTGAATTAGTAAGTCAATATATACGGTAAAAACGTTTTAAAATTTAATTACCAAACAACAAAAAAAAAAAAACGTTTATCATTAAAAAAGAACAATACATAAAAACAAAGTTGTGTATCTAGATTATTTAGGTTATTTTCAATAACATGCTGCAAATTTTAACTTTGTATATTTTTAGTTTTTGTTACTACAATAAATGATAAAACTAGTAGACCTACTTTTTATTTAAAAATGATGAAATTCTGTTTCTATTTTGTAATTATTGTCATACTTGTGGTACTTGAATGATTAATTAAAAAAGTTTTTGAATATTGATCTTAATATTCATGAGCTAGATTTAAAACAAAATTATTACAACATTTGGTATGAAACATAATGAACTTAAATTTATGTGTTGTTTTGTTCTTTTTAGGATAATTGATTAACAAATCGTCCTTAAAAATAGGCTTCTACTATAAATAAGTTGCATACGTTTTCAAATTTATTTATTTAGTTTTTTATAAAGTTAATTTAAAATACTTACCTGATTCTAAAAAGTATATATATATATATATATATATATATATGTTTATGGTCAGCCTATCTTTAAAAAGCTAAAAAAATAATAGCTTTTTATAAATCTTATTTAAAGTGATAAAATAAAGTAAAAGAAATAAAAACTTAATTATCATTTTAGTAATTTTCTATTAGTATCACAACTACATAGATAGTTTCTATGTTAAAAACAAAAAAAGAAACAATGCAAAAAAGTTTAACCTAAGTGATATGAAATTCAATTAATTGTAAAATGTGGAAAATAAAACAAAAAGGTTTATATACTACACTTTTCTTAAACAGCTGATATTTTCTATTTCTACTATACATAGCAATTATTGTTTGTTATTATTTAGTAAACTGTCCCTAAAACAAAAATTCATGATTTTATCAATTCCGCTATGCTTAGAAACAAAAACGAAAACAAATACATTTTAAGTCCAACAAAACGAATATAAGGGACTTAATAAAGTTGTTAATTAATGTTTTGTAACAAAAAACAAATTTTTGAAATACTTGTAAAACATTTAATATAAACAACCGAATAAAATCTTTGAAGTATGAATTAGTGGTAGTAAATACTGTTCCCTGAACAAAAACTCAAGGTTTTATAAACTTTGCAATATTTAGAAACTACGTATTAAACAGAAAAATAAAATATTTAAGAAACAAATGTTAGCCACTAAAAATAACTGTTAATTAAAATTTTGTATCAAAATAACACATTAAAACAATAGTACAATTATTAATAAGAAAATCCGAAAAACACTATAGTTTTAGTTAATATATATATAAATATATAGTATGTAAATATTATTAGTTTTTGATTAAAATTCATGTCAAAAATACTTGGTTGCTAAACATATGCAAGTGTTATAATTTAGTATAAAAGATATTTTATGTACATATTATACATTATAATATAATTTTGTATGGATCATAATTAGATTTAACTATGATAAGCTATTTATTTGTGTGTGTATGAAATCGCATGATAGTTTGTTGAACGACAAAAAAACGCTCAAAATATTTGGTCCTAGGACCTGGTGTATGAAGAACCTTTTGGTTGTCGAGTTGACCACATATACCTTTTAACGTCTTGTCCAGGATAACGGTTATAAAATATAATACTTGTTTTATATATCACATTAACACCACTAAAACATATATCAGAGAAATAATAATTTACTTTAACGAATAGATAAAATCAAAAATAAATTCAAAAGTAAGTAAGTATATTTGTTGTATATATAAAAATAACAATTTTAAATTGTATGTGGTACAACATGAGATAAATGCCTATTTTAGTAAGTGAGGTTAATGCCCAACAAAAAAGTTAAGCACTCAAATATTTTTTTCTAAAGACTTGGTGTACGAAAAAAATCTTTGTTATTGATTCGTACACCACAGATACAATTTATTTTTTCAAGGACATTACAAAATTAGCTACAGTTTATATAATGTAAATATAACCTAAATACCTTACCAAATTTAAACTTATTGTAACTATATTGTTCAAAAATTGTTTAGTATTTACATAAATATGGTAAATAATAGTAAAGTTTCGTTTAGTTTAGATTATAAATAAACAATTTCAATTATATTAATGTGGTAAAACATTGTTAACAACTAAGAGTTATATAAATAAATTTTATGAAGACAAAGAAATGTATTTTTTATATGCTAGAATTCTGAAGACGAAGTTTAGCTCTAAAACTGTATTTAAATTGAAAGTAAAATTACATTTATATTGCACTATATAGTACAAAAACTCAAGTGTTTTTAAAGCTTATGTTTTAACTTTCATACTTAATTTATATTCAATTAAAGAAACTAATTTTCAAAACAACTCATTAGTTAGTTAGTATTTAGTTTTGTTTGACAAATTATTAGCTAACGGAAGCTAAATATAGAACTTAAAGAATACAAATTATTACTCAAGAAACTAATTCAAAAGGCATACACTTACTTATTAATAATAAAAAGCTTGGCTTAAGGTTTTATTATTGAATTTTTTCTCTAAGTTATAAACTTGTATAAAATACTTCCTTTAATATTTTTAAAGATTTTGTATAGCTGAAAGATTTAACTCACGTTTTACATTATACTTTGACTGTAGTTTTTTTTTTTTTAATTTATTTTACCTGATTGCAAAGTTTGTATAAGATGTATACTTTAATACTTTTACGATTTTGTTTAGCTCAAATATTAAAATATGTTTATTTTTAGGTAAACGGTATATAATATAAATACTTATTAATTAGGGTCAGTATAATGGGTTCAATACTGTTATTATTTCAATTAAAACTCAACAATAGATTATAGAACACACTAACTTTTTTGAGCACTAAAAGTTTGTCTTTTAAGCCCGTTTACAACGATAACTTTTGAAGTAAGTTGAAAACCTTAGGTGTGCTATGTTTTTTTATTTTAAATAACAATATATTTTTCATCTAACTTGTCTATATGTCATTGTTTGACGAAAATCTTAAAACACCTTTGTTCTAACTAAAATGTAACAATAAACAATTTCTAAAATGGAAAGTTTGGTTATCGACTTAAGTTTGAATGTCATAAAGATGCAATAGTACTTTTTTTGCGGTTAAAAAACCCATAATGGATACGATACGCTTCATTGAAACCGTACTGATAAATCCACTTATTCTAAGTTAACTTTACGCCAAACAAGCTTAATGACGTAACAAAAAATTTTCTAATAAAAAATTCCTCTTGTATAGTATAAATAGAGATCGAAAATAAATAGTTGCAACGGTTAGATTTCTTTACCCCTCCACAAAATTTTAACACAAGTGAAATACTTGTTTACAATTTTATGTTTTATTGTAACTTTTATATATTAGTAAACTTTAACGTCTGTTACTGTTTAAATAATTTTTTTGTGAGTAGGTGTCAAATACGCACGAAGGGACACTTTTACTTGAAGTGTCATTTTTGCACGAAAGAAACTTTAAAAAGCGTCAAAAATGGACAAAGGGACATCTTTGCACATTTTACTAAATTCTAACCTAATATATAATAAACATTGCTATGTTTTTTAGAAGTTTAATTAGGTTTATACAAATATTGAACTTTGTATAAATTTTTGTTAAGTATTTTTGAGTTTTCAGTATGTTATTTTTATTGCAGCTGATAATAACTTGAAACTCAAAAAAAAAACAACTTTAGGTATTTTTGTGACTTCACAACACATTACTCGCAACTTTTAGCATTAATAATGCGTACATATATACAACTGTTTTTAAGTGATTTCTTCTGTTTTTAAACCAGTTACAAACTTGATTTAAAATTTTGAATGCTAGTTGTAAGTGGCTAAAATTTAAATTATACTTTAAAGTAGGAATGGGGTTTTTAATCGACGGGCCGGACCAGGATAAATTGGTATATGAAAAAAGCTTTACTGACTAAATATTTATATAAATTTTTAAACAAGTCTCGTTATATTAAATAACACAAAAGTGTTAGTTTAAATTCAATTGTATATTAATTATATTTAAAGTCATTGTTTTTGTAGATTACTTCGGAAAAAACTAAACCAACATAAATATTGTAAAAATTTTTTTTTTTTTAAACTTTTAAAAAATTGTCTACAAACTAAAAGATAATTTTGATAAGTTTACAAATTCATTCGTAATTTTCAGTATAACAAATTAGCAGGTGATAAAACAATATAATCATTGAAAAAATACTATAAACTTTAATGGCTTTATAACGTAATCATATTTTTTAGATTGTATTTTTAATGATTTTACTTGTTTATTATGTGATTCAGAAATCTTTAAAGTCACTAATATGAGGCTTAAAATAGTTATATATATGAAGTTAAATTATATTTTAAAAAAATAATAATATCTTTTTAATATTATTATTTTAAAGTTAAAGTTATAATGTTTTATGTTATTATTGTAACTTACTTTTATTCATTACTTTTAAAAAGTATAATAATATCAATATACTGCAAATTTTATTTTATTTTAAAGATTTAAAAGTTGTATTTAATGTATCTTTGTGCTTGAACTAAAAAAAATTGATAGTAACAAAGCTAGTAAATAGTAACATTCAGTAATGTTTTTGTAAAATTCGTAATTATATTAGGGACAAAATCTTAACAGAATTCACCTAAAAGAATTCATACTTAAATTTTACCATAATGGTTAAAAAAATTTGTTAAGCACTTTACTATTTAATTTTATTACAAGAAACAAAACAGTATAAGAAGTTATATTTACAGACATTGTTTCAGCAGAAAGTTTAGTTAACTCAAACATAAAAATGAAAATAAAAGTAAAATTAAGCAACATAAAAATTATAAATATATACTAATAGAATAAATATTATTAAAGTTTTATATAAGTTTAATTAGATTTATACAAACATTGAACTTTGTATAATTTTTTGTCAAGTTTTTTTTTTGAACTTTCAGTATGCATTTTTTTATTGCAGCCGATGATAACTTGAAATTTAAAAATATTAAAAAAAATGAATTATCTTAGTGACGTCACAATTCATTACTCGCAACTTTTAGCACTTACGATATGTATAGAACTATAACTGTTTTTTTATTCAATTAAGTTTCCTAAGTAGGTTATAAAGTTGTTGTAAAATTTTGAAAGCCACTTAAAAGTGGCTAAAAATTTAAGTTTACATTAAAGTAGGATGTGCAACGTTTTTAATCGACGGAGCGGATAAGAAAAAAATTAGTCCTTGAAAAAAGCTTTACTGACTAAAAATTGATAAAAACTTTTAAACGTGTCTCGTTATTAACAAAAAACAAAAAAGTGTTTGTTTAAATTCAAATATATATTAGTTATATTTAATGTCATTGTTTTGGTAGATTACTTCGGAAGAAACTAAAACAACAGAAATGTCGAAAAAAAACTTTTTTATTTATTTTAACTTTAACAATTTGTCATCAAACTAAAAAAAAGTTTTTTGATAAGTATAATTTTCTGAAAAAAAAATTTTGATAAGTATACAAATCCAACAAAATTATCAGTATAACAAATTAGCAGCTAATAAAAAAACTATAATCATTGAAAAAATACTATAAATTTTAATGTCTTAATAACGTTATCATACTTTATATATTGTGTATAACAAAATGTTTTTAATAGTTTATATGTTTATTACCTGTTTCAGAAATCTTTAAAGTCACTAATATAAAGCTAAAATCAATTATATGTATGAAGCTGAATATATTATTTTAAATTTAAAGTTAAAATTTGTTTTTTTTTTATTGTAACTTACTTTGTTTTATTATTTTTGGAAGTATAATGATACCAATATACTGCAAATTTGATTTTACTTTAAAGCTGTAGAAGTTGTATCTAATGTATGTTTGTGCTTAATCTAAAAAAATATGATAGTAACAAAGCTAGTAAATAGTAACAATCAGTATTTTTTTTATTTAGTCATAGTTATATTAGAGACCAATAAACATAACTTTGTAATAAAAAGTAAACTTATCAGATTGGAGATCTTTTATTAAATTATCCTTTTTGAAAGTTTCAAACAGCAAACATATTTACAATTATTGCTTTAGCAGACAGTTTGGTTAACTAAATGTTAAACTTAAAATAAAAATAAAACTAAAAAATGTAATATTAAATCATCAATAATAAAATTCATCATTTTTTTAAGTTCTGTTTGTGTAAAAACTTTGAACAGCAATTAGATTTCTAGAGTATTATTTAAAATAATTTTTTATAGCAGCTAATAACAACTCATTAAATATTAAAGTAACCTATTGACGTCATCACATTTTTAACGCAACTTTCAGCACCAATAAATTGTACATAAATAAAATTGTTTTCAAGAAGGTATTGAAGGATAAAAGATAATCTCTTTTGTTGAATTTTTAAATGTTTCCGACATGTGGCTAAAAATTAAATGTTTATGTACAAAAAATGAGCATACTTATATTTTATTTACTACCCGGTTTCAGTGGGAAAATATTAATATAAATAGGGTCCAAAATAGGGAATATATTAATACAAGAATAACAAAAATTAACTGACAATTATAATAGTAAATAAATATATTAACAAAATAGTAATTGGATAGCGAATAAAATAGTTAATTTCCACATTTATTACTAGTTTTTTCTAAGCACTTTACTTTACAGAGCAATACTTATTTATTAGGTCAAGTAGCTTATATAAAGAATAAAAGAATTTAAACCTCACTTTGACATCAATTTTTTAGATTTAAATTAGAGGTTTAAGATGTTTATTGTTCAAAACAAATGGAAAAAACATCTATATAATTAATCTTATGAAAAAAAGTGCTTATTTTTAAAATAAATAAACACATATATATAAATGAAAATTTAAGGTTTCAAAATTTTTTTTTGTTTAAATTAGTTCAAAAATGTTTTATTTTCAATGTGTAACGAGTCGTTTAAGACTTTCATGTTCAAAAAAAATAACAAACTTAAGTGTGATTAAATAAAATAGAAACTTATTTACTTTTAACAAGTAATAAACAAGTAAAAAATAAATAAAACTTAAACTCGTTTAGAAGTAAATTTTGGATTTTTTGTTACATCTAAACAAAAAATGCGATATTAACAGGACAAGCAAATTGTGCACAACAATTTTAATTTAGACTCAATTAGAGTTGTTAAATTTTATAAAATAAACTATCATTAGGCAAAATAAAAATAAAAGTATCAAATTATACAAACTTCTGATTTTTTTATTAGCGAAACTTTAGCTTTCTTAAATGGTCCATTTAAATGGTCTATATTTAAAATCTTAAGGATATTAAATTAAGTTAATATATTATAGCTTTAAATTTAAAATTAAACTGTAAATTAATTGCTTTTTTTATAGATGTCGACCACTGCGTTCCGATCTGGCAACGTTTAACACAGAGATTTTTCAAAACGGTCATAAGGACCCTACAGCACATACACTAAAGTTGTTTCTTGTAAAAAATGCAAATTATGTAAAATAAAAAGAAAAAGTACACAAATATAAGGTATTGCTTCTTTGCTAATACTCTTTTCTCCTGGCTAATTTTTTTCACGAATTTTACCAACAAAAAAATCTAAACTAGGCTTATAATGTGGTTTCTGAACATTAAGATGTTATCTTAACAAATTTTTTTCTTGTTTTTCTACTTGATCAGTTCAAGTTTCAGTTTTGTACAGTTTTGTAATTCATACAAAAAAAAAACATTAAAGAGTTAAACAATAAAAAGACAATATAATACTTAAACGACTATTTTAAAATCATAACGTAAATTCACTTTTGCAGTATATAGTAATTTTTTACGTTGGTGATTCCTACCAAAGAAAGTATACTGCCTAACTCCAACTGCATAATTCCCACTCAACATTTTTTTTATTTGTAGTATCTTTTAAGTTGTAACTTATTTTATCTTTTTAAATTTTCTATCACTAAAACCTATGACCTTTACCATTTGTCGGTAAGTAAGCGTATTTGATCGAGTGGAGTTGTGAGTTGAAACTGAGCAGCAAAATATGTATCCTTAATACATATAATGTGCCGAGTAATACACCTGATTTGGTGAAAAGCACTGTGTCTAGTCTAGTTTAAAGAAGTTAAAATAGTTTTAATAAAATTTTAAATCCTACTACCAGAGATTTTTAAAGCAAGCACAGTGCTTTTTACCAAGTTTGATTAGCACCTTAAAAATCAAAGTGTTTGGAATTAAAAAACTTTAACTTACATTTCTATAATAAAATTGTCATTTAACTACTCATTGTCATTACGCATTCAAAGTTCAAATATTAAAAAAAAAAACGTTTGTTAAGCTCTTTATTTTAATATTTTTGATAACTATGCTATTTGCTGCGTTTTTTTAAGAAAAGTTGAAAATTTGTTTAATAATTGATAACAAATTAAAAAAAAACAACATTTTACTAACTGTTATTAAGTCTGTTCAAAATAAATGGTCGTTGTTCTTAAATATGCGTAATTGCTTTAGAGCTTACCGTTATTTGTAAAACAATATAAAACAAGCTGTAGGTAAACTTATGCACGTAATTTAAAATAAAAGCTACAACAACAATTTATGATACTGTTTATTAAGTTTCTAATTATAATGAAACCCATGTCATAATATATATTTGAAACGAGTCTAATGTTTTCTCTTAAGATGAAAGCTTTTTAAATAATGCCGTTAATTGATTTTCTACCGTTTTTCGATCAGAATTCTTTTTATTTTTACAAGAAAAATAGCTTTCTAAATGAAAATTTTTATATTAACTCAAAAACGCTTAAATTTGCTATAAGTATATAAAACCTTAAAAATTTTAATAAGATAAATTAGATGCTTTATAAAATTTGTTTTAAAGCTGACAGACAGCAATTTTTTCTTTAAAAGTAGTTTGATAAAATCTAATTAAGATTACGTTAGAACTTGTTAAATTTAACATATATAAAAGGTAGATATTATTGAGTTACTGAAATACTATAAATTTTAATAAGCACACATTTTTTTTATGAACTAAACTATTCGATCTTTGAATTTTATTATTTTAGATATTCTAAGTTCTATAAGTTATTAAAAACTTTTTGTATAATTCAAAACAAAAAAAAAAAACGGTTAAATTGTTTAGAATACAGTTTCAATGTTAAACAATTTAATACCTGAAATAATTTAGTTTAGATAAATTGGATGCTTTGTAAAATGCTTTTTAAAGAAAACCAGCTGACAGCAAAGATTTTGTTGAAAGAAAAGTTAAACAAAAAAGCTAAGATAAAACCAAGTCTTTAATTCAAGAAAAGTTAAATATAAAGTAGACATGATTATATTAAATCAGAAGTACAGATAACATGAATTTTAATAATTTAAATGAAAACTTTAAAATTTATCATGGGGACACAATTTATAAAATGAAAATTTTACTAACATGCAATTTGAATATTATTGGTTTTTTTTATGGTAGAAACTTTTAAACCTAGCAAGTAACTGATAAAAATGATATATTGATATCAATTATCCAGGGAAGTTTTCCTGATAATTTAGCAGAAATGAAAGTTTTATTTGTTGTGGTCTTATGATAAAGAGGTTCTAAAGTGGTATTTAAAACTCTAACTTGAGCTGCAAGATTGAAATCCAGTGGTCAACTCATTTTTACCCCTGAATAAAAAATTTACCTTTAAAAAATATGTACAAAAACAGCTTTCATGACCATGTGTCAACTATGTACTATGTATTTATTTTTTCATAAGGTTTTGATCTTGCAAAATTTTAAGAGTTTTGAAGCCATCACTAGGACTGTAATCCTTTTTTCACTGGACAAAATAAGGTAAAGTTCTCTAACACAAGCATTTTTTTATAAAACAATTTTAATTTTGCAGACCCATTGCTGATTGTAAAATCTAGTATACATTTGTTTTTTATAGTTCTAACTATAATATAAAAAGTTTTACAATTGTCTGAACTGTACTTTAAAAACAACACTTATATTTTTCCAATCTGATTTTATCAAGTGAGAAAACTAATATCATTAGGACACCTATGGTGTTAGACAACACATTTTGCTATTTTATAAAATGTCCAATTTTATTTTTGTGTTTAAGGTCAAAAAACTTCATGGGTAAGTGATATCTATGTTGACTATTTGGATATCTATCAACAAAAGTTGTGCCAAAGTCTAGTTCTAAAACAATGGTATAACTTATTGATGAAAATTTTTTCTATTGTTTGGGCCAGATTTATCAATAAAAACTATTGTGGGCCAAAATGGTTAAAACAGTCTTCAAAACTTGAAAAATATTTAAGAAAATTATGGTTCAATACTGTGTCATATGAAGAGAATGGCCAAAAAACCTGGAATTCAAAAAATTTTGGAAAAACCTAGAATTTTGAATAAAAATCACTAAAAACCTGGAAATATTTGAAATTTTAAATAATTTGTACATAATAAGTAGTAAAATATTGATTTTACACAAAAAAATTATCACATAGATAAAAGTAATTATCATCTTCAATTTTTTTATTAATAAACACATTTAAAGTAGTTTTACTGTATCTTTTAAATGTTGTTAAACTATTTAATACATTTTTTTACTTTAAATATTAATTTTAATCTAAAAATGGACCTAAAATGTGTAGTTTCAATAACCTGGAAGAAATTCAAAAAACCTGAAAAAAATACCTAAATAAAGTTGGCTAACTTGTTACAAAAACAAATCTAACTTTATTAAAAAACTTTTTTTAGAAATTGCACAAGTAATATTCAATCTAAAAATAGGTCAGGGACAAAAAGTTTTTTAATTGTCATATACTACCCAAATTGTATCAATATATTAACCAATATATTCAAGAACTATCAAAAGCACAAACAGTTTAGAACTTTTTAGTTTCATCCATCATTTCATAAAAATTCTGAGAAATACTGAATAATTTTTTCTTAAAAAAATCAGTGTCTTAAATCTTCATACAAACCTGGCCAACTTTTGACTTAAATATCGTAAAAGAATGTAAAGCTTAAAAAGTTTTTATTTCTAAAATGTTAAATATTACAAAGTTGGGTCAAGTGAAATCATAAACTTTATTTTTTTAAATTTTTAAAACTTATTTAATTTTGTATTTTCCTTAAAAATCAGGCTTGCTTATTTGCCTCAAAGAAACGCAACCCTGTTATTTACAAATTTACATCTTTAGAATAACTTTTATTTAAACTTTGAGCTAAAGCTTATAGAAATGTGTATCATTAACAGTGAAACAGTATTTAATGATTAATCTGTTAAATTACAAAAAAAGGTAACTCAGATAAAGTTTGATGCAGGAAGAGATTCTTTGTAAAAAAATCTCTAAAAAAACTCTTGTTATTAATTTCTTTTTTTTTTGTTGTTTTTGTGTAAAAAGTACACATTATTGTACAACACCTTTTATTTTTTACTTATACTTGACTAGTTAATAAACTTATTACATTTAATGTAATGGGATTAGTCTATAACTATTTTTACAAAAAATAGACATTTTATCATTTTATAAGCCTTACTATAAACTTGTAATTGTTTTATTATTATAAACTTTACAACAAATTTTTAAGAGCATTTTGTTTTATTTTTTGAAAAAAATATGGAAAATATACTTTTATTTTCAACTTTCTCAGAGATAGAAAAAAATAGTTTTTTAAAGCTAAAAATTTTGCATTAATAGGTTTACTGCATTATTTAATAGACAATGTTTTATGACATGACTTTAAATACAGTTAATTCAAAAAATATTTTCCAAATAAGGTGCATTTATGCTTGAGACTATCAAGGAATCTAGCTCAATTAAAAAAATGTTTTACAATTATTTACTTAAAATTTTGAAATGAATGATTTACAACTGTAGAAAAATAAAACAAAAAAAAATATAGCGCTTAAGTTTGTACATTTTATGAGAAATCATTTATTGAACTGTTATATTTTGACAAAACAAGGTATACCATAAGGAGATTCAATCATAACTTTATAAATTGAAAAATTAAAGGTATCAAATAAAGAGATAAAAGCCAGCTGTTTTATATGCACCAACTTAGGTTTTATTTTGACTAACTTATAAGCTTAGAAACTTTGCATGTAATTTACAAAGCTAGTTTAAAGGTAAAATTTAATTATTAACAAGTACAAGTGATTCAGAAAAACATATCATAGTATTTCTATATACATTTTTGTAGTAAATTTTGTATTTTGTAGTGTTTGGTCGGTTTTGTATTTTGCTGTTATTTACATTTTGAAACCAAGAGAACAACTATCATTTTAAGATAATGTTTGACAATTATGTTTTATGATAACTAAGAGCAATTTTCCAACTTGGTAGTAGGCTAAAATTTATAAAACTAGTTTCACTAGTATATGCAAAATAATTTGTTTAGAATAAAAAAAGTTGATATATCTTTAGATCTTATACTAAATATTTTAATTTCAAATTTATAAATTTCAGTTCTTTGTATTTGACACACTAAAGTGTAAAAAAAAAAAAAAAATTTTGTTCAATTTATTGCCACATTGAAAACTTTATAAAAAACTTCCTTATTTTACTGTGTAGTATAAATATTTTTGTGTGTAACTTTGTTCAAAACTTCAAATGTTTTTTTTTTTGGTTACAAATAAATAAAATATTTTAATTTTTGACAAATTTAAACAAATAAAACATAATTCCAAACTAACTTAAAAATTCATAGCTGCTCTATGAGTGAAAAGTAATTTTTTCAAAACTGTTTTATTTGATTATTTCACAGGTCAATATATCTTGTATCTTATGATTTTTGTTTGAAAGCAAACCTAATGTATAAATGTCTATAATCTGAGTATGGCATTGAAGAAATTTCGCTCATAAAGAAAAACAATTTATTTTGAATACAAAATTTAGAATACTGAATTAGTTATATAAAAAAGGAGAGCATATTTATCATTTCAAAATAATGTTTAAAAATATTAATGAATTATTTCCTAAAATGTTTGAGATAGATCATTTTATAACAAAAATGAATTCAAGATATAATCTACTTAAAAGTGAATTCAAAAATTGTTAGAAATAATTTTTCTAAATGTTTGACAATAATTTTTTCTTAAAATTTAGTTTTGAATTAGATAAAAAAATGTTACAAATATTTTGTTGCCCTGCTTTATATAAAATAATTTATTTTTTTGACTTTTTTTACTGTCTTGCTATTTTCTTAAGACTGTGAATCAGTAGAAGTTATGTAGTTTTTTTTAGTTATTGCTATAAAAATCAATATTAAAACTAAAATTTAACTTGAGTATATTCATCTTCTTGATATTAAACAAAATTTACTTTTTGTAGACTGGTTTGACAAGGTTCAGTCTTGAATTTTATTGAAGTTGTTCATCAAACTTCATAACTTAAGAGGAGTGATAAGTCAAAATTTGTTTATTAGTTTTTGAAGTTATCAAAACAAGCATTGTTGTCTTAGATTTTTTGAAATATTGAAGTTATCTTAATTTAGGCATATCTTTAATTTTTAAACTTTGTACCCTTGTTAATTTTCAACTTATCAGTTTAAACTTTATATTTAAAATACTAAACTAATAGTTAAGTATTTAATTACTAGAATTTTATGATATTTGAGGTATGAAATAATTTAACATCTTCAATTAAATCCCTACATCACCTCTTCTGTCATATTCATAGTTGCTGTCATTTAAGAATTCTAATAAGTAACACTCATAATTGTTTATTGTTTTTTAAAACTTAAAAGGTCATGCTAATGTAATTGTAAGGCAATACTCTAACATATCAACTATGGTCAAAATCAAGGTTGCCAGATATAAACCAGTTTTTAAACTCAAATTTTAAAAATAGATACTTAAATGAGTAGCCAAAAAAAAACTTAACAAATATCAAACACAATTTAAGTGAAATATTATTAGTTTATCAAAACAAATTTCTTCAAAAAAGTATAACTTTATAAAATTTATAATTTCTACATGAAGTTAATAATAATAGTTATAATTTTTTTTTACCTTTGTTGCTATTTGTTTATATTTTGCTTATAAATGAGAAAAGTTTACAAGATAAGCCACTTCTTATATTATTAAATAACTTCTTAAAATTTGAGATTTTTTAGTACTTATATACTTTCAAATCTTTTAATTTTATTTGGTTTTTAAAGACAAATTACAAAAAATTACTGCTTTTTTGTGTGTTATAGAAATAAGCTATGTTAATAATATTTTTTTAAACTATTAGTTATCTCTTCATTTTGTTCTTAAAGAGCCCACTGTATATTGTGATAAGAATTAATAATTTTTTTGGTTTATTCATCAAACTCTTAAGTTCTAATAGTTGTGCTAATAAAACCTAAACAGCTTTGCTACTTTTCTGTCTTAAAAAACAAGAAAAAGTTATGGTTTACTTTTTAAACTATTATAGCAGGTATTTCGTTACTTATAAGTTTGAAAACAATTCGTTTCAATATTGCTTGTAAATTTGTACACTTTTTAAAAATTTATTCTAAATGTAATTATTAGTGTTGCCTTACACTCAGGTTATTTTAAAGTTTCTACTTATTAAATGTACTTATTCTGGTTTGGTTATTTTCATTAAATCTCAGGCTATTTTTTATTGCTTTGAACAGTTTATTTTAAATTTTGTTTCTGTTAAGTTCTTTGTTGTTAAGTTTCTGATTTTAGATATTCTTCCCACTTTTTATCTCACATCACTTAATTTTTTAAACCTTTTTAAAATATAAGTAAAACTTTTTCTAGCTTATTGTTAGTCAAGCTTTTTTTTGGTGCTTTGTTTTACCTTTATAATAAGTGGCAATTCTGAAAGAGCAATGTGTAAAAAGTAAAAGTATGTTTTATCTTGAGCTTTTAAAAATTTACCAGAGTTGGCAGTATTTAACAATATTTAACTTGTTATGTACAAAAAAATAGTTTGGTATAAAGCTTTTTGCCATTTAACAGCTTCCATTTTCTAAAGTTTTTTTATTTCAAAGCATATTTTTTTGAGAGGATAAAATATTAAAAGTTAAAAAAAAAATTACAAAACCTAAGTTTGAATTTAAAGTTGAAGTTATGAAACTTATAAATTGAGAATTTAAAAAGTAACAAAAATTACTTCATAACTAAAGGTTGATTAATAAAACATAAACTAGAATGCCAAGACAACTCCCCAAACCCACAGGCAAGTACACAGTCAGTTTCACAGACATAATAGATAAACAAGGCAAAGACAGGTGTTTGATGAGACTCTTCTACCCTTCAAAAGAACCCCATCAGGTAATTTCAGATTATTTTGAAGACGTCAACTACATCAAAGGAATCACTTCATTCATTGGCGCCCCTGACTTTTTTGCCTCCTTTGCAAATTGGATGTGGTCAGATCTTAAAGTCCCTGCTGTTAAAGATCAAGTTCTTGGAAAGGGGAAATTCCTTCTGGTGGTGTTCAGTCACGGGCTGATGGGCAGCAGGTTTGTTTATTCATCATGCTGTGTTGAACTTGCGTCACAAGGTTTTGTTGTGGCAGCTTTGGAGCACATTGACAAGTCTGCAAGCGCAACTTTTTATTTTGACTATCATGGCGATAAAAAGTGGGTCTACTATCTGAAAAATCAAGTTTTGAATCAGCTTAATGAGGAAGACCAGCACAAGTTGAGAAATGATCAGCTCAATCAGAGGTCACTTGAATGTAGCAGGGCACTAGACTGCTTGGTTGAAATTAACAATGGGACTTTTAAGTGCTTTAAATCAGGTGTTGACCTTTCTTACTTCAAAGGAAAACTTGACACTTCGAAAAGTGCACTTTTAGGCCACTCTTTTGGAGGTGCAACCATGATAGATTGTATCAGCAAAGACAAAAGGTTCAAAGTTGGTGTTGCAATGGATGTGTGGACCTACTCATTAAACAAAGACTTCCATACAAAATTGAGTGAAGATGTGCCAATATTGTTCATAAACTCTGCTGATTTTCACCTAAAATACCGCCCACTGGGTTTGTACCATGTAAACCAAATTTTAAATGTGAAAGCTGAACGCCAATTGGCCACAATTAGAGGTTCAGTCCACCAATCACAGAGTGACACTTCTTATTACTTTGCAGGGAATTTTGTGCCAAAAATGTTGGGTCTGCATGGTAAAACTGAACCTAAGGATATAACTTTTTTAAATAACAAGCTAACTGTTGCTTTTATTAATAAACATTTTAGTTTGGATGTTGATGTGAGTGTCGATGCTATTGTTAAAGATAATTGTGAGGTTTTGTTTTTTGGCTCTAACCATGAAGCTTTGAAATTGTAATTGATTATGTAATTTTTCCTTGAGTACTGATATTTATTTTCATTTCAGTAAAGTTATTTATGCTTGGCATCATTTTTTTTTTGTATTAAGTTATTTTTTTTGAGTTGAAATTTCAAACATTGAATTATGTGTGCAATAATTTGTACCATACAGTTTTTGTTGATCTGTTTATTGAGTTTTTGTTTGTTTGCTTGTTGTTTTTAATCTTTGGCTGTACTTGAGTTGAAATGAATATGAAACTAGCCTTATAATTGTTTGAAAAAATTGTATATTTAATTCATAGCTTACTTTTTTCAACTTTTAAAATTTTGAAGCTTGTTTTGAAATATACTCATTTTTTTTTTAAATTTTTATTTCAAAAATTTTTCCAACTAACAGCAGTATGAAAATAAAAATAATCACATAAAAATCAAATCATGAGTCAGAAAGTAACATGATGCAGTAAATTGATAATCATAGTTAAAATTTATGTACTTAAGTTCACATTGTAAAAACTACCTACACTTTTTATGCTTGTTTTGTTTTATGTTAAATTTTTATGCAGTTTCATAAGTAAAGCAGTAACCTTTTAAAGACTTATATTATTCAATTATGCATTTAAGTTTTTAACTTTGCAAATTTACTGTTTGTAAACTTCAGGTTTATTCATTATGAACCTTCAATATTTTTTAAAGTCATTTGTCAACTTTACAATATTGATTAAAATTATTGCTATTTTATGCTTGCCTAGGATTGTTTTATGTTCAGACTTTTAAGCTGTTTCACAGTTATTGCAGTAAACTGCAATTTAATTATATGTACTTTTTAAAACTTACACTTGTCAATTATACTTATAAGTTATTAAGTATGCAAATATACTGTTTTTATTTAATTTAGGTTTATTCACTATGACCCTTTATTACTTTTTTAACTCATTTGTCTACTTTAAATGTTAATTAAAACTATTAAGCTCACAGAAGTAAGTAAAAAAACTTACAATAATCATGTTTTAAAATTTTTCTACTAAAGTGTTATGCATTAATCAAGTTTTTTGTTGACTTCAAGTACTAGTAATGGCTTTTTATTTAAATTGTTTTTCTGCATTTATGTAGCTAGTTTTTCATCAAAATAACCATTCACCAATCCAAATATTTCTTGCCTTCAGTATTTTCTTATTTTTTACTACAGCAATTTAATTGTCTAACGGTTTTTTTTGCCAATCAATAATTAGTAATTGTAAAATTAGCAATGTTACACAGCAATTATTCAATTCTTTTTAACCTGTTAATAATTTGATAACTATATGTACTAAAATATAAAAAGAATGAAATAAATATGTTTTATAGTAAAAACAGTTTGATGACCAATTAATTCCTTGTTATTATTATTATAATTTAAATGTCTTAGAGGTCAATTATAAATTGTTTGAATTATTTCTGTCTAACAATTCATTTGCAAATATTTTTTTATTTGTTGTTATTGTATGGTTAATTAAAATTTCTGAAAATTTGTTTTTCTAGTTATTATATGATTAATTAAAATGTCTGACAATTCCACATTTAATCGTGTTTTGAGATACCAACAAAGACTTCAGTCTTGCACACAAAACGATTATGAAAAAGTTAGTTTAATTTTATATATATATTTCATTTTGTATAAATGTTTTTCAAATATAATCTCAAATATATACATTTTCAAATATATATAAGATAGCTACTACAACTTAATTGTGATTGAATATTTAATTTTAAATGAACAGATTTCCAGTTAATGTAAAACTTGACTGATAAATTCATAAAGTGTTCATTAAAATATTGGTTTTAACACTGATGAATTGATTTATTTTCATGTTTTTTAGTTAAAGACATAGGGGGTCCAAAATTTTTTTTGCAAAAATTAACTTTAGACCTTATGTTAAAGCTCTAATTATGTACTTAATATACTTTTTACAAGATGGAAAAAAATATTTATTAACTTGTGAGATATTGTTAGTTCTGTAGAAAGTTTAAAGTAAAAGTTTTTTTGTTAATTTACCTCAAATTTTAATAAAATGTACCTTGCATTAATTAAAAGAATCAAATTTTTAATAAATAGTTAATGCAAGGAAAATTTCCTGAGATTTATATTTTAATTCAAGTTTTTATGACAAAAAAACAAATAATGTTTATTTTTTTTGTATAAAAAATATGTTTTTCATTAAATCAAAAATAATCCTTCAATATAAAGTGTTTGTTTTTATGTTGAGATCAGACTTAAAAAGTTTCAGAAAAATTGCTTAAAATCTGTAAGAGAAGATAGATTTTTATTTTTTGGCCTTTTTACTTATGTGTTTCCATAAGGAGGCGATTGGGCTTCCCGTCTTTGTACCATCATATCTCTAAAACTAGTTTAAGTTTTTCAAAAGGGTAAATAGCAACTGATAGCTAAGTAAAGTTTATTAAAATAAGATCAGCATATGAAAAATGCCTTACCTCCCTATGCCCTTAAATAAACAAATACTGGATTTTTACATTATATATTGTAAAATCTATATATAAGAGTATTTCAATAGTTGTAATGCTTTGTTTATACAAATTAATATTAAATTTTCTGTTAAATAAATTTTAAAAAGATCTGTGCAATTTAGAGTATTCCCTACAAATTGATAAAAAATATGTATTGTAATACAATTTTATTCATATAAAGAACTATATTGGTATGAAATTTATTTTAAAGATTCCCATATAACAGTTTTCATTGTGCAATAATTTAATATCAATTGTCATGAAATTTGTTTTCATTAACAAAAAAATTATAATATTTTATTTTCTACTTTGCTTTTTAATTACTATTTTTTCTTTTACATAACAATTAAATGAATTTAATCAGAGTTTAACCTTATTACTAAATATATAATAGTTTGTAAGTTTTTTATTTTACAGATTTCAGAAACATTGAACAAACTAGCAAAACTGCCCATCACTTATGAAATTTTAAAGGTAAACTTAAAATTATTTGTCACTAAAATAAATAGTCTAGATGTACTAAAGAATTGACCTTGAATATTTGATGCTAATCATTTAATGTTGTATTTCATACTTTTGAATTAATCAGAGTCAGGGTTTGTGCGCGTCAGGCTAAATCAGTCTAAGTCAGGCTAAATCAGTTTTTTTATTTAAAAATTTGAGAATCTCAGTTTTTCTCATTTCAAATGCTTGACAATTTTTGATAAATAAAAAAAGAAATCTTTTTAAGATCAGATTGAAATGTGAATTTATTTGTAAATAAAGATTTAGTTATTAAAGAAAAAAATCAGTCCGTATTTTTAAAAATAAATGCTTAATACCTTTTGTTGAATCACTAAAAAAAATTAGAATTTTCATTATTTTGTTTTGAGTAGATTATATTCGTCATATTTATCAAAATTCATAATAAAAACTCAGTTTAAACATTACAGTTTAGTTCAACAACTTAGCTGTTTGTTTGAATTTGTTTACATCAGCTATGTTTTTCAAAGCTTAGTTGGTTGAACTGTTTTAATTTCCAATTTAAAGGCTTTATACCAAATACTTTTTAGATTAAAACTATAATTAATAAAAGTTTATTCATGTATGTTACTGTTTGTTTTAAAAACAGATATTCACAACACTAAAACTTAGCTTTAAGATATAAGTACTAAGTTTTGTGGGAGTACAAGTTTTAGGAACAATTCATTTTTCTATACAAGAACAAATAATTAAGAATACAAGATTATTAAAGGTTTTTTTTCTTATTAAGTGTAAGCTTTTTAAAACTGATATGATATCACCAATCACTTTATTTATTTAGAGTTTAGGATTTATAATTATGTATCAATTTTAATTATTAGTCAAAATACTATAATAAAATTTTTTTACGTACTTTAATACTGCTGTAAGGGTTTCATTTTAATTTTAATAAAAAACAACAATGCACATTGTTTTATTATAAATCTTCTGGTTATAATGTTTTTACTTAATGCTTAATTAAATTGAACAATTTTGTTTAGTAATATTATTAAACATTTACACTAGTAATAGATCAAATAAAACATTTATTTTACAACTTACCACTGAATTTGTTATGTTAAGGGCATATGGGGGGGGGGGGGGGGTCAACCACCCTTTTCCTAATTTAGTCTTATTTTATTGAGTTGTAACTAAGCTATGAGTTGCTTTTTGCAGATTTATAAAGCTCAAAATTTTTTTGAGATCAAGCTGGATGAAGTTGGAGACTACAATAGTACTAATAAAGACCCCTTAATACCTAAAATGACTTCTAAAGGGGATTTTTCTTACTTTAAAAAAATTGGTCTCAGTCAGGCTAAATGAAAAAAATTTCGCGCACGAACCCTGCAGAGTGTAAGAGAGCTATAGATAGTTTCTTATTTATTTACAAAACAGAATAAGTTTAAACATTACAATCTAATTTATTTTTCTTTAAAAAAATATTTTCAACACTTTTAAACAATTTTTTCTTACCCAAAATAATTTAAACACTCAAAAATCTTTCACACCTTTTTCTGTTTTAAGAAAATATGAATAGACGAATTTGTAAATGACTTAATTTTGTTTCCTTTAATTTTTAAATTTAGGTAGTTCTAGCAAATTATTTTTACAAATTTATTTGTGCTAGACTTTTTAAAAACTTTTTCCCATCTTACTAGGAAACCGTTAATCTGTGAACTTTGTAGATTTAATAAGTTAAAATATAACAATTTGTATAACTGGGATAGGAAAATCTTATTTGTCTTAATTCGTAAGAAACTGGGATAGGAAAATGTGTAAACGATTTGAGGAAAGTTTATGAGAAATTCAGAAACAATAAAGATTAAAATAAATTCAAATCTAATAAGTTATACAACTAGTTAATAATTTCATAGGAAACAGGAATAGGTAATTCAGTGGACAAGGAATACTTGTGAGAAATGCAGAATACAATGTATATTAAAATGAATTAAAAGTTTAATAGTTTATACAAATTTTATTTAACAACTATTTCATAGGAAACAGGAATAGGTAAATCTGTAAACGACTCGAGGAAAGTTTGTGAAAAATGCAGAAAGCACGCCAAGTCAATAATATCTGATTGGAAGAAACTCACTCCGAGCCAAATGTACAAAACTAATCTGCAGCAACAAAAATCTTACGATCCGAGCGAAAACTGGCAAACTGATGATGTTTGTTTCAATATTACACTTGTTTATTTTTTTGGTACAGATTTATTCAATTTATTTGTTTTTGGCCAGCAGTTATGCTTATTTAAAAATACTGGGTTAAGATAATTAATTTCTTATTTGCTACAACTTTTTTGTTCATTATAAAAAATAAATTTAAACAACATTAAACTTTGACTTTTTTTTCTTTTTTTTTGTTTACTTGAATTCAGGACCACATTGGTTTGTTTGTCCGCCAAAAACGCAAATTTATCCAAAAAACCAAACAGCAGCAGCACCAGTACACGCCCTCAGTGAAAGAAGACAGATCGAAGAAGAAGCGGAGGAAGGAAGAGAAAGCGAGAGAGCACCAGAACAAAAAGAAGAGAGTGGAAGAGTATCAACCTCGAGAACGAGAGAGCTCGTACGAACCCGAGTACAAAGGTCAACAAAGTTCATACGAACCCAAACAGAGTTCGTACGAACCCAAAAAGAGTTCTTACGAGCCGCGCGAACAGGAAGTTGAACCTTACAATCCAGCCGGGGACAGTAACACCTACGAACCAGACTCCCCGAGTAAGACTCACTTTTTTTTTGCTAGATATATTAACGTCCTTTTCATGACTATTTGTGATAATAACTACAAAAATAAAATCTTTATATTAGAGAACTTTTTCTCAATTATTTTTAGGTACTTACCATTTCACTTTTTACAATAAAAAACCTTACAATCAACTTACAGTAAATAAACATTTAAAAAGTTAACTAAACATACTTTGACGTTAAGTTAAGTATTTTAAATTCATTTTGTTTTGAAAATAAAATCATCCTGCTTATTAATTTTTACTTCCAGTATACAATCCAAATCGCGGGGGTTACAGCCCGGGAAGTCCATCTGAATACAACCCAGGTTCTGAGGGTTACAATCCTGCAAGTAAAAAGATCTCTGGAGTGTACGATCCGGTTTCTACTAGTAACCAGAATTCTAAGGAATACGACCCGGTTACAAATAGCAACCACAGTAATTACAATCCCCACTCAGAGGAATACAGTCCTGTTAAACACAGTACAAACGGTAATAGTTTTAAATTATCACAAATAATGATATTTTTATATTTTATGTTGTATAAAAGCAGCTTTGTGTTACAGAGAAAAGCCATGTTATTATTTATTTGGTTTTAAATTAAGTTAATTCATAATTAGATACTACATTTATAGTTCTAAAAAGTTGTTTGCTAAAGTTATATCTATTTGCAGCATTTCAGAAATTTGAAAAAAAATTTAACAGAGTACATCGTTAGTCCAGAAAGTTACAGTCCTCACAAAAGTCCCAAAGGGTACAGTCCTCATAAAAGTCCCAAAGGGTACAGTCCCCATAATAGTCCTAAAGGTTACAGTCCCCATAATAGTCCCACAAAAGAGTACAGTCCAACCAAAGAAGTGGGCAGTTATAATGAGTACAATCCTGGAAAATCTAAAAGTAAGCTGGACTACAATCCCAGTAAGAAATGTAAGTTCAAAGTTATATTTTACGTTTGTAAAATTACTTAAAGTAATTACCTTAATTATGATAAAATGCTCAATTGTTATTTTTTCTGATAAATAAACTCACAATATTTGTAAAAACTTGGAAGAATATCCACAAAATTCTTATTGTTTTAAGCTAGGAGTTACATACCTTTTTTAAAGTTATTCAGAGTTATGACTATCATGAAAGAAGTTTATAAGAAACAATTTTGTAATGAGCATTTAACAAACTTTCGATATATTACAAAGATTTAAATCAATATTAATGGTATTTTATCTTCTAGCATCAAAAAAAGACTACACTCCATCAAACAACGAATACAATCCATCATCGAAACAATCATCTAAATACAAACCAAGTGCTTCATCATCCATTAAAAAGAAGAACTATATGGTTGACAGTAGCTATGATAACATGAAATTGAAGAAGAAAAAACAACAAAATGCTTACAACCTCAGTAGCAGCTCTGAAGACGACATTATTGGTGAGATTATTTATTTTTTGATATTTGTTTTTGAAGTTTAAGTGTTAATGACATATTAACTCTGCTATGTATTTTTGATTTAAGTAATTAAAAAACTGAGTAGAATGCTTACAAGAAAGTAAAAATTAAAGATCTAAGTTTGACAACAACAAAAAAAGTTTGTCTAAATGTGAACTTAATCTAACAAAGAAAAAGTTGAAAAATATATAATTTAGTGTTGACCACTAATGAAAGTATAGTTTGTTAATATTGTTATACTTGATTTAATTAAATTAACATGATACAAACCTCAGTCAAAATTAAACAGAGATACTTACTTAACTGTTTATGCTTAACAAAAAACAATACTTTATTATTATATTAACAAATAAACATTAAACAGGATACAAACCTCAATGAACTTATTGACCAAAAGTTCCAATTACATAAAAGTAAGAATTTATTTACATATTTTCAGGATACAAACCCCAATCAAAGTTGAACGAAGAAAGCGGATCGACTTCATCCAACAGCTTGAACAGCAGCTACGAGAACCCGCTGAAAATCAAGAAGAAGGAAAAACACCCCGGCAAGAAGTCGAGTAAAAAATCAAGTAAACCAACTGGTAACAGTGGGATGAGTTTCGAAGATATGCTGACCTCTGCTCCCGTTGTCAAGAAGCCCAAAAAGAGAAAGTTGCCCCCCAGTAATGTGAGTTTTATTAATATTTATTATTATTTTATTATTAATGTTTATTATTTATAATATTAAAAAAATAGATTATAAGACTAATAAATCAATTAAGCTAAGTTGAAAACTTGTCAATAGTAACTCTATGGACATATAGCAACTATGGACAAAAGTAACTCTATTTGAAGTTTTTTTTTTTGGAAAATGTTTCAAAATAATAACTTTTTTATATTAAAAATTTCCACAATGGTAGCTAAGTAGAAAACATTAAATGTTTTACATATCAAAATTTAATTAAACTTAAGAGATTTAAAAAAAAATAATTTTTTTTGAAGTAGTGTTAGTTTAATTGAAACTTAAAAAAAGAAAGTCATCACCCAGTTATGTCAATTTGATTGAAAAATGTTTCTAAAAAATTAAGAATATTTGGAATAATTTAGATGTTTTGGTGTTTATTTAAATGAGTCTGATGTATGCTTCTTAAGATTATAAGTTTAAACATTTCTCAGTTTAGTCTCTATATGCAATATTACATTATATTTTTCAAGTATTGTTTTTAACTTTTCAAATAAATAATTGTTTTAAACAATAATTTAGAGCACATTAGAAAATTATTTAAAAAAAAATTATATAAGTTTAACTATTTTAAGTAAATTTAGTTGAAAAATATTTAATAATATTTCTCAAGGTAAAAGAAGAGAGACCTGGAATAAACCAACTACAAAAAGCAATGAGCGAAATGTCAAGAGTTAGTTTTATTATAAACTCTTAGTATAATTATGTTATTATTATTATTTATATAAATTAACTACAAAAATGTCTGAATTTTTAGTTTAGTTTTATTGATTTACTTAAGTTAATGAAATTCCTGCAAAAAAATCGAAAACATAAAATTTTTTAAATTTTTTCAAACTTATACACTCAACCAGCTAGGAAGGAAAAAAAAAGATATAAGTGATATATAAATAATATTTTACAGAACCTGTACACGAATCCTGTCAAAAAAGAAAAGAAATTGGATGCAAATGAGATGACAGATATGGAAGCTGCAGCGTTGCATTCAAGTAGGAAGAAAGGAAGGACATTATTACTGGCAAAAACTACAAAAACTGTTAACAGTAAGTATTTCATAAATATTTTTTTTTATTAATAACTGGGGTGTTTATAGAAATTGCAATCTTTGAGTTTCTAGCTGGCAATTATGTGCAATCTTAAAAAAAAAAAATCTACACAGAGGTTATTTTTGATTTCCTAAAAAGAAGCCTAACATAAAGTGGCGCCGAAAAAAAGCGACCTTAGATAGTCTATGTTTATATAATTAAGTATTTTTTTAACTGAGTTTATTTTAATTTTTTAACAGAGGTCTACACATTGTACTACTGTTGTGTATATATGTTGTCTTTTATTAATTTTTTTTTTCAACAGAGGTCTACACATTATACAATAATTAAGTTATATTTCAATACACTAATTTAATTAGTTTATGTAAACTATTACAGAGGTCTACACATTGTACGATATTTGCGTTATATTTCAATATGTTAATTTAATTGAATTAATTTTATATTTCAACAAAGGTGTACACATTGTACAATATTTTCAATATAATTTTTATTTTTTTAAATTTTTTTTAACAGAGGTCTACACATATAAAGTGACGCCAAAAAAATGCGATATTAGATAGTCTATGTTTATATAATTAAGTATTTTTTTAACTGAGTTTATTTTAATTTTTTCAACAGAGGTCTACACATTGTACTACTGTTGTGTATATATGTTGTTTTTTGTTTTATTATTTTTTTCAACAGAGGTGTACACATTATACGATATTTGCGTTATATTTCAATATGTTAATTTAATTGAATTAATTTTAATTTTTTCAACAGAGGTCTACACATTGTACGATATTTGTCTGCAGTATCTCAGCAACAATATTGACAGTGAGTTTTGTTTATTTATTATATTAATATTATTTTATTTATTTGTTAACATATACAAGTATTAAAAACATTTTACCAATTGTATAGGACTAGAAACCAAAAGTGAGTTTCAATTCTTATTTAAATTGTATTAAGTTTAACTTTTTTTATAACATTAATTAGATAACTACAAGGTAAAACATTCACTAAAAACTAAATTTTAATTCAATTTTCTCTTTGTTGATTTGTTTTAAAAGTCTGGGAAATAATGATAAATTAATGATTTAAAATCAATTAATTTTTTTTAACACAAGTCTAAAAGTTGAACATTTTATTTGAAATAGTAAAACCAATGTTTTAAAATATTATTGAAATACTAATTGTTTGTTTTACAAATTGAAGAACTAAACATTCCATTTGAAATAGTAAAATCTGTATTAAAAAAAAAATTATAGAAATTGAAGAATTTAAATCTTCCATATGACATAGTCAAACCTGTATTGTAAAATTAAAAATAAAATTAATAATTTTTTAGAAATTGAAGAGTTAAACATTCCGTATGATATAGTGAAACCTGTATTAGAAAAATGCACAGCTCAGCAATTGTCCAGAATAGAAGATTATAATGAAGTTAGTACCATACTTTACAAGTTTATCATTTAATATAAGTTATCAGTTGTCTTATTAGTTATTTTTATCAAGTAATATATATTTTTTAAGTAAAACTAATAAATTCACCGCACTTTTTACATTTTATGATCAAATAAGTTCACATAGCTGTCATTGTGTCATAATATGTATTCTATATTTTGACTTAAGTTTTTTTTTGTACATAAAATCAGTTTTAGTGTTAAAGTTGTTTAAAAGTTTCTAAGAATTTTTTTCCCCACCCACTGACAATACTACTTCCACCAATTTATTTTGCAAAAGTTTTCTTAAATGTCGATTGTATGTCAGTGTTTGGATAATTGTATATTCTCATGTGATGTACTTGTTTGAGATTAGATGTTTGAATTTTTAGAAAAAAAATAAAGATACTTAAACTGCTAGAGTTGATTTTTTTATGTTAAATTGTTGAATGTAAACTTATTTTGTTTTTTTTCTTAAGTGTCCTGTTTTAGTGGTTAAGGTTTTGATGTCTGAGTCCAACATTGGACAATAAACAATATAATAATAAATAAAATTTAAATCACCAATATTAGATTACAAAGTTGAAGTGTGTACCTTAAACATAATGATTGTTGTTTGTAACTACCGTACAAATATAATTGACTCAACAGTTTATTAATAATAAAATCTATAGTTCATACATAGCATTATAAAAAGGTCTGTCTCTCCAGTTTGTAGGAGTAAATTCAGGAACAAAATAAAATAGTATTCATACAAAAAGTAGCTTACCAAACCTTTTTTCTAAGAAAAAGTTAATGATATCTGTTTAGAAACTTATTTTGTTAGCAAACAGATTACGAGAAAAACAATATTAAATATGTTCTAAACAGTACTCAAACATATACAAAGTATCAAAAGTATTGACAACGAAGTAGTTAAACATCTTCAAAGAATATCTTCCACCCATTGGTTATGGGAAAAACACTGTAAACATTGCTCATAATAATATACATATATTGAACTAAGTTCATTTTCGCAGGAACTTATTTCTTCAACACACATAAAATTATCAATGTTTTCGCAGGAGCTTATTTCTTCCACTCATGAATTACCGAAAAAACACTCCCTAAATTCATATAATAATATTCAAATATTAAACTATGTTCATTTTCGCAGGAACTTATTTCTTTCACTCACGAATACAAATATTAAAATTAATTAATTTTGACAGGAACTTATTTCTTCCACTCATGAATTATGATGAAGCACTCCCTAAATTCATATATATTTTTTATTATTTTTGCAGGAACTAATCTCATCAACTCACGAGTTATGGGAGAAGCACTGCAAGAAAGAGTTCAGGAACAAAATAAAGAGCAAGAACGAGTTCCAGGAGTGGCGGGAACTTTACTTCGAACTTTGCGAGGAGAGAGACCGGAAGTTGGAGAGACTGAAGAAGAAAATCAAGAAGAATACTGTTTTGCATGAACCCGCAGGTGAGAAATATTTAATTATTATTTATATATTTTTTATTCAATTAATTTTTGACGAAGAAAATAAAGAAGAATACAGTTTTGCAGAACCCGATGGTAAGATTTAATTTATTTATTTTCGAGGTAGTTTTTTAATATCAATTATTATATTGACTGAAGAATAAGTAAAGAACTAAATAACTGAAGACGAAAAACTTAAATAATTGTATAAGCCTATAAGTTTAATAAAATGTATTTTATTAACAAATATAAATTTAGTTGAATAAAATTAAGAACAATACTGTATTGCATGAACCAGCTAGTTAGAAATATATTTAAGTTTATTATATTATTTATTATATTAATTGAAGAAAAAAAATACAAAAAAAATGTTGTAAAGCTTGAAATTATAATTACTCTAAAACAATTACTTTAAATAAAAATTACTCTAAAGGTACTTGTCGATAAAAAGTTTAATTCTTGAAATAATATTAGTTAACACATAAATAATTTAAAAAAGAATACTGTATCATGGGTCATCAGGATATAACTATATTAATTGTTATAAATGTAAGTGTTATTAAATACATGATTAAAGAAAAAGAGTTTAGTTTTAGTATTTACACTTTTATTATAATATAAGTGTATAAAAATTATACAACTTATCAAAAAAGAAATTACAGCTGAATTAAAATCTTGTGATTTAACAAACGGTTTTATAGTTGCGTTGCAATCAAAGGTAAACGATTTTATAACATTTTGGAACAAAGCCAGTTAAAAATTAGTGTACATCTAATTTCTTATGTTGTAATTTTGTTTTAAGCTATATAATCTTGAAATATGAAACATATAAAAGTTAAAGTTTAGTTTGTATAGTTATTACTTTGTATAAGTTTTATACTTTCATATCATTATGTTTCAAACTTAAATGTGTAATGTGTTTTTAAGATTAAGTTAATCTTTATTCTAGTATAAATATATACATTAGAATTAAGAGAATGTGTTTATTTAACATTTTTTAGATAGTTTTTATAATTAGTTTGGAAAATTTAAATTTGAAAAGACAATTCTGTTTGTAAGATTAATTGTTTTTTATTTATTTTAAGTATTTCGCTTGCATAAGCTACGAAGTTTTTAAAGACAGCCTACAAGTACACTATCTATTTAAAATTTTTCAGTTTACATAGAAATCACAGAATAAATTTTAAGTAAACTTTATGATTGACAACGATTTTTACTTACAGAATTTTACATTTTAAATTATTAGAGTACAATATTTGTTCATTTCATTGATTAAATTTAGTTTTTGAATAAATGTTTAACTTACATTAAATACTTATTTTATAAAATCTCAAACTATTACTTTCTAAAGAAAATTTTCTTTTTATTTTGCAGCTTTTATTTTTTACAGCTTATGTAATTTATTTTAAAAAAGTTATGAATGACAACAATTTTTATCAATGACTAAGTAGTTTGAACTTTAAAATCATGAGTAACTTTCATAAACATTTTTTTTTTCAAAAACAAAACTCAAAAACAAAATTGCTTGACTAGGCAAACATTTAATTAGTTTAAAGTTTTTTTATCTAAAAAAAAAGTTGTTAGTGTTTAACTAATTCTATCAATATAGTGATAATAGACTTAAAAGTTTTATTTTACAGCATGATTTAAATTTGAAATACTTACATAATTTGAAGTTTTTGTGAATTTTTGGTGTAAGTTAAAATTTTTACAATGAAAAACAACTTAAATAACTGTATATAAACTAGTAACAAAACTTAGTTTTGCTGTACGATATGTTTAAATTGATTGCAATCTGAAACGTTTTGTAACAACTTGTTTTTGTAAACAAAACTTAAAACTTCAGGTTAAATTTTTCGAATTTCAGTTTTTTAACACATAGTCATTATTTGAATTAATAAATTCAGAGTTTGTGTTTTTACATTTATTTTTTTTTTTGAGACATATATACAAAAAAAAATATTTGCTACTTTTGTAGACAACTTATAATTAATAAACAGAATGAAATTTTGCACTCTGTTTTGTAATATAGATTGTTTTTAGACCTTGGATTAAACAGATAATTATTGTAATTATCTAAATTTTGAGTAAAGTTTGAATTGCGATATAATTTAAATATAAGCAATTACTAATGTAAGCATAACATTACACAGTAAATTGCAATAGAATAAGTCAATTAAGTTTGTATATTTAAAATAAAATGCAAATTTTATTTTGATTGTAAATGTTACTTAATTATTGTTTGTTATTTTGAAATGTTCCAAATTTAACAAAGTTTTGTTTATAAAAGATCAATTTTTATATTACAAACAAAAACAGTGTTTAAATTCTAATATTTGATTAGTCCTATTATCGAAATGTTACCTAATTTAATATAAGCAACATATGAATTATAAATAAAACGTTATATTTGTTTTGAATTGGTAATTAGCGTTTATTCAGTTTAAAAGTCTACCTTTTGTTTATTTACACGATTAAAATTGTTAAAACTTGATAAAAAGTTAATAATATAATCTGATTTTGATATACTTTTAAATATAAGTGTGTATGACCTTATATGTAAAATATTAAGTTATTTTAAGAAATTTCAAATAATTTATTAGCATAAAAACATGTAAACCACAAAAATAGATGTTATTTTTCATAGAAAAATATTTAATATAATGTTTGCGTCAAACCCATTTAAAAAAAGTCACTTAGAATTAACATTTTAACTTTTACAATTGTGAAAAGTTTATAAATATGATTTTTTGTGTAATAAAATAAAAATTTCCAATCTATAAATGTGTAAGCTTGATAATTTTGGAAATTTTATTAAAACATCCTAAAAATTGTTTAAATTTACAAATTTGAAATATTTTTAAATTTTTTGAGCTGTTTAAAATAGTTTACTGATCGTTATTTTATACTTTGATAAAAGATTTAATAAATTTAAATTCTAAAAAAATCATAAAAGTTTGCATAAGTATTTTAATGACATAATTAACTAACATATAAGCTTTAATTGTAAAATCAGTAGGAAAAGCTATTAAAGTTATCTAATAAAAATTTGTACTAAAAGTTAAGATTAAAATTTTAATTTGAATAGTTTGGTGTTTGACTGGTTTTAACTAAATATATTTAACAAAATTTCAATTTTAATTGATATAAGTTTAAATATAAGCTCTTTATGCAAAACTTAAAAGAAAATAAACTTTAAATTTACATTTTGTATTCGTGGAAAGGTTGTGTTAAAAACCTCATTTTTCTTTTAACATGTCAAAATATTGTGCAACTTTTAAAGTTCAATTTTGTTTATTTCACTCAAAAGAGTTTTGTGTCAACACTTTTAAAATCAAAAATTTCAATTTAAGTTTTTTGTTTGCAATACTCAAGTGCTATTTAAGTTTTTAGAAGCCGGTAATATTTCGATTGCATAAAAGTATTGAAATTTCGAAAACATCCTGTTAAGTTTGCGGTTTTGATTTGTGTGTATATACATCTATCAGTTTTTATTATTTTAAATCAAGTTCGTTGAAATTACGATAAACAGAATTTATATTTTTTACAAAACAAATACATTTATTTTGAAAGACAGTATTAATCAATCGAATATTTGTAAAATGTTGAATGTATTTATAGGTTTAATTTTGTTATAAGTTCAAGTTAATATAAACCGATTTGTTGTTATAAGATCATTTACTAATATTTTTATCTTTAAACCAAGTTTAACCCAATTTCTCGTATAAGTTTTTTGTTGTAGACAAAATTTATAAGATTAAAATGAGTTAAAAAGTTGCAATGGTTGCTCAAAGTTTTGAAATTTTATGGAACAATATGCAAATTTGCTGAAAAGTTTTGGGTTTGAATAATATTTCGTGTGTATGTTGAAATAATAAAAAACTCATTACAACTTTATTCAGTAATAATGAAATTTAAGAATATTATATAGCTTGAGTTTGTGAAAGCTTTAGTTGTTAAGTTTAAATTTTGAATTGAGTTTTATCAGTTGGTACTTTATTCTGAAAATTCTATTAGAATAATAAGGTTGATTTTAAGTATTAAATATTTGGACTTTGATGTAATTAACGTTTATATACAACTAATGTTTTTAAATGGATTTTGATAAAAAAAAAATTCCAATAATATCAATTTTTAAATATACTTTATTTAGCTTTCTCAACAAATTAACTTTAAAGAAAAAATCCAAAAACGTTTCTTTTAATGTTTTATGCTCATTCATTCACTTACTAAAGTTTAGTTTTATTAGAACAAATATTAGTTTTAATGAATTCTTTTCTCTATTAGTTTTCGTGACAAAAAATCAATTTCATGCCATTCATAATGAATATGATACGTTATAAATAGTTTTTGACGTTTGTTTAACATTTGCATTAAGACACTCATATTACAAATTGTAAACTGTAACAAAAATGTTAAATTTATTTTTAGTATCATATTATTATACTTAAGTATAGTTTATGTCATTTTTTCCAAGATATTTTTCAATGTGTAGTTTATGTTTAATTTAAATTTAAGATATGATTAATTAATATAAGTTCTCATAATTAAATGAAAATTTGTCTAAACTCTAAAGTTTTAAGGTAAATTGAAAAATATTATAAAATATAAACTATCACAGTCAAAGAAAAATTAAAGATTAAAAAAATAAAAGTTCATATAAGTTTATGGCTTTTTAAATTTTATTACATTCATGCCTCGGTGATTATGACATAACTAATAATTTTTATAAAATTACAAAATGTATGTAATTACTCAAAAAAAGTATTAAAATTTTTTTAAAAACCACAATATTATTTTCCTATTTATAAAAAAGGCTTTTCTATAATTTTTGTTGTCTATAATCAATAAGTTTAAGTAAAAATTCGATATCACAAAATTTTAAACAGAGAAACATAATTTATAAAACTTTTTTTCAATGTTTTTATGTAACTTTAATGACAAAGTTTTAGACTAGTATTACAAAGTTTGTAGTAATATTTATGTCAATAAATGTATTTATTCCTGACAGTTTATATAATTTTCAATATAAATTCTTATAGTTTGAGCCGCAAAATATATCAAACTAATTATATGCTTGAGTGACCATAAAGTTTTATGAGGTCACAATAATAATTTATACAAATATCCACGTATTTAAAATTAGTTGAAATCATTAATACGACCTTAAAAGCACTTCAAAATTGTTAATGCCGATTTAATATGTTTAGATAACATAATTACAAGTTTGTATTAGCAAGTATTAATTCATTAATCTAAAATGTCAAGGTTGTATTAGCTAATTAATTAAGTTTTATCACTTAAATTATACATTTAAGCCAAAGTAGAAGTATTGAATTTAGATGTTCCAGGGTTTAGAATTTACTTAGTATAAAAAAGAAATATGACAGTTTATTTAGTATTTTCAACTATATTTGTTTCATTTTAAATACATATATGTTATGTTTTTTTAAGGAATAAACTTTAAATAAATATTACCAAACTCTTATTAATAACTAAAACATGTAAAGCTTTCTTTTAAACAAATAATGTTAACAAATTTCTAGTTTATATAACTTATGTATTATGCTTGTATAGTTGAATTTTTTCAATTCGGTTAAGCGTAACCATTCTTCATGGGTAAGTTATAAACTATTTTGATTTATTTTGTCTAAAGTTCGAAATATTTTATTATATAAAATTTAAAAACTGTCACATCAATAATTTTGATCTATTAGTTTAACGATTTTTTTCCTGATAACAAAACGAATGGTACTGATTTATTATCTAAACTGATATAAACCCCAAAGAACTCAATTATATATTCACAATAAAACTTTTAGCAGTTTTTTTAAGTTTTTTTTTAGTACATTTTTTCATACTTTAAAGTCTAAGCAAGTTGTTAAATTTAAAGTTTAATTGTTTCAGAGTTTGTCTTAACACCGGGTTTTACCCAGATTGATAACCATTACAAAACAGTACTTGTTCAAATATTATTAAAAGTGATTAAGTTTGTAATTTTTTTGAATAGTAATATGATATATTTGTTTACACGAATACAGTTTTTAGTTTGATTGTAAGTGATCATCTCTTGTAATAAATCTAATTTTGCACATAATTGGCCTGTCTTGATAATACTTTAAAAAACATAATTACTTAGCTTAAACTAAAATTAATTTTGATAAATTTTTTAATGATTTTCGTTGCATACACTGTGTTTTTTTAAGTAGTTGTGATTTAAAACTAAACATAAACATTGTAATTTTTTATTAGTATGCTGTAAATAGTAATTCTTGCCTACTTTATTTTATATATAAACATCATTCTATTACAGCATAAATTTTGTTTATTTTAATCAACTATTAAATACATTTACAGGAAAACGAACACTTTAGATTAATTTCTAAACAAATATTATAATTCATCAAAATATATTAATTCACACAACACTGATACAACATTTTATTTTGAACAAGCTTCCATTGTTATTATGTAATAAATAATATACTATTTCCAGGAAAAATTAAATATTTAGTTTTTCAGGAAAACGTACAAAGATGGCATTCACTGGCATCGGGGATGCGAAAGCACCCAGGAATATCAGGAAAGCACAGGAAAGAAACGGTACTGGAAAGAAATACAATAGTCAGCTTGGAGTAAAAATAGGTGGGTGTTTTCTATGTATGTAATTATATGTTTCTAATCGGTCAGTAATGGTAAAGCGAGTATTTGACAAGTAAATAATGTAAAGGTTGATAATTTAAAAGTTACATTTTGAAAGTAATAAACATGTTGCATTAGTTTTACAAAACTTAAAGAAAAGAAGAGTTGTTTATCATATTTTTTCAACTTATTTTTGGTATTTTCAGTTGTACAGGGGCATAAACTAAAGTTTTTTAAGACAAATAGAATCTTGAATAACAGTTTTTAGTTTACTATTGCCAATTTAATTTTGCTAGATATATGTAAAAGTTCATGTGTAGTTTATATAAATTGCACAACAATACTTTATTTATGTTGGTTTACATATAAACGTGTAACTATGCTAGCCACGAAACTGAACTTTCCAATAACATCTGTCAAAAATCAAAATTTTGCAAAGCCATATGTCGTTTAGATTTTACTTTCTAGTCAAGAAAAAACTGTTATTATTTATTCAAAACTTTATTATTTCATACATTTCAAGTTAATTCAAAGTAGTTTGATTAAAAATATCGTATATAACTCCAATTTATTTTTTATCACGGCTTGGTAACTAATTAATTTTTATAAATAATTTTGTATTTAACCAAAATTTCAGGCATTATGTTTTAAACAAATAGTCCTTTTTTATTGTTAAAATCAAAAGTTTTTTGTGAGGTAGTTTCAATTTTGAACTCAAAGTTTTATTTTTTAAAGTTCAAATTGCATGTCAAAATTTTTGTTAACCACAAATTTTCGGTAATATAGAGTTAATGATATAAAATATTTGTACAAAATGAGTTTTAGTTATATTTAAAAATTAGGTAATGTTCTATTTTTAACAAAAGGAAAACTTGTGGTTTAAAATATTACTCATATAACTTACCAGTTACTGTATGAATTATTTTTACTTTTACTGTTTATTTATAATTATGAATATTATTTAAATATTCATAAAAAGTGTTTAAGAATTATATGGTGTTAAATAGATTATATTGATAAGCATATTTGGATTATTTATATAAAGAGTTGGTTTTTTTATATAGTTATTAATAATTAAACCAGCAAAAATTTAAAATTTTATAAAATTAATCAATACATAAAACTATGTTATCATTTACTAAAACTATACTTGAATGATCAGTTTAAATATATTAACAGTATTGATTAAATATCAAAATATATGTTTCACATTTTATATACATACTTTCTGCTCAAGTATTAAATAAACAATGTACATAGTGAAGTATTTAACTAAACACATAAGTATATTGACTAGGGTTTTAACAATGCTAAATTCATTTGTAATTAACAAAAAAATTAAAGTCAAAAGTTTTGATGTATTTAAAGCATTGTATAAGTTGATGGAATTTGTAGTATTTTCGTTTTTTACCTGCTTTTTTGATGTTTAAATGCTTACTAAAAAGTTTCAATACCTTTAGTTATCGAATTAAAACTTTTAAATATTACTTGTAAATAAACTTTTAAATTTGTCATAGTACAGCATTCAATAACACTTGTCAATACTTTAGTTATAAAGCTTTGTTTTATTTTCTTAAACATTTTGTTTTATTTTTCTTAAACATTTTGTTTTATTTTTCTTAAACATTTTGTTTTATTTTCTTATGTTTCTTGTGCAAGTTCTTTTTATAACAAAAAACTTTGATTGAAAAAAAACAAGTAAAAAATCAACTTCTGTATACTAAAGTTGCTTCAAACAGATTGTAAACAAAGTTCACCATAAAAAAATAAAACTTTTGAAAAGAATTTATAAAAAAGTAACTACTTAACAGTTTTGTCGTATTTTTTTGAACTCCTTTTTAACAAATGAACTTAAATATTTACCTAAAAGCGCTTAGTTTGTAATAAAAAAAGATGAATATAGATAAAATAGTTGTTAAATTTTGCAATTTTAAGATGTTTTCATTGAAATTAAATTATCAAAAATACCATGTGAAAATTAAAGAAAAAATAATTGTCAATATTTTTAGATTAAATTGTTCTTAGTGTTAAAGTAGAGTTAATATTAGATGTATCTCAAACAGTTTATTTTTGTTTTATTATCGTAAATTGATGATTTATCTTTGTAATTACTGCAATCAAAATGAAATAAAAATAGTTCGTTAAAAACAAGTTCTGCTTATTGTGCGTTACATAATTAAAATCAATATATTAATTTAGAGTTAATTTGTGGTGATAAAGTTATTTTATTTTTATACTTTTAGTTGCAGTTTATAAGTTGTTAAAGAAACAGGTTTGGCATTTTAAGTTATAAAAATTTTAGTTACTTTAAGATAATTGTGACAAGTTTATTACCACAAATGATTGTAAATGCTATAAATAAAAATTTTATTAAAATTTTTTTAGCTTAACTAATTTTATTTTCAGTTAAATTTAGCTTTCCAAATCAATATGATGCTTTACTTTATATTAAATCTATTTATTTGTAGGATTAAAAAAAAGTATATTATAAAAAAATGCTGAGATATTTATGCGTCCCTGTTTGCCGTTTTTAAATTAAATTATTTTAAAAAAGCTTTAAATAAATTATAGGAACTTTAAAACAGAAAGTAGTTATTTAATCTTCATGATCATGAATACAATTAAAATGTGTCGATCAAGTGTTTATTAGTTTTAAGTTTCTCACACATACTTTGCATGCAAAAGAAAAAAGAACATTTAACATATCTGTCGAGTGTTTTTTGTTTGTTTTTTATATGTTGAGCTACTTACCTTTTACAAAAACTTTTTTTTCAAACAAATTTTTTAGTTGTTTTATTTCATGTTCGTTGTTTAAGTAGTATTGAATTATCGTTTAAAGTTTATTAAAATACAAAAATAAGTTTTAATAGATAGCATTCATAAAAATATTTATTTGATTTTCAGGTTTGCCATAAAACCTGGATTTCGGTCAATTTTGAATTAATATGCACAAATTTAATAAATTAATATTGCACTAAAACTTTATATTTACCTTAAAATTTAGTTTTCAATGCAATAAAACTCGAGAAGTTTTATATTCTTTAGTTATATCTTTACCATATAAGTTAAAAAAAAAATTAAAGCTATAAATACAGTTTTTAGGCACTACTTTATTTTTAGAATATTATTGCTATGGGTTATTTTTAGATTAACCAAGACATCTAGTAAGTTCGTATAGATTGATTAATGTGTTTGAGAAAAAATTAAAATCTGTTATAAGTCTGATGTGCTACTAATCGCTAAATAAGATTTGAAACCAACAATTACACAGGGAGCAATAATTGATTGTTATAAATATTTAAAAGTATTTTGGTGTATTTTTTAAGCATAACTTCATTTTTGATTAAAATTTTTCCATTATTTTTGATTTCTATTGATGAAAATATTTCTTAGTTTACAAATAAGTTTCTAAATTTTCCAAATCAATTTGTAGACATACTTGAATATCTTTATTACAGTATTTAGTTTTTAACAAAAAGACTTAAAGTAATGATCTTAGCATAACTTATTTATAAAAGTTCTGTTTTTTTTTATAGAATTTTTTAGAACTTTTTCTTTGTTTGAAAATATTTTTTTTTTGCTTCTTACACAATCGAAATCAATAAATTAGTTTAATTTATAAAAGAGCTTTTATAATATGCCCTTAAAATGATTCTAATCAATGTTTTTTGTTTTATGAGCTTAATAGAGTTTTTATTTCAAAGTTGATCAGACAAACTATTTTAAAAGTTTTGAAATATCATATTCAGATAATTAGCTAAGCATTTAGAAGATGTTAAATTAATATAAAATAAAATTATATAATAAATTTCACTGATGTGTATAGGCTGAACTAAGTTGTTTCAGAAAAAAATTAAGATTTACCTAATATATTAATATAAAGTGTGTATTTAAACTATTTGTTTTTACAGAAAAATCAAATACTCAAATAATAGATAAAATGGTTTAGATTAGAATGAATATTAGATCTATGTATGATAAATAATGTTGAATGATAAAAGAATTTACAGAAAAACTCAGTTGGTTAATAGGAGATAAAACGTCTCAAACCCGTATGAATGATAGATATATAAATATTTATTATTAAATAATAAAAAACTAAATATAAATAGAGAAATGTTAAAATAATTAAACAGAAAAATCGACTCTTACTATGAGTGATAAAAAGTCCCAGATAAGAATGAATGTTCTACCTTGACAAATAAATTATAATTTAGAATATAAATAACACAAATAAATAATTAATTATCTAGTATTTATACAGAAAAATCCAGTGTTGGTATGAGAGGTAAAATGTCCCAAATAAGAATGAATTTCAAAATTATAACGAATAATATTGAATAAAATATTAATTTTACTTATAACAAATAATATTAAATTAAATAATATATTAATTTTACTTATAACAAATAATATTAAATTAAATAATATATTAATTTTCAGAAAAGTCAAGTGTAACAATGCGTGATAAAATGTCCCAAATAAGGATGAACGTAAAACTTATAACAAATAATATTAAATAATAAATTAATTTTCAGAAAAGTCGAGTGTTAGTATGCGTGATAAGATGTCCCAGATAAGAATGAACGTTCGACCCGGTCAAATTACTGCTTCTTCTATCAATGAAAGAAACAGAGACGATTTCAAAAGGAGGTACGCTGAACAACAAAGAAAAAAGAAAGGTTGTTTATTAATTTTACTTTATATTGATGCTTGTTATAGTTATTATATAGTGCTTTACCTATTCATTTAACTGGTTTTAGAAAATGAGTTTTTTTTCTAGTTTTATAAGCTGTTAAGTTTATTTAAGTTTTCTTTTTATTTTCATTTAACTTTATCAAATCAAATTAGTCTATAAATGAATAATTTGTATAAATTTTGCTTTTATTGCAATTCAAATATATGACTAGAGTTGTTTTTAAATGTTTAAGCGATAACAATATGATAAACTTGATTTTCAATATCATTTTAAGACTATTTATTTAAGTTGCAAACAATAGAATGCTATGTTGTTTTTTAAAAAAGTAAATTTAATATTATTTTTAGCCACTTAATACCTAAAAGAAATAGAACATTTTTTAGTTAAAATAACTGTAGCTCGCTTATAAGTACATCTAAATATCAAAAATCTTTCTATTGTTTCTGATATACATTTCCCATTTTTAAAATCAATCTCCATATATAATATATTTGAGTTGTAAAAATTATTTAATTATGTATTTTTATTAACAGTAGCACCTTTACAATAATTAAGATATATATATATATATGTTATAATCTAAAATTTCCTTTTGTGTTAAACCTCAATACAGAGTTTTTTTTTTCAATCAATTTTTGGTACAGTGCTTATTCACTTATCCGGACACATTGCGCAAGATTTTCCCGATTTCTTCTGAACGAAACTGTCCGGATAAGTGAGCGTCCGGATAAGTGAATAAGCACTGTACATATTATTTAATCAAATCTTTACTCAAAATTAATTTATGTTTTTTTTCAACAGTGGCTCCCCACATGCAACAGATAAGGAAACAAATCAGCAAACTAAGAAGATAAAAAATAAAAAAAAAACTATTTTAAAATAGTATATAATGTTTGAACTTTTATAAATTAGCACCATATAGTTGACTAAATTATTATGAATTTATAAGTTTGTCTGGTAAATATTTTGAATGAGATGTAATTTGTTATGATCTAAAAACTAGATTTAAAAATTTTGAACTTTTATAGATAAGATTAAATTAAGAAGGCTGATTTTTTTTTTCTGATATGAATTCTTATTTCAATTGAAAAGATAATTTTTAAATTTTTTGTACTGTTGTTGATTAGTACTTTTTGTAGAGTTGTCAAAAAATATTTTATACATTATTTTCTTCGAAATAGATTTTTAACGTACAGTTATACATATATGTTGAAATGATTTTTAAAAGTATTTCTATCCATGGCCAATTTTAATATGAAAAGTTATATTTATTATTTACTAAAAAAACGGTTACAAAGTTTATAATTTGAATATATTTTTGTTTAATGTTATCTAGCCTAGAGCTAGCTGTTAATATTTAATTATTAAATTATTTAAAAAGAGTAATTTTTTTGTGCTTTTCATTTTTTGAGTAATTAGCTCATTTAAAAATTGTGCTAAAGAAAAACAATTAAACAAAAAAAACAAAAAAAAACAGTTTATGTTTAGTTAGAATAATTCTGTTTTTGTTCCCATATAATATTTAAAACTTTTGTTTTATTGACTCTAAATTGCGTTTTTCTCATTTATTTATGTTGTGCTTTTTAAAGAAAACAAAACAAAAAGTGCTTTTAGTATATTTAGAAAAATTGTTGTTTAAAATACATTTAAAGTCTGATTTTTTGATCAATATATATTAAAATTGTGTCTACTTTTTTACCTGAAAATTTTATAAGTTCTTGTCAAACTAAAACACAAATATAGTCTAACATTTTATAAAAGTTGATCATATAGTTATTGTATTTCTTTTAATGCTAAGTTTCAGTCCATAAAGTACTTTTATACAATTATAGATAATATTGTTATTTTTTTGTCAAAATGCTTTTTGTGGTGTTTTTATTTATTTATTAAAAAAATGCAACCAAAACACTTTTGTTTTATTATTTACAATGAGTTAAATTTTAGACAAAACTTTTGTATATAAATAAATATATGTTTTGTAAGTGTTATTAGTTAATTACAAAGTAGTTAATTTTATTTTTATATAATTTTAGATAGTCTTAATAAGTCATTTGGTATAATAGTCCACAGTTTATTACACTGATAAATTAGAAATTTATGCCCTTGTCTATAGTCAATTTTGTAAAAAAATGTCTAGTGTTAATTTACTTTATCAACATTTAAAAAATACAATCTAAAATTAACTGGTAAAAAGTCATAATAAAAAATGTACATAAATGCTCTTGACTAACAAATTTTTAACATTTAATATTCTTTTTATTACTTTATTTTGTTTGTTATTATACATTTTATAATGAATGCATCTAAGTGCTTTATTTATAAAATATTGATTTCATTGATACAGCTTTTTTGTTCTGCTCTAAAACAACAATTCTTATCTAACGTGACTCATATAGAGTAATTTTTTTTATAAAGTTTGTTTGTAAAAAAATGTCGAGCATTAATTTGGTTTATCAACATTTTAAAAACATTATTATAATTTATCGAGGAAAAAGTCATATTTAAATATGTACATAATTTCTTTTTAACATTTAATAATCCTTTTATCACAGTTAGGTTGCTTACTATATATTTTATATGGAATGCATCTAAGTACTTTATTTATTAGCATATTAACTTAATTGATTCCAGTCTTGTTTGTTCTGCCCTAGCACAACAAACCTTGTCTAATGTGACTCATATAGAGCTAATTAAACAGTAAAAAAAAATATTTTTATACAAAATTTAGCACTAAGTATTTATAAAAACTTAGTTCTTAAATATTTTTTCTGTTTTCTGTGTATTTAAGTATACTAAGCTTTATTAAAAAAAACTAAGTTATGTTTTGAAGTCGTTTTTCAGCAGTTTCGGGGAGTGTAAAAAATATGCTAAAATACCTAACCATTAAATTATTTGTTATTGTTTGATATATTAACCATCATAAAATCCTTTAAAAAGTTAAAGCATTTTGAACATTGACAAAAAAGTAGACAATTTAGTTTGCTCAACATAGTAATTCTATGAAAGCAAAATAGTTCTAAGTCAAAAGTGAACTTTGCAAGCTGCATTTAGCCAAAATCGTTTATAACAGCTTATTAATTGTAAAATGTTATACAGACTAATAAACTTCATGACACTGCAAATGCTAATAAAAATCAAGAAGGTCAACAGTCTTGCCGAACAATTGAATTTTGATTCACTACAAACGTAATTCTTCAGACTCGCAGGTCAGATTCAAGCTACTCATTTCAGATAACTTCAGGTTCAAGTGGTGTACGGCTCGATAACCGAAAGGTTCCTTTGTACACCAGATCCTTAGACCAAACTTTTTGAGAATTTTTTATCGTTCAATAAACAATAGTACTCAATTTTGTTTCATTAACTTATAAAAAACATGTACAATATTGACTAACACTGTACCATTTTTGTGCTGCCTATCAGCTGTCTCGGTTGCACGACTATTCAAATTCCGACAATTCAAATTCTTAAAAAAATTGAAAAGGCCACAATTAAAAAAAGCAATGTATATTTGTCAAATATAAAAAATACATATGTAGTTCCTATTAATATCTACAAGAAATTTATTTCTTTATGCAAAATACTAATTATTTTTTGAGATATGGTGTAAATAGAGTAAAAAACGTGGTTATTTTTAGTAATATTAAAACAGCTTAAAAAATATTTAAGATTTTGCAAAAAAAAAAAAGTGGTTTTTAGATTTTAATAAGATCTACATGTATATTTTTTTTCTAAAGTTTATATTACTTTTTGAAAGATAGTCTTTTAAATTTTTGTGTAAGAATTTGAATTGTCATATAACCAGCTGTCTCAGGTGTTTGTTTTTTATTAATAACTTATTCCTAACACTTGTAAAAATTTATTATTACAGTGTGCGCAGTTATAATTTGCTGTCGGTATTATCAGTACGTTACAATGAAATTTTAAACTTTTAAAATTTAAGTTACTTAAATCCAGAATGTTTATGATAGCAGTTTTTTGCAATTGTAAAAAAGATGAAAATTGTAGAGGAAACTTGTTATATCATTGATAAATCATATTTTAGAAATATAACAAGTAAAAATTTATCTGTTAGCTTTCAGTTTCTTTCAACTAGAGTTTAAAATGGTTAAGCTTGTAAAAACTTAAAGCTTATAGTTTTTAAGTTCTTTGTTAACTGTTTATAGATATCAGTTGAATAAAACTAAATTAGTTACTCTTTTGTTTTTGCTACGTAAACCTATACAAAATATTTTTAGTAATTTTTATTTACAATGTTCGTATGTTTAAATCAATTTATTTACTTTAAAATATGTTTAGATGTTGCTTGTAAACACTTTATTAATTAAAATTACTTTTTTAGAATTTTTAAAAATATTCAAACCAAGGCTTATTAAGCTTCTATAGATTTTTAATATTTTTTTCCTATGATCCGACTTAAATGTAAAGATTTGCACCAATTTTCGGAAAAAAAAAGAAGACTACTAATACTTCTAAAATAATTCCAGTTAGATGGATTTATGTGGCTTTTAGAACGGTTATGTAGAGTACAATTTAATTGCTTTGTTTTTTTAACTACAGATAGATATGCTTACAGTTTTCAAAATAAAACTAAGTTAAAACTTACTGACTATCAAGTTATTTTCTAAGTTATTGTCTGTCATTCAAAGTGTTTCGACACATAAAAACTACAAAAAAAAAGGTTGTTAAACAATGAAAATTTAATACTTAGTATGGTTATGAGTAGACTTTTAGTACAAAATATAAAATTATAATATATAACATCTTGTTATTCGTCTCACGTAAATAAAATTTTATAGCGAATTTTCGTTTTTTGAATAATGGTTCAAAAGAAATATATTGTTTTTCTATATAAAAACTGTTTATAAAAACTACTTAGTAGTAAAAAACTTTTTTAGTACATTTGTAATATTAAAAATAGTTATAATAATACCAAAGGTAAAAAGTATCCACTCTACAAGCTTGTACGTTATGATTATGTTTACTCATTAACATACAATTTAAATAGTTGTAAGTATTTTATATCAGGTTTTCTCAAAGTGAGCGATTCTGGCTGTAAGAGGGGAATTAGAAGTGAATGGGTTAGAAGACATATGGGTAATTAATTAGTAAAGATTAATATTAATAAATGTTGGCGGTTGTTTTTTTTTAATTTAAAAATAGGGTACTGCAAATTTATGTTTTGCAAACGTTTTAATTTAAAACAAAACACATTTAGCTAATAATAAAAGAATTTAAATAAGTGAATGGTTAATGTACAAGCATTTTGCTTGTTTCAAACAATTATCATTATGATGCGATGGCTAGCCAGCAGATACATGTAACATTTGTTGTCGCAACTTATTCTGCTTGTAAATAAATTTTTGTAGCAAAAATTTTCGTTACGTCACTACGCTTGTTTCAAGCACTCGCATTTTGCGCTGCTGATTGTTGACTTGTTGTTTCTATAATTGCTTTTGGTTGATTTGTTGCAATTTTAGTTTGTTTCTGTTATTGGGTTGAATTAAAAGCGTTGTAGTATTAATTTTTCACTAAAATTTTTGATTCTGTTAACAACGAGATTTCCAAAACTATTTTTAATAACGACCTATTTTCCATAAAAGAATCACTTAAACTTTTCATATGTCGATATTGTTCACTTTTGGTAAACTTGGATTAAACAAATATTATTAGTTTTTATAAATTTGACTTAAAGTTATAAATTTTAACTTATTGCAAATTATATTTAAATTTTATTTATTCGTTGATGTAGATTATAATTTTCTCTGATAAAAGTTTTAGTGCTGGTAATTAGATATAAAAAACAAGTATCATTATTGTATAACCTTTATCCTGGACAAGACATTAAAAGGTATCCGTGGTGTTCGACTCGACAACCGAAAGGTTCTTTGTACACCAGGTCTTAGGACCAAATATTTTTAGCGTTTCTTTTTGTTATTTAACAAACTAATTGAAACTGTCATATACAACGCAAACAAAACTTATCACAGCTAAATCTAATTATGCTTTATATAGCATCATATTATAACACTTGATATGTATATAAAATATCTTTATACAAAATTAAATTAATTGCATACATGTATCAACTTTACATTTTTGAAACGTATTTACTACCACCAATTCATAGTTTAAAGTTTTTATTTGGATTTTCTTATTAAAGATTTTATTAGTATTTTTAATGTATTTTACAACAAAATATTAATTAACATTTATATTAACTCCCCAACATTCGTTTTGTTACACTTAAAAAGTATTTGTTTCTGTCTTAGTTTCTAAGCATAGCGGAATTGATAAAACCTTTAGTTTTTGTTCTAGGGACAGTTTACTAAATAACAACAAACAGTAATTGTTATGTATAGTAGAACTAAAAAATATCAACTGTCTAGGAAAAGTATAGTAGATGATTCTTATTTATTTTATTTACACATTTTACAACTAGTTTAATTTCATATTACTTAAGTTAAATTATTTTGCATCGGTTTTGTTTTTCAACTTGTAATTATCTATGTAGTTTTGATAATAATAATAAATTACTAAAATGATAATTAAGATTTTATTTCTCTTACTTTATTTTGTTATTAATCTAAATAAGGTTTATAAAAAGTTATTATTTTTTTATTTTTCGTAAAGATAGGCTGACCACAAAATTTTATATATACTTTTTAAGAATCAGGTAACTATTTTATACTATTTTTATAAAAAACTAAATAAAAACATTTGAAAACGTATGCAGCTTATTTATGATAGAAGCCTATTTTTAAGGACGATTTGTTAGTTAATTATCCTAAAATGAACAAAACAACACATAAATTTAAGTTCATTACGTTTCATACCAATTGTTGTAATAATTGTTTTCTAAATCTAGCTCATGAATAATATTGATAAATACTCATATTTTTTTTTAAATTAATCATTTAAGTACCACAAGTATGACAATAATTACTTAAAAGAAATAATTTTGTAAATAACTTGTTTTATAAAAAAGTAGGTTTACTAGTTTTATCATTTATTATAGTAATAAAAACTAAAAATATACAAAGTAAAAATTTGCAGTAAGTTATTGAAAATAATCTAAATAATCTAGATACACAATTTTGTTTTTATGTGTTGTTCTTTTTTAATGATAAACGTTTTTTCTTGTTGTTAGGTAATTACATTTTAAAACGTTTATACCGTATATTGACTTACTAATTCACAAGAAATTCAAAACTAGAAAAAAAAGAAAGAAGATATTTTTTTCATGAAGTATCGAATATAAACGAGGGGTCATTTCTGCATGAAGACACTTTTAGCCCGAGAGAAAAAAAACTAAGAAACATATATAAATAAACATAAAAAAAGAAAATTATTATAAAAGTTATGGGTAAGGGTAGGGGTAATAGTGATAGTAAACATAAAAATTAAAAAACAAATACTAACTTTAAAAATCTCTATAAACGAAAAAAAAAACAAATTAACGACCGAAGGTTAGTGTTAGTGGTAACAGTTATAGTAAATGTTATAGATAAAATAATTTTTTAATTAAAATGAACGTGCATATTTGATCCTTCGTGCAAAAGTGTACTTTCGTGCATATTTGACACCTACACAGTAAAAAGGCTTTTATGAAAACAAATTTTAAAGTTAATCATCAAAATAATTGCAAATAAAACATAGTATTATCAACAAGCACTTGACTTGTGTTAAAATGTCAACAACTGGAAGGTTAAAGTAACCGCATCATTGCTAAAATTTTATTTGAAGCTGAATTTATACTATGGTAAAACAACGTTTTGTGGGTAAATGTTTTGTTACGTCACTATTATTGTTTCGCGTACCAGTAAGTTTGAATAAATGAATTTATCAGTAAGGTTTTAATGAAGGATATCGTATACATTATGGGTTTTTTCTATCTGCAAAAACAGTACTATTGCATCTTTATGGCATATAAATTCTTGACATTCATCCATATTTATCGATATAAAAAATTTGTGGTTTTACCTCTAATTCGAAACAGTAGATAATAATAAATAAGAAAAAGCAATTGTAACAATTGTATAATAACACTTAAATATAGCATAAAGTTTGAGATGAAGCACAATTTACAACTATTATTAAAATATTTAGTTACTAGAAACCATTCATTTGTAACTGAACTCATTTTATTAGTGTCTTTTAACATACAAATAAATATTTTATACTATTATTCATAAATACTTCAGAATCAGGGTTGTTAGCTAGGTGATCTGCAATTTCGTCCCTGACAAGCAGTAAAAGTTATCCACTCGATAACCGAAAGATTCTTCGTGCACCAGGTCCTGAGACCAAATAATTTTAGTTTTTTTTGTTTGTCGTTCAATAAACTAATAGTAGATCTTTTTGCAACATTTACTACTCTTATAAGTTTAGATCTTTTATATTTACTTTGTTTTACATTTTACAAAATTCTTAAATACTTTGTTGAAATTTTTATTTTATTTTTATACCAAATTGCCTTGAAGTTATACCGACATAACTATGTTCACAGAAGCAGTTTGAGTATTAAAATACCAATTTTTTTAATATTCTGATAACAATTATTTGCTCACAAGTCCAATTAATGGTTTATATAAGAAAATATTTCTCGGTTTCGCTGATTGATAATATGTATTTACTTATTAATTAGTTCAAGTATCTCTATATGTTTCTTGAGATCTTATTGACATGAGGTAATAATAAAGTAATCATACGTTTCTACGGCCCTGCTGGCTTTATTTTGTTCAAACGTTTAAGGTGTGAACTTTTTTACAAGTTTGTGTGGATAGTAATTTTTATATAGTATCAAATTTATCTGATTTATTTTATCAGCAAATGACTCTTTTGAACAAAATTTATGTACATGATGACAGAAAATTTCTCGTAAAACTTGTCGTTCTTTTCATACTACAAAATGAATGTAAATTTAAAGAGTTTCCAGTAAAAGTTTTTTTTCTATAAACAGATGTCAAAATCTATTCGTAAAAAAGAAAATAAATCCAAAAGACTAGTAAATTATTTTAAGAGACTTTCTATTGCAGAATTCTTTGTTAATAACTCTGACTGTGCAAGTAATTATGATTTAAAAAAACTTAAAACTATCAAAAATTTATATAGTATTTTAGATTAAATTAAACTTGAGCGTATATGTATTTTAGTAAGAAAACCTAAGTTGTGTTAACATAAAGATTTTGATTACACTTTTTCTTTGTTTTCATAAATATTTATAAAAGTCGTAAAGTATGTTTTATCTATTTTTAGTTTCATTGTAATTAAAACTACTTGTGTATTATTAATCACCATTTATTCATTTACTGATACTTTTGCATTGATTACTTTTTGACTATATAAGCTGGATTGGAAACTTTTTTCTATTGCCTAATTAACAACTGAGGAGTTAAGCACGAAATTTACTTTCTTATAAAGTTTTGAGTTATATTTATCTTTGAAATAAGTTATTGAAATGTCAGAAAAAGTTAAATAATAATAAAATTAGCTACTCAAAAGCGTTAAAAACTAATTTAAACATATTCAAATCAACAGTTATATAGTTTTGATATTTTTTATATTAACATCAAACAATAAGATTTATACTTCAAAAAAAAAAAGAAATTAAAGTTCTTTGTTTTTAAATTTTATGCTTTTTTATTGATCTTTTATAATATAAATGTTTAGTTTTGGCTACTAACTTGTGAAAAATTAGTTAAATTAAACAACTATACAGTTATTTTGTAGTTTAGTTTCTGTTATTTAAAATAAATCAATATATTAAAACCGAAAAAAAAAATAACTATAACAATTTTAAAGTTAGTAACATTAAAAATATGGTTTTAGTTAAAACTATCAACAAAAAATTGTAACATCTAATTGGTCGCCCAATTTAAATACAATTTTAGAACTAATTTTTGTACTCTAAATAATATTTCATAACAAAAATATTTGTTAATCCTCAGAAAAATTATTTATAAAAACTATTTAGTTGTCAAAAATGTTTAGGCAATTTCAGCTAAAAGAGGAAATAACTAATATGAAGCAAAAATTAAATGGGTAGTTAACTAATAATTCGACAGTATATTTTAAAGAAAGCGATTGAATTTTTAAATTTCTGCCATACAGGCGTTAAAGATAACTAGTTTAGAAAATCCTGCTTTATTACTATATAAAAAAAATAATATATTGAAATTTAGCAAGGTGTTTGATTAAAATCTAGGCGATAAAAATGTAACTCTAATTGTAGGAAGTTAAATAAAACGTATTTAGTTTATGTACAAGCATTTCGCTTGTTTCAAACAATCATCATTACGATGCGATGGATAGCCACCAGATACATTTTACATTAGTTGCTGCAATTTATTCTGCATGTGAATTATTTTTCATTGCGAAAATTTTCGTTACGTCACGGCGCTTGTTTCATGCACTCGCATTTTGCGTTGCTGATTGCTAATCTATTGTTTTTATTGTTTCGTTCGGCTGAATCGTTGTATTTTTAGTTCGTTTCTGTTATTGGGTTGAATTAAAAGTGTTGTAATTTTCTAACAAATTTTTAGATTCTGTTTACACTGAGTTTTTAAAAATTCATTTTAATAATGGCATATTTCGTAGAAAATAATCGCCCAAATTTATTTGTTACCCATTTGCTTTTTCGAATCCTTACAGGTTTTTCCTCCTTCGATAATTGAAATCCCATTTAAACGGTCGATATTGTCCACTTTTGATAAACTTGGTTTAATTAAATATGTATAGGTTTTATAAATTTGACTTGAAAGAGGCGTTAAAAATTGCAACATTTTAAAAATTATTTCTGATTTTATTTGATCTTTGAGGAAGTTTTTTTTTTGAAAAAGATTTTGGTATTGTTATTTGTGATATATAATACAAATATACTTGCTTACTTTTGCAATTTTTTTTTTGATTTTTACTATTCCTTGATGTAGTTATTATTTTCTCTGAAAGATGTTTTAGTGCTGTTAATGTGTTATATAAAACAAATATTATTATTTTATAACCCCACCCTGTACAATACATTAAAATGTATCCGTGGTGTACAACTCGACAACCGAAACGCTCTTCGTGCACCAGGTCCTAGGACTAAATATTTTGAGCGATTTTTTGTCGTTCAATAAACTAATATGTAATTTTTAATACAACGCAAAAAAAATAGCTTATTGTAGCTTAATTTAATTATGATTTATATGACACTATATTGTATTGTATAACATTTACATAAAATACCTTTATAGAAAATTAAATTACTTGCATATATGTATCAACTATGCATTTTTGGCACGAGTTTTTACCACAAATTAAAATTTTAAAGTTTTTATTTTATTTTTGTTATTAAACATTTTACTAGTTTTTGAAATGTGTTCTTTTATTATAAGATGCTAGGTAATAACTATAAAAAGTCCCTAGTATTCATTTCGTAACACTTAAATGATTTTTTTCTTTTTAATTTGTAGTTTTTAAACAGTGGTAAAATGCTAAAGTATTGAGTTTTTTTTTTCGAGGGACAATTTACTAAATAACAACAAACAATTATTGCTATGTATAATAGAACTTACTATGATATTTTTTTAAAGAAAAGTATAAACAAACCTTATTTATATAATGTACACATTTTACACCTAATTAATTCTCACATTATTTAACTTAAATAGCACCATTTTATATTTATTTTTAGTTTAGATTTTATCTTTACTAATTGTGTTTCTAATAATAAAATATTTAACTGATAAGATTTGATTTTCATACCCTACGTCTATTTTTACTCTGACTAAGGTTTATAACAGGCTAATGTTTACAAATTCTCTTAAAGATAAGCTCACCATAATCTTTTCTATTATTTTTTTAGATTTGGTAAGCATTTTAGAATATTTTTATAATAATAAAATTATAAATTCATCAGAAAACGTATGCAACTTATTTTTAATAAAGGCCTTTTAAGAACGGGTCATTATTATATGAAAAATAAAGCAACACATAGATTTAAGTTTATTATGTTTCATACCAAATGTTGTAATATTTTTTTCTAATTCTAGCTCATGAATATTAAGATAAATACTCATACATTTATTAAATTAATCATTCAAGTGCCACAAGCATGATAATAATTACTAAAAAGAAGCAGTTTTTCACTGTTGTTTGAAAAATAATTAAGTTTATTAGTTTTATTTTTTAATATTGTAATAAAAACTAAATATATACAACGTAAAAGTTTGCAGTAAGTTATTGAAAATAACCTAAAATTTTTAGATACACAGTTTTGTTTTTATGTATTGTTTATTTTTAATTATAAACGTTTTTTGTTGAGTAATTAAAAAGTAAAAAAAAAAATATTCTCTATATAGATTTACTGATTCAAAATAAATTCAAAACTACAAAAACGAGAAATTCGTGCAAAAACGAAGGTAATTTTGCACGAAGGATCAAATATAAATGAAGGGACACTTTTGCACGGAGAGTCACTTTTGCACAAGAGTAAAAATTAAAAAAACTAGTAAAAAATGAATAACAAAAAGTTACTAGCCGAGGGAGGGTTAGGGGTAACAGTTATTATATATGTTATAAACAAAATAAGTTTTTAATTAATATGAAACTAAAATAATACGAATTTAAATTTCCAACCTGTGCAAAAGTAACTCCTTGTAACGGGATTTAAAATTGCACTTGATAACTGTTTTATCGAAAGTTTTGAGCTAAAATCGTTATTCTTCTAAACGTTTAAGAAAAAATTCGCAAGGTCAAGTGTTATACTCATGCAAGTTAAGATAAGGAGAAAATAAAGAGCAGACAAGAAATTACTGATGTAATATTGAGTAAAGTTAAAAATGTTGCTATATAAACCAGCCACCGAGAGTTGTGCGGCATTCTAGCCACAGCCTACTGCAGTAAATATGATAATCCTGAATAGACATTTATATTCGTTTCTTGTGTTATATAAAGTGTATTTTAGTTATGTTACTTTTTATAAGTATTTTTTATTTATATTCTAAGTACTTAAACCTTATTTGTTTTAATTATATTCTTAAATAATTTTTTTGTAAGATTTAATATTGTTTAAAAGTTTTGAAGACATTTAAAGTATTTTCTAAATTATGATGTTCTTTATAAATTTGTCAGTATTTGCAATTATTCTTTAATATAAAAGATTTTCGTTGTCATGCCTAGTTTTATACAGAATAGGCCTAAGTTTTACTTAGTATCACCATTTAGAATATTGTAAGCATAAACTTGATTATGGTTTTCAGTATGGTTGTACACTACAATAGAAACCTACATGGCGTCCTTGTACAAAGTAAACGCCGTTCAAAAGTATTTTATAAAAAATTGACCCTTCGTGCAAAAGTGTTCCTTCGTACATATTTGACACCAATAGATTAAAAATAGTTTGAAAATAACACATATTATGTTAACTATTAAGAATAAATACAAAAAACACAATTTTCTATACAAGCATTTGGCTTGTGTTAAAATTTCAACAACTGGAGATGTAAAGAAACATCATTGTTGATGATGATAATTTTGGAGTTATCTTTATACTATGCTGAGACAACCTTTTGTGGGAACATGTTTTGTTACGTCACTAATATTGTTTAGCTTACCAACAATTTTAAATGACTGGATATATTAGTAAGGTTTTAATGAAGCCTATCGTGTACATTATGGCCTTTTTCTAACAGCGAAAACAGTACTATTGCATATTTATGACATCTAAACTTATGCTGCTAATCAACATGTAACAATGTTAAAAAAAATGTATTTTGCTCTCATTCGAAACAGTAGATAATAATAAATAAGAAATAGCAAGTATAATAGTTGCATAATATTACTTTAATACAGCATTAAATTTTAGATGAAGCACAATTGTTACTATTATTAAAATATTAAATTATTAAAAATTATTCATTTGTTACTAAACTTAGTTTTTTAGTGTCTATTGTTTGTTATTAACATATAAATCAACATATTATAGTATTATTTATAAATACTTGCACAATCAGGGTTAATAACTTGGTGTTGTTTAATTTCGTCCTGGACAAGACGTTAAAAGGTAGCCGTGGTGTAATACTCAATAACCGAAAGGTTTTTTGTGCACCAGGTACTGAGAAGGGATAATTAGAGCATTTTTGTTTGTCGTTCAATTAACTAATAGGAGATCTTTTTGAAGCATTTACTACTCTTTTAAATTTAGATGTTTTAGATTTATTTTTTTGTTCATTTTACAAAGTTTTTTTTGGAAAATGTTTTTATTTATTTTTTGACCAGATTGCCAGAGGTCATATCGACTTAACTATGTTCACAGAAGCAGTCCTTTACATGACGTTAAATTGTTTTAGTGTATGACTTGATAACAGAAAGGTTTTTTCGTACACCAGGTCCTTGGGCTAAAATTTTTCAAATTTTTTTTTTGTTCAGTAAACAAAAATATTTCAAAAATATTCAGTTAAACTGGTAAAATACGAATTAACTTTTTTTATATTCTGATATCGAATATTCGCCCTCAAGTCTAATAAGTGGTCTAGATAAGAAAAATTTCCCGGTTTTATTTAGTGATTATATATATACTAATTAATTGATTGATTTTTTACACTATAGTTCTTGAGTTCATATTGGCATGAGGTAATATACTAAGTAATCGAACATTTCTTTGGACCTGCTGGCTTTATTTTGTTTAAACTTTTAAGGTCTAATTTTCTTTACTAGTTCTTGACGATAGCAAATATTTATAGTATTAATTTTATCTAAATTATTTTTTAATTAGGTAATAAAGAATATAAATTTAAAATAGTAGTAAACTCTTTAAAAGGTCTGCTATTGCAAAAAAAATAAGGAAATAACTTTGATTGTTCAAGTAATTATAATTTTAAAAGGTTTAAACCTATTAAAAATTGATATAGTAATTGTGATCTAAATAAACTTGAGGGTATATGTATTTTATTAAGAAAACTAAGTTGTGTAAAAATAAAGACTTTGACTATACTGTTTCTTTATTTTCATAAACATTTATAAAAGTTGTTACGTTTTTTATTATATTTTTAGTTTTATTGTAAATAAAACAACTTATGTAAACAATTACCATTTCCTCATTACTGTTACTTTTACATTGACTACTTTCTAACTATATAAGCTGGATTTTAAACTTCAATTTTATTTCTTAGTAAACATTTGAAGAGTTAAGCACGAAACATATTTCCTTATAAAAATTAGAATAATGTTTATCTTTGAAATAAATTATTGAATGATGAAAATAACGTTTTATAATACTAATATCAGCTATTTAAAAGCATTAGAGATTAATTAAAACATATTTGAAAACAATAGTTATATAGTTTTAATAATTTTTTATATTAATATCAAACAATAAAATTAGTAGATCAAAAACAAATAAAATCATACTATTTTCTTTTAAAGTTTATGCGTTTTAATTGATCTTTTATAATGTAAATTTTAAATTCTGGCTCTTAAATTATAGAAAATAAGTTAAATTAAACAACTATACAGTTTTATTGTAGGTTAGTTTCTGTTATTTAAAATAAATCAATATATTAGATTTATACATAAAAAAAAATCTAACAATTTAAAATCAATTAACATTACAAGTATGCTTTTGGTTCAAATTACAAAATGAAACTTTTAACATCTAATTGGTCGCCCCATTTAAATACAATTTTATAGCTAATTTTACATTCAGAATCATATTTTATTACAACGATACTTGTTAATCCTCGTAAAAATTGTTCATAGAAACTATTTAGTAGTAAATTTTTTTTAGGTGATTCTTGCTAAAAAGAGTATTAACTAGTAATAAACAAAAAATTAAATTTGTGATTAACTAGTAAAGGGGCCGTAGATTACAAAGAAAGCAATTGAATTTCAGATTTCTGCCATAGAGGCTTTAAAAAAATATTTTAGAAAATCTCATTTTGTTACTATACAAAATGAATTATACATAGAAATTTCGCAAGCGTTTTAATTTAAAACATAAAAATTTAGCTTAACTTAAATAAAAGCTAAATACAATGTAATTAATAATGTACAAGCATTACGCTTGTTTCAAATAATTACCATTATGATGCGATGGCTAGCCAGCAGATAATTTGAACATTTTTTGTCGTAATATATTCTGTATGTAGATAATTTTAGTTGCGAAAATTCTTGTTACGTCACGGCGCTTGTTTCGTGATCTTCCATACTGCAATGTTGATTGTTGTTTTTGTTATTGCGTTCGGTGCAATTGATTTCTTTGGTGGATTTATTGCATTTTCTGTTCGTTTCTGTTATTGAGTTGAATTAAAAGTGTTCTAATATTAATTTTCCACTAAAACTTGACACTTTTGATTTTGTTTACACCGAGGTTTCCAATACTCATTTTAACAAAAATATATATTTATCAAAATATATAACCCAACATTTGTTAGTTACATCTCTACGTGATTATTTTATCATCCGTGAATTTTTTCGACTTTTTGCAAGTTTTGCTTCCCGGATAACCGAAATCACATCCGATTGGGTGACATTGTGCACTTTTGGAAAATATCTCTAACAAATATAAAGAGTTAGTCTAAAATTGAATTTAAAAAAGGCATTAAAAATTGTAACTTTTTACAAATTATTTTTGTTTTCATCTGTATCTTGAGGTAATTTTTTTTTGATAAAGAACTAAGTACTGTTGTAGGATATATAAAACAAGTAATCTTATTTTATAATTTTTACCTTGTACAAGACAATAAAATGTATCCGTGATATAATAAGACTCAACAACAGAAAGGTTTTTCATGCACCAGGTCCTAGGACCAAATATTTTGATTGTTTTTTTGTCTTTCAATAAACTATCATGGAATTTCATATACAACGCAAAAAAATAGCTTATCATAGCTAAATATAGTTATGATTTGTATAGCATTGTATTGTAATGTATAACATGTACATATAATACCTTTATATAAATTAAATTACTTGCATACATGTATCAACTATGCATTTTTGACACTAATTTCTACTACTAATTAGTATTTTGAAGTTTTCATTTAGTTTTTTGGGTTAAAGATTTTACTAGTGTTTTAATTTTTTTTTTATACAAAATATATTAAGTCCCAAACATTTTTTTTGCTTAATTTTTTCTGTCGTAGTTTTAAAAGGAAAATGCTAAAGCATTGAGTTTTTGTTCAAGGGAGAGTTTACTAAATAAAAACAAACAGTAATTGCCATGTATAGTAGAACTTAACAAGATCAATTTTTTAAGAAAAGTACACGTAAACCTTATTTATATTATTTACATATTTAACAACTAATTAACTTTCACATTATTTAAGTTAAATTTCATTATTTTATATTTATTCTAAGTTCAAAGTGTATCTAAGTAAATTTGTTTAGTAAACTACTAAAATAGTAATTAAGATTTAGTTTTTCTACTCTATTGGTGTTATTACTCTGACTAAGGTTTATAACAGACTAAATATTTTATTTTTTATTAAGATATTCTGACGACAAACTTTTATACATACTTTTTTAGAATTGAGTTACTATTTTAAATTCGTTTTATAATAGTAACTTAACAAAATATCAGAAAACGTATGCAACTTATTTACAATAGCAGCCTTTTTTATGAATGGGTTATTGTTAAATAATCTCAAAAAAATAAAATTTTAAATTTAAATTTTAATACATTTTTTACCAAATCAAAGTTTTGATGAATGTTTTCTAAGTTTAGCTAATAGGTATTAAAATAAATACTCAATTTTTTTTTAATTATTCATTCAAGTACCACAAATATGACAATAATTACTAAAAAAAACAAGTTTTTTACTATTGTTTTATAACAAAGTAGTTCTAATTATAATTTTTTTATTATAATTAATAAACCTAAAAATATACAATGTAGAAATTTATAGTACATAATTGATAATAACTTAAGATATTTAGATACACAATTTTGTTTTTATATATTTTTCCTTTTCTAATGGTAAGAGTTTTTGTTTTTGTTTAGTATTTAGATAAAAGGAAATTATATTGTATGTATAGACTTACTAATACACAATAAACTCAAAACTACAAAAAAATGTAATGGTTCAAATATGTATGAATGATCAAATATAAACGAAGGGTCATTTGTGCACTAAGACACTTTTGCACGAGAGTAAAAAAAATAAAAAAGTATATAAATTATAAAAAAAAAATGAAAATAAAAATTTACTAGCCGGGGTTACGGGTAACAGTGATAGTAAACAAAAAAAAATAAGAATAATAATGTAAATAAAAGCAAAAAGAAGATAAAAAATAATAATGAACGCGGGTAAGGGTAAAAGTGATAGTAAATATTATAAATAAAATAAATTTTTAATTAAAATTAGTCAAAAATAAAAAAAATTCAAAAAAAAATTTCCAACCTCTGCAAAAGTCATCCCTTGTAACAGGATTTCAAAATTGCACTTGATAACTGTTATATTGGAAATTTTCAACTAAAATTTTTGTTCATGCGGGCGTTTAAGAGAAAGCTTGCGAGGTCAAGTGTTATACTCATGCAAGTTAAGATAAGAAGAAATTTAAGAGCAAATAAGAAGTTCCAGATATAATGTTGAGTTTAGTTAAGAACGTTGCTTTATAAACTAGCCACATAGAGTTATTTGGGCATTCTAGCCACAGCCTACTGCAGCATATATGATATTCCCGAATAAACATTTATATTGTTTTTTTTGTGTGTTATATAAAGTGTTTTATAGTTATGTTACTTTTTATATTTGCATTTGTTTATATTCTAAGTAGTTAAATCTTATTTGTTTTAAATATATTCTTAAAGCATATCTCTGCTAGACTAAATCTTGTTTAAAAAAAGGGCAACAGTTAAAATATCTTCTAAATTATGATGTTCTTTACATATTTGTCAGTGTTTGCAATTGCTCTTTAATATGAAATATTTTCATTCATTGTCATGCCTAGTTTTATATAGAGCCCTAAGTGTTACTTAATATCAGAATTTAGTATAGATTAAGTATAAATTTGATTATGGTTATTAGTGTGGTTGTACACTACATTAGAAGCCTACATGGTGTCTTCGTGCAAAGAGTCTTTGTACAAAAGAGTTTTTGTGAAAAATAGAACCTTTGTGCATAAGTGTTCCTACTTGCATATTTGACACCTACACATAAAAAAATTAAAAAAAAATTGATATTAAAGTTTATAACTAAAACAAAATACAAATAATACTTAATTTTCTAAACAAGCATTAGGCTTGTGTTAAAATTTCAACTACTTGAGGAGTTAAGAAACACCACCGTTGCTAATGATAATTTTAGAGCTATATTTATACTATGCTGTGACAAGTTTTTGTGGGAAAATGTTTTATTACGTCACTACTATTGTTAAGGGATTAGAAAGTTTAAACAAGTTGATTTATTAGTACGGTTTCTTTGAAGTGTACTGTATTACGATTATGGCTTTAAATAGCATAAACAGTACTATTGCATCTTTAGGAGATCCAAATTTATGCCAATAACTTACAATTATAGATATAAATATTTTGTGTTTCTACCTCTCATTAAAAACAGTATAAAATAAGAAACAGCAAGTATGACAGTTGTATGCAAGAATGGTAAAAAGCACTGCAAGTTGTAAATCACCTGCTGAATATTCCACCAATGCGTCGCTGATTTGTTTAAAATTTGTAGCGCTAAAGAGCTAAAAAAGTTTTGAATTTTTTAAATTATTACGAAACCAGGGACAAAATGATGCGATAACATTTAAAAAGCAAACATATTGTTAATAAAAAATCTAAAACAACTCTAATATTTTAACTAGATGTATTAAGTTAACTTGAAAAATAACTAATTTAAGTAATATAACATAGAACGGTTAGTTTTTAATAATTTAATCAGTGTTTTTTTAAACCACTAAGTATTTATAATTTTTTTAATAATTACCTATAAAAAATCAAATTTACGTAAATTTTAAAATAAACAGTTAAAAGAAATGTACTTTTGGGTAAAAAAATATAAAATAATCAATAGTGATTAAATTTTTATGTTAAAACTCAGAAAAAAAAATAAGAAAACTAAAAAACGTTATAACTTATTCAGTTTCAATAAAAACAATGGTATTTAGTAGATTTTGTATATAAAATAAACAACAAAACGTCGTTTAAATGTCATATATAGATCAATTTTTGTATGTAAATATAAAAATATTATTAAACAATGGTTTGATAAAAGTTTATAGAAAAATTAAGTATAAATAAAATTTCACATTTAAAGAGACAAGAATACACTTTAAACACATTTTGAATTCTACTTATAACCCTTAAATACTTAAATGACAGAATATTAAATATATGGTTAAAACAGGTTTACCAAAGGAATTAAATCAAAGTTCGTACAATCAAAAATTTTATTTTAAATTCTCATTGGTTGATAACCCGTTTAGTAAAGAATCTTATAATTATTTGTTCTTTAAAACAATATTTTTCATTTGTATTTAACCTGTTTTCATTGAAAACACTCAGAGAAAACAAAATTCTAAATAAAAAATAACACAAAACGCTTACAAAACATCTTGATTCGAGATTTTTATCACATATAAACAAAAAATAGTAAAAAAATATTCAAGTAAGTTTCTAATATAAACTTAAAATTGTTTTTTTTCGGCGAAAATAAACATAAAAGTATTTTTGGAAAAGTTTTAAATTTTTTGAAAAAAAAAACTCTAAAAATAATTAAGAGTTAGTTTAATAAATGAGTAAATTTTATGAGATACATTTAGTTAAAAAATAAAATGAGTTTAAGGGGTAGGCGTAGGATTAAAAAAGTTTATTAATTGTAGGTCAAAATATCAAGCTTATTCTTAGGCATAACAGTTTAAATTTAAGCAACTATTACTTTTATTTAGTTTAAGTAAGTCAATTATCTTGTTTGTATTATGTATTAACTTGTTGTGTGTATTACGTATAATTTTTGTTTTGTTGTTTTGTATTTTTTCAAATAGCAAGTATTATACTTGATTAAATATAATGATTAAATTAATTTAAATATTAATTTAGTTGTTTTGTTATGTTAACAAAATAGGTACATAATTAATTATGTTATTATATTTTTATTGAATTAGTATTTATTAATAAATTTCAATGCAAAAACTTTGAAAAATTGTTAAAATTTAATAAACGCAAAATGTGCTGCTATAACACAGGCAACATGGACGAGTGGTTATGGCAGTGTATTTTTGTCAGAAACACCTGTGTTAGGGTTCAAAGCCTACCACTTCTATATTTTTATTTATATAATTATGTAAGTAACCACATATAATTATAAAATAAATAAAAAGCCAATTATTATTTATCTATTACATTCAAAGAGTATCTTTAAGAAGTACACATCCGTGTAAGATAAGGATAAGTTTAAGGGCATAGGGGCTTAAAACACTTTTTTTAGAATGTGATCTTATTTTATTTAGTTTTTACTGAGCTACAAGATGCTATTTACAGATTTAAAAAATTCAAAACAATCTTTGAGATATAGCCGGTCAAAGTCGGAGGCAACAATTGGTTCTTTATGGGAGGCACAACTAAAACAGCAAATAACTAGAAATCATTAAGAATATATCTTTTCCTAGGTTTTTGAGATAACTACCTCAAATTTTCGGAAATGTTCCTTGCAATGTTTTTTGCAAAAAAAAATAAAAAATTTATAACAAAAAACAAAAAAAAAATTGTTTTATTTTTTATATATAATTTTTTAATAGTTTTAATAACTCCTTCACCAGTATTTTTAAATATTGCAAGGAACATTTCCTAAAAATTTGTGATAGTAATTTCAAAAATGCTAGGAGATATATCTTTAGTGAATTCTAGTTATTTGCTGTTTTAGTGTGCCTCCCATATGGAACCTATTGTTGCCTCCAAATTTGACCGGCTATATCTCAAAAGTTATTTTGAATTTTTAAAGTCTGTAAAAAGCAACTTGTAGCTTATTGAAAACAATACAAAACTATATCACATTACGAAAAAAGTTTTTTAACCCCACTATGCCCCTAAATTTATTTTAACAGAGGGGTTACACTTTTTCTTAATGAATAACTGACCTTTAACTAACCTTTAACTAATATTTATTTCTAAAAAAAGTGTTTTAACCCCCCTATACCCCTAAATTTATTCTTACCTTACACGGATGCATACTTCTTAAAGATACTCTTTAAATGTAATAGATAAATATTTTAAAAATTGGGGCGTACTTTACACAGATGCGTACTTCTTAAAGATACCCTTTAAATATAAAACATATATGTTTTAAAAATTAGTGAGTTACTTACATGGATGTAACCCCCTGGCCTCAACTGTAATTCCATTATGCTTATTTAATGGAAAAATCATAGTTATATAAATATACAACAAATGGAAAAAAAAAGTTCTAGTGGCAATTAGATATCTGTTGTTCAAACAATGTTTTAGATCCAAAACAAAGTTCTAAAAACAATCAGAGGCCTAAGTTACCCTGTGAACTTTATTTTATACATTTAACCGAAATTTAATAAAAACTAACTATAACTGTAAATATTAAAAACTAATACTTCAAGAAATAATATAAATTAAATCCTAATATATACTTGTTTGCCACTCTTTGAGTCATAAAATTATCTGTGAGTTACCTTAACCTTTCCGGAGTTTTTTTCAAATTCTAAAATACTTTTAATAAACTATTTAAAAAAAATTCCTGAGGTTTTCTTAAAAATCTTAAAACTGCTTTGAGTTTCCCAGAGTTTAAAAAAATTAAGAATTTCGTGAGTTTCCCTGAGATTTTCCATTATTTGAAATTTCTCTGAGCTCATTAGTGTGTGGCAATCCTGTATATATTTTATTACATAAAAGCCAATGTGAATTTGATAATTATCTAGTATGATGTTGCACCAATTTCTAACTGAAATTATATTGTATTTGATGTTTTCTGAACTATAATTTTTGGCTAAAAATTTATATTTATAAGTACATAAATTGAGTTATATATCATAAATTAATAAAACTTAAATATGTAATTGCTTTTATTAAACAATATAAAGCAATTAAATCTTTTCAATTTTTTATATTGATTATGATATTGTAAAACATAACCAATTGAATACTTTAGTTTGTCATAAATAAATTTTATTCTCACTATGTTTTTAAATCTTATTTAAAACAAAGTATATTTCAGGCTAAACATAGGTAGCATAAAACAATGATTTTTAGCCCAAAATAATGGTTAGAAAGACATTAAATTCAATATAATTTCAACTTGACGCTGGTGCAACTTCATCCTAGGTAATTACTGTGAAATTTTAAACCAAAATAATGAACCCCACCACTCATAACCTTATATTAGCAGTAAAAATAAATAATCCCAAGTTAAATTATTGTTTAATAATTTTTTCTCATCCTACAGATGAATTACAGTCAAATTGTATACAAATTTCTGAAACTAGTAAGGTTTAATATTTGAGAACAGACTTTTGAATTTTAAACTAAGTCTTTTGCTAACTTGTAACAACTTGTGGCTTCAAAATATGATAAATAGCATCAAATTTTACGGTTGGATAGTTTTATCTCTATGAAAATAGATCAGCCAATCAGCGACACATGTGTACAATATTCAGCCCGTATAATTATGTATAGTGTTTATGTAGGTAGTAACTATAAATGAACTTTATGGTTTAAAAACAAAGTTTGGGGTAAAAACATAAAATTATGAAATTGTCTACAAAAAATACAAATTTAATAAAAGTAGGCACTAACCTCAAAAAGCTCTTAGAATAGGCAAGTTTTTAAAATGAAAATTAAATTGAATTGTGCAGAAATGTTACGTCATAATAAATTTAACAAATTGGTCATTAGTTTATACAGCTTAAAAACATGAAGTATTAAGCTTGCAAGTGTATGTAATTATAATGTGAGTGTTGTGAAATAAGTTAGTACATAAGTAGACAGAGTTATTTAAAGTAGAATCGTCGGTTGTGGGGACAAATATTCGATAAATCTTGCCGCTTATTCAGAAGTAAGTCTTTATCTTCTGCTGCAATTACTGTTCTTTCTGTATTGCAAGTTGGGCAAATTTTACTTACTCCGTTGGATGAATGTTTGATCTTTGAAACAATACTCCACTCCATGTTTGGCCTTTTACCGTACCTGTGAAAAAAGATCCAGACATAATCCGATAAACGCGTGCTTTGTTTTTTATTTATATTTTTAAAAGTATGTTTATGATTAGCATATCTATCCTTGAAACTACCTGCTGTACTTCCGATATAAATTTTATCTGGGCCCTTACTTTCAACTTTAACTTCATAAATTACATTTTTAATTAAACAATTACCTTTTAATGGGCAGTTATCTTTGTTTAATTTACGGCAATTACATGTTTTAGGCATATTACTTAACTTATTACTATTATGGTTAGTTGGTTTTGAATATTTATTTATAGTTTTATTGTTATGCATTTTGCTTATACTTTTAGCGCTATTATAACTTTGTATATCACGCTATCATATTGTTTTTAACTATACATTATTTTAATTAATACATATTTAAAGAAATATGAAACAACTTGGTTTTGCTAGATTAAGTAATGTTTTATTTAAAATTAACAAGCATAATAAAACAATACTACAAGCTATTGTTTTATTGTTAAATAAGATAGAAAAACTTAAAAAAAAATAACAAAAAGAATAAGTATAAAACTTTGTAGTCAATTTGTCATGCTTGTGAAAAAAAACTTAAAATTAAAATATTTAATTTATAACAGTTTTTAACTTTACTTTCTGTTTAATTATTTCATTTAAAATGGTGGGTTATTTTATCTCGAAAAATTATTAATATATTATTTAAACATTAAACGTGACTAAACTTAATGCAAACTGTCTTACTTTTATTAGTTTACTCTGGATCTTTGGATAATCAAAAAAGTCTGGATCCGGTTCCGGCCGGATTCAGGGTTCGTGCGCAAAATTTTTGTTCATTTAGCCTGACTGAGAACAATTTAGCCTGACATTTTTTTCAAAGTAAAGAAAATCCCCTTTAGAAGTCATTTTAGGTATTTTGGGGTCTTGATTAGTACTATTGTAGTCTCCGATTTCAACCAGCTTTATCTCAATATACTTTGAGTTTTAAAACTCTGCAAAAAGCAACTCATAGGTTAGTTACAACTCAATAAATTAAGACTAAATTGTGAAAAAGGTTATTTACCCCCCTATGCCCTTAACATAACAAATTCAGTGATAAGTTTTAAAATAAGTGTTATATCTAATCTATTACTAGTGTAAAAATATAGTATATATTACTAAACACAATTGTTAAATTTAATCAAGCACTAAGTAATAACATTACAACCAGAAGATTTATAATAAAACAATGTCGTGTTTTATTAGAATTTAAAATCAAACGCTTACACGAGTATTAAAATAAGTAAAATATGTTTATTATAGTATTTTGATTAATACTTAAAATTGATACATAGTTATAAATCCTAAACTCTAAATAAATACAGTGATTGATGACGTCGTATTAGATTTAAAAAGCTTACACTTAAATTTAAAAAAACCTTTAATGTTTTGTTCCTGTAAAGAAAAATGAATTGTACCTAAAATTTGTACTCCTACAAAATTTAGTACTTAAATCTTAAAGCTATGTTTTAGTGTTGTGAATATCTCTAATAACTTTAAATAAACAGCAAATTTTATGAATAAACTGCTAAGAGCTTTAATCTAAAAAGTATTTGGTATAAAGCCTTTAAATTAGAAATTAAAAAAGTTCAACTAACTAAGCTCTGAAAAACATAGCTGATGTAAACAAATTCAAACAAACATCTAAGTTGTTGAACTAAACTGTAATGTTTAAACTGTATTTTTTTATGAATTTTCATAATTATAAAGTATATAATCTACTCAAAACAAAATAAAGAAGGTTCTTAAATTTTTTTGAGATTCAACAAAAGTTTTTAACTTTAAGCACTTATTTTTACAAATACTGACTGATTTTTTCTTTAATAACTAAATCTTTATTTAGAAATAAATTCACATTTCAATTTGATGTTTCTAAGATTTCTCAATTTTTTCTAATCAAATTTTAAAACATTTGAACCGCCAAAAACTGAGATTCTCATATTTTTAAATAAAAAAACTGATTTAGCCTGACGTTTTTCAACTTTTTTCAAAAAAACTGACTTAGCCTGACGCGCACGAACCCTGCGGATCCTAACAGAGATCCGGCCGATTCGGATCTAGTTAGTAAAAAAGAGCTTACAGAAAAGTACTTTTTAAAAAACAAACCCTTTCTAAATTAAAAAGAGTCATTTTCGTCATTTAAAATTAAACACCTACCGTGATTGGCTAATTTTGAACACGTGACTAATTTACATTTGTTTACATTTAAACTTTGAAATAAACATTTTAGAAATGCAACTCTACCTATGTTGTAAAATTGAAAACTTTACTACCAAATTGTTAGGCTAGTTTTAAGATATTTTGAGAAACTCAGGCTAGTTTTCTTTTAGATTTTGAAAAATTTTAAGCTGATCCAGTTTTCAATATTTTGTGATTTTCTAGTTAATTTTGTTCAAGAACTTGATTTTAGATTGGTGAGGCTATAGAGGGGCCCTCCTTGATTTTTACAAGTTGATCTTATTTAATAGATTTTAATCTTAGCTACCAGATATTGTTTCTGTGGTGTACATAATCTTTCTATCAATTTTCCTAATACTAACTTTAAAGTTGTTCATAGTTTTTTTTTAGCTTTTATAGAAATGAAGTTTTGAAACTACAAATGTAAGCTCTACTTTTTATTAGAAAACTAGTGATGTACCGGACTCACTATCCGGGTCCAGCCGGAACCTAATTTAAATAAAAAGTCCGGATCCGGTTCCGGGCGGATTCTAATTTGCAAAAAAAGTCCGGATCCGGTTCCAGCCGGATCCTAATTTGAAAAAAAAGTCCGGATCCGGGTCCGGCAGCACCCGAAATTATTGAGTCCGGTACATCACTAATTATTAACAGGTTAAATTGAATTGAATAATTGCTGCGTAAGATAGCTAATTTTACAATTACTAATTATTGGTTGGCAATAAAAAGATTGTTAGGCAACTAAATTGCTCTAAAAAATGATAAACTAATGAAGGCAGAAAGATTTAGATTGGTAAACGGTAATTTTGTAAAAAAATAATTATATAAACGCAGAAAAATAATTCTAAATAAAAATTCGTTTGTACTACTTGAACTCAGCAAACACTTGCTTAATACATAAAACTTCAGTACACAAAATTTTCAAGTTTTATTACTTACTTCTTTGAACTAAAACATTTTTCATTAATATTTAAGTAGACAGATGAATAAAAAAAAGTATTAAGGGATCATAATAAATAAACCTGAATTTGATACAAACAGTACATTTGCAAAGTTAACAACTTTAAGTATATTTGAATAATATAAGTTTTGAAAATTACTTATAATTAAATTACAGTTTACTGCATTAACTATAAAACAGCTTAGAAAATTTAAACATAAAATAAAAACTAAGCAAGCATGAAAAATTTATGTAATTTTTTCAATGTGTACACATATACTTAAGTACATAAATTTTAACTATGATTATCAATTTACTGCATCATATTACTTAAAATGACCCATGATTTGTTTTTAATGTAACTATTTTTATTTTACTACTGCTGTAGTTTAAAAAACTCAGTAAAAATTTTTAAAAAAGATAGACAAAATTTGAGTATATTCCAAAATATGCTTCAAAATTTTAAAAGTTGAAAAAAGTAAGCTATGGATTAAATAAACAATTTTTTCAAACAATTATAAGGCTAGTTTCATACTCATTTCAACTCAAGTACAGCCAAATATTAAAAAAAAAAAACAAGAAAACAAACAAATCAATAAACAGATCAACAAAAACTGTATGATATAAATTATTGCACATATAATTCAATGTTTGAAATTCTAACTCAAAAGAAAGTTTAATACAAAGAAACTAAATGATGCCAAGCATAAATAAATTGACTGAAATGAAAATAAATATCACTACTCAATGGAAATTGCATACTTTAATAATCATTCAATCACAACTTTAAAGCTTCATAGTTAGAGCCATAAAACAAAACCTCACAATTATTTTTAACAATCTCGTCAACACTCACAGCAACATCCAAACTAAAATGTTTAATAATTAAAGCAATGGTCAGCTTTTTATTCAAAAAAGTTATATCCTCAGGTTCAGTTTTGCCATGCAGACCCAATATTTTTGGCACAAAACTCCCAGTAAAGTAATAAGAAGTATCACTTTGTGATTGGTGGACTGAACCTCTAATTGTGACCAATGGGCGTTCAGCTTTCATGTTTAAAATTTGGTTTACAAGATATAGACCCAATGGGCGGTATTTTGGGTGAAAATCAGCAGACTTATGAACAATATTGGATTCACTCAATTTTGTATGGAAGTCTTTGTTTAATAAGTACGTCCACACGTCCATTGCAACACCAACTTTGAACTTTTTGTCTTTGCTGATACAATCTATCATGGTTGCACCTCCAAAAGAGTGGCCTAAAAGAGCACTTTTGGAAGTGTCAAGTTTCCCTTTGAAGCAAGAAAGGTCAACGCCTGATTTAGAGCACTTAAAAGTCCCATTGTTAATTTCAACCAAGCAGTCTAGTGCCCTGCTACATTCAGCTGATCTTTGATTGAGCTGATCGTTCCTCAACTTGTGCTGTTCTTCCTCATTAAGCTGATTCGAAACTTGATTTTTCAGATAGCAGACCCACTTTTTATCACCCTGTTCATCAAAATAAAAAGTTGCGCTTGCAGACTTGTCAATGTGCTCCAAAGCTGCCACAACAAAACCTTGTGACGCAAGTTCAACACAGCATGATGAATAAACAAACCTGCTGCCCATCAGACCGTGACTGAACACTATTACAGGGAATTTCCCCTTCCCAGGAACTTGACCTCTAACAGCAGGGACTTTGAGATCTGACCACATCCAATTTGCAAAAGAGGAAAAAATGTCAGGAGCTCCTAAAAATGAAGTGATTCCTTTGATGTAGTTGACGTCTTCAAAATAATCTGAAAATACCTGATGGGGTTCTTTTGAAGGGTAGAAGAGTCGCATCAAACACCTGTCTTTGCCTGGTTTGTCTATTATGTCTGTGAAACTGACTGTGTACTTGCCTGTGGGTTTAGGGAGTTGTCTTGGCATTTTATTTTATTAATCAACTAATAGTTATTAAATAATTTTTGTTACTTTTTAAATTCTCAATTTATAAGTTTCATAACTTCAACTTTAAATTCAAACTTAGGTCTTGTAATTTTTTTTTTAACTTTTAATATTTTATCGTCTCAAAAAAATATGCTTTGAAATAAAAAAACTTTAGAAAATGGAAACTGTTATATGGCAAAAAGCTTTATACCAAACTATTTTTTTGTACATAACAAGTTAAATATTGTTAAATACTGCCAACTCTGGTAAATTTTTAAAAGCTCAAGAAAGAACATACTTTTACTTTTTACAAATTGCTCTTTCAGAATTGCCACTTATTATAAAGGTAAAACAAAGCACCAAAAAAAAGCTTGACTAACACTAAGCTAGAAAAAGTTTTACTTATATTTTAAACAGGTTTTAAAAATTAAGTGATGTGAGATAAAAAGTGGGAAGAATATCTAAAAACAGAAACTTAACAACAAAGAACTTAACAGAAACAAAATTTAAAATAAACTGTTCAAAACAATAAAAAATAGCCTGAGATTTAATGAAAATATCCAAATCAGAATAAGTACATTTAGTAAGTAGAAACTTTAAAATAACCTGAGTGTAAGGCAACACTAATAATTACATTTAGAATAAATTTTTAAAAAGTGTACAAATTTACAAGCAATATTGAAACGAATTGTTTTCAAACTTACAAGTAACAAAATACCTGCTATAATAGTATAAAAAGTAAACCATAACTTTTTCTTGTTTTGTAAGACAGAAAAGTAGCAAAGCTGTTAAAGGTTTTATTAGCACAACTATTAGAACTTAAGAGTTTGATGAATAAAGCAAAATATTATTAACTCTAATCACAATACACAGTGGGCTCTTTTAGAACAAAATGAAGAGATATCTAATAATTTAAAAATTTATTATTAAGATAGTCTATTTCTATAACACAAAAAAGCAGTAATTGTTGGTAATTTGTCTTTAAAAACCATATAAAATTAAAAGATTTGAAAGTATCTAACTAAGTACCATAAAAGCTTAAATTTTAAGATATTATTAAAAATATAAGAAGTGGCTTATCTTGTTAACTTTTCTGGTTTATAACAAATAAAAAAATAGCAAAAAACTAACAATTATTAACTTCATGTAGAAATTAATAATTTTATAAAGATTTTCCTTTTACTAAATTATTTTTGATAACCTAAAAAAATGCTTTTTTTTTAATGTTTTATCTTTGTTAAATTTTAACTATTTTGGCTTCTCTTTTAAATATCTATTTTTGAAATATGAGAATACAAAACTGGTATATATCTGGCAACCTTGCGCTTGACCAGGGTTCGGCAGCATTTTGTAACTAGTGGGCTAATTTTCCCAGAAAAAATTGCTTGTGGGCTGCACTACTTGATAATAGTCTTTGAGGGCCAAATTTATTTAAAAATAGCTGTAGTAATCAGTACAAAAATCATGTTTTTAACTAAAAATATAATAAAATTAGCTATAACAAAGATCTAGTAAGGAATATTTATTAAGAATAAGAGTATAACAACAAAGTCATTTAAACTTATAGGGAATGACAAGGTAAATCACCTTTTTCACAATTTTATTGAGTTTTAACAAGTTGCTTCTTACAGATTTTTAAAACTCAAAATGTTTTTTGAGATATAGCCGGTTGAAGTCAAAGACTGCAATAGGTTCCTTATGGGGGTGCAAACTAAAACAGCAAATAACTAGAAGTAACTAAATATCTATCTCCTACTCATCTTTTTAAGATAACTACCTCAAACCTTCAAGAAATTTTCCTTAAAATATTTAGAAAATTTTGTCAGAACAAAATTTGAAAAAAGTTAAAAAACAAAAGTTTTATGAAAAACAACAAAAAAAAACTGTTTTTTTTTTCTATAATAAAACAAACACTTATGTACTGCTTTGTTAAATTACCAGGTTTTGGTGAGCGTGACATGACCTTGTCAAATAACAACAAAACAGTAAATAACATTTAGACAATAGCAGTAAAGTGAATCTGAACTCATTGATGCGTAAAAACATAAACAAAAGAATTTTGATTATTTGAAACTTTATGAAAAATATATGGGTGAACTTAATATTGGCATTGAATAATAGATATGGAATATTTAAAACAAAAACTAAATATAATGTGAACGGAACCACAACAAATTCTTACTACAGTTCTAAAAAAGCTTTTTTGTTTATTTAATAAGGTTTTTTTTTTTTTTATACAACAATTTTTATTTTTTTTTTAATTTTATTCTGACAGAATTTTCTAAAAGCTGCAAGGAAGATTTCCTGAAAGTTTGAGGTAGCTATCTCTTTGACCTGTTATATCTCAAAAATTACTTTGAACTTTTAAAATATGTAAAAAGCATTTTGTTTTTTAGTTAAAACTCTATAAAATAAGATTAAACTGTGAAAAAAGTGGTTTACCCCCTTCCCCTATGCCCTTAATAACATGTTCTAGTAAAACTAGTTTTGTAAACATAAGTTTATTATAGAGTTGACAAATAGTTTTTAGTTATCATAAAATATTTTTGTAATTAAACATAATTCCCTTTTTTTCCAGAAGTAATTTTCAACTGATAATCTCTTTTTTTTTTGAGTGAAACATTGTTATGAAAATAAATTCTCAAAACATTAGAATTTATAATTCATTATTTTGTTAAATATTATTTTCAATGGTTTTTAGTGCATGTACATTAAAGGTTTCACATTGTAAATAATAGTGAAATACAAAATCTACTAATTACTAGAAAATACAAAATGTGCCATAGAAATAAATATAGAAATACTAAGACTTGTTTTCCTCAATTATTTCTACTTTACTTCTACAATTGTACTACATCAATGATAAAATTTTACTATTTAAAATAAATTTATAGTTTTCATAAAATGTTTCCAATCTTATAACTATGACAATATAAATTAGTGCATATAAAGTTGATACTGGTTATACTTTTTACCATTGCTTACATTTTTTATTTCAAACATTTCAGGAAAGTAATAACTCTTAATTCTTATGTTTTTCATACCTTAAGAATTTGAGAATTTAGGGAGTTCAATTAAGGTACAAACTAAAGAATTATTCTTTCTTTTGTTTGTCCAACAATTGTGAATCAATCATTTCAAAAATATTGATTAAATCATTGTAAAACATTTCTCTAAATAAGTTAGATTTCTTGATAGTCTGAGTTTAAATATATTATATTTGGAACTACTATTTTTAAACTACTTGTACTTAAACTCCTGTCATAATTAAATAATGTCTATCAAACAACGCAATAAACATTTAAATTAAAAATTTTTAGCTTTAACAACCTACAATAAAATAAATGTCAGTATTTTTTAAAATCTTAGGAAGTTACTAGTAAAAAATTTCTATCAGTCAATTTGACTGCTTAAATTTTTTATAATAACAATGAATGAAGAACAATTAGAAAAAAAAGTATATTTCAAAATCACAAAAACTAGCCATAAGTTTTTAAAATAAAAATTAGAAAACAAGCTTGAATCAGATTAAGTTTTTGAAAAACTCCAAACTATCTCAATAGATCTGAGTCTGTTATAACTTGATTTTAAGTATGATCTTTAAAATTCTTAAGCGTATCAAAGTTCTTGTTTAGCTATGTGATTCTATAATCTATATAATTTCACAGCAAGTTTTATAACATTTTTGTATTTCAATAACACTTATTCTGCTTTTTTTCAAAGTATTATTTTGTGATAAGTCTTTTTTTAATTTTAATTTAATAATTTTAAATTTTATAGATAATTGAGATATATTATAACAATAAATCTTATCAGAGAAGAGAAAAAGCTAAGAGTACTTTTTGGGTTAAAAGTTTTGATATAAACCTTGAAATAATGTGATTACTAGTTCTGTGATTAATCATTGCAAAAATATGAAAAAATACTTTGTAGTTTGATTATAAGTTATGCACATGTAAGGTTCTCGAAGTAGAAGTTTTGGCAATTTTGGTTTTATTTTGAAAACTGAGATAACTTAAATTTAGTGGCAGGATTGATAAAACTGTAGAAATATTGTTTTATAACTAAAGTTTATTTTTCAACTTAACTTAAAATTTTATACTCTAGTAGTTGTGTGGCCAAGTTAATAGAAATTTGGCAATTCCACAGTGTACTACAGATTAAATTATAAAGATCAAAAAGAATAAAAAAGAAAAATATTTACTTGGATTCATTACTTTAATCTAGTTTTGTGATGGTATAACTTTACCAAAATAAAAACTCTTCAAATAACTCATTTTAGAAGATATTTAGGTCTAAGATTGGCCTAGTTTTTTTTTTTATAAACAGTAATTGAAATTTTACAAGAAATTTTTCAGCAAAACTTAGAACTCTGAAAATCCATATGTAATTAGACCTTAAGAATAAATATAAAGTACCTATACGTTTTTGATAAAAACTGCAGAAACTAAAGTTAATTCAATTGTCCTACGCAAATCAGTTGTTTGAGTTGTTTTTTAAATTTTGCTTATTTTTATAAATAGTTATTGAATGTTACAAGATATTTTTCAGCAAAACTTAGAACTCTGAAGAGCCCATATGCAAATTTTTATACCTAAATAATAAATAAAAAGTACCTTGACATTTTCCTAAAAATTAAAAAAAATAAAACTTTGAATATAAGACTTAGTATTTCAGATGTCAACTTCTTGTCAAGTTGTTTGAAGATTTAAGACATTGAGTTTACTTTAGAGAACAAAATATACAATAATTCTCACACTTTATATAAAAAGTAATAAATGAAACCTAAACGTAAACTGTTTAAACATTAAACAGTCCAACTTGAATATATTGGATATTCTATATATAATGTATATGGCAAACAAAACATAAGCTTCTAGTCCCTGACCTTTTTTGATTTACAACAAATTATGCAAATTTCAAATGCATGTTTTTAATATAAATACTTAATATGTACATTTGTTCTTTATATGACACAGTGTTGAAAAGTCTTTCATAAGCTTATAGGGAGTTTATTTTTTACTTTGTATAGTATTTATTGAACATAAGGCCTGCAAAGACTGTTTTAACCACTTTAGACTACATAAGTCTAATACAAACAATAAATGGCAATTATATTGTACATGGTTAAAACAATTTTTTTAATTGTTTGGGCCACTGGGTTTTTGATAATGCAATGTTCAACTAAGCAAGATTTTTAAACCTTTTCTACCTTAAAAAAATTAAATAAACAAAATAAAAATACCATCATTAGGACCCCTACATCATCAAGCTACTTCAAGAAAAACACTTTTTACTGCTAAATAGCCAGGAAATTTCCCTGATTGATAGGAAATATTATACTAAACAATAAGCAGCAATTTTTACCAGGTTTGAGTTGCAATTACTAATTATATAAAATATTATTTTATAAATAAATTTTGCCAATATGAAAAAAATTTAAGTTTTGCATTCAAAAGTTATTGAAATTCTACCTTAAAAAAAATTAATGTTTAATATGTTTTTATTTCTTCTATAAAATAATACATCTACTCAGTCATCTTCAAACTTTTTCTAATCTAAAATACTTAATAACACTTTATCTTTCTTTAAACAAAATCTTTGTTGTCATGTTTAATCTTTTTCTTGTCTAAAAACAGAATTATCATTTTAATTTTTTTTATCTTTCAACAATATCTTTGCTGTCAGCTGGTTTTCTTTAAAGTGCATTTTAGAAATCTTCCAATTTAACTAAATTAAATTAATTCAGATATAAAATTGTTTAACATTTTAATCGTATTCTAAAGAGTTTAACACTTATAACACTTCAAATATCTAAAATGATAAAAGCAACAGATTTAATGATATAGTTCGTAAAAAAACTATGCTTATTATAATCTATAGTAATTCACTAAGTAAATAATATCCACTACATTTTATTTATCTTTGTTAGAAGTAATAAATTCTAATGTAATACTAGTATGTATCATTTTTTTTCTAATAAAAACGTTGCTGTCTGTCAGCTTTTTAAAAAATTCTCTAAAGCATCTAAATTATCTTAATAAAAAACTTTCAGATATTATATACTAAAGTTATTTTAATCGTCTTTTGAGTTAATATTCAAAAAAGTTTTTTTCAAAAGCTACATTTCTTGTCAGAATCAAAAGGCTTCTGATCAAAAAACGGTTGAATGGAAACAAAAATAAGAAAAATATTATAAAAATTTTCATCTTTAAGATAGCATAAGACGGGACACGTTCAAAATCCAACCGATCAAAATCCACCCAGTCAAATTCGAGAACCGCATACCGATTGAGGGTAAGGGTTAGGGCCAACAGTGATAGTGAAAAAAAAGATAAATTAGGTGTAAAAAATGTATAAAAAAATTCAAAAAAACATAAAAAATTAAATAAAAAATCGGGTTGATTTTGGACGCAATGGATTTTGATCGGGTGGATTTCGTTTCGATAGTATACCCATAAAACTCGTTTTAAACATATATCATGGCATGGGTTTCTTTATAAAAAGAAACTTGATTAACAGTATCATAATAGTTATTATAGCTTTTATTTTGAATTACGCGCATTAATTTTTCTATAGACCGTTTAACAGAAAACGATAAGCTCTAAAGCAGTTACGCATTTAACAATAACGACCGATTTTATTTAAACAAACTTAATAACAACAAGTAAAATGTTGTTATAAAACCCAGTTTTATAAAATTTGTTATCATTTATTTATTAAACATATTTAAATTTTTTTTTTAATTTGCATTTAATACCAGAGTGATCAAAAATATGAATACAAAAAGCTTAACAAACGTTTGTTTTTTTATTAATTTTATGAACTTTAAACACGTAATGACAATGAGTAATTAAATAACAATTTATCACATAAATGTAAGTTATTACCTTAAGAATTAATTAAGAAGGATATAATTGGGTCAGCAGTCAATTATATTATCTAATTCCAAACACTTTGATTTTTAAGGTGCTAATCAGATTTAGTAAAAAGCACTGTGTTTGGTTTAAAAAATCCCTGGTACTAGTCTTGAATTATTATTAAAATTAATTTAAATTCTTAAACCTAGACTAAATTAAGTGATTTTTACCAAATGTGATGCTGACTCAGTACCATATATTTATGACTCAGTTCCAACCCACACACAATTCCCACCCGATCAAATCCGAGAACCGCCTAATGGTAATGGTCATTGGTATCAGTGGTAGTAAATTTAAAAACTAAAATAAATAAAATAAGAAACTTAATTTGTTAGATATTACATACAAAAAATTCGAGTGAGAATTATGCAGTTGGGAATTGGCAGTGTACCTTCTTTGAGAGGAAATCATCACTGCAAAAAGGAATTTACGCAATGATTTTGAGCTGGTCATTTCAGCATTATAACGTAATAAACTTTTAAATAAAATATCAAACTATTCACTCTCAAAGCTTTCATCATTACTCTAATAGTATCAATGTTGTAAAAGGCTTATTCAAAAAGAAAACTACATTGATAATGTCAGATAAATGATGAAACTTTGTTAGTAGATAGTTTAATTTATATTTTATTTGACTGCTTCATTTGACTACTTATTTCAGAGCTATATAGCTTTTCTACTAAAATAAGATTGTTTACCTGTCTGAAATAATAGATAACTGGAATTTGTCCTTACCCCGTATTTACGGCTTACTTGAATTTCCTCATATTGTTTAACTCTTTTTTTATTTTTTATTTGGATAACAAAGTTATACAAAATCGAACTTTTAAATGATAATGTTGAAAAAAAAGAGAAAAAACTTGTTAAGACAAAATCTTAATGTTCAAAAACCACATTATAAGCCTAGTTTTGATTTTTTTGTTGGTAAAATTCGTGGAAATCTTTAGTCAGAAGAAGAGAATGATAATGGACCAGCAAAGCAGCAAGTACACCAAGTTTGTGTATCTAAATATTTTATTTACGTAATTTGAACGTTAAAGCTTCCAGAACGAAACGCAGTGGTCGACATTTTAAAACTAAGATAAAAATAATTTATAGTTCAGTTTTGAATTTAGAGTGACAACAATAAAGCGTAATTTAATGTCCTTAAGTTTTTTAACATAAACCATTTAAGTAAGCTCAAGTTTCGCGAAACAATAAAATCAAAAATGTGCATAACTTGATATATTTATCTTAGTTTTTCCAAATAATAAATTATTTTATAAAATTTAACAACTCTAATTTAACCTAAATTCAAATTGTAATGTACAATTTACTTGCCCTGTTAATATCGCACTATTTTATTTGGATATAACTAAAAATTCAAAAGTCACTTCTTAACGACTTTAATTTACATTTACTTTTTACTTGTTTATTATTTATTAAAGATATATAAATTTATATATTATTTAATCACGCTTATATTATAATTATTATACGTTTTGAAGATGACAATCTTAAACGAATAGTTTCACATTGAAGATAAAACATTCTTTAATAAGTTAAAACAAAACAAGTTTACTTTTTGAAATCTTGAAGTTTGATTTATATATATGTGTTTTTTTATTATAAAAGTAAACCCGTTTTTTATAAGTTTAATTATACTCATGTTTTTCTGTTTATATTGAACAATAAACATTTCAAACCTTTAATTTTAATTAGAAAAATTTATGTCAATATGAGATTTCTAATTTTTTTGTAATGCTACTTGACTTAATTAAAAAGAAGTGCTCAATTTACTGTAAAGTAAAGAGCTTAGATAAAACAGTAATAAATGTTGAAATTAACTTTTTTATTCGCTACTCGCTTACTATTTCGTCTATTTTTTATTTACTGTTTATTTGTCAAATTACTTTTTGTTATACTTGACAAGGTTTGAAAACTTTCCTATTAAAATTCGTAAGTGAGTAAAATATTAAATTTACTCATTCTTTGTATAAATACTTTATTCAGCCACATGTCTAGTGGCTTTAAAAATTGAACGAAAAAGAGTATCTTCTAGGCGCAATATCTTCTTGAAAACAGTTTTATTTATATAGAGTTTATTGGTGCTGAAACTTGCGTTAAAAATGTGATGACGTCAGCAGGTGAGTTTAAATTTGTTTAAGTTTTTAAAAATTGTTAATACGCTAGAAAATTAATTACTGTTTAAAGTTTTTACACAACCAGAACTTAAAAAATTGAAAAATTTTGTTATTAATGATTAGTTATCACATTTTTCAGTTTTATTTTTATTATAAATTTGTTATTTAGTTAAACAAACTGCCTGCTAAACAAATGATTGTAAATATGAATTTAGATTAAAACTAAACATTTTAGTAAAATTAAATTTCTGCTTAAATAAATCCTAAAAAACTTTTAAAATGACTTCTTTATTTGTTAGTAAAACTTGTTATTATTAAGCTTTTTATAAACTAAAAAAAAAGTAAACAAAATTATCGCAAACAAGTTTATCTGATTCGTAATATCTTATTATTTTATTTTTAAATGTAAAAATAAACACGTTAATACTGTTATGCATTAAAAAAAAATCTACTTACGTTGAATATTTTAAACATTCTCGGCAAGCTAAGGTTAAAACTATATATGTATTTGTTTTACTTAAAATTAATATTATATTACGGTGCTGTTTTAGACTTTGTAAAAGGATATTTTAATAAAACATCTGCAACCTGATAAGTTTACTTTTAATTATAAAGTTAACTGTTTTCGTCACTAATATAATTATGACCAAAACAAAAATATTACTGAATGTAACTATTTACTAGATTTGTTACTATCAATTTTTTTAGATTAATCACAAACACACATTAAACACAACTTTTCAAATTTTAAAGTAAAATAAAATTTGTAGTATATAGATATTAATATACTTTTCAAAAAGTAATAAAACAAAGTAAATTACAATAATAAAATAAAAATAATAATTTTAACTCTAAAATAATTTATTCAGCTTAATACATAGAACTATATTTAGCTTCATATTAGCGACTTTAAAGATTTCTGAATCACATAATAAAAGGATCAAACTACTAAAATATTTAAAATTACGTTTATTTATTAATTTAACAAACAACACAATCTGAAAAATCTGGCGGTTGCGTTTAGAATATGATGAAGTTACTAAGCCATTAAAGTTTATCATTTTTTTCAATGATAATAATTTTTTTATTAGCTACTAACTTGTTATACTTAAAATTCTGAATGAACTTGTAAACTTATCAAAAATTTTTAAGTTTGTAGACAATTTGTTTAAGTTAAAATTAAAAAAAACTTTTTTTTCTATATTTTTGTTGTTTTAGTTTCTTCCGAAGTAATCTACCAAAACAATGACTTTAAATAAAATTAACATATAATTGAATTTAAACTAACACTTTTTTTTTTTTTTTGTTAATAACGAGACACGTTTAAAAGTTTATAACAACTTTTAGACAGTTAAGCTTTTTTCAAGGACTAATGTTTTTCTGATCCGGCCATTCCATTAAAAAAGTTGCCCGTCCTACTTCAATGTAAAACTTAAATTTTTAACCACTTTTGAGTGGCTTTCAAAATTTTACAACAAGTTTCACACCTATTTAGGAAACATATATAAGTAAAAAAACAGTTATACTTATATACATATCGTAAGTGCTAAAAGTTGCGAGTATTGCATTGTGACGTCACTAAGGTATTTAAAAAAAAATTTAATTTTTATAAATTTCAATTTATTATCGGCTGCAATAAAAAAACATACTGAAGGTTCAAAAAAGAAAACTTGACAAAAAATTATACAAAGTTCAATATTTGTATAAACCTAATTAAGCTTATAAAAAACCAAAATAATATGTTTTATATATTAGTATATATTAATATATTTTTACGTTGTTTACTTTTACTTTTAGTTTGAATTTTTATGTTTAAGTTAACTAAACTTTCTGCTGTAACAATGACTGTAAACATAACATTTATAAAAAATTCTATATAATGTTTAGTTTCTTGTAACAAAATTAAATGGTGATAAGCTTAACATAAATTCTTGTTAATTGCAGTAAAATTTAGGAATGCATTCTTTTAGGTGAGCGTTTGCTGAAATGTTTTCATTACTAAACTAAAATAATGTGCATAAAATTTTTTGTTTCAGTGTTAAGTACGCTAATACGTATTCTTAATTTCAGTCAATTTAGTTTAACTTTCTTTTCTATATAAATACAGAGTTTTGAATTATATTAAACTACAAAACTCAAAGTAAATTAAATTAGTCCGAGATATTTTTTTCATAAGTTAACAAAGTTTATACTTATTATGTAATACTATTTTTTAGATATCGAAACTATTATTTTTCTGAATATTTGAGGGCTATTTAGACTACTTTGACAATTTGTTTATAATACAACTAAAGTTTTGAGTCAATATTATCCTACTTGAATTTTTTAATATTAGCAGTATTTTTATAGATATTAAACCCAAGCTTTCCTGAATATTCGAGGGCTATTGAAACCACTTTAACAATTTGTTTATAAATCATTTGCTAACTTTGTGGGTTTCTCAAATTTTGACTAGTTTAAACACCAAAATCAAAATCACTCTAAAAATACTTTTAAGTACAACTAAATTTTTGAGTCAATATTATCCTACTTGAATTTATTAAGATTTATAATTAATTTTTAAGTTTTTTAAAGCATTGTTTTTATAAACATTATTTTTCAGAAACTAACAAATTGGAATTTAAAATTAAGAAAACAAATCTCTAACTGGTTTTACTAAAAAGTTATTAAGCTACTTTTTATAAAGAAAGTTATTCTCTTTTGAATGCATGCCTCTGTACCAAAAATTACTTTTCAAAACTTTGTGTTACCATTGAGTTGAGTACGCTAAGATGGACGAGATTTATAGTTTTAGTCATTACAATTTTATGTATTTTAAAGATTAAACTAAATAACTTCAAATAAATGTAATTAAACTTTGTTTCTTATTAAAAAAGCTTAACGAATAGTTTATTTAATTTTATATTTTTGCAACTTTTATTCGGAACAACTTCAGCGTATGAACTGTAGTTTTATAATGACCTTTTTTAAAACTTGCAAATGAGTTGAGCATTGCAAGATAGAAACTCAGTGGACGAAATACAGTCTTTTATTTATGAAATAATCATTTAACTTTGAATGTAAAAAGATAAAAATAGTGCGTGATATAGTTCCTTTCCTTAACATTTAGTTACAACTAAAATAAACTTTTTCTGCTTACTAAATTAATAAAGTTGTTAAGTATTTAAATTTGTAGTTATTAAGAAACAAAATGTTTTAAATTCTTTAGTTTGTTAGTTAATACGACATACTTATCTATTTAAATAAAGCCAAAAATTAGTCATTAACGACTTAAGTTTAACTCATCTTTTACTAGTTTATTACTAACTGTATACAAATAAGTTTCGTTTTTATTTAACGAAGCTTAAAACTATTGAATTTCTTAAAACAAAATATAATAAACAATTTGTTTCAGATTATAGATATCACATTTTTTGTTTAATTAAAATAAATATTTTATTAAAACTTTAAAGTATAATTTTTTTTTAAGTATTTATTAATTATAAAAGTAAACACATTTTCTAAAATTTTAACTATGTTCAAGATTTTTATTTCCATTGAACATAAAAGATCTTGAAACTTTGGATCTACAAAATTTAATTTTTATCATATATATGAACATTTTCATTGTTAGCCGCTTTTTCAGTGACTTTAAAATTGAGACGAAGGCGTTTAACGTTTGTTTTAAAAACAATTCTGTTATATACAACTTTTTAATGCTAAAGTTTGTGTTAAAAGCATTATAACATGACTGAGATAATTTTAACTTATTAAAATTTTAAATCAGTTTCAGTTTTTTATTAGCTGCTATAAACATGGTATTTAAAGCTTTTTACGCTATATATTTTTAATACAGTTTTTTTTTTACTTTTAATTAAAGGAAAAAAAAAACAATATCTTGTTTTATTTTTAGTGTTATTTCGATCTTAATGTTTAGTCAACCAAAATTTCTGCTAAAAAAAGATTTTCATTTTCGACTGAATGTTAATTTTAATTTCCGCTTGTATATGTACTAAAATAAAATCTGAACAACTTTTTTTTCTGTTGGTTATTAAATATTTTTAATAGTATATTAATTATTTAGAAAAATATAATACTAAATATTAATTCTTAAAGTAGCGAGTTATGTATTGTGACGACAATAGGATACTAATTTTTTTTTTCAAGTTATTATCGGCTGCAATAAAAAAAACATACTGAAAGTTCAAATAAAAAAAAATGACAAAAACTATACTCTTTTGAATGCATGCCTCTGTATCAAAAAAAAACTTATCAAACTTTTCAACTGTTGAGCTGAGTACTTTAAGATGGGCAAGATTTGTAGTTTTTGTCATTACAACTTTATGCATTTTTGAAATGTATACTTAATAACTTGAAATAAATATTATTTCAACTTTGTTTCTTATTAAAAAAGCTTAACTAAATATTTATTTTATTTCTATTTTTGCAATTTTTACACGAAACAGTTTCAGCGTAGGAAATGTAGGGTCATAATGATCGCGATATTTTTTTAGTTGAGCAAATCACGAAAATCAGTTGTCATAATATTAAAATTAATTTTTTGATTTTACTATTTTATTTTGAATGTAAAACGATAAAAATGAAGCTCAATATAATTTCTTTTTTTTAACATTTAGTTATAATTACAATACACTTTTACAGGGTATTAAAAACATAAAGTTATACAGTTAAACATTTAAAGTTCTAATTTAATAAAACAAAAATGTTTAAAATGATTTACTTTGTTAGTTGATATGTTATTCCTTATTTCAAATTAAAAGTAAACAAAAACTAATTATTAACGATTTTAGTTTAACCTAACTTATACTAGTTTATTACTTATACAGTACAAATAAGTTTTGTTTTTATTTAACCACGCTTAAAACTATTCAAATTTTTAAATGAAATTATTTTAAACGATTTTTTTTTCTCATTATAGAAATAGATTTTTTCTTTTAGTTAAAGTAAGTATTTTATGAAAACTTTAAGATATAATTTATTTATAAGTACTTCTTATTATGAATGTGACTACTTTGTCTAAAAGTTTAATGACATTCGCATTTTTTATTTGCAATGAACATAAAAGAATTTGAACCGTTACTTTAGACGTACAATTTATTTTATGTATAAATATTTTCATTTTTTTCCACTTTTTGAGTGACTTTAAAAATTAGATGATGATCTAAACTATCGTCTTAAAATAAATTTTCTTATATAAAATTTAACGACACTAAAGCTTGCGTTAAAAGCATGATGACTTTACTGAAATATTTTTAGTTTATTAAAATTCTAAATCAGTTTCAGTTCGTTATTAGCTGTCATAAAAATGATATTTAAAGTTCTAAACACTATAAAAGTTTATAATACAGTTATTCCGCTCTTAATTAAGTTGAAAAAAATAAAACATTTATAGTTTCAAATTAATTAAGTTTATAATTTTGTATTGAGAAAACCGATATGACGCTGTGAAAAGACTTTCTATTTAAACTCAAATTTAAAATTAATTAATTAAAATCTGCTTGAATACGTACTAAACAAATTTAATATTAAAGGTTTTTCTTATACTGTTAGTTATCAAAATTGTTAATGTTTTATTTATTTAAAAAAGATTAACAAGAATATTGTAATTAAATTAATCAAATTCGATATTTTTTAAGAAAGTTTAAAAGTAGCACTATAACATGACTACGTTTTTTCTAAAAAAAAAAAATTAAGTAAAGCAATTAAGATCAATGTGTTCTACAAACTTAACATGTCCTGCTTAAAATTAGTGACAATAAACCACTATTACAGTGGTTTTTAAAATTTACTGCAACAACCGCTGCAGGAATAAAAACACTAATTGAATCCTACGTAGTTTTCCTTTATTTTTTATTTAATTTACGTGTTCTTACGTTTGCGGTATATAGTGATGACGTCAATAGGCTACTAAAAAATTGGTCTGATGTAAAATGCGACAAAAACTTTAACACTTTTTAATATAAAAAAATAAGTACACTGGTTATATGGATCTTTTTGTTATTAAAAAAACCTATATGGCTATATATACTAGAAAGATTGTTATAAAAAAAAATGTTGCTAAACAAAATTCTTGTTTTACACTTAAGACTTTTAAATAACTATCATAAAAAAAAAAGAAATATTACAACCGCAATCAATATTTTTCTACAATTTTGACTCTTACGTTTTCAAAATAGTGACTACTAACCATTTTTACGGTCATTTAAAAATTTACTGAAGTGTCTGCTGCTGTAAAAAAAATACCTTAGTCACTTACATTTTTATTTTTTTATATATAATTTACGTGTTCTTACGTTTGTGATTTTTAGTGGTGTAGTCAACAAGCTACTAAAAGTTTATTTTGGTTTGAAAAGTAACAAAAAACTACGACACTTTTTATAAGAAGTAGTTAAAATATACTCCTGTTAAGGAACTCTTAGTAAATTATATCGAATTTTTTACTATTTAAAATTCAGTCTTCAAAATCATAAATCTAGAAAGAAAACTAATATTTTTATAAGCATTTTAATATATAACCGAGCTTTATTTTTTTAATGCAGTTAGTTATGTTTATTAAAAACTTTTATTCATATATTAAGTGTTTATTTGCTTGCAGTAAACTGACGAAAAACTTAAAATGATATTTTTTTATTAACTAACAAATAAATTTAACTATGAAGTTATCTAATAAATTGAGTTACACAGCATTTCGTTAAATGAATAACATTTGTTTGTAGGCTTTTATGTGTAGAAAAAATATTATAAATTTTTATTTCATCATATTTTGTACCAGTCAACTTCTACTGCTTGCTCTAAGCTTTCAATTTTTTCTATGAAAAAGTTTTTTCACTTCTGATAGGTATTGCTTTGAACAGGATATCAAACTGCATTTGGTAACTGTTTTTATTTAAAGGAAATTTAGAGAAAATTCTTGTTCATCCAAGCATTCAACAGAAAGCTCGCAAGGTCACGTGATTTACTAATGCAATATTGAATTTGCATACTACGGCCATAAATAAACACTCATCAGTTGGAGAGTGCATTCTAGACCACGCTGCTGCTTATATGTAGTTCAAATAGAGATTTGTATCATTTGTTGATCATTGTAAAATTGTTTCTTATAATAGTCTGTTGATTTAAGTGTAGTATTATATTGTTCTTAAAGCATATTCTCTTGAGTTTAATCGTTTGAAAAGGTGTTGTTTCAAGTTGTTTGAAACGTTCTGAAAACAAATTTGATGTTATTTTGTTGTTTGCATGGTTCTTTAATACACTATTATCATTTCTTTTATGCATAGTTTTATATGGAGTTGCCCTAAGTTCAATATCAGTATTCGTTAGGTTAATGTTACTATTTAATTATTATGGTTTATAATGTAGGTTTAAAGTACACTATAAGCATACCTACAATTCTAGCAATTTTTAAGCAATTTTTCAACAGTAAAACATGTGACCTTGCGATCTTTCTGTTGAATGTTTGAATGAACATAAATTTTCTTTAAATTTCCTTTAAATCAAAACAGTTACCAAATGCAGTTTGATATCCTGTTCAAAGCAATACCTATCAGAAATGAAAAAACTTTTATATAGATAGTATTGAAAGCTTAGAGCAAGCAATATAAGTTGACTGGTACAAATTATGATGAGATAAAAAAATCATGATACTTTTTTTACAGATAAAAGCCTACAAACAAATGTCATTCATTTAACGAAATACTGTGTAACTCAATTTATTAGATAACTTCATAGTTAAATTTATTTGTTAGTTAAAATAAAAAAGTATCATCTTAAGTTTTTCGTCAGTTTACTGCAAGCAAATAAACACTTAATATATGAATAAAAGTTTTTAATAAACATAACTAACTGCATTAAAAAAATAAAGCTCGGTTATATATTGAAATGCTTATAAAAATATTGGTTTTCTTTCTAGATTTATGATTTTGAAGACTGAATTTTAAATAGTAAAAAAATCGATATAATTTACTCAGAGTTCCTTAACAGTAGTATATTTTAACTACTTCGTATAAAAAGTGTCGTAGTTTTTTGTTACTTTTCAAACCAAAATAAACTTTTAGTAGCTTGTTGACTACACCACTAAAAATCACAAACGTAAGAACACGTAAACTATAAAAAAAAAATAAAAATGTATGAAACTAAGCTAATTTTTCTACAGCAGCAGCAGACACTGCAGTAAGTTTTTAAACCACCGTAAAAATGGTTAGTAGTCACTATTTTGAAAACGTAAGAGTCAAAATTGTAGAAAAATATTGATTGCGGTTGTAATATTTCTTTTTTTTTTTTATGTTAGTTATTTAAAAGTCTTAAGAGTAAAACAAGAGTTTTGTTTAGCAGCATTTTTTTTATAACAATCTTTCTAGTATATATAGCCATATAGGTTTTTTTAATAACAAAAAGTTCCATATAACCAGTGTATTTATTTTTTTTATCAAAAAGTGTTAAAGTTTTTGTCGCATTTTACATCAGACCAATTTTTTAGTAGCCTATTGACGTCATCACTATATATCGCAAACGTAAGAACACGTAAATTAAATAAAATAAAGGAAAACTGTTTAGGAATCTATTGATATTTTCAGAAGTTGTTACTGTAAATTTTAAAAACCACTGTATTAGTGGTTAATTGTCACTAATTTTAAGCTGAACAAGTTAAGTTTGTAGAACTCATTGATTTTAATTGCTTTACTCAATTTTTTTTCTAGAAAAAACGTAATCATGTTATAGTGCACTTTTTAAACTTTCTTAAAAAGAATATCGAATCTGATTAGTTTAATTAGAATAGTCTCGTTTATCTTTTTAAATAAATAAAACATTAAATAATAAATAATTTACTTACTAATAGTATAGAAGATTATTTATAACATTAATATTTTTTGTATGTATTCAAGCAGAAATTATCTTTAAAATTCATTTTAAATCGAAAAGCTTTTTTTACCAGCCATAATTGTTTTCTAAATACTAAATTGTAAATATAACTAATTTAAAACGAAAAAGTCTAAATAAAAAATTAGTTTAATTAAGAGCGGAATAACTTCATTAGAAATTTCATATTCTAAGAACTTTAAATATCATTTTCGTTGCAGCTATTAAAAAGTTGAAACTCATTTGAAATTTTATTAAATTAATAGTAGCCTAAAGACGTCATCATGCTTTCAACGCAAATATTAGCGTCAACAAGTTGAATATAAAAAACTTTATTTAAATGAACGTTTAAATCATCATCTAATTTTCAAAGTCATTCAGATTGCGGCTACAAATGAAAATATTTATACATAAAAAAAAATGTAGATCTAATGTAACAGTTCAAGATATTTTATGTTCATTGCAAATAAAAATTGTGAATGTAATTAAAATTTTAGAAAACGTGTTTACGTTCATAATTAGAAGTACTTATTAACAAACTATTATTCAAAACTTTCAGAAAATACTTATTTTAGTTAAACGAAAATATCTATTTCTATAATGTGAAAAAAAAATCGTTTAAAATATTTTGGTTAAAAAATTTAACAGTTTAAAGCGTAGTTAAATAAAAACGAAACTTATTTGTACTTAATAAGTACTAAACTAGTAAAAGTTGAGTTAAACTAAAATCGTTAATAATTAGTTTTGTTTAATTAATTACTTTTAATTTAAAATAAGGAATATCATATCAACTAATAAAGTAAATAATTTAAAACATTATTGTTTTTTTAATTAGATTGTTAAATATTTAAGTGTACAACTTTATGATTTTAATAACCTGCAAAACTTCATTTTAGTTATAACTAAAGGTTAAGGAAAGAAATTAGATTAAGCTTCACTTTTATTGTTTTACATTCAAAATTAAATAGAATAATCAGTTTCGATCTCGCTATGCTCAACTAAAATAAAATAAATTGGTCATTATGACCCTACAGTTCGTATGCTGAAGTTTTTTCGTGAAATAATTATGTATATACACATATATATATATAAAATATATAAATGAAATAATTAAGTTATCAATTATTTTAAATTAAAAACAAAGTTAAGTTTTATTTATTCAAAGTTTTTTAGATTACTTTTTAAATATACATAAAATTGTAATGACTAAAACTATGAATCTCGTCCATCTTAGCGTACTCAACTCAATGATAAAACAATAGTTTGAAAAATTATTTTTTGGTACAGAGGTATGCATCCAAAAGAGGATAACTTTACTTAATAATAGTAGCTTTATAAATTTTAATAAAACCGGTTAGAGATTCGTGTTATTCATTTTATATGCCAATCTGTTAGTATATGAAAAAATATTTTTATAAAAATAATGTTTTGAAAAAGTAGAAAATATAAACATGAATCGAAATAAATAAAATATAGGTAATATTGACGCAAAAATTTAGTTGTACTTATAAGTTTTATTAAAAGTGTTTTTGATTTTGGTGTTCAAACTAATCAAAATTTGCGATATACACAAAGCTAGCTAATCATTTATGAATAAGTTTCCAAAGTGGTCCAAATAGCTCCAAAATATCCAGAAAAAATTAATCTCGATATCTTTTAAAAATACTATTATATATTAAGTATTAACTTTGATAATTTATTAAAAAAAAAACTCGGACTGGTTTAATTAAATTTTAGTTATATATTTTGATACAATTTAATACTCTTTATTTATATAGAAACAAAATTAAATAAAATTGAATAAAAATTAGAATACGGACTAGCGTACTTAACATTAAAACAAGAACTTTTTATGAACATTATTTTAGCTCAATAATGAGCACTTAACAGCAAACGCGCACCTAAAAGAATGCATACTTTTACTGTAAGGAATAATAATTTTGTTCAGTATATTTCTATTTAATTTTATTTCAAGAAACAAAATAGTCTAAGGATTTTTTATAAACGTTATATTTACAGGCATTGTTCCAGCAGAAAGTTTAGTTAACTTAAATATAAGAATTAAAAAAAAAGTTAATGTAAACAACATAAAAATATATAATTATTTACTAATGTATATTAAATACTATTAAGGTTTTTTTAAAGTTTAATAAGATTTGTACAAACATTGAACTTTGTATAAATTTTTTTTAAGTGTTTTCTAAATTTTCAGTATGTTTTTTTTATTGCAGCCGATAATAACTTGAAATTTATAAAAAATAAAAAAAAAATTAAATATCTTTGTGACGTCACAATACATTACTCGCAACTTTTAGCACTTACGATATGTTTATAAATATAACTTTTTCTTTACTTATTTATGGTTTCTAAATATTAAGAACCTTTAAAAGTGGCTAAAAATTTAAATTTTCAGTTTAATTTAATTATACATTAAAGTAGGATGGGCAACGTTATTAATCGTCGGACCGGATAGGGAAAAATTTATTCCTTGAAAAAAGCTTTACTGACTAAAAATTGATATAAACTTTTAAACTATCTCGTTATTAACAAAAAACAAAAAAGTGTTAGTTTAAATTCAATTTTATATAAATTTGATTTAAAGTCATTAGATTACTTTAGAAGAAACTAAAACAACATAAATGTTGAAAATAAAATTATTTTAACTTTAATAAATTGTCATCAAACTAAAAAAATTTTGATAAGTATAATTTTCTGAAAAAAAATAATTGATAAGTATACAAATCAATTCAGAATTATAAATATAACAAGTTAGCAGCTAATAAAAAAATATAATCATTGAAAAAATACTATAAACTTTAATGGCTAAATAACATAGTCATATTTTTTAGATTGTGTTTTTAATATTTTATATGTTTATTATGTGATTCAGAAATCTTTAAAGTCACTAATATGAAGCTAAAATCAATTATAAGTATAAAGCTGAATATATTATTTTAAAATTAAAGTTAAAATCTGTTTTGTTTGTTGTAACTTACTTTGTTTTATTATTTTTGAAAGTATAATGATACCAATATACTGCAAATTTGATTTTACTTTTAAGTTGTAAAAGTTGTATCTAATGTATGTTTGTGCTTAATCTAAAAAAAAATGATAGTAACAAAGCTAGTAAATAGTAACAATCAGCAATTTTTTTATTTTAGTCATAAATATATTAGAGACGAATAAAAATAACATCATAATGAAAAGTAAATTTATCAGATTGGAGATCTTTTATTAAATTATCCTTTTGAAAGTTTAAAACAGCAAACATATTTACAATTATTGTTTTGGCAGACAGTTTGGTTAACTAAATATTAAACTTAAAATAAAAATAAAACTAAAAAATGTAATATTAAACCATCAATAATAAAATTCGTCATATTTTTAAGTTCTGTTTGTGTAAAAACTTTGAACTGCAATTAGATTTCTAAAGTATTTTTTAAAATAATTTCAATAGCAGCTAATAACAACTCATTAACGTTAATTATTAAAGTAACCTATTGACGTCATCACATTTTTAACGCAACTTTCAGCCTTAATAAATTGTACAAAAATAAAACTGTTTCCAAGAAGGTATTTCGCCTAAAAGATGTTCTCCTTTGATGAATTTTAAAAACTACATGACATGTGGCTAAAAGTTAAAATGTTTATGTACAAAGAATGAGCATACACATATTTTATTTATTACCCGGTTTCAGTGGGAAAATATTCCGACCTTGTTAAAGAATACAAAAACCTAAATTAACAATTAAAACAGTAAATAAATATTCTCTTTTGTTGAATTTTTAAAGAGACTTTACATGTGGCCAAAAATTAAAGTTTTTATCTACAAAGAATGAGTAAATTTACTATTTTACTCACTAACAAATTTCAATTAGAGAATTTTCGGACCTTTTCAAGAATAACAAAAACGTAAATTGACAATTATAACAGTAAATGAATATATAAACAAAATATTAATTGGATAGCAAAAAAATATTTAATTTCTTCATTTATTACTATTTTTATCTAAGCACTTTACTTTACAGAGAAATACTTATTTATTAGGTCAAGTAGCTTATATAAAGAACATAGAAATTTAAATCTCAATTTGACATCAGTTTTTTAGATATAATTTAAAATTTTAAGATGTTTATTGTTCAATACAAATGTAAAAACATCAGTATAATTAAACTTATGATATAAAGTGTTTACTTTTGAAATAAATAAACACATATATATATATATATATATGATTAAGTACCATTTAATTACAAAACAAACAAATTTTTTCATTATAAACTTTATTAAAAACTTAAGCGCTTTCGGAATGTCCAAATTCCCTTATCAAAATGCTAAACACTCCCTAGTTAAACTAACACAAAATAAATTGAGTGAAATTATATCATTTGTAAAAAACACAACTAATTAAAACGAGTAAAAGTAATTAACAAAAATGGATTTTTATAAACAATTAAGACAAAATTGATTATTTAAATACATTAATAGTTACTCTTGATCCTTTATCAGGACCAAGCTGATTATTCAAATTTGGCTGGAATTTTTTAATAAGTAGAGCTTCTGAAGATAATAATTCATTATACGAAGTGCACGTTTTATAAACTTTGAAAAAATTATAAATATTTTTAAAATTAGTACAAAATACACAATTTTCAATATGTTTAAACACCGCACTGTTGGCTGGAGTCACATGTTCTTTAATTCTGACGAAAAGTTGTCTTTCTGTCTCATCAATGTACTGGTTGTTCAGATCACCTGGACACGTAAATTTATAGACAAGACAACTTTGATACAAGCTACTTATTGAATCTTTTAGAGACAAATATATCCCTACTTTTTCTGATCTATAATGATGCGTACTTTTACCCCGATGCTTTCAAATACTGCTTTTATGTTCTTGGCGAATTTCTCTGACGTCTTTTGAACATATGGTATTGTAATGAAATGTTTCTTATCATCTTTATTTTCAATTGATTCTGTCTCAAAGGTGTCTTTCTTTTGAGACAGAATTAATTGAAAATAAAGATGATTTAAAATACAGTTTAGCATTTTTAAGTAATGTTTTGTACTCAGCTTCTTTGTTGTATTAAAACAGTTTTAGTTTTCAAAATATTACTAATGTTTTTATTTACGTCATTAGCTAAAATTTGGAATTACTAAATACTGTAAAACTTGAAAATACATTTTATTCTAACGATAATATATCTTTGAGTTATCAGAAAAATATTAAAATATTACTTTTAATAATAACTATTTTTTGTTTAAAAGTACTTTTTGAATTTTTTTAATAAGTTTGAAGTTTATACTGTTTGCTAATATAAGTAACTTTTAAAACAATTACTATTTTTGAATAAAGCAAAAATAAAACTATTTATAAAATATTAATCTCTTTTTTTTTTAATAGAACATCATTATTAATTAAAATTATGGAAAGTATATACTTTAATTTTTTTAAAGCTTTATAAAAACAAAACAATAAATAAACAAAATTATACCACTGAAGTTATAGCTTTAAAATCTTAGCTCTCTATTTTAAAATATAGTATAGCTATACTATATATTTTCAAATTGTTTTTCTTAAAAAAAGATAATTTTATGATCTTAACTTGAACAAAGCAAGTAAAATAAAGATTATTTTATGACAAAACCTATTTATTTTAAAATAAACTAAAACAAATCGAATTTTTATCTAACACCAGTTTTTATTGTGTGTGAATAGAGTAAAAAATGTTTTAAAGCTTTTTTAATACGCAGTTCACATTAAGTAGTCCTAATTTAAAATCAAAAATTGCTGAAGATTTGTTTTCATTACAATTTTTAGATACATTGACATTAGATACCATGACAATTGTTAAGTTATATCCAAACAGAACATGAAAGCGGAGCCATATTTCAAAAACTAGTTTTTTCACATGAAAAGAATTCTTTAACTACAAAAGTGAAAGAGAACAACTAACTGTCATTTTTAGAATAATTAATAACAAAACAAATTCTTAAAAAGTGTATATAGGAAAAAATAAACTTTCACTGGGCAGCATTTACCATCTTTTTGTAGTAAGAGCTAAAAGTAAATTCAAAAAAAAAAAAAAAACTTTACCACAGAGCCTACAAGATTTTTTCTAAAGAACTCCTTCATTCTGAGGTGGAAAGAATAAAAGACATTGTAATTAAAATGATACCCACTAGATTTATTAAGAGGGTTGTACAATTTTATGACAATTATCTAAAAGATATATGGACTGTAGAAGTTCCCAGCAGTTTTAAAACTACCATGTATAGGGGAATCTTCGTGTGTTTGAGAAAAGAGTAAAATATTTAACAAAAAAACTTACAATAAATTTAGTTAAAAAACTATATTTCTCTCAAAACCGTTAATAAATGTTCAATAGAAGGATTCTATATGATTCATAAACAAAAGTTGAATAGTGTGTATTGTATACTAAAGAAGCTACTTAGACAAACTTTGAAACATCTTAAAGCCAGGATAAGGAACATTTTCCTGCTTTTGAGTTAAAATCCATAAAAGAAGAACCTGAAATTAAGACAATGGCAACCGAAAATTTAGCTAAAAGATCCTTAGTTGTCGAAAATTTTATAAATAACAGAGATTATGCTAGAGAATATGAGATTCTAGATTTAAAATAATTCATCATTGTAATAGTGTTTTTTATATCGTTAATTTAAAGGCTTTTTCTAAATTTTTAAACCATGAGAATTGTGCAAACAAAAATAGTTTGATCACGAAGTTTTTTATTTACTTAAATTATCATTTTAGTTTACTTTAATAGTATTTTAGTTTATTTATTTATTACTTTACACTAATTATTTATTAGGCTTATTACTTTCGTTTTAATTATTTTATTTTAAAGTGAAAAAACTATTTAATATTTTATGTTCTGTCTTCTGTAAGTTTCTGATGAAAAGCAGATAAATACGTAATAAAATGTCACAAAAACTTTAGAGAGTGCTTGTACTGGTTATGTATTTAATTTAAACCAAAATATTTTTGAAGTTTTAAATAATTTTTACTTTTTTTAATTTTATCACATGGTTTTATTTTTGATGCTTGTTAAAACCTTTTTTGCTGATATATGTTAGTTTAAAAGTTTCTCGACTCAGAATTATTCTCGTGACTTTTAAACATAAGTAATTAGAGTTTGTTTTAATATTTTATTTCTTATTTAAAACTATCAATGATAACAGATCTCTAAGTTTCTAAAGTATTTAGCTGTACATTGCGATAGTGAACTAAAACTACTAATAAATTATCAAATCAAATTCACAAGTAATAAATAATTACGAAAAACTTAACTGCTATATATTGTTTGTTAAATGAAAAAAAAAATTGCAATATGAAAGAAATAGTGTTTACAAAAAAAATAAAGAATCAGAACACATTTGTAACATGTGTTAAGATGGGAAAAACAATATTTAAACACTTATAGTTTACCAATTATTCTACTGTTTAACTCTTAATCCTTGCTATATACAATTTATGCTTTTTACAATTTTATGTTATAGGTTGTTATCACAAGAAAATGCTATGCATAAAAGTATTGAGCACATTTAAAATAGATTTTAAAATGTAATTCAAGCACTTTGCTAATAAAAAAACAAAAATTGAAAAAAAAACTTGTAATTGTTTTTATTTAATAGCATTTTTATGTATTCTTACTTTTCCGATGTTTAAGAATGATATCACTACAAAATTACTCTAGATGTAAAATGCGACAAAAAGTTGAAAGAGTTTTTTATATATTAAATAAAAGACAAAAGTGATAAGAATTTCTTAATTAAGTTAAGTTGTTTTTTTATTTTAATGAAAAAAAATGCCTTATAAAATTCCTTACAATCTACACCTATAAATTTTTTATTTAAAGTTTAGATACAGAGTGTTTTTTAACACTCATAAAAAGAACTAACTATAAACTATATGTTGTGCATGAAATCAAAAAATAAATATAACTAACATAAGTGTAATAATTAAAATAGTAACATGTTTTAAAAGAGAACTTAAAAAGATACTTTTATTTGTAAAAAACATATAAATAATAGTAATGTGCAAAATAAATATTTAAATAATTAACAAGTTTCGGTGGCAAAAAAGACGAACATTTTAAGTATAATTGAATTGTTTTGTATATATACTATTTATTATACTTAATAAGGTCCTATTTTTATTTTTGCTATCAAATTTTAATTTATAGTTTTCACATCTTTATTTAAAATAAGCTCTACTTATATCAGTTAATTGAGCAACCTTTTTCAAATAAAACTAATGAGTATAGAAAAATTATAAAAACCGTCGCAACTTTATATTCTTAATGTTTAATTTTTAATGATCCCTATCTTTCTCTTAAAAGTCACACGTAAAAAGTTTTTTAAAACTTAACACTTGTCGCTATTAACCATTTTGCAATGGTTTTCAAAATTAAAATGTTATTTCAAATATTTCAAACAACGATTATTTAATTTGAAAACGATTTTGTTCATATACAGTCAATATATTCTAATGTTTGCGGGAAAATGTGATTACGTCACCATGTTTTAAACTGCGCATTTTCATTTGCAACAGAAACGTGAAATAACTTTCATCGCATAAAAATTCAAATATGAAAACATATAGGTGCTAAAAATAAATTTAATTATTATTAATTACTTAAGCGTTTCAAGTTTTAAAATAAAATAACGTTACAATATAATTTACTTACGAATTTACTTGCACCAAACACAGATATTTTATGTTAACTTGAATTCAGATATTATAAGAGTTTAAACTGTAAAAACTAACAGAAAAAAAATAATTTAAAAACTATTGAGTTTTTTCTAATTTGTTACTTACATAACTTAGTAATTTAAAACATGTTTTTTGACTTTAACAGTTTTGACTTAATAGTTGGCATTGAAAACTTAAAAAGTGTTTTCAAATATAAAACATTTACCACTTCTACATTGATTTTATTTTGTTGACCATACAGCTTAACAAACAATACTTACATACAAAATAATTTTATAATACGAAGTGAACTACTAAAATGTATTTTTAATTTATGTATTTTACAATTCCTAATATCTGTATTTAAACAATTTTTAACGTCAATATGGTATTTAAAAGTTATTTTCCATTCTATTTGTTCGACGAGTTTATTCATCAATGTTTATTTCTGACATAAAGCTCGGTTGTTAGCTTATATAAAAAATACAGAGATTCTTTTAAACATTTTTAGTTGCTGTAAAAAAAATACCAAAGTTTCATTTTTATTTTTAAACAGTTAAGAAATTCAAATCTGTTTAAAGCACAACTGTGATATATTTTTTTGTTTTAGTCGGTACAACAACACTTAATTTTTTTAAACCACAGCATAGTGGCTGGAGTTTTTCAATAATATTATATAACAAATAATACTTTAAAGTGTACAAAATACTAATAAGACTTTATTTTACTGACCACTTTATGAACAAAATGCTAAAAATTAAATTCTTAGTAAAGACTTGTGTTAAAATTTCACACTTTGTTTAAAAAATATACTCTTTGTTTGAACTACTTGTTATTTTTTCTTAAGTTTAAATAATCCATTGAAAGATTTATTAGTTTTTTCTCTAAACAATAAAATATGATTTAAACTAATCTAAACTAAACGATGATAAATATCAATATATATATATATATATATATATATATATATATATATATACTTCTAAAATTAATTTGTTTTAAAGCGGTGGTAGGAATATGCTTATTATAAAATATCTACAATTTAAAAATAAAATATCTAATTACTAATAATAATACATAAAAAAATCTGAAAAAAAAACTTTTTATGAAAAATATTAAATGGTTAATTTTGATCAAACTTATCTTGTTAAAAATCTAAAAACACGAACGTTAACATATAGATAGACTGAAATTTATATTCTTTAATGCAATTATATCTTATCAGAATTCTAGATTTAAAAACTCCTAATACTACTGTAAAAGTGGTGGTTGATAAAGTTTAAATATTTTGTTTTATTAAAAATCACTGCATTTTAAACTAAGATATAATCTATAATATAGTTCTTGTTTAAAAAAATTAAGTGTTGTTGTAACGACAAAAACAAAAAAATATATCACAGTTGTGCTTTAAACGGATTTGAATTTCTTAAATGTGTAAAAATAAAAATGAAACTTTGGTATTTTCTTTTACAGCAACTAAAAATGTTTAACAGAATCTGTGTATTTTTTATATAAGCTAACAACCAAACTTTATGTCAGAAATAAACATTGATGAATAAATTCGTCGAACAAATAGAATAGAAAATAACTTTTAAATACCATATTGACGTTAAAAATTGTTTAATTACAGATATTAGGAATTGTAAAATAAATAAATAAAAATTACATTTTAGTAGTTCACTTCGTATTATAAAATTCTTTTGTATGTAAGTATTGTTTGTTAAGTTGTATGGTCAACAAAATAAAATCAATGTAGAAGTGGTAAATGTCTTATATTTGAAAAAACTTTTTTTAGTTTTCAATGCCAACTATTAAATCAAAACTGTTCAAGTCGAAAAAAAACATGTCTTAAATTACTAAGTTATGTAAGTAACAAATTTCAATAGTTTTTAAATTATTTTTTTTCTGTTAGTTTTAACAGTTTAAACTCTTAGAATATCTGAATTCAAGTTAACATAAAATATCTGTGATTGGTGCAAGTAAGTTCGTAAGTAAATTCTATTGTAACGTTATTTTATTTTGAAACTTGAAACGCTTCAGTAATTAATAATAATTAAATTTATTTTAGCCCCTATATATTTTCATATTTGAATTTTTATGCGATGAAAATTATTTCACGTTTCTGTTGCAAATGAAAATGTGCAGTTTAGTTACATTGTGACGAAATCACATTTTCCCGCAAACACTAGATTATATTGACTGTATATGAACAAAATCGTTTTCAAATTAAATAATCGTTGTTTGAAATATTTGAAATAACATTTTTATTTTGAAAACCATTGCAAAATGGTTAATAGCGACAAGTGTTAAGTTTTGAAAAACTTTTTACGTGTGACTTTTAAGAGAAAGATAGGGATCATTAAAAAATAAACATTAATAACATAAAGTTGCGACGGTTTTTATAATTTTTCTATAGTCATTAGTTTTATTTGAAAAAATTTGCTCAATTAACAGATATAAGTAGAGCTTATTTTAAAAAAATATGTGAAAACTATAGAGCAAAATTTGATAACAAAAATAAAAATACGACCTTATTAAGTATAATAAGTAGTATATATTCAATTATACTTAAAAAGTTTGTTTTTTTTGCCACCGAAAATTGGTAATAAATTAAATATATTTTTGCACATTACTATTATTTATATGTTTTTTACAAATAAAAGTATCTTATTAAGTACTCTTTTAAAACATGTTACTATTTTAATTATTACACTTCTTTTACTTATATATATTTTTTGATTTCGTTCACAACATATAGTTTATAGTTAGCTCTTTTTATGAGTGTTAAAAAACACTCTGTATCTAAACTTTAAATAAAAAATTGATAGGTGTAAATTGTAAGGAATTTTATAAGAAATTTTTTTCATAAAAAAAAAACAAATTAACTTAATTGAGAAATTCTTATCATTTGTGTCTTTTATTTAATATTTCAAAAACTCTTTCAACTTTTTGTCGCATTTTACAGCTAGAGTAATTTTGTAGTGATATCATTCTTAAACATCGGAAAAGTAAGAATACATAAAAATGCTATTAAATAAAAACATTTACAAGTTTTTTATTCAATTTTTGTTTTTTTATTAGCAAAATGCTTGTATTACATTTTAAAATCTATTTTAAATGTGCTCAATACTTTTATGCATAGCATTTTGTTGTGATATCAACCTATAACATAAAATTGTAAAAACAATAAAATGTATATAGCAAGGATTAAGAGTTAAACAGTAGAATAATTGGTAAACTGTAAGTGTTTAAATATTATTTTTCCCATCTTAACACATGTTACAAATGTGTTCTGATTCTTTTTTCTTTTTTTGTAAACACTATTTCTTTCATATTGCAATTTTTTTTTTCATTTAACAAAAAATATATAGCAGTTAAGTTTTTTGTAATTACTTATTACTTGTGAATTTGATTTGATAATTTATTAGTAGTTTTAGTTCACTGTCGCAATGTACAGCTAAATACTTTAGAAACTTAGAGATCTGTTATCATTGATAGTTTTAAATTAAAAATAAAACATTTAAACAAATTCTAATTACTTATGTTTAAAAGTCACGAGAATAATTCTGAGTCGAGAAACTTTTAAACTAACAAAAATCAGTAAAAAAAGGTTTCAAGAGCATCAGAAATAAAACCATGTGATAAAATTAAGAAAAAGTAAAAATTATTTAAAACTTCAAAAGTTTTTTGCTTTAAATAAAATACATAACCAGTACAAGCACTCTCTAAAGTTTTTGTGACATTTTATTACATATTTATCTGATTTTCATCAGAAACGTACAGAAGACAGAAAATAAAATATTAAGTAGTTTTTTCATTTTAAAATAAAAAAATCAAAACGAAAGTAATAAGCCTAATAAATAATTAGTGTAAAGTAATAACTAAATAAACTAAAATACTGTTAAAGTAAAATAAAATGATAATTTATATAAATAAAGAACTTCGTGATCAAACTATTTTTGTTTGCACAATTCTGCATGGTTTAAAAATTTAGAAAAAGCCTTTAAATTTACGATATAAAAAACACTATTACAATGATGAATTATTGTAAATCTAGAATCTCATATTCTCTAGCATAACCTCTGTTATTTATAAAATTTTCGGCAACTAAGGATCTTTTAGCTAAATTTTCGGTTGCCGTTAATTTTAGGTTCTTCTTTTATGGATTTTAACTCAAAAGCAAGAAAATGTTCCTTATCCTGGCTTTAAGATGTTTCAAAGTTTGTCTAAGTAGCTTATTTGTTTACAATACATACTATTTAACTTTTGTTTATGAATCATATAGGATCCTTCTATTGAACATTTAATAACGGTTTTGAGAGAAATATAGTTTTTTAACTAAATTTATTGTAAGTTTTTTTGTTAAATGTTTTACTCTTTTCTCAAACACACGTAAAGATTCCCCTATACTATATATGGTAGCTTTAAAACTGCTGGGAACTTCTATAGTCCATATATCTTTTAGTTTATTGTCATAAAATTATACAACCCTCTTAACAAATTTAGTGGGTATCATTTTTATTACAATGTCTTTCGTTCTTTCTACCTCAGAATGAAGGAGTTCTTTAGAAAAAATCTTGTAGGCTCTGTGGTATAGTTTTTTTTTTTTTTGAATTTACTTTTAGCTTCTTACTACAAAAAGATGGTAAATGGCCCAGTGAAAGTTTATTTTTTCCTATAGACACTTTTTAAGAATTTGTTTTCATATTAATTATTCTAAAAATGACAGTTAGTTGTTCTCTTTTACTTTTGTAGTTAAAGAATTCTTTTCATGTGAAAAAGCTAGTTTTTGAAATATGGCTCCGCTTTCATGTTCTGTTTAGATATAACTAAACAATTGTCATGGTATCTAATGTCAATGTATCTAAAAGTTGTAATGAAAACAAATCTTCAGCAATTTTTGATTTTAAATATCTGACAACAATGTTAGCAAGTGTTGGTCCAAACGGTGACTCCCATTGCCAGGCCGTGTTTCTGACTGTAATTTTCATTATTGAAAATAAACTGTACATAATAAAAAAATTATTTATTTCTATGTCTCAATTTGTTTTACACTTTAATTTTGTTTTAGTGGTTATTTAAAAGCTTAAATTATAAAAACAAATTAAAATTGAAAATGTTTTAAGTGTTTTATATATCATTTAACAATGCGTTGTAATTGTTAAGGCTATGTTTTAATTTAAAATTTAGTTTAGATTGGTGTTACCTAAAAACATAAAGTGGTTTATCATTAACAATACAACATCTTTATAGTTTTAAGAAACAAATGATTTAATATTTTTTAATTTTTTAAAGTTGAGTTAAAATTTTTTTGTTAAAACAAAAAGTAAAAGCTAGCTTAACAGCTATTGAAATTGTTAAAACTCTTTTTATTTTATTCCATATAGACTAGCAATAAAATTCATGTTAGAAAGTAGACTTTTTTTATACTGCATCCAATAAAATGATAAGTTTATAGATTCATGGTTTATTATGAATAGTTTAGTGACATCTTTAATGTTATATCTAAAATATCAATGATACTTACATATATAAAATAAAACTTAAGTTTTAGGAATGATAAGAAAATAAATATTCAAAAGAATAAGCTGAACAGTATATGAATTGAACAAAAGTCAATTATTGCGACTTTTTCCAAGTATGTTACGGAGTATCTATTCTACAACTAGTTTCTATTTAACACAAAAGTAGTGACATTATTTTTTGTAATTATTTTGGTTGTTCGCTTATAAAGCCTTTTTTGTACGAAAAAATTTCGAACCTGGTTTATTTATTCTCATAGTTTTTTTATTGCTATCAAAAAACAACTTAAGGTAAATTTATCTCATTTTCAAGATGTGAGTTTTTATATGTGTGATCCGGTAAAAAAATAACTTCGAATTGCTTTGAAAATCGTTAAATGTGAATTTTGAATAAATATTTTAACTTATTAATGATATAACTGAGTAACTGTTTTAGTTTTTCTCAAAAAATAATAATTCTGCAAAAAGAATTAAATATTTATAACTAATTTGTGCAAAACCGTTGTTACACGTATCGTTATAATTTTCGACTAAAATTATATTTAATTTTTGACAATTATATGAGCGATGCTTGGGTATTATAATACATCAATTTTATAAGATAATTAAGAAATTTAGTCGATTTTATCAATATTCAAATGCTTCACCAAAACATAATAAATTTTGTACATAAATCTACTTATCTTTATATTTTTTAAAAACATTTTTAAAGTTATGTATTGTCATTAAAATATACTTTTATGTAAAAAATCATCTTTGAAATCGTAAAACTGCGTTCTACTAATCTTTTTGCTGTAAAATATAATATTAAAATATTAAAACGTTTTTTTTTTAGTTCTTCATTGAACTACTAAAGTAATAAAGCTTGTATGTATTTTTAAAACATAGTTTTTACTATTAAAATGCGTCTAATTTTATTACTTTTTGTTATAAAATACTTTAAACTTAAAATATTTACATAATCGTTTAAGTTACTTGGTGAAGTCATAAGCTTTAAATCACAAATGTTTACTTTTGCTTCAAGTATATAAAAATTATATTCATTATATTAAACTAAATAGTGAAATAGTGAAAATCATTAAACAAACTTTTAAAACCACTATACTGGTGGTAATAATACTTTTAAATTATTGTTTAGCTTATTAACAAAGTCTTTGATTAGTTATTCTTTTTTATAATATAAAACATGATGCTTATGATTTAAGTTAAAGTTTTAAACAAAAATGAATAATGATTTTATCCTGGTTTAGATAAGCTTTTAACAAAAAAATAATAATTTTTTTGTAAGTTAAAATGCACTTAGTTACTTACTTTTTGTCAGTTGAAAAAAAAATATAATCAAATAGTTTAAAAGTGACAAACTGTTATGTACCTAGAATTGTAGGTATGCTTATAGTGTACTTTAAACCACACTATAAACCATAATAGTTAAATAGTAACATTAACCTAACGAATACTGATATTGAACTTAGGGCAACTCCATATAAAACTAGGCATGAAACAAATGATAATAGTGTATTAAAGAACCATGCAAACACAAAATAACATCAAATTTGTTTTTAGAACGTTTCAAACAAATTAAAACAACACCTTTTCAAACGATTAAACTGAAGAGAATATGCTTTAAGAACAATATAATACTACACTTAAATCAACAGACTAATATAATTAAAAGAAACAATTTTACAATAAACAACAAATAATACAAATGCTTATTTGAACTACATATAAGCAGCAGCAAGGTGGTCTAGAATGCACTCCTCTCTCTAATTGATAAGTATTTATATATGGCTTTACTATGCAAATGCAATACTACATCAGTAAAATACGTGACCTTGCGAGCTTTCTTTAAACGCTTGGACTAACAATACTTTTCTCTAAACTTCTTTTAAATAAAAACAGTTACCGAATGCAGTTTGATATCCTGTTTAAAGCAATACCTATCAGAAGTGAAAAAAAAATTATAGATAAAATTGAAAGCTTAGACCAAGCAATAGAAGTTGACTGATACAAAATATGATGAGATACAAAAAAATCATAAAATTTTTTTTACACAAAAAAGCCTAAAAACAAATGTTATTCATTTACAAAATACTTTGTAACTCAGTTTATTATATTACTTCATAGTTAAATTTATTTTTTTTTTAATAAAAATGAAATATCATCTTAAGTTCTTCATATGTCCATTGCAAGCAAATAAATACTTGATATACATAAATAAGTTTTTAATAAACACAACTTAATGCATTAAAAAAATCAAGCTTGCTATCATTTTTAAGAAGAGAAGAAATATTATAAATTCTATTATTTTAGTTAATATGGTCTGCTGCTACTCATAACTAAAAACTAATTATATCTTTGCTAAAATCATGTGTTTTTATTTCTTTTATAAAACAGTCGCTTAAAATTTTTGTTCTATTGTAGTTAGTCAGCTACTTTACAAAACTAATAAACCAAATAACATTCATTACTCCTGGAAGAGATTGTAGCAGGGTTTAAAAAATAAATAGTGCCAAATATACTAAATGACAAGTATAAAATATTTTATTAATAGTAGATTATTAAGCAAAAAACTTATTTAAAGTATCACCTTAGTTTCATGACCTATTGTAAAATTTTCTATCTTACTTTCTTAAGTCCGAAATTAATAATTTTTGTGTTCTTAATCACTATTAAAGTGATTTTGAATTTTTGTTAACTGATTTGTTGAAACCGGTTAACAGTATTTTAATATATTAGTTATTTATTAACAAAAATAAATGTTTTTTTAAGCTAGTGACGTCAACAGTTGACCTAAATAACATTCTAAATTTTAACCATCTTTTAAGCAATTTTAATTTTTATTAGTCGTTTTGAAATTTTCTAATACTATTTCTGGAAAAGCTATAACTAATTTTAGTTATTTAGTTATAGTATAAAAAAGTATAGTAGTTATAGTATTTTAGTTATAGTTATACTATAAAAGTTATTTAACTTTTTATTTTATCGACAAAACTTTGAAAATTACGAAAAAGGTTTGTTCTCAAAATTTAAACAGTTTATAACTGTTTTGTTTATAAAAAATATTAGCAAATTTAAAGTTTATAAGAAATTTAGTATAGTTCTAAGCTAATGCATAAACAATATATAATGTTGAAAATATATATAGCTTCAATATAAAAAAAAAATTAAATCAAAGAAAAAAAAGTTATCATATTTGATAATTAAAAACTCTCCTTTAAAAGAATAATTATTTTCAACTATGACAACCACAACTTCAATCAGTTATAAATTTTATTCCAGAACTGTTTTCATTTATAATTTAATAGTTTTGTATATATGCACCTTAGAACCTCTATAAGTTGTTCGATTGTTATTTTTGACGTAACTAAAATGTTTGTAATGCACTCAATTAACAAAAGTAATAAAATGTTTTAAAACTATGGTATGTTAGTTTAAACATAATTGTACTAGTTAAAAGTTGTAGTAAAGGTTTAGACAAACAAAGTATTGTATCTTTTAAAAAGGGTATCTTTTTTTTTGACTTGTATATGAAGTATATATAATTATAGTAAAATGTTTTAAAAATAAAGAAGTTGAAAAAAATAATATTATTCAACTAAATGGCAACAAGATATCGATACTTTATATCATTTGATTTATACTAAAATATGTGTTTAAACAATTATAAAATGGTTTATTTGCGTCATTAGCTAAAAATTAAAGTTACAAAAAAATTTTCAAACTTTAATAAAGTGAACTTAAATTGTTTATATATTTTTTTTTGTAGGGTGCTAGTTTTAAAATAACAACAATTGTGTTTGTTTATTAAAATATGAAACTGTAAAAAATTGTTTATGTTAAGTTAAATTTACTAAGCTTTATAAATTACCGTTACTTCTACTTAACTTTCTAACTGAATGATTTACTAAATTTCTAATTGAAATAACAAAGGATTGTAACTAAAATATACAGACAAAAAAACTATTTATTATAACTATTAATATATATTTATAGGGACTACAAAATTTTACTAATTTATAAATTTAAAGAGATAACTTGTATTCTAAGTATTGACCTTCAAAACTTTTAATAACATATAATGTACTACAAAACTGTTTTTTTTTTTGTACTAAATAATCCTTAACTCCAACTTTTATTAATTTAAGATTTATACAACTATTTAATCTTTATAAGTTGTATAATACTAGTTTTAATTTTTTTAATTTAACTTAGTTATTAAAACTTGACAGCATTTATATTGTTTTACTATTATTCTGAAAACACTTTTTTTTTTCAAGTAATTAATTTAAAATTTCTTCATTAAAATGAAATATAAATTTTTCTAAGCATGAGTGACTTCATTATCTAAAATAAGCTATAGTAAGCATTTACTACTTAAATATATATATATATATATATATATATATATACAAATAAAACTATTCGAGGTGGCAGTACATCATCATTTTAAATCAAAGTATTGTCGAAACTTTTAAAAACCACAGCAAAGTGGTTAATCTTTTAATTCCTGACGTTTTAATGTAAAAAGTAATACTGTAAAGTGTATTAAATAAATGTTAATGTTAAGTCTTTGTTTTACTGAATACTTTTATATGTACAAAACAATAAAAGTTTCACATCTAATTTAAAAAATATATTCTTTTTATAAACTGCCTATTAAGTTTTGGTGGTTTTAAATAATCCTGTTAAGTAATTAATTCTTTTTTCTCTAAACAATTAGATACGATCTAAACAAAACAATAACAAATATCAATACACATAAGCTTTTAAAATTAACTTTTGTTTTAAAGCTGTAGAAAAATATTTATTACAAAATCTTTATGATATAGAAAAAAATATAAAATTCTGAAAAATACATGTTTATTCAAGATATTAAAAGTTTGATTTTAGTATAATCAGTCTAATTAAAAGTTTTTAATTACAAACATTAAAATATTTATAAAAAACTATATTCATTGATGCAAGTTTATTTTATCAGTGTTCCAGTTTTAAATCCTTTTAATTATACTGTATTAGTGGGGAAAAAAAATTATAAATTCTATCTAAAACTATAAATTCTTTTTTTTTATTCAAAACCACTTCATTTAATAATAAGATATATTTTATAGTTTAGTTCTTATTAAAAAAAAAGTAAAGTGTTATTGCAAGGATAAAAAAGTTTATATCACAGTTGTGTTACAAAAGAATTTTAAATTTCTAAATTTACTAAACAAAAATTCAAACTTTGGTATTTATTTCAAAGAAAAATATAAAAGAATATTTTTGTTTTTATATAGGGTAAGAACCGAACTTCAGCTAAAAAATAGACATTGATGAAAATCTGCGTCAAAATAATTGAATTAAAAATAAATTTCAAAAACTATGTTATGTCACTAGTTTTAAATCACAAAAACTAGCAAATCTAAATCAATAAAAAAAAAATATGATATTGCGGTTTACTAAATATTGCAAAATTCTTTTGCTTGTAACTTACAAAACCAATATAATAGCTTTATTATTGCAATTTTGAAAATTTCTAATTATTTTAGTATTCTAAATAAACAAAACAAAGCTTAAAGTTTTAATATATGAAATTATAACATTACTTAATCCAGAACAACGAAGTTATTTCATATTTACTTAAATATGTATAAATTAACGAAACGTATAATAAAAAAGAACATTAGTCTTTTTATTCAACAAAAAGTTTATGAAAAGTTTTACATTTCTTTATTAAAGGTAAATATCAATATTTACTAATGGTTGTGCTAGTTTTATTAATAGTTTTTATTAATAATTTAAATTTGTTCCTTATTTTTTAAAAACTTTTTTTTTTACATGCAAAAATGTTTAAAAGGTTATATACTTGAAACCTTTACAAAAATTTTATAAGAAACTTCTTATACAGTTTTATTTCATTTAAAAGAAAATAAAATGTTTATAGTAATGATTTTTTTGTGCATTTATTAATAGATAAGGCTTTAGATAAGAAAACTTTGTTTTTATTGAATTAATGAACGTCACTTACTTAACCTCGATATAAAAAGTTACTTCTTTATCAATATTAATGAAATTGAAATTTTATTAATCCTATAAATAATGAATATAAGATATAAATAAAGATAATATTAAAAAACTATTTTGTTTTCTAAGTGGTTGGTATACATAAAAAATCTTGTTTATTGTGAGGCAAATGTTTTAAGAAAACGATAAACTAGTTTAATTTTTTTACTATTTTCTCGATATTTTTAAGATAATTGTAAAAATCTTCTAAGATTTAAAATTTAAGCTTAATTTAAATAAAAAATATTTTCTCTACCTATAACTCGACAAAAAATAGAAGTTTTGAAAGAAATTTGGCAAGAATTGATTAATATGAGAACAAAAACAATCATAATGTTGATAGACTTTTTTTTTGCTTTGTGTACCTAAAAAAACATTTAATCTGATCAAAAGTTTGTTTTTAAATGAACTGATAAATTGTTCGATACATTTAAATTCATTGTCTTGGTTTTAAAATTTAAGCATATAACTTAAATACCACTTGAAACTTAAAAATAATATATTTTTTATTTGAAAATTTCACTAAACTTAAAGCCTTTTAAATCTGTTTGATAAGTTTTAGAAGTTAATTAAACAGTAAAACAGCTAAACAGTAAAACAGAAGATAATTATAAATATTTATACTATTTTTGACGTAGTTGTACAAATTCATAAAAAAAAAACTTCGTTAAACAAAAATAATAACTAAAATTGAGTTAATACATAGTAGCATATTTCCATTTCTACACAATTGCCTATTAAATTTTGGTTTTCATTTTTGATAATCATTGATTTTCACTATAAAGCTCAACTTGGCACTTTTTTAAGAATTCGAAAAATTTTACGATATTCGATTTTAAACATTGAAAACAATGGTGCAAGTGCACAAAATAGCTTTTATTCTTATTTTTGTGTTCAGCAACTCTTTTAAACATTCATGGCGAATCTCTCCACAATATAATAATGATCTTTTCTACGTAGGAGATATACTTATATATGACATTTGCGTCAAATAGTTCAGAACACTTGCTTTTAGTGTTGAAGTTAGCATAAATTATCTTAGTGGTAACTTAGTGGTAACTGCTGTTATTATTTTTATACCCCGTTTTTCGAAAACAGTTTTTTTTTTTGAAATCTTAGCGAATAATTTTCGAAATAAATAGTTGTAAATTAAAAGCTTTCTTCAAATTCAGAATTTTATCTTGTATTTGTTTATTAGATTTCCCATAAAACTATTTATACTCGTTCTATAAGTTGCTCCGTATACTGTTTATCTAACAGTATTGTGTAGTTTTTTTAAGGTCTTTTTTAAAAACGACAATCCTCAATATTCTAAAAAAATAACAATAAAGATAACTGCATTGTTTTACATACTTTTTACAGACATTTGTTGTCACTTTGTAGCGTAAGGCCGATTCTGTACTAATTTTAAGGTAGGTCTTGGCAACATTTTTAAATACCATCCGATTTTATCTCATTTAATAACTTAATGTTCGAAATAGCTCTCGGTTTAATATTCTTATGATTGTAGTAGCGCATATAATATGAAGTATATTTTTTTTAAGTTTAGTAAGTTACTGTTAACAAATTTTTAAATTATTAAAACTACTAGAATTTTAACTGGATTAAAACACTAATTTTAGCTAAATTTAATAAATTTACTTGTCGAATAAAATCGACCAGATAAGTGAATAATTACTATATTTTTTTACCAATTTGGTTCTTTCTAAAAGTTAAATTTCCAAATTAAAGTTTAGTAAATATACCAATTTCATGTTTTTATGAAATGTTAGATTAAATATTTAGATGTCTAATTTAATACTAAGTTATTTAAGACTGAGTTTACTTCTTCTTAGTTGTTTTCTTTCAACAGACACAGCAACATCCTTAAAACGTTTATGAGTTTTTTTTGGTATCCTAACATATAATAAAAATAATAAATATATTTTTTGATAAAATTACACTATTTTTCGTTGAAATAAAAAGCAAAATATTAGTTTTTGTTTTAACTGACGTCATCAAATACTATTACAATCGTAAAAATACCAAAAGTATATTTATTAACAAGTTTGAATAAGTAAGCTAAATTAAAAAAAAACTGAAGTTTAGAAACCATCGAAAAAATGGTTAGCATCAAAATATCAACAGTGAAATAGTTATAAACTGCATACAAACTAAACTTAAATCAAATAGTTGTTTGTAGGAAATGTGGTTAATATTAAAATGAAAATTTCGTTGAAAGTATTTTAAATTATCAAACTATTTCAATTGAAACAGCATAAATAGCATATATCAAAATGGTTGTTTTTTATACTTCTGATAAATAAAAAAAGTTTTTCAGATATTGTTTATCAATTAAAGACGACCATAAAAGATTTTTTTATGAAATGTAGTTTAAATGTTGGACTCAAACTGTGTTTCTAAAATGTCTGAATAAGTGTTTCACTTTATATATCATTTTTATAACACTTCTTTTGTTATTGAAATCCTTGAAAAGATTATAGTATTAACTAGTCTTATGAAAACATTCAACATAGTTTAAATAATGAATTTCCATATCTAATTAAAATGAAACAAAAGTTTTTCTAAGCACGAATTACGTCTTTATCTTTATAAAAGAACTGTTCGCATTTACAAAATTGAAATAAATTACTATTATGTTAATATTCATTTTGTTTATAACTATTTAAAAATCACTGCAACGTGGTTAAAATTTAACCTATCGACTTAATAACATAGTGAAATAAAGTTTATTTATAGTTAAATAAAGAATTATTAAATATTTATCTTAGTGATTATGTAAATATTTCAAGTAAAAAAAAAAGGTTCTTTTCATGAAAATTTTACATCTGATTTCAAACAAATACAAAATAAAGTACTTAAATTTCTGATTGTTTCTTTTTTGTTTAACGAATTAAATTTAAAGCTTTATTTCATAAATTTGTTAACATAGTATCATTAAACACTTCCATTATTGTCTGAGTAACATATTAAAACTAGTTTTAATTTCTATAAAAAATTCGAAACCATCTTAAAATATTTATTGACGGCCTCACTGTAAAATTACAAGTATGTAATTTTAATATTTAATTATTTTTAATTTGTTAAGCTAGTTAATGATCACATAGTTTTAGTGGTTAAACATTTTTTACACAAAAATGCAAGAAAAATTTTAGCTTTTATTAGAAGTAAAACAGTACAAGATATTTAGTTCAAATCTTTTTTTATTTAAACGAAATGTTTAAAATTAAATATTGATTTTTATAATTTTAAAACCGTTTCAAAGGGGTTAATACTTATTTTAATTATTTTTTTATTGTGTATAAATTGTTGTTCAAACTTGAAATATCACTATTAGGATTTTTACTATATTACTATAAAAAATGGGTAGCTGTCAAAATTGCACGAGCGTACAAAATTGCATAAGCGGAAATAATTGCACGAATGCATAACATTTCATGAAGATACTCTTGTACAAAGACACTTTTGCACCAGCAGACAATTTTGCAACGAAACATTTTGCACGAGTTATATATATATTTTTAATTTCTATTTCGCTAATAGTTTTTTTTTTCAAATTTATTTTTTATTTTAATTTTCACTGTTATCCCTAAACTTAACCCACGGTCTCTTTTAAAAGAAAAAAAAATATTTTTTTATAGTTTTCAAGTTTTTTTTTGTATTTCTTTACTATCATTGTTACTTATAAACCTTACCCACGGTCGGTAGTTTTTTTTTATATTATCTTTTGGTTTTTTTTTTCTTTGTTATTTGTTTGTTCTTAATTTTTTTGCTCTCGTGCATAAATGTAACTCCTGCAAAATTGAACGTCGGTGCATTTTTGTGTTTATGCAATATAGACCCATTCCCGTGAAAAATATGTTTTTAAATATTGTTGAATATTTAATCAAGTAATTTTTTTATTATAACATCAAAAATAGTAAGAATATCCAAAGCTTTTTCAGTTTGTAGTACTCAACCACGTATAGTCTTTACTTGACATTTAGAATTAAGCAATTTAAAAATTTAACCAAAACCTACTTTAATGATAATTTATAGATAATAAAATTAAATTAGTACATATAGTATATATATACGAGCAAATCAAACAAAAAAAAATCTCACTAACTTGTTTACACTTAAAATATATTTTGTTTTTTAGAGTAAACAAACTGTATAAAAAAGCTCTATTTCTGTTTGTAAAGAAGGTAGTTATTTTTTTTTCAAAACAGTATCCGATGCATTACAATCTAAAAACAAAAGTTATTTTTAAACACGTTGTCATATGAAAAAATATTTTATCGCAAGTAAAATCGATTATAATTTTATTTACTATTTCATCATGATAAACATGAATTTAATCTGAAAGTCACAGCTGCTAGTATTTGTAAAATTTATTATCTGACTTTGTGTAGTGAATATATACTTATTTTATGCAAAAGTTATTTTATAAGCCTCAAAATTTCAGGCTAATGTTAAAAATACATTTTTAATAATTATTTGATTAACGTAGTTTATTTACTTACTTGTTTATTTATTTTAAATAAGTGAAAACTAAAATGTTTAAATGCTAAAATCAAAAGAAATTTTTAATGTTTACGCATTCATATTAAACGTAATAACAGTTGGTAAGTTTAAGAATCGGACTTGTGAATTTATAGTTTTTAAGCAAGCTCAACTTGTAGTTATCTGTATAAGTTTATGTTAATAACAGACAAATACAAATTTAGAAGCTTTTTACAGCATTTTTTTGTAAATCCTTACCCACATTTTTAATTGCAATTAAAAATAGTAATCAAGTTAAAACTCAAATTTAGTTATAAAACTAGCAAGAAATCTTTATAAAGTTAACTTCTCTTTTTCAATTATTTCGAAACACAAATCTTAATAAGATAATAAGTTCATTTTTAATCATTTGTGTAGAATTTTTTACAAAAAAAAAATTTGAAAAAAAATATCATAACAATAATGTTGACATAGTTTAAATTATTTATTTACATAAGTATCTCATGACGTTAGAATTAGTTAAAATTTTGTAAAAATGATTAAAGAAGCGATTGTTTAGTAGTAGTTTAAGAAATTTCTAAATTCATCGTATAAGTTGTTAGTAAAATAAAAGTTTAAATTTAATTAAAATAAAATTCACAGAACAAAAATGTTTGATATAAAAAACTAAAGACTTTTATTTATCGCTTTAAAGCTTTAATCTGTCTTAAGTCAAAATTTATTATAAAAGTCTTACAATTAAAGCTTTTTTCATGACCGACGAAACAGAAAAAAATTATTATATGTTTTAGGTTAGATTTTGACTACTATGTTCTGTATTTTTTACGTTCATAAAATATCATGAATAACATAGTGACGTAAGCAGTTAAACCAGCAAATGCCACATATACTTTAAAGTAAATAAAAAATAACTTATTATTATAACACCTACTTTTAAACATTGTAAAAGTTTGAATCCTTTTAAAAAATGGTTAATATAATACAACTAGTAAAACGTTTAAAAATATTTTTTAGCTCTATAGAAAGTTAAAAGCAATGAGAGAAGTGTAATTAATAAAAAAATTATAAGTAATTCTAATGTTGTAAACTGAATATAATAAAAAAAACGATTAAATGTACCTAAGTTATTATAATTTTTTTATGAACACGGAAGTACATATGTTTTCAAAACTAAAGAAAACTTGCTTCTTTGATTTCGTCGCATTCTTATTAATTGTTGATTTTTGTATTAATATATAAATACTCGAACTTCGTGTACTTTTAATTATTGCCTGTTAAATGTTAAGTTACCAACTTTTTGTTTTCTTTTTGATCACGATCTAATTTATTGCACATCGAATACATTTAAAATCCGAAACAATCAATTTTTTTTTAACTCTGATCTATAAATTAAATAGTTAATTTTTAGATTAGTTGCTTACGAAAAATATCTATTATTTTTTACCTACTAGAAACAAAAAAAAATAGCATTTTAGTTCTGTAAGATAACTGTAAGCTAGTCTACCGGATTATATCTTAGTTAAAGAACGACGTTTATTTGTTTATTTTATTGCTATTAAACGTTTAATTGTCCTGTAAGTTTATAAACTGTTCTTTTTAATTCATAAAAACAAAAAGCAACAAAAAAATTTAAGATCCTTTATCACTAGTGTCTTTGATTTGTTTTCTGATAAATTAAGTTAAGTTTCGTCTGGCTACTTGTAGAAAAATTATTTTAATAGTTAAAAGACGTAATTACAAACTAGATAAAAAATAACTATAACATACTCCAGTAGATTCCTATATAGGTATAGCATAGGTAAAAGTCGAGTATATAACATCAAAAATATATAGAAATTCTTATCTAGGCTACTTTTTTTTTTAAATGCAGGTAAATTGCTAAGCAGGTAAATATTTATAAGTCGAAAATTAATAAAAAAAGTATAAAGTTTTTAATTTGGTTTGTTGTTAAACATTTAAATTTTTTCAAACTGTTTAAAACTAATTCATTTTTTAAAAATAGTGTTTTATTTATAAGAATTAACTGTGTATAACTGACGTAACTAAAAAGAAATACTTAAAGTTAAATAAAAATTTATTATAGTTTTTGTTTTATAAATAAGCAAATTTGCAATTTTAACTCTTTAATAAAATAATATTTTTGTTTCAATTAATCTTCATTAGGTCCACAAATGATACTATTGTTAACATGACAACAAAAAAACTTAAATAGAGTTGTTCAAATTTTTAAACTAAATACATGAGCAGGATTTTAAAAGCCTCTGCAAAATGTTTTAATAGTCTTAAACTTAAATACAGTGGTGAGATTAATTTTTTTACAAACTGTAAGAAATTTGAAGAAAACATTAGTAATTTAGTGATACAAAATTCGCAAAAATGAAAAACTTCGATATCTTTTATTTTTTGTACATATAAATGAAGACTAAAAGTAAACTGTATTTTTTAAAATGAAATTGCGAAAAAAATACATTACATTACTTTCTAGGCAAACTTACTTGTTACTTTAACACAAATAAATAATTGCAGCATAAACTAACATGCTATCAATAAATTTAAATTAAACTCTTGATTTTGTTTTTTTTTTTTTACATTTGAGGGTTTTTATTAAACTGAAATTTAAAATACTTTAAAAAAATCAGGAAATAGCATGTTAATTTTATTAAGAGTTTACAATATTTTGCTGCTTTTTTGATTTTTTATTTTTTAGTATTTAAGCTTTCTGTCGCATTTACGACTAAAGAAATTTTAAGTATCTTAATGACGTCATCAGTTAATATCGCAAACGTTAACTTACATAAATTGTATTTAATAAAATTAGTTTACTGGACAGCTATTTTGTACGGCATTGTAGTAGTACTAATTTTTAAAAACCACTTAAAAAGTGGTTGTAAGTCATCAATTTGAAAGTATTTAAGTATGTATAACTGTTTATAAACCCCACTTTTTTTTTTTTTTTAAATTTTTTTTAATGCTATATAAAAAAACATATTGTTAAAATTGTTTAATTTATGTTTTACAAAATATTTATCCTTTATTCTGTTTGAACTATAACATTAATTGCAAATTAAATAAATTATCAGTATGTATAAAATAAACCATTCTAAATGCGTTATAATTTTATTACGAGCAAAAAACAATTTTATATAAAAATGTAGCGATTTAATCAATAGAACTAACTGTAACACAAACAAGCAAGCTCTTTTATAGATCTAAATGCAAACTTTATATATTTTAAACTTCAATAAAATATTTAATGCTTATATAATTTTTAATTAGTAAGCTATGAAAATAGAAATTAATCTTAAATAAAAATTCATTAAAACAGGTACATTTAGTATATTTTTTATATATTTTTTTTTATTTTTCTGTCGCATTTTAAATCTCAGTAAATTTTAGTAACCTCGTGACGTCATCAAATAATTTTATTTGATTATGGGGATTTTATGTATTTAATAAATCTGAAACCTTTTAAACCTTTGCAAAGTATCTGATATTTAAATATAATTTAAGAATGTAAAACATTATTTTTATTTTAAATAACTTAGTTAGTCTACTAGTTTAAGTCACAAAGTTTTTAGCTGTTAAGCAACGAATCAAAAACGATTGTTTTATTAATACCCTCAGTTTAAAAACTTTTATAGCTAGTTGGCTCGTAAAATCATTATAAAATGTATGGTAAAAAAATAACAAATTTTAAATAAATACCTACTAAAAGCTTTCAAAATCTTGACATTACCATACCATACTATTTACTTTTTAATTTAAATCAACATACGGTAAATCTTTTGTAAAGTTTTATAACTGGATGTTCCATATCTATTTTACAATAAATAGTTCTTAAATATATTCTAGTTTTCATAACTTCGTTTCAGTATCATTTTTATTTAGTTTAATTAACCTTAAATAGAGCTAGAAGAGTCCATCGTTTTTAAATTTTTTTTTACACTCAAAAGGCTTATATGATACTTCATAATTTAAAGAATATTTAAGAATATTAAATGTTAAATTGTAGCTTAAACTTACTTATTTAACAAAATACTGCTTTGACGTTTTTTAATTATATTTTTAGGCTCACCAAGATAAATATTAATATTATAAACAATATTTTTAAACAACAGCTTTAGTTTGATGGTCGTTTGTCAATAATTATTTGCTATTAAAAAAAAAAAAAAATAAATATGTTTGTAAACATTACTTTTATGGCATAGAAATTATAATTTTATAATGGCGTTCAAAAAAAAAGTCTCAAAAGCCAACTCAGCATATTTAATTAGCTTTTTTGTGCTAATGATTAGCAGATTTCTCAAGCCAACCGTTATTAATACATATAAAGGAAAATTTGAACTTCAGAAAAATATTACATTAAAAGTTGTCCTTTTTGTAATTATTGTAAAACATTTTTTAAGTAGAATAACAAGTTATAGCTTTAGAATAAATGCTAGTCATAAAAAATTGTATAAACTTTTAAAATTAGTAAATACACACTTAGATTTTATTTTTTGGTCATTTAATACTTACTCAAAACATTTTTTCCACAAATACTCTGCAATAGTACTGAACAAAATGAAAATTTATTGATAAAAACGCAAAAAATTTTCTAATGGCTTACTGACGTCATTTGTTCATAATCGTAAATGCTAAACATTTCATATTTTTTTATACAAGAATATGTTTAGTAAGTTCGTTATTAATAAATTGTTGTTCGGTTCGAACGCCGCAAGTAACTTTAAAAGCACAAGAAAGGTGGTATAACATTTTTTCACTTACTTCAAATAAACATAAAGCTGCTTAAATTTACATGGATGTAATTATTAAACATTTTAAAAATATAATTCTTTTAGTTTACCATAGCATGCTTTTTATGTATAAATTAGTTTTATAGAATATTTTTTTTATTTTAAACATTAAGTAGAAACTTATTGTTTTACTTATTTTAAACTAAGGGTATTAATAAAACAATCGTTTTTGATTCGTTGCTTAACAGCTAAAAACTTTGTGACTAAAACTAGTAGACTAACTAAGTTATTTAAAATAAAAATAATGTTTTACATTCTTAAATTCTATTTAAATATCAGATACTTTGCAAAGGTTTAAAAGGTTTCAGATTTATTAAATACATAAAATCCCCATAATCAAATAAAATTATTTGATGACGTCACGAGGTTACTAAAATTTACTGAAATTTAAAATGCGACAGAAAAGTAAAAAAAAAAATATATAAAAAATATACTATTTGTACTTGTTTTAATGAATTTTTATTTAAGTTTAATTTCTATTTTCATAGCTTACTAATTAAAAATTATCTGTTAACTTCTAAAATTAAATAAGCATTAAATATTTTATTGAAGTTTAAAATATATAAAGTTTGCATTTAGATCTATAAAAGAGCTTGCTTGTTTGTGTTACAGTTAGTTCTATTGATTAAATCGCTACATTTTTATATAAAATTGTTTTTTGCTCGTAATAAAATTATAACGCATTTAGAATGGTTTATTTTATACATACTAATAATTTATTTAATTTGCAATTAATGTTATAGTCCAAACAGAATAAAGGATAAATATTTTGTATAATATAAATTAAACAATTTTAACAATATGTTTTTTTATATAGCATTAAAAAAAATTTAAAAAAAAAAAAAAAAGTAAGGTTTATAAACAGTTATACATACTTAAATACTTTCAAATTGATGACTTACAACCACTTTTTAAGTGGTTTTTAAAAATTAGTACTACTACAATGCCGTACAAAATAGCTATCTAGAAAACTAATTTTATTAAATACATTTTATGTAAGTTAACGTTTGCGATATTAACTGATGACGTCATTAAGATACTTAAAATTTCTTTAGTCGTAAATGCGACAGAAAGCTTAAATACTAAAAAATAAAAAATCAAAAAAGCAGCAAAATATTGTAAACTCTTAATAAAATTAACATGCTATTTCCTGATTTTTTTAAAGTATTTTAAATTTCAGTTTAATAAAAACCCTCAAATGTAAAAAAAAAAACAAAATCAAGAGTTTTATTTAAATTTATTGATAGCATGTTAGTTTATGCTGCAATTATTTATTTGTGTTAAAGTAACAAGTAAGTTCGCCTAGAAAGTAATGTAATGTATTTTTTTCGCAATTTCATTTTAAAAAATACAGTTTACTTTTAGTCTTCATTTATATGTACAAAAAATAAAAGATATCGAAGTTTTTCATTTTTGCGAACTTTGTATCACTAAATTATTAATGTTTTCTTCAAATTTCTTACAGTTTGTAAAAAAATTAATCTCACCACTGTATTTAAGTTTAAGACTTTTAAAACATTTTGCAGAGGCTTTTAAAATCCTGCTCATGTATTTAGTTTAAAAATTTGAACGACTCTATTTAAGTTTTTTTGTTGTCATGTTAACAATAGTATCATTTGTGGACCTAATGAAGATTAATTGAAACAAAAATATTATTTTATTAAAGAGTTAAAATTGCAAATTTGCTTATTTATAAAACAAAAACTATAATAAATTTTTATTTAACTTTAAGTATTTCTTTTTAGTTACGTCAGTTATACACAGTTAATTCTTATAAATAAAACACTATTTTTAAAAGTTAAGTTTCTAATTTCTTAAAAAAAAAATGAATTAGTTTTAAACAGTTTGAAAAAATTTAAATGTTTAACAACAAACCAAATTAAAAACTTTATACTTTTTTTATTAATTTTCGACTTATAAATATTTACCTGCTTAGCAATTTACCTGCATTTAAAAAAAAAAAGTAGCCTAGATAAGAATTTCTATATATTTTTGATGTTATATACTCGACTTTTACCTATGCTATACCTATATAGGAATCTACTGGAGTATGTTATAGTTATTTTTTATCTAGTTTGTAATTACGTCTTTTAACTATTAAAATAATTTTTCTACAAGTAGCCAGACGAAACTTAACTTAATTTATCAGAAAACAAATCAAAGACACTAGTGATAAAGGATCTTAAATTTTTTTTGTTGCTTTTTGTTTTTATGAATTAAAAAGAACAGTTTATAAACTTACAGGACAATTAAACGTTTAATAGAAATAAAATAAACAAATAAACGTCGTTCTTTAACTAAGATAAAATCCGGTAGACTAGCTTACAGTTATCTTACAGAACTAAAATGCTATTTTTTTTTTGTTTCTAGTAGGTAAAAAAAACATAGATATTTTTCGTAAACAACTAATCTAAAAATTAACTATTTAATTTATAGATCAGAATTAAAAAAAAATTGATTGTTTCGGATTTTAAATTTATTCCATGTGCAATAAATTAGATCGTGATCAAAAAGAAAACAAAAAGTTGGTAACTTAACATTTAACAGGCAATAATTAAAAGTACACGAAGTTCGAGTATTTATTTATTAATACAAAAATCAACAATGTATAAGAAAGCGACGAAATCAAAGAAGCAAGTTTTCTTTAGTTTTGAAAACAATCGTATTTCCGTGTTCGTAAAAAAAATTATAATAACTTAGGTACATTTAATCGTTTGTTCTTTATTATATTCAGTTTACAACATTAGAATACCTAATTATTTTTTTATTAATTACTTTTCTCCCATTGCTTTTAACTTTCTATAGAGTTAAAAAATTATTTTGAACGTATTACTAGTTTTATCATATTAATCATATTTGAAATGGATTCAAACCTTTACAATGTTTAAAAGTAGTTGTTATAATAATAATTTATTTTTTATTTACTTTAAAGTATATGTGGCATTTGCTGGTTTAACTGCTTACGTCATTATGTTATTCATGATATTTTATGAACGTAAAAAATACAGAACATAGTAGTCAAAATCAAACCTAAAACATATAATAGTTTTTTTTTGTTTCGTCGATCATGAAAAAGATTTAATTTTATGACTTTTATAATAAATTTTGACTTAAGACAGATTAAAGCTTTAAAGCGATAAATAAAAGTTTTTAGTTTTTTATATCAAACATTTTTGTTCTGTGAATTTAATTTTAATTAAATTTAAACTTTTATTTTACTAACATCTTATACGATAATTTTAAAAATTTCTTAAACTACTACTAAACAATCGCTTCTTAAACCATTTTTACATAATTTAAAGTAATTCTAACGTCATGAGATACTTATGTAAATAAATAATTTAAACTATGTCAACATTATTGTTATGATATTTTTTTTCAAAGTTTTTTTTTTATAAAAAATTCTACACTTATGATTAAAAATGAACTTATTATCTTATTAAGTTTTGTGTTTCGAAATAATTGAAAAAGAGAAGTAAACGTTATAAAGATTTCTTGCTAGTTTTATAAATAAATTTGAGTTTTAACTTGATTGCTATTTTCAACTGCAATTAAAAATGTGGGTAAGGATTTACAAAAAAATGCTGTAAAAAGCTTCTAAATTTGTATTTGTCTGTTATTAACATAAACTTATATAGATAACTTAAAATTGAGCTTGCTTAAAAACTTTAAATTCACAAGTCCGATACTTAAACTTACCAATTGTTTTTACGTTTAATATGAATGCGTAAACATTGAAAATTTCTTTTGATAATAGCATTTTAACATTTTAGTTTTCATTAACTTAAAATAAATAAACTAGTAAGTAAATAAACTACGTTAATCAAATAATTATTAAAATTTTATATTTAACATTATCCTGAAATTTTGAGGCTCATAAAATAACTTTTGCATAAAATAAATATATATTCACTAGACAAAGTTTAATAATAAATTTACAAATACTAGCAGCTGTGACTTTCAGATTAAATTCGTTTTTATTATGATGAAATAGTAAATAAAATTATAATAGATTTTACTTGCGATAAAATATTTTTTCATATGACAACGTGTTTAAAAATAACTTTTGTTTTTAGATTGAAATGCATCGGATAATGTTTAAAAAATAATAACTACCTTCTTTACAAACAGAAAAAGAGCTTTTTTATACAGTTTGTTTACTCAAAAAAATAATATTTATTTTAAGAGTAAACAAGTTAGTGAGAATTTTTTTTGTTTGATTTGCTCGTATATATATACTGTATGTACTATTTTAATTTTATTATCTATAAATCATCATTAAAGTAGGTTTTGGTTAAATTTTCAGTTTGCTAAATTCTAAATGTCTAGTAAAGACTATACGTCGTTGAACTCTACAAAATTAAAAAGTTATAGAAAGTTTTACTACTTTTGAAAATATAATGAAATATTACTTTAGTAAACAGTCAACAATATTTAAAAACTTATTTTTCACAGCAACGGGTCTAAATTGCACGAAGACAAAATTGCACTAAGGGTCAATTTTGCACGAGAGTAAAACAAGTTATGAAAAAACAAATAACAAAAAAACAAAAAAAAACAAAAGATAATATTAAAAAAAAATACCGACCAAGGGTAAGGTTAATGGGTAACAATGATAGTAAAAACAAAAACTAAGAAACTTAAAAAATTATTATAAAAAAAAAATAAAAAAACATTTAAAAGAGAAAAAAAGCTACCGACCGAAGAATAGTGTTAGGGATAACAGTGAAATTTAAAAAAATCTTAAGCTTAAAAAAAAAAAAAAAACATTATTAGCAAAATAGAAACTAGAAAAATAAATATAATCCGTGCAAAAATGTCTCCGTGTAAAATAGTCTGCTGGTGCAAAAGTGTCTTCGTACAAAAATGTATTCGAAAAATATTATGAATTCTTGCAATTTTGTCCCCATATGTAATTTTTTACGCTCGTGCAATTTTGACAGCTCCCTTTTTAAAGTAATATAGTAAAAATACCACTAGTAATATTTCAAGTGTGAACAGCAATTTATATATAAATAAAAATTTATAAAATATAGTATTAATCACATTTAAGTGTTTTTTAAGTTATAAAATTCATAATTTAAATTAAAAAAACAGTTTAGATAAAAAAAAGATTGAACTTCATATTTTATGCTGTTTTACTTTTAAAAAAAGCTAAAATTTTTCTTACATTTTTGTGTAAAAAATGTTTAATTAATAAAATTATGTGATTATTAACTAGTTTAATTAACAAAAAATAAATAGAATAATAAAAACAAATAATTATAATTTTACAGTGACACCGTCAATTAATTTTTGTAAGATAGTTTCAAATTTAAATAGAAATTAATTAGTTTGTTTAAAATTAGTTTTAATATATTAATAAGACAAAAACGTATGTATTTAATAATACTATCTTAAGAAAACTATGAAATAAAGTTTCTGTAAAATAATAATAAATTAATAAAGTTTTCTTTAACAACTAAGAAACAATTAGAAACTCAAATAAATATTATGTAGTTGTTTAAAATCAGATGTAAAACTTTTATAAAAAGAACCTTTTTCTATTTACATAACCACTAAGCTGTTTAATTATTAATATTTAATATAAATTATAAATATACTTCATTGATTTTGTTTAAAACTTGTAATAAAATATTTTTAAGACGTAAATATGGATGTTTAATGATACTGTTTAAAATATGTAGTAAAGTTTTTAAGTTTTCTATTAAAACAAACAACAAATAATTAACAAAAAACATCGGCGAAAGTCAGCAGTGCCGAAGCCTGGACTTTCGTTTGCCGTGAGATAAGCTCAAGTTTAACAATAGGGTTGATCACGCCAATTCGATCATCAGACCACAAGTTTCGGTAGACTGAGATCGGTTTCGTCCTTGTTAGGACTCATCAGTCAGTCACAACCGAAAAACTTGTAGTCGTCAATCTACAAACGGTTTATCATGCTTTCACATGAATCAACTATTTGCTAGCAATGATCGGTGATGTTTTTCGCCGATGTTTTTTGTTGATCGTCATAAAACGAGCGTGCCAGATGTCTTGCTTACCGGACAATGTTTTCATCGTTGCACGGCAAATGACAATGCTGACGTCACTGATCATTGCTAGCAAATAGTTGATTCATGTGAAAGCATGATAAACCGTTTGTAGATTGACAACTACAAGTTTTTCGGTTGTGACTGACTGATGAGTCCTAATAAGGACGAAACCGGTCTCAGTCTACCGAAACTTGTGGTCTGATGATCGAATTGGCGTGATCAACAAATAATTATTAAGTAAAATTCATAACAGACACCAATGTAAAATCAGGTGTTAAATTTTCATAAAAATAAGCTTTTATTTATTTATAATATATAATATTTACATAATAACTAGGATGAATATTTAATAAAACTTAATATAAACTATAAATATACTTTATTTCATTATGTTATTAAGTCGATAGTTTAAAGTTTAACCATCTTGCAGTAACTTTTAAAATTTTGACAACATTCTGAACTTCAAATGATTATTAACTTAAATTTATTTCAATGTTATAAATGCTAACAGATGTTACATAAAGATAATGACGTAATTTGTGTTAAGAAAACTTTCGTTTTATTTAGGTTACATATGGAGTTTAATTATTTAAACTATTTTGAATGTTTTCTAAAGACTAGTTAATACTATAATCTTTGTAAGGTTTTTAATACCAAAACAAGTGTTATAAAAATGATATATAAAGTGAAAGACTTATTCAAACTTTTTAAAATCACAGTTGGAGTCAAACATATAAACCACATTTCATAAAACAATCTTTTATTGTAGTCTTTGATTAAAAAACTAAACCTGAAAAACTTTTGTTTTTTATCAGTAGTTTTAAAAACAACCATTTTAATATATGCTATTTATGCTGTTTCAATTGAAATAGTTTGATGATTTAAAATGTTTTTAAACAAAAAATTGTTTTTTTTATATTAACCACATTTGCTAAAATTAACTATTTAATTTAAGTTCAGTTTGTATGCATGTTTTTCAATGCAATTTTTAACTATTTCACTGCTGACAGATATATTTTGATGCTAACTATTTTTGCAATAGTTTCTAAATGTCAGTTTTATTTACATATAGTTTACTTATTCAAACTTGTTTTAAATATACTCTTTTGTTGTTACGATTGTAATAGTATTTGATGACGTCAGTTAAAAAAAAAACTAATAATTTGCTTTTAATTTCAACAAAAGTTAGTGTGACTTGATCAAAATAATGTATATTTTTATTTTATATTGGGATACAAAAAAAAGTAGCATAAACTTTTTAAGATTGTTGCTGTGTATGTCTTAATTAAAAATAACTAAGAAGAAGTAAACTCAGTCTTAAAAAACATAGTGTTAAGTTAGACATCTAAATATTAAGTCTAACATTTTCTAAAAATACATAATTGGTTTATTTACTAAACTTTATATTGGAAATTAAACTTTTAGAACCAAATTGGTAAAAAATACAGTACACAGATTCCTAACTTATCCGGTTCTCGCTTATCTGGTCGATTTCATTTGTCAAGTAAATTTATTTAATTTAGCTAAAATCAGTGTTTTAATACAGATAGATGTCTAATAATTTCAATTTTTAAGCAAATAGTAAATAGTGACTTACTAATCTTTAAAAAAATATGTTGCATAATATCTGCGCTATTACAACCATTAGAATATTAAACCGAGAGCTATTTCGAACATTAAGTTATTAAATGTGATAAAATCGGATGGTATTTAAAAATGTTGCCAAGACCTACCTTAGAATTAGTACACAACCGGCCTTACACTACAGAGTGACAACAAATGTCTTTAAAAAGTATGTAGAACAATACAGTTATCTTTATTGTTATTTTGTTAGAATATTGAGGTTTGTCGTTTTTAAAGAAGACCTTGGAAAATTACAAAATACTGTTAGATAAACAGTATACGGAGCAACTTATAATAACAAGTATAAATAGTTTTAAGGTAAATTAATAAAATTATATTTTGTTATTAGCTTAGAATATTGAGCTTTGTCGTTTCTAAAGAAGAACTTTAAAAAATTACAAAATACTGTTTAATAATTGATATACGGAACAACATATAGTTGAAGTAGAAACAGTTTTTTAGAAACTCTAATAAACAAATACGATAAAAAATTGAGAAACTGATAAGAGTTTTTAATTTACAACTATTTCTTTCGAAAATTACTCGCTAAGATTTCAATAACAAATAAGAACTGTTTTCGAAAAACAGGGTATAAAAATAATAACAGCATATAGTACTAAAATAATTTCTATTAACTTTAACATTAAATACAAATACTCTGAAGTATATTACCCGAATAACATATGTACTAAACCTTTTAATGTAGAACGGAGCATTTAGAGGAGTTACTGATCACAAAATTAAGAATAAAAGCAGTGCTATTTTTGAGCACTTGCACCATTGTTTTCATTGTAAAAATTCGAACATCGATTAAAAACTTTCATAGTTATTAATATTTGTTCCCAAGTTGAGCTTCATAGCTGAAAATCAATGCTTATCAAAAAAACAAAAATTAGCACGCAAGTGTGTGGAAATTGAAATATAGCCCTGCTAACAATATATTAACCCAATATTCATTACTATTTTTTGTTTTACTAGGATATTTTTTATAACTTTGTACAAATACGTTAAAGTTGTTTAAATATTTATTTTAATCTTTAAAGCTGTTTTACTGTTCATTTAACTTTAAAAAACTAATCAAATAGATATGAAAAGCTTTTAATTTAGCAAATATTTTAAATGAAAATCATTTTTTCTTTTTAAATTGCAAGTAGTATTTAAATTTTATGCTTATATATTAAAACTAAAACGATTATTTTAAACGCATCAAACTTAAATAAGTTTATCAGTTTATTCATAAACAAACTTTTGATAAGATTAAATGTTTATTAGGTATATAAAACAAATAAAAAAATAGTATTTTTAAAAGATTATGTTAAACTTTTTCTAGTATTAACCATTATTTAAGTGATTTTTCAAAACTTCTATCTTTTGTTGAATAATAGGTAGACAAAATGTTTTGTGACTCAGATTAAGCTTATATTTTAAAACTTAATTTATTGTTACAACTATTTAGAAAATATCAAACAAAACATGAAAATTAAACATCTGATGTTTGGTGATTGGAACATTTAAGCTGTTAAAGTTTTTTTTTTTTGTGTATTATTTGTTAAACTAAAATTTAAATTATCAACTAAGCAATTAAACCTGAAAAAATAAATATACCCTTCCGTTTTTTTAATTTTTAATGTAATTTTGAGTTAAGAAGTTTATTTTATAAATGCAAAATTTTATCAAATAATTTTTACAATACATTATATTTTTATACTACGTAATATCAGTAATATTTTTTCAAAAACACTAGCTAAGCTATTTAAAACTGATTTAATCAAATTTTTTAGCTGCCCTATTTTTTAAATATATCATCAGGTAGAGTTTTTTAGAAAATTAACAAGTTCCTTTTAGTAATAATAATTAACACTATATAAATTTTAATATTACGAATCTATTTTAAATCAGAAGAAAAAATCTTTTTTTTTGAAAGTAACTTATTTGATTTATGTATAAAAAGATTGTTAGATACTACTTAAGTTGTTATATATATAAACATATCTTTAATCATATAATAATATATTAACTTAATTACAGTTGTATTTTAGTCAGTTAAAGTTATCTTATTTAGAAAAATCATATTACTAGTTTACTTAAATACATAAAGATGGATAAGTTACTCTTAAAAAATAAATAATTTTTAGTTTGTATTCAGAAAAGCATGTTTTACAGTTTTATAAGTAAAGTAAGTTAGTTTAAAAAGGACACGACAAGAATAAATATTGCTTCAAAAATGTACAGCTGTTGTTTAATATGGCTTAAAATATTATACAACTTGAAAATTAAGCTATTAGACAAAAAAAAATGAATAAATTTAATAAAGATTCATGTAAACGTTATCTGCTTGATTTCATAAGTTACTATTACATTGTGAAAAAACTTATATGTTATCAATATTTACATTTTTACGATTGTGTTTGAATTAACAACAAAAGTAAACTACTTAAAAGTTTTTTTGAATTTTCGTAGATTTTAAAATTAATTTAAAGGTTAAGATTTATAGATTTTAATTTTGAAAAATATTTCTTGATATGCAACAGAATTTAAAAACAATAACTTAAAACAAAACTTTTTGAAAATCTTCTGCTGACGTCACTAACTTAAAATCGCAAGTATATGTTTTATTAGAAAGTATATACATACTTACCAACTTAATTATCAGACTTCTAGGTTGAATATTCTAACTCTGTGAATTTTAGAAACCACTGCGTTGATGGTTAAGAAAAATAACATATAAAAGTTTTTGTTAACTATTTATTTTTGCTTTTTGGTAAACTTTAATTGATGTTTTTTGAAAGATAAATGTTAAAGTTTAATTATGGAAGTATGGTATATAAGTCTTTTTTAAGTTATAATATTTTATTATATATATACTTTGTTATTAAACAAAAGTGACCTAGTATCGTTTATAGTCGTAAAGGTTAGGTCAGAAACAAAACTTCAAGCAGGTTTTCAAAAAAAAACTTGGACTTAATATTTTTATATATGCATAATTTTACCGAAGTAGTTAAAAAACCAAAAGTTTATTATTAAAACTAACCTTAATTTTGACAGTTAATTTTTTGAACAGTTTGCAATATTTTAAATTTTTATTTAAAAATTCATGTATTATGCTTATTAATTTGTTTCGACAACTTTGTTACGTCATTTTAAGAAAACCACATAAAGTTACTTGATACATCGCTGTTTAATGAATAATTATTTTTATTATTATTAAAGTGATAAAATCACCAATCATTTTAATTTTTGTTGTTATTTTAATGACTAAGAATCATTGTGTCATTTACCACTGTAATAGTGGCTTTTAAAATGGTCTTTAAAGATATATTTTTCTTGATGTTTTTTTCTTAAATCTACTTTTATAAATATATTCAAGCTAAACTCACATTTGTTATTATTCGCTTATTACTTTATTGTTAGTTCCAATGCTTTCTGTGTTTATAATGTTTTTTTTTGTCTTTGTTGTAAACCTTTACCTTTTATAAATAGTTCTCAACGTTTAAAGTTTAATAAGTATGTAGTTAATTTTTTTCTAATTTTATTAAACAAATCTTGAAGTTTTATAATTAGTACTAAAAAATAAAATGTTTAAAGAAACAACAATTCTAAAAAAAAACTTTAACAGAAAGATAAAATAATGGTTTTTGTTTTTTTATTGTTACCAATACTTTTTGTGATTAGCTCTCAATATTTGACAAATGTTATGTTTATGATTTATACTTTTTTATATATTATTTAATCAGTTCTTGAAATTTTACAGTTTTATATTAAGTAAAAGAAATTACAAGAACATGTTAATTCTTGAAAAATTTTCAAACAACTAAGAAATTATCCTTGTACTTTTTTTTTTAATAATTTTAAAGTGATTTTAAATAACTAGCTTAATTCGAGGTATCGATTTAAACCTTACTTATATCTTATAATTAATAAAAACATCTACAGTTGTGAAAAGTTTAGTTTTAAATGCGTATAATATTACCATAGCATTGTTATTAAAAAAATAGATATCAAATATTTCAACTTTAATAAGTTCTACATAGACTATGAAATTTCATAAAAAGTTTTCAAAAACGCCATAAAGTGTTTATATAAAATATTTGCTGAAGTTGCTGAGAAATGTACAATCTTCTAGACCGACCAGTTTGTATTTTTTAATGAGTTGTATCATAATTTAAGTTTTATAAAAAATGAAAATTTGCTGCATTAATGATTATAGTAATAAATAAAAAAAATAAAATGTTCTGGATGAGACATTAAAAGGTATCTGTTGTGTGTGACTTAATAACCGAAAGGTTTTTTATGCACCAGGTTCTAGGACGTCTTTTTCTGTCTTTTGATAACCTATACAACTTTTTAAATTTTTTCAAAATAATAACGAATAAATTTTAAGGTTCTTTAAGAAGTCAAATACAACTACAAATTACCAAAGTAGTTTTTAAAAAGCAGAGTTAAAAAAAATCCAGGAAATATCATCTCCATAAAGTTCTAACTACTTCTACTGATCTAACAAAACATTTAAAATGCGAATAGCTCTTTTAGTAACGTAATGATGTCAGAAGAATAGAAACGAAAATATTAGTTTTCTTTCAATTATAAATCAAAAAGTGGTTTTACATCATGTTGTGTAAAGTTTTAAATCAATAAATTAAAATTTTGAAACTGTTGTATTTTTAATACAATCTTTAAAAATAATCATTTTGTCGAAAAATGCTTTACATTAGTTGATATTTATAAAGAATTTCTGAACTCTCTTATTTGGTTCTAAAACAAACAAAAGTCTCGTTAAACACTTAATTTTCATATTCTTAGTAGTTAATGACTGTTTTGAAGAATACTATACAAAAGTAGTAAAGGTTAAGCAAGTTTTCATTAATGCGTATCTTATTTATCAAGCACCGTATATTTGTCATTTTACAATATTTTTAATCGTTTTAGATGTTCGCTAAAACTTATTTAATAATAAAAATGTTCTTTATGAACTTGTTAAATTAATAAAAATCCAGTTGGATTGTTATCCAGAAAAGTAATATATCTGAATGTTTTTTTTTTGTGTAGCTAAAACAAAAACTATAGATAAAACAAAAATGTAAGCAGCTGCTTTAAAAAAAACATGTGAAACTGTTTTAACTTTATTTAATGAAAAAACAGTATAATAATTTACTTAAATAACTTCTTCTATAAACGTTAAGTTGAAAAATATGAGAGCTAAACTTTTAATTACTTTGAGAATTAAACTATTTTATTTTGTTTTTACTAAATAAATGAAATCTCTAAGAGACCCTTTGAATTTAAAAACTTTTGTACTTCCAAATGTAAACCTATATTATATGTATGTTTTACGTAATAAAATATGTAAACTATATAACACGTTTTTAAGATTTTCCTAGAATTTTAATACGAACGTAATAGTACATACATAACTATTAGGAACAAAAATTATTCTAAAATCATCACTTTATAGTTTAGTATTTAAATATTAAAAAGTAACTAAAGTTGAAGGTTTTTTCAATGGTTTACTTAAATGCGTTAAAAATTAGTACCTTATAACCACTTTTAATGAGGCTTTAAAAACTTACATCAACAGCAGCTACTTCAACAGTAGCAATAGCAAATTACTTTTAAACTTTTACTTTATACACAGTACAAGTTTTCTTACGCTTGCGATATTTTTTAATGACGTCACATTGTTACTAAAACTATTTTGCTATCTATTGCAACGGAAAACTTTATATGAATTTAATTAAAATTTAGTTGTTAGTTGTTTTTAAATCTTAATGGAACTATTTGTACACTATCAGTTTTTTATTTTTGAATTTTAGAACTTATTTCTTTTCGTCAACTCAAAGTTTTAAAAATTTAGTTCACTTATTACAATTATTAAGGTACAATGACAAAAACCAAACTGCACTAAAAACATAAAAAATATAACCTTAAAAGACAAGTTTCACTTTCCCTCGTTTAAACTTATATTAAACAAACTTTTTTTATTAAAAAGTTCACATTTGGGTTTTACTTTATATGTTTAATATAAAAAAGGTTTGTTCTTTTCACAAGTTAAATATGAATTTGTAAATCATAAAATATCAGTTATCAATAGTTTTGAAAAACTAATCAAAATATTAAAATAAGGAAAAAGAAAAGTTGAGTTTATTTTAAGTACTTATAATAATCAATTGTCTTCATTAAATTTTAAAAAAATATTGTTATAATATTTTCATTATGAATTTCAGTTTTTAATTAAAAAAAATATTTTTTCTATGAAGTATAATATATACTTCATGTTTACATATAGTATATATTATGTTTTTATAAAATCAAAACTTTAAATCTTTAGAATATTTTTAAACTATAAAGAAAAAATATTTTAATAAAATAATAAACTATTAATTGTTTTTTTATCTAACTTCTTTTAAAGATACAACTAAACATAAATACAAAACTTAGCATCTCAAGAAATGTTGTTTTAACTTAAAAAATATCATAGCATATCTTAAAAATTTAACATAGCTTTGATTTACTTCAAACATTTGAAATATTTTCTATTTAGTCAAAGTGATATTATGGTTAAGCGTATGTATCTTTTACAAGCACAAAAAATAGAGTACATGCAGTTGTATATACATACTTAACAAACAGTAACTTTTTAATATCTAAAAATAGGTTAAAATCAATGCACCTAATGACAATAATATTTTAGGAAACAGTTTAAATATTAAAATTGTTTATTTTTATTATTAAATTATCAATGATATAGTTGTAGTTTTTAAAACCATAAGTTTTGCATTTTTATTATTATTAGTAAGAGTATGAAAATGAGTAAACTATTTTTTAGTTATTTAAAGATAATGGTTAAGGTTACTTTAGCACTTTAAATTAACTTAAGAATGTAAAGTTCTTAAGAAGCAGGAATAAATACAAAACAAAAAATTAAAATATTTATGAAACTTAAACCTTATTTCCTTTTAAAAAAACATAAGATTTATTATATCAAAACGTCTCACATATATGTTGTGTTCTTACATAACAATTATCTTAATAATTTAAGCTGTTTATTATACTACAGACAACTGCGTTACAAAATAAATTAATCAAATACTTGAAAAATATATAATACTAGAAAAAACTGCTAAAACTTTACCTGTTTTTCAAGATGCGATTTAAAATTCGTAGTACAACTAAGGTTTAATAAAGTAAGGCGGAGAAATTATTAATTCGTTATTTAGAAAATCACATAGAATTAACTATTGAATATTTCTTACTTGATAGATAAAAATAACACTAAGAAGTAGTATGTGAAGCAAGAAAAACTACTAATTTCTGTTAAGTGTTTACAAATGATTCGGACGACTTATTCAACAAAGTGTCAGTATATGAAAAAGTTTTAAAATATAAACTTGTAAAGTTTTAAATAATTTTTCTAGATTTTAAACATTTTTATCATAAACTAAAATTTTAAAAGCTATAATTCTGTTGTAATTTTTTTTTATTTATGTTAATGAAGAGCTTATTTGTATTTATATCTTACTCAAAACATAATTTATAAAATTAATGTTTAAATCATTATATATTTTGAAGAAAAAGTATTTTAATATAATTTAAATGAAAGATTAACTTTTCTGTAAAAATTCATGTATTGTACGTAAGTTTTTCACAAACAAAAAATTTTGTAACTACTTTTTGAAGCGGTTTCTAAATTTAATAAATCTTATATATTTATATTTTGAAGGATTTCACTAATATATAATGATTATGACGTAGTTAAGATTACTACGTCATCATCGTTATTACTACGTCATATTACTAAAATTAATTTAAACCTGAGTTGCGACAAGAAACTTTTAATAAAATGCTTTTTTGCGAAATTTATACAACTTTATTAACTCTGCTCTAAATTGCAACAAAAAAATCAAATTCATATAAAATCATACATGGTGAATTAATTTGATAAAATTTAGTCGCTGTTAGGTTTTTTTGTATGAAAAAGGCTGTTAAGTAATAAACAATTTATAATTTTACTAAACAAAATCAATAAATAAAATTTGCACTTAAATATCAAAACTAGCAGGTTGTCTACTTTACAATTATTTGTTCCAATTGAAAATTTACCTTTAGAAATACTCTTTTAGTTGTAGTAGACATATAAAGAGTTAATACTTTATTTAAAAACAAAAGACAACTTATAACTAAAAGCACATAAACACTTTACACTTAAATTATTTTAGTTGGGTAATGTTTTTATAACATAAGTTTAGTTATACAGCTTTAATCAAAATAAAAGTGGTAGTTTTTATAATTAAGAAGTTTTTTTTTCTTTTCTACATTTAATGCCTGCTGTAAACTTTCAAAATTTACAATTTTATAAATTAGCATCACCAGTAACGTTTGTGCTTCTAAGTATTTACAAAAGTTACTAGTTAAATTAAGTGGTTTTAAAATTAATTTTCAGTGATCAACAAGTAAGAAGCAAACAATCTATTATAATTTTCCTTGTTTATGTATTAATATTTTCGCAGTAAAGCTCCATGACCGCACTAAGGTACTTAATTAATTTGCTATAAATTGCAAAAAAAAAACTATTTTGTTGTCAGATAATAAAAAAAATTACAAGTGGTAAGGAACTCTGATTTAAGTTTAATTATGTTATATTCGTATAAAAATGGGTTATAAACTTGCTCAAACATTTTTAGAATTTAAGTTTAACATTTTAAGAACTTTTCACTTAAATATATTTACAAGGGGTCTTTAAGTTTATATACATAACTAATTGTTTTTTAGTACCTAGTATAACTAAATATTGATTTATTAACAGTTTCATAATAAATAACATAAATTAATTATCTATTTGCTTTTGTTTCTAGGAAAAATGTCGCAAATTGTAATCTTAGGCTTAATTTCAGTTTTTTCGATCATTAAGTTCTATTATAGCTGAAATTATGCTCACTCTTCAAATTTCACAACTAAAAGGTTTGTCGCTTTAACCATTGGTTTTTTAAATTAAGTATATTTTTTTTTTAAATCAAAAATATTAGTATTTTTATATTTTATTTATATCCTGGCAATACATTCTAACATTTGCGGCAATAGTGATGACGTCAGATCGACTCTCAAATGCATTTTTATTAAAACTGCGACAAAAACATAAGAAACTTCTGTCGCAAAAAAAAAAAGATACTGATGTTTAGGGGCTAGTAATAGAATTAATTACAATTCGTTTATTAACAATTAACCTATTATAATGTTAATTTTTAAAGGAGAAGCTAAAAATAAACTTATATATTTTTTTCAAATTTTAAAGTATATGAGCAATGTAACATAATTTAGGTACGATTGAGCTTGTATTTGATAAAAGTACTTAATGTTAATTTAGAAATTAATTTAATAAAATTATTTAAAACAAAAAAAAAATACAAGTAATTCTAATAAAGAATAAATTTTTTAAATTAGTTGCAAAATTTTTATCACAAGTGTTTGCTCAGCATTTATTTTTAGCGTTTTGTACATATAAAACATGTCAGTGAAACAAGGCTTAAAAATATTTTATACACTTTAAAGTATTGTTTGTATTATCATACGTCAGGAATAAAACAATAACCACTATGCTGTGGTTTTTAAAAGTCTCAACAGTACTTTGAGTTTCAAATGATGATTTACTGCATCATCGGATATTTATATCTATTTATGTAGTAGAAGCTTACTATTGTGATTTTAAGATAATGAAAACACTTGTGTTTGGTAAAATTTTTGTTGCATTTTCATGAAAAAATTATAAAATTTAGCACGTTAACAAAATTAAATACTTTCAGAAGATTTGTACAATAATATAAGTGCTGTAAAGTTTCAATAAGTAAGCTTAATTTTAGAAAGTAAAAATAGTTTTGCAATAATTTATAAAAACTTAAATACTTTTATAAAACTTAAAAAAATCAAAGTTGGAGCTAAGAACTCGTTTGTACAAAAAAAAAAAACACTTTTGTATTTTGTTTTGTATTAATAGTTTTATTGATTAATACTTATAGTAGAAGTAATCTGTTTAAAGTTATAAATTGTTTTAATTATGAAACTATTAACAATATATATCAAAAACTAAAAAAAAATATTTTAATTGTTTGTTAAAAATCTTTTTTTTTCAGTTTGAAATTCAGTAAATCAATCAGTCAAAAAGTTTAAGTAATGGTATTTTATAATACTATTTAAATATAATTAACATAACCTATTTTTTTACAGTTTCATATCTAATAAACAACCACAACTACTGTGGTTTTTAAATTAGTCTCTAAAATGTTTAAAAATTTTAAACTTATATTAAAGTTTAAGAACTTTTAATATTTGTGAGTTTTAGCTAACAACGTCAATAAAAACATTTTAATTTTATCAAAAAAAGTATTTTAGTATGACTGGTTTAAAATATCGATATTTTTTTATCATTTAAATCAATAATTTTTATTTTTTTAAAATTCCTTATAGAAAAACATAATTACAGTTATACATACTTCAACACAAGTCAAAAATGTAAAAAAATTTGTTTGAAAGTTACAATAACATGTTTGTCTAAACCTTTACTACAATTGTAAACTACTACAATTTTTTAACATTCATATTTACATTAAAATAACAAATTCCTAGATTTTTTTATTAATTGTGTTAAATGTGTGCATAACAAACGTTTTAGTTACGTCATGAATAACAAACGAACAAGTAAAAAAAGACGTTCTAAAGTGCATATTTAAAAAACTAATTAGTTATAATTTAAAACAGTTTGGGAATGATAACTTAGAACTTGTGGTTATCGTTGTTGAAATAACTTTTCTTAAAAGGACTGCTTTTAATTATCAAATATGAGAGTTTTGTTTTTTAATTAAGTATTCTAAAATATTCAAACTAAATATCTTTAAACATTAATATATCTTTTTAACAATAAATATTGTTTAGCTATTAGCTTAGAAACATAGTAAATGTTGCTAATCTTTTTAAAGAGTGTTAGAAAAGTTTAAAACAACAATTAGTAGAATATGCTTAAAATTCAGATTGTTATTTAAGTAGACTTTAGACTTCACTAGCTTTGAAAAACGCTTGATGTTGTAGGTAAATAGTTAATATATTTAACTGCTGTAAACTTGCTTATATAAATAATTAAAAAAAAAGTTTAAAATCACTTTAACAGTGATAAAATACAAAAAAGTTAAAAATGCCTGACTTAAGAAAGTACGAAACAGAGTTTTAAAATAGATCATGAAACTAAGGTTAAATTGAGAAAAAGAGTTTTTTTTAATTTGTATTTTTAACTAAAAAAATTATACTTGGTATTTAGTATAATTGATACTATTTTTTATAAACTCTGCTAAAATATAACCAATGATTAATACATGTGATTAGGTTTTAGATATTTGATTAGTTTTGTTAAGTAATTCAATTTTTTTTACTTTTATTGTTCGACTAATACGTAGAATTTTAATACAACTGTAAAACTTTTAAAGTTCCCTCGTAGGTGTAAAACATTTTTTGAAGTAACTAAGATAACCTTTCAATAAGATAAGAAAAAAAATCAATAAAAAGTGTAATCAAAATATTTTAAAAAATAATTGTAGCTTAATAATATTATAGTGCACTATAGATTTTAGTGACTATAAATATACAGTTTTTAGCAATACTTTACAAGCTTTTAATTCAATAAAATTTTTAACAAATAATTCATAATATAGAAAATAGAGTACATTAAGTTTTCTCAAAAAAAAAGTTAATTAAAAATTCAAACTGACTTAAAAAAGTCTTAATAAATCCTTTAATTAAACTTTTTTAACACTTTTTTAGTGTTTTTAAAAAACTTGTGTCTTAGTCTCTGTTAGTTATTAATATATCAATAATTACAAGTATTTTTTTACGATTAAAATCTGACGTATATAAGTTGCTAAAAACCAGATTTTTCTATTAAACAAACTTATTTTAACTGCTAGATTAGTATTTGAAATAGTTTCAGATAACTTTTAGCTTAGTATCAATATTTTTTCTAACAATACAACTTAGACCACTGCGGATAGATAATAATAAAGCAGTATTCTACTACTTTTTATTTGCACATTCTGTCAAAGCTCAGATATAGTTTGAAACTTTTTAGTAATTAAAAGATGTAAACAAAGCGAACTATACAGCCTGAAACCAATATTTATTGAGGAAGAGCGACCTAAATTAAACACGCAAATAGCATTAAATGGAAAAGTAAAACGTTCTAAAAATGCAAAAAATTAATAAAGATACCGACATGAAGTAAAAAAACTGATTTTTTATTAAAAATCGGTTATAGATTATGATATTTGTGAAGAATTGAAAAAAAGTTTGTCATGCATTTTGTTTTTGTAACATTGTGAATATATTTGAATCAATTTAGCCTACAGTTTTTTATGTAGAAACTATTGTTTTATAAAAGAATATCATATCTACTGCGTTTTTTTTATTTTTTTCTACTTATAATTTTCCATATATAATTGTAAAAATAACTCAAATTGTTTAATATTGCTGTCTATTGCTAAAAATTTCTGGTCTAGTTAAATTTTATTTTTAACTTTAATACATGTTAAAATACTATCTCACTAATACAATACAATTAAGTTAATTGCTACTTTACTAATTTAGATTATTTAACACATTAAATAAAGTGAAAAACTTTAAAAGTCAGATGAGTCAAACTTAAAACGACTTAATTAAAATAACAATAACAACTTCATAAATTTATAAGATCGATTTTTTTAGTATCCACTGTGTAATGGTTTTCTAAAACTACATTTTTTCTGCAACTGTTCCAAAATTTGTGTAATTAAAAACATTTATGTTAATATTTATTAAACAATTACCAACTGTTGCGACTAAAACTTATTAACGCAACTATGATTTTTAAGATATTGAGTTTATTATTAAACAATTTAAAACTTAAAGCTTGCGATTACATCTGTAAAAAAGTTTTGTGTTTATATTTAAGATTAATTAAATTAATTTTGATTAAATGATTAAGAGATATTTATTTATTAATCTAATCACTTAATGAATAAGTTTTTTGGTACCCACTGTGCAGTGGTTTTCAAAAGATACGGTTTTTTGAAAACTTACTTTAAAATCATATTCAAAAAAATTAGTTTCACATATATATAAAAAACAATTACTAACTGTTGCGACTAAAAACTAGTGACGTCACTAGGATATTTGAAATATTTTTTTTCATATTTGAAGCTTGCGAATAACACTCGTTGAATGGTTTTATAACAGTATTGAAATACTTATTGATAAACTTACAAAAACTATTTATAACTTTTATTTTTCTGTTATTTTTAAAATCCTATTATAGTTAAAGACGTCGAGTGTCAAAAAAAAAAGATAAAAATTAAAAGCAGCTTTAACCGTAAAAAGTATTTTTTACAATTATTAGAAATATTTACAAAAAATGTAGTTTTTTAAAACAAAAACGAATACAAGCAAATTTTATACAAAAAAAAATTTCTATAAGTAAATTTTCACTTATTTATTAGATTCAAAAAGCAAAAATTAAGATTAATATTAAATACTTGAGTTAAAAATAAAATATAGTTTAAGTTTAATTTTACTAACACTGTAAATAAATATTGTAATATAAATCAATATAATTTTGAACTGTTCTTTGAATTAAAGCAAAAAATTAAGATGTAATGCTAATAAGTTCATTTCTTTATATCACTTTTATAATTATACATTTTAATAATGCATTAAACAAAGAGTTTAATCTAAGGAATAATTTAAGATAAAATATAAATAGTTTTTAATTGTTATTAAAAACTACTAGTAACACTATAATATTTAAAAGTATCTTAATAAAATAGATTATCTGTTAACATTCGTTCAATACCAAGTTTTTCTGTTTGTTTGATAGTTGTTTTTAATTTAATAAGTATAATAAAAAAAAGAATATCGTAAGTTGTTCTAGTTACAGTAAAACAGTTAAAGTTTTGTTTTAAATGAAAGCAATAACAAAAATATTTTAAATGTTTTATTCATATTTTTTTTTAAAGATTTCAGTTAGATTTTAATAAAATACAACGAATCGAGTTAAATGATACACAAATAAATACATCAAGTTTTTATATTAATTTATAAGTAATGTTTTGTACTCAGCTTCTTTGTTGTACTAAAATAGTTTTATTTTTCAAAATATTAATAATGTTTTTATTTACGTCATTAGCTAAATTTTGGAATTACTAGAAACTGTAAAACTTATAAATACAATTTATTCCAACGATAAAAAACTGTTGTGTTAGCAGTGATAATTTAAAAGCCACAATAACAGTAGTTAATGATTACAAATTGAAAACATTTAGAAAAAAATTTAAAAAATTACTTTTAAATATAACTATTTTTTGTTTAAAGTACTTTTTGAACTTTTTTTTAATAAGTTTGTAGTTTTTACTGTCTGCTAATATAACTAACTTTTAAAACAACAACTATTTTTGAATAAAGCAAAATATATATAACTATATAACTATTTATAAAATGTTAATCTCTTTTTACTTCTTAATAAAACATCATTAGCAATTCAAGTTATAAAAAATATATACTTTTTTTTTTACAGCTTTATAAAAACAAAACAATAAATAAATATAGTTATACTACTGAAACTATAGATTTAAAAGTTTAGCTCTCTATACTAAATTATTGTATAACTATACTATATATTTGCAAAGTATTTTTCTAAAGTAAAGATAATTTCATGATCCTAACTCGAACAAAGCAAGTAAAACAAAAATTGTTTTATGACAAGACCTATTATTCTTAAATAAACTAAAACAAATCGAACTTTTATCTAACATCAGTTTTTATTGTATGTGAATAAGGTAAAAAAAGTTTTAAAGCTTTTTTAATACGCAGTTCACATTAATTTTGCCTAATTTAGAATATTAGGTACTTTAATTTCTATTTGTTTTGTATTTTATATTTGAAGAAAAAGCTTATATTTTTAAAGGTAATCAGTATTTTATTGTGTTATCAAGCTATTGGGAAAGAATTATTTGTAAGGAAGTATGACTTCAATATTTTTAAATACTTAATTCATTGGTTTAAACTCTTTATTTTGAATAAAAAACTTTCTTTTAAGAAGTTTAATTTTTAATGACGATAGCCATAAATTCAGTGGCTTATAAACTTGCTTTTAAACTTATACACGTTTTGTACTAATTTATTAAGTTTATTATGCGTGTTAGTAAACCTTTAAGATGTTATTTTGTTTAAATGACGTAGCTAAACCAATTTAAAACATTTTATTTTTTAATCCAAACCTAAACTGCTTCAAATGATAATACACAACAACTAAAAACAGTTATGAAATATCTTACAATGGAAGTAAAAAATTTCTGCTACATTATCATACGCGGGAATCAAACACTTAATAAGTATTTCATTTATTTATTAAGTTATACATTTAGTTGTTTTTTGTTTGTTATTAAATTACATACTAAAATATTAATATTTGACATTATCATAATAAAAGATACATTAGTTATAAATTTAATTAACAACTGAAATTATGAAAACAATAAAAAGCTACTAAATGTTTTTTATTGTCGTGAAAAGCATAATGTATTATTTAAATTATTGTTAACTTTTTTTCTACGCAGTACAAAAACTTCAATTTATAGAAAAGTAAGGCTATTGATAAGGATTGTAGTTTAAATGGTATGCACTCCATTTTAAGCACGCAAATAGTCTCAAAAAAAAAAAAAAAAAACATCAAAACATATTAAATGAAATTAGATATACACAAAATTTATAGAAACTACATTGTCTTAATTTAAATAAATTAAGTATAGTATACCAAAAAAAGTTTAATAAACAAAAACAGATTGTTCAATTATGAAAAAAATTTGTGAAAATTTTAAATTTTGCATTTTACATAAGGTAAGCAGATAAGCTTTTTTGATGTGCGTACCTCGTTAATGGTTATTTTTGTTTTTATGGTTAATATTATGTTCATAAAATTAAATGATTTTACTCTCAGGTAAAATTGTACTTCTAAAACAGTCTAATAAAAATTCTAACCCGTATTCAATATAGGTGACTGAAAAACTTCAAGTCTATCATATCAATATACAAAAGATTATTTTTGATCATATTTTATTTAATTTTACATAATTTTGTTTAGATAACTTCAACAAAAAAAATTGTAAAACAGTTTGTAATGATAAATATAAAATCATGTTCTAATTCTCCTTTTAGATAGAGTCTTTACTTAAATTTGTTATTTAATATTATTTTTTGACTCTGTTCTAACTTGTTTATTAATAAACAAAACTGACTCTTACATGACTAGGTTAAAAAAGTTTAAAATTATTTGTAAATTTTAAACACTTTTTTTTAATAGCTGCCATAAGACATTTATTATAAACTTAAGTTCGTAGATTAGTAATATATTTGGTACAATTATTATAATCCGTTTTTTCATACCGAATATATCTTTCATTAAATAAACAATATTTCTTGGGCCTTTTCAATTTTACATTCGATGTTTGTATTTATTTTTCAAAGTATTAAAATTCAAGCAAGAAAATCATCAAAAAAGGTAAAGTGCTAAAGTAAGAAGAACAATTTTATTATTCTTATTCAGTTTGAATAAATTTTGAAAAAATGATTTTAAAGTAAATGATTATAAAAACATAATTTTCAAAAAAACTAATTTTACATTGAACAATTGTAATTGTAAAATAAAACATGATTAGTCAGATGTTAAGCATTTTAAGTTAAGATATCATTAATTTTACAGTTATAAAACTGTTTTAAATTGTAACTAAAGTAAAACTAAAATCTTAAAGCTTGAATAAAAAAATGGTTTTAGATAAAAAAAAAGCGACCAATTTGTAAAAACTCCTAGAAGAAGTTTTATTATTTTAACAATAATGAGCTATTTTTCAAACATTTTTTAAGCTTGTAATCACTTACTTCTGAATTCATTTCAGACTTATAGCTATGACGTCACTTGAATATTTCATGATTAAAATTTTCTTTTATCAAAACTAAGTAGCTAATGCAGCTTAACATTTCTTATAACTTTTAACTATTGACACGACTTAGATTTTAAAGATACTTTTTGTGTAATTACTACTTTAATAAGAATTTGATAAAATACGTGAAATGTATATTTCTGATTTTCTTAACAAGTTTAACACTTATCACACACAATAAAGCTAACATCTACTTGATTTTAATTAAAGTTTATTTATTTTAGTTTATTTAAATGCGATTATTTTTTACTATTATTTTTTTATTTGTTTGTGTTAGTCGTATAAAAACAACTTAATCATTAAGTAAATATTTTATTATTAAAGTTCATATTAAAATATTTAAAATTTTTTATAAGCTAACTTTGTTTTTCATACTTCTTAAATTTTTTAATATTAACTATGTACATACTTTTATATAACAATTTAGTTTTAATCTATGTAAAAAGATTTTTTTAATTTTTTATTTACTACAAATATTTTAAAACTGTTTACTAATTAATATTAAAATATATTTAAAATATTGTTGTACAATAGTAGAGACTTCAGTCAAAAATTAAAAAAAAAATTACATTTTATTGAAGAAGTAGAAACAGTTTAATTATAAAGCATGTTTTACTTACTGATTAAAACTGTCACCTAGAATAAAAGTTGATCTGAAAATTATAGCGAAATATTTTAGTTTGTTGTGTAATGTAGCTTAAATATAAATTGCAAAACATTTTTACACGCAAAAATAATTTTAAACAACTTAAGTATCTAAGTTTCTATATTTAAACTTTTTAATATTTTTTTTCTGTTTTTTCTAGTCTTTTTCTTTTATTCTTTAGACCTTTTTGCCATACAAACGAAAAGTCATAAAATTAAATTACTTTCATTTACCCTTGTAAACGTTTTACTTTGTGAATTAAGTCGCCAACTCAATTTTTAAAAAATCAAAAGCTATGGCAAAATATAAATGCTCTCTCTATAACGCAATTCAGATATAAGCTGTAAAAATTTTTAAAATTCAAATTTAATTTTAAGTAACTTGGTGACGTCACTAGATTTTAAGTCACAAACGTTAAGTTTCGTTAAAAGTATAGAACCAAAAGGAAATTTAACAGCAAATTATCATGTTTCTTGTTAACGGTGATTATCTCAATAACTTTTAAAACCACCTCAAAAGTGGTAAACAAAAAAACAATAATTAAAATAGGAATGTTTAAAACATTTATTTAAAAAAAAAATTAAAAATTACTATAGTTTAGACTGGTATAAAAACACACATAGTTATTATAAATTTTATTTTATAAGTAAAAATCAATTTTCTACAAATATTTAAAATGATCTTTTTCTTTTAATACAAGCTAACATACGAAACTTAAGTCAATAATAAGAATTGTATGAAAATCTTGGTCAGAAAAAATAAAATCAAAGTTTATTTCAAATTGCTAAGTGAGGTTACTTATTTTCTAAGATATTAGCTTCTATTAAAGACGAAAACTTATTTCATAATATTTGTAGGAAACTGATTTGTTATTTTAATTTAAATTTTTAGAAAACTGTTTGTGTTTTTATAGCAGTCTTAATTATATATAGCAGTGAGCTTTAACATTTTTTATAAAATAAACTTTTCAAACATTCCTATTTAATTTTTTTCTTAATGTTTACCACTTTTGAGCTGGTTTTATAAGGTAGCGAGTTAATCACTGTTAAAAAGAATAAGTTTTTGTAAAACTACTTTTGTTATTTTATATTTTTAATTAAACTTAACATTTGTGATTTAAAATCTAGTGAAGTCACCAAGTTACTTTAAATTAAATTTGGATTTAAAAAAGGTTTACAGCTAATCTTTAAATTGCGTCGTTGTAGTATTTGTAGTTGCAACCGTCTCGTTTATATTTTATGTTTGTTTTTTATTTATGTTTATATTTTATTAAGTAGTATTCTAAACATCATAACTAAGATTAAACTTAATATTTCTAGTAGTTTTACACTTGATAATCAATGAACTAATTTTTCAATATTTTTATTTAGTAAACAAATAAAGTGGTTTAAAACCACTAAAAAACTAATTTTATATTAACATCAAACCTTGAAATTTTTGTAAAAACATCATACTGGTTTATGAGACGCTTGTCTATTAACAATTATCATTAAAACTGTTTTTTGTAAAACTTTATTAAAATGTTCTTACAAAAATTAATAAAAATAAAATTCAATTGTAATATGTTTTTTATGTGTAAATATCTTATGGGTTAATAAGTCTATTACCGTTATGGTAAGCTATATTAATATTTTATAGATGATGAAAACTTTTTCTTTAGTAATAAAAAAAGTGAACCAATTTGTAAAAACATTCCAATATATCTTATGTAATGTTATTTTCAAAGAATATGGCTTTAAAATTACTATATGATTTTGTAAGTTCTACATAAAATTGAATTATTACTAGTAAATATCAAAAAAGTTTAAAATTAAGATTTAAAGCTATGACATCACTTGAACATATACTTGTTTTATTTTAAAATATTAATTTTAGACATATATTTAAATTTTGTTTTTTGTCAAAACCTGATGAAATAAACAAGTTTCATAAAAACTTAGGTTTAATTTTTTACATTCTTAAGCTTTTCTTAAACCATCTATCTTAATAAAAGCCGTTTTAATAAATAAAGAAAAAGTTAAACATACATGAATTATTTAACTCCATATTGATATTCTTTAAAACAAACTTAAATCATAGTGAATCAATATTATTAAAAGTAGAAAACACAGTAAACAATTACTGCAAGTATGTAACAGTTATAGAACTTAAAAAAATATTGTATTACATGTTTATTTATAAAAAAAGTTATTAGTATTGTAGGGCAACGTCAAGATTTCGAAAGCTTTTAGTAGATATTTATATTAAAATAGCTCTTTTTACCATTTTTTTCATACTACAAGCCAACTAGCCTTAAAAGTTTTCTAAGCTGCGGTTATCAATAACACAATTTTATATGAAAACTTCGTTTTTAATTATAATGTTTATAAAAGTTTAGCTAATTAGTAAGTATAAGTATTGTTTGAAAAATAGAAAACTATTTTGGTTAAACAAAATTAGGATACTTATAATACATAAAAGAAATTTGCAATGCTATTAGATAACATCACTATACTATTAAAGTTTATTAAACTGTAAAATGAGACAAAAAAATTTGAAATTTTTTTTTTATAAAGATATTAAATGTAACAGTTTTAAGAAATTCTTTTTAAAGTATACTTACTTAAACATATTTTACTATTTAAATATTTTCTGTTAACTTTTGAACTTATAACGAATAAATATTTTTCTTAATTCAAAAAATATACAAAATACAAATTTAAACTTATAAAAGAGCTTCTTTCTTACAGTTAGTTTGTTTATTAGAAAGCTTTATTCATATACTGAATTGTTTTTGCTTCTAATAGAAATTTAACGCATTTAAAATGGTTTATTTTAGTTTAAGTTTTTTTCCCATTAGCCAATCTTACAACTTTTTAAGTTCTATGTTAAAATGTTTACGGTCATTTAGATATGTGTCTATTGTATATGTTTTGTATAACATTGTGTCAACTTTGATTATTACTATTAAATACATTTTCATTTGAGTAATGTTTACTTTAATAATCAAATAGAAAAAAAAGCTACATAGGGATTTTTATCATTATTTGTGTTGCTTTTTGATTAAGGAACTCAAATAAAATCTAAACTTTACCACAAATTCAATTTTGATTTTAAAATTCAACTTATTTAGTTTTTAAGTTAAATTTTGTTTTTACTATAAGTTTTTATAAAAAGCTTTCGGGCGGGATTTCAAATTTTTATAGATATTACAAGCATAAAATTGTTTAAACTTTCAATAGTTACCTCACAATTTAAAATAAGCTACGTTAAAATGCATCTTAACTTAAAATTCACTTTATTAAAAACATCTTAGCTTAATCACTGTTTACTTGAAAAATTAACTAGTAGAAAAAGAAAACTGCATACAGCGTTTATTATTATTATTTATGTTATATTGATTTTAGAACTTAACTAAAATTAAAAATTATTTTAAATTTAATCTCGACATTAAACTTTAATTTGTTTAGTTTTCTTAAAAGTTAATTTAAACATTTTGAGAAAAAGTTTGTTATTACTTTAATATAATTGTTTAAATGCTATTTTCCATGACTAATAAATAACTTTTTAGATTTATTTAAGCACTGAGGACGTCTTTGACCAAAACTTAGTTTGTATATAACTATTTAAAAGTATAAATTCATTATTTATCCTCCAGTTGTTGAGATCTCTTTATTTGTTTTCATAAAACCAAAACATATAAAGTGTTACATTATAATATAAATAATACTTAAATAACTTATTTTCCTAAGAAATACACAGTGTTCAGAAGAGTTTTCTAATAAACCATAGTTTAATACTTTTACACGAAAAAATTGTGCAGTTTAATAAATTTAGATTAAAAGTTTGCATACTTAGATCACGGCTTAAAAATAAGTAATCAACTGGAAGTGCATACTTTAGAAAATTCAAAATTATTATTTTAAAATATAAAAAGTAAGTTACCTAAGTTAAACTTATAATTACAACGAAGTGTAATGTTCAACAACTTTTATAAAAACTAATTAAAAATAATTATTTAAGTTAATATTGAAAAGTTGCAGATCGTTTTTTTTTTAATATTGCTTTGACGTTTATTTTTTATGTTGTTAAAATCACCATGATAAATATTAATTAAAATGAGAATATTTCCAAACAACAGCTTTAGTTTGATGGTTGTTTGCAGATAATTATTTGCTTCTTTATATAAAAGCTAATGATTCTTTAGAGAACTATTACCTTAATGGTATTAAGTTATAATTTAACTAAGGCATTTGAAAACAAATCTCAAATCTAACTCAGCAAATATAATTTGTTTTTTTTTTATGCTGATGATTAGCAGGTTTCTCAAGCTACCCGTTATAAAAACATAAGTAGAAAAGTTTCCAACTTAAGAAGATTATACTAAAAGTTATCGTTTTTGTGCTTATTGTAACATAAATTTTAGATAGAATAACAAATTTTAGCTTTAAAATTAATGCTAGTCATAAAAAATAGTAAAAATTTTAAAAATTAGTAAATACACACTTTAATTTTTTTTTGATCATATGATACTTACTTAAAGAATTTTAGTAAAATATTTCCACGAACATTCTGCAACAGTATTGAACAAACTAATTTTAAAAACGCAGAATAATTTTTAAACGTCATAAGTTTATAAATCGCAAAGGATAAACATTAAATTTTTATTTAAATAAGAAAATATTTACTTTATTTAAATATGTGGTTTGGTTCGAACACCGCAAGTAACTTTGAAAACCACAGAAAAAAATTTTTATTTTCACTAACTTTAAATAAACTTAAAACTGTTTAAAATAACTTCAAACGAATGTAATTCTTAAACTTTTTAGAAATATAATTTATTTTGTTTACCATAACAAACTTTTTATTTATAGAATAGTTGTATAAATTTTTTTTTAAAGTTTATTTAAAATTTTTAATAAATAAAAATCTATTGCTTTAAATAAAAATTTATTGCTTTGCGTGTTTTACTTATGTTATAGTTTTCTATGCTTATTTTAAAAATTAAGAGGTAAAATTTTTGATGTCGTCACAAAAAACGCAAACAATGTAACAGAAACTAATAAGTTCGTATTATAACTTTAATCTAGGGGTGGGTAACGTTTTTTAATCAACGGGCCAGATCAAAAAAAAGTTAGTCTTTAGTGGGCCGAAGTATCACAATATAGTGATTTACCAAATCCAGCCGTTTAATGACTTTTTAGATCAGGCTCCTGCTGGATATTTATTTTAAAGTTTTATTTGGTTTCGACTAGATACTAATTTTAAATCAAGATTCGAATTTGGTCTAATTTTATTTTATATAAAAGTTTAAGTTTAATTTTAAGATTACGATTGATCCTTCTAATTCACAAAACTTTCTTAAGTCTGACAACTAAACATGTAGATTGAGACATGTCAAATATTTATATAATGTCTATAAGACCTAGAAATTGACAAAGGTAAATTTGTAAAATATTGTACTTAAGTAAACACTTTGTTTGGGGCATTTTGACAAAAATATTGTCTATTTAAGTAAGAAAACACAAAATATTAGTAAAAACTGGTCTAACTACATATTAGTACACATTAATTTGGAAAGCCAATTTAAACATGTTTATAAAGTCAAATTCTTACAGGTTTTTCATTTAAAAGTAGACATAAAATTTATCAAAAAGCTTCTATTACTGACCCTTTGCGGGACTGTCACACTCACTTTTAAAGGAAAATTTTCAGGAAAGTTTAAATAATTACACAATTTTTTTTATGAAGCTAACTTAAAAATCACAAAAAATGTGGTCGTTTATTAAAATTTTGAACCTGTTAATAATTGTTTATGTTAAGTTAAATTTATTACGTTTTATAGATTACCATTACTTCTAAATATCTTTCTAACTGATTGATTAACTAAGTTTCTAACTGAAATGACAAGAAATTTTAATTTAAACATATAAGTAAAAATACTATCTTTATACTTTATATATATTTCTTGAGATTAGATAGTTAAACTAATTTATAATTTTAAGGTATTAATTATTTTGTAAGTTTTGATCTCTAAAACTATTAATTAAATATCATATACTACAAAATTGTTTTTTTTTGTACTAAAGAATCCTTCAATCTAACTTTTATTTTATTCAGTATTTATACAAGTATTTAAATTTTTATAATTTTTTACAAAACTAGTCTTCGTTTCTAAAATTAAACTTAGTTATTTAAACTTTACAGTATTTATGTTAGTGCACTAATATTCTAAACTATTTAATTTTGTTGAAGTAATAAATTTTCTAAGCACGAGTGACGTCATTAACTTTAAATTACAATAGTAAGTATCTACTACATAAATATATATAAAGCTATCCTAGTTTGTATTACACCATCATTTTAAATTTAAAGTACCGTTGAAATTAATAAAATTCACAGCTAAGTGGTTAATTTTTTTTACTGACGTATTAATATATCAAATTGTATTTTAAAATGTTTAAAATATTAATAAGCCTATATAAACTTTACTGACCCCTTTTATATGTACAAAAAGGCTAAAAATTAAATTCTGAGCAATCATTTGTGACTAATTTTATATATCTTTTCTTTATAAGAACTACATGTATTTTTTATTTGTTTTAAATAATACTATGAAATTTTATTTCTAAATCAACATTAAATAATTTTATCAAGTACAAACAAATTCGTACATAAATTATATTGCAATGCTTATTTACTTTGAATTTTGAAAAAAAAAAAGAAATTTATAAGCTTATTTTTAGTCTTTTCTTTAAAAATTAACATTATGATAGTCTAATTGTTAATAACAAACAATAGTAATTAATTCTATTATTAGCCCTTAAACATTTGTACCATTAATTCAAATGCGATAGAAATTTTCTACGTTTTTGTTACAATTTAAAAAAAAATGCATTGTAGTATCGTTCTGACGTCATCACAATTACCGCAAATATTAGAACGTCTTCACTGCATATAAATAAAAATTAACATATAAATTTTTTGATTTGAACTAAATTGCGAAAATATTTTAAAAAACATTGTAAAATTGTTTATAGCAACAAGCTGTCAGTAAGGAACTTCAATTTTTTCGCGTATAAATTTGAAGAGTAAGAAAGTCTACAGCTATTATTAGAAGTTAAACACAGAAAAAAAAAATTGAAATCTAAAATTAAAATTATCGCTATTTTTCCTACAAACAAAATAAAATATAGAATTAAGGCTTTTGTAAGAAATGATACTATTATTACCATTCTAATTATTACATCATTATTTGGTTATATTTATTTTTTGATTAATTTTTTTTTCTTATTTTGTCTTTTATTTATACTATTATAAATATTCTGATTAATAAATCATTGTTTAATTTTATTTACAAATATCACTTTGAATTCTTTTTAGGTATGTTATAAAAAAAAAGATATACGCCACTAAAATTTCAATATAAATTAGTAGGTGTAACATAGAAAAGCAACCTTATATAAAAATTTAAGTGCAAGGTTTTGAAAATATTAAACATAAATTCTAATAAATGTTTAGGCAAGTTTTTAAGCTATTTTTGTACGAAAATAAACTAATTAAACTTAAATAGGAACTCATTATCGCTTGTAACTTTTATTTATCATCTGACAACAAAACAGTTTTTTTTGCAATTTTTTAGAAAAGTTAATAAAATAGCTTAGTGCGGTCATGAAATTTTACTTCGAACTTAATATTACGTAAACTAGAAAAACAATAGTACATTTTTTGCTTCTCACTTGTTAATCAGGAAAAATTAATTTAAAACCCTTTCAACATTTGTAAATACTTAGATTCATTAACGTTACTGGTGATACTATTTTATCAAATGAAATTGCGAAGAGCATATAAGTTTACAGCAGGCATTAAAAATAGAACAATAACAAAAAATATTATTGATATAATTAATAACTTTTAATTTTAGATTTAAGCTTTATACTTAAACTTAAGTTATATAAAAATTACACTGCAAATATATGTTAAATGTTAAATTATAAGTTGTTGTTTTTTTTTACAAAATTAATTATTAACTTTTTATATGTCTACTTTGAACAAAAATGCATTTCTAAGTGTAACCATTGTTGACATAAACAACTGTAAAATACAAAACCTCGTGTTTGTTTTCAAAAGCAACATTTTTCAACACCTTTCCTAGAGGGGTAAGTATTAACAAGTTTTTTAATTTTTTATAAAAATAGAAAACTCTAAAACCAGTTACTTTTTCCTAAAACTTGATATAGTTTTGACTTAAAAAAAAATATAAATAAACACAAATTACTACAAAATAAAAGTCGTGAAACAATGTTTTATTGATATGATATTTTATTTATAAAGTATATTTATTTTTTTAAATAATATGTAAAACTTAATATTAAAAACTTATTGAGCGTTCATATCTTCATTGTATTCAACAACTATATATAACAACAATGCAATATAAATAAATTGGTATTTTCTGCTTAAGATAACTAGAATAAATTTTTATTTTACAATAAGTAGCATATTAATGTTAGTGACCTGACTAGTATTTCGGTAACAACAATATAAAACTCGAATTTAATTACATTCATTTATTCCACAAATACGTAATGTAAAATCCAAATTTTTAAAACCACTCTGATTAAAAGTCACAAGCTATATAAAATATTAGTGAAATCGTTACACTATTAAAACAGTGAAAGTATGAGGTTTTTATTTTGAGTTATTTAGTGCAAAATTTTCTCAAATGAAAAATTTAAAATTATTAATACTTTTAAAAGCCTACTTGTAAATTGATTTAAATATTTGATTTTTACTTTTTATTTCTTTTAAAAAACTGCTATTTAATCAAATTAATTTTAAAGTTTAAATAGTATTATCCACTATAAGTTTTTTTTTACTATTACCGCAACCGAAAACAGTTTGATATATAATTGTAGCTTTCTGATAAATATCACAAAATTTTACATAGACAAGCAATCTAATGTATAGATTTTGTATTATGTAAAATGTTTTGTGATGATATTTTTTTTTGTAAGTTCAAAAGATGTTTTCATATTTTAAGAAGCAAGTAGATTTTGTTGTGTCTACCTTCCTCCACTGTCTGCTAGATGCACACTGACTGTTCAAAATGTAATCAAAATGATAAAAATGGTTTTTCCAAAAGAGTGTTCTTTTTATGTTCTTGGTGATTTTAATATGCCAAATATAGATTGGAGGATTCCTAGCACAGATTTCAATAAACCCCATGAGTGTTTTCTTAATTTTTGTACAGACAATTTTTTAACCCAAGTAATTGAAAATCCAACCTATAAGAATGGTAACATTCTCGATCTCATAATTTGCAATCATTTTGGTCTAGATAGAATCATATCACACTCAACTAATTTTCCATTAACAAACACTTGTGATCATAACTTGATTTCACTAACAATTAAAATTGAAAACAAAACAATACCTATTGCTAAAGAAGTCTCATATGACTAAAAAAAAGCAGATTTTGAAAGCATCAATGATTTGCTGTCAAAAGTTAATTGGACCTTTATTTAAAAATTCAGAAAATATCCAGCATTTTTACGATCAATTCATTAGCTCAATCCAAATCTCAATCAAACGTTTTGTTCCAATTTTTTCTAAAAATAACAAAAGTAAAAAATATCCATCTCATATTAAAAAGTTATTAAAAGAAAAAGCGAGTCTATACAAAAAAAGTAAGACAAATAAATCACTTTTGATAAAATACAAAAACAAGTCTAAAGAATATCAATTAGCTGTTAAAAAATACAACTTTGAATATGATAAAAAATTCTGCAAAAACCCAAATTTAAAAAAGTTTTATAGCTACGTGAAAGCTATAAAAGCTATACGTCTTTTAAGCTACCCCAAAAGAATTGTAGTAAGATGCAAAATTTTTTCATAACCTATGAAGACATTATAAGTTCAATTAACCACTTAAAAGATAAAATCATAATACGCCAGAAAACATTCCACCCTATTATATCAAGCACGTTATTCAATCAATAATTTTTCCGCTTTCATTAATATTTAATTGCTCTCTAGAACTATCTGATGTTCCTAAACAATGGAAAACATCTTTTATTATTCCTGTGCACAAGAAAGGTAATATACACGATGCATTAAATTACAGACCAATATCTCTAATAAGTGGCTTTTCAAGAATTTATGAACATATTGTATCTGTAAAAATTCTCAATCACCTCTTTGATAACAAATTATTAACTAACAAACAGTTTAGTTTTGTTCCAAACCGCTCATCAACCATTCAACTGTTAACATGCTTACATTCTTGGTTAGTTCCTTATCTCAAAAATGAATTTACTAAAGTAGTTTATACAGATATTCAAAATGCCTTTGATTCAGTATCACACAAAAGATTATTAAAAATTTTAAATCAGTATGGGCTACATGAAAGCTTAATTGATTGGTTTGATAACTTTTTAAATAATAGATCACAAGGAGTACTCATCAATAATACGCTTTCTGACTCTTTAACAATCTACAGTGGAGTACCACAAGGTGGTGTAGTTGGTCCCCTTCTCTTTTTAATTTATATTAATGATATTTTTTCAAACATTGATATTAAAAGTGAGTTAAGCTTGTTTGCAGATGATGCCAAAATCTTTAGTCAGTCAAATACTTCATTACAACTATGTTTAGATAATATTTACATATGGTTAAAAACAAGAAAACTAAACTTAAATCCTAGCAAATGTAAAATTCTAACCATTAACAAAAAAGAATCTTCTCCAACTGACCTCTTAATCAATAACATCAAGTTACCAGAAATTAAAGTTTTTAAAGATTTAGGAATTTATATTTCCAAAGATTTGAAATGGAATGAACATATCAACTATTTATATAAGATTGCAAAAACTACATGTTATCAAATATTGAAAAGTTTTAAAACTAATTCTGCTTCAATTCTGACAAAACTATTTAAAACATACGTTCGCCCTAAACTTGAGTTTAGTACCCAAATTTGGTCACCCCATTTAAAAAAGGATATTAACAAAATTGAATCTGTGCAAAGGAGTTTTACACGTCATATTTGTAGTCGTTGCAACATATCTTACACGTCATATAATGATAGAATGATTAAATTTGGCTTGAAATCACTGGAATATAGAAGGTGGGAATTTGATTTATTAATTCTTTACAAAATTATCAATGGCAAATATAAAAGTTTTTTTAACCAGTTTTGTAATTTTTCCCAAAATAAATATCAACTAAGAGGAAATAATTTGAAAATAAAATGTAAACATGATTTCAAAACAGTCAGTGGCAAGGCGCATTTTTTCACAGAGCAAAAGCTATGTGGAACAGACTACCTCAGGATATAGTATCTTGTGAGAGGGTAGAACAATTTCGTTTAAAGCTAAAAAGATTTGATTTAAATACGATAAATACCAGTAAAATTCACTAATTTTCCACTGTAACAAAAGAAAAAATATTCGTTTCCCTACGCCTCCCCCTACAAACTATTAGTTTACTTATATATTTTGTAGTTATGAATTTTGTTTTATAAGCCATGATTTTATACAAACTTCTTTACTGTGTGTACTAAGTAATATATAAATTTGAATTTTTTGAACTGAATTTTCAATTTAGATCATTTGTTTATCATATTGTGTTCAACTTTGTGTTTTCATTTAAATTATTTTTGTATATATAAATATATATATAATTTATTTTAAAGTTTTGAATATAAGTTTATTTTCTTTTTCTCTTTTTGTGTGTCCTGTTTAAGTGGCTCAGGTTTTGATGCCTGAGTCCAACATTGCACAATAAACAATATAATAATAATAATATATAATGTTGAAAATATACATAGCTTCAATATAAAAAAACACATAATTTAAAGAAAAAAAGTTCTCATATTTGGTTATTGAAAACTCTCATTTAAAAAAATAATTATTTTCAACTATGACAACCACAACTTCAATCGATTATAAAATTTATTCCTAAACTGTTTTCATTTATAATTTAATAGTTTTGTATAAATGCGCCTTAGAACCTCTATAAGTTGTTCGTTTATTGTTTTTGACGTAACTGAAATGTTTGTAATGCACTCATTTAACGAAAGTAATAAAAAGTTTTAAAACTATGGTATGTTAGTTTAAACATAATTTTACTGGTTAAAAATTGAAGTAAAGGTTTGAACAAACATAGTTTTGTATCTTTAAAAAAAAGTATCTAACTTTTTTACTTGTATATGAAGTATATATAACTATAGTAAATTGTTTTAAAAATAAAGAGGTTAAAATAAATTAATTTATTCAACTAAATGGCAACAAGATATCGATAATTTATATAATTTATACAAAAATATGTTTTTAAACTATAATAATAAAATGTTTTTTTTGACGTCATTAGCTATAAACCAAAGTTACAAAAAATGTTCAAACTTAAAAAAAGTGAACTCAAATTATTTATATAACTTTTTGTAGGGTGCTAGTTTTTAAAATCACAACAATTGTGGTTATTTATTAGAATTTTAAACTGTAAAAAATTGTTTAAATTAAGTTAAATTTACTAAGCTTTATATATTACCATCACTTCTACTTAACTTTCTAACTGAATGATTTACTGAATTTCTAACTGAAATAACAATGAATTTTAATTAAAACATACAGACATAAAACTCTGTATTATAACTATTAATATATATCTATAGGGATTAGAAAATTTTACTAATTTATAAATTTAACGAGACTATTTATGTTCTAAGTATTGATCTTCAAAACTATTAATAACATTTAATGTACTACAAAACTGTTTTTTTTTTGTTCTAAAGAATCCTTAACTCCAACTTTTATTAAATTAAGATTTATACAAGTATTAAATCTGTATAAGTTATATAATACTAGTGTTATTTTTTTAAATTCAACTTAAAAATTAAAACTTGACAGCATATTGTTGTACTAATATTCTGAAAACATTATTTTTTTCAAGTAATTGATTTTAAGTTTCTTCATTAAAATTTAATATAAATTTTTCTAAGCATGAGTGACTTCATTATTTTAAAATAGCTATAGTAAGCATTTACTACATAAATAAATATATATATATATATATATGTATATAAATAGAACTATTCGAGGTGGTAGTACATCATCATTTTAAATTCAAAGTATTGTTGAAACTTTTAAAAAATTAACCGCAAAGTGGTTAATTTTTTAATTCCTGACGTTTCAATGTAACAAATAATACTGTAAAGTGTGTAAAATATTGTTAAGTCTTTGTTTTACTGAATACTTTTATATGTACAAAACGGTGAAAATAAATTCTGAGCAAGGACTTGTGCGAACAGTTTCACAACTAATTTTAAAAATATATTCTTTTATAAACTACCTATTAAGTTTTGGTGGTTTTAAATAATCCTATTAAGTAATTAAATCTTTTTTCTCTAAACAATTAGATACGATCTAAACAAAACAATAACAAATATCAATATACATAATCTTTTAAAACTAATTTTTGTTTTAAAACTGTAGATAAATTTTTATTACAAAATCTCTAAGATATAAAATAACCTTTAAAATTTTGAAAAACAGCTGTTTATTCAAAATATAAAAAGTTTGATTTTAATATAATCAGTCTAGTTAAAAGTTTTTAATTACAAACATTAACATATGTATAAAAAACTATATTCATTGATGCAAGTTTATTTTATCAGAGTTCCAGATTTAAAGCCTTTTTATTATACTGTATAATGGGAAATAATAAATTATAAATTCTATCTAAAACTATAAACTCTTTTTTTTATTCAAAACCACTTTATTTAAAAATAAGATATATTTCATAGTTTAGGTCTTATTAAAAAAAGTAAAGTGTTATTGCAAGGATAAAAAAGTTTATATCACAGTTGTGTTACAAAAGCATTTTAAATTTCTAAATGTACTAAAAAAAAATTCAAACTTTGGTATTTATTTTAATGAAAAATATTAAAGAATATTTTTGTTTTTATATAGGGTAAGAACCAAACTTCAGGTAAAAAATAGACATTGATGAAAATATGCGTCAAAATAATTGAATTAAAAATAAATTTCAAAAACTATATGACGTCACTAGTTTTAAATCATAAAAACTAGCAAATCTAAATAATTTAAATAAAAATTATGATATTGCGGTTCAATAAATATTACAAAATTCTTTTGCTTGTAACTTACAAAACCAATGTAATAGCTTTTAAATTTTGAAAATTTCTAATTATTTTATTATTCTAAATAAACAAAACAAAGCTTAAAGTTTTAATATATAAAATTATAACATTACTTAATCTAGAAAAACGAAATTATTTCAGATTTACTTAAATATGTCTAAATTAACGAAACGTATAATAAAAAAGAACATTAGTCTTTTTATAAAACAAAAAGTTTATAAAAAGTTTTACATTTCTTTTTTAAAGGTAAATATCAATATTTACTAATGGTTGCGCCAGTTTTATTAATAGTTTTTATTAATAATTTAAATTTGTTCCTTATTTCTTAAAAACATTTTTTTACATGAAAAGTTATTTAAAAGGTTATACACTTGAAACCTTTACAAAAATTTTATAAGAAACTTCTTATACAGTTTTATTTTATTTAAAAGAAAATGAAATGTTTATAGTAATGAGTTTTTTGAGCATTTATTAACAGATAAGGCTTTTGATAAGAAAACTTTATTTTTATTGAATTAATGAACGTCACTTACTTAACCTCGATATAAAAAGTAACTTCTTTATCAATATTAATGAAATTGAAATTTTATTAATCCTATAAATTATGAATATAAGATATAAATAAACATAACATTAAAAAACTATTTTATTTTTTAAGTGGTTGGTACACATAAAAAATCTTGTTTATTGTGAGGCAAATGTTTTAAAAAAACGATAAACTAGTTTAATTTTTTTTCTATTTTCTCGATATTATTAAGATAGTTGTAACAATATTCTAAGATTTAAAATTTAAGCTTAATTTAAATAAAAAATATTTTGTCTACCTATTACTCGACAAAAAATATAAGTTTTTAAAGTTTTGATTAATATGAGAACAAAAACATTCATAATGTTGATAGACTTTTTTTTTGTTTTATGTACCTCAAAAACATTTAATCTAATCAAAAGTTTGTTTTTAAATGAACTGATAAATTGTTCAATACGTTTAAATTCATTGTCTTGGTTTTAAAATTTAAGAATATAACTTAAATACCACTTGAAACTTAAAAATAAAATATTTTTTATTTGAAAATTTCACTAAACTTAAAGCCTTTTATATCAATCTGATAAATTTTAGAAGTTAATTAAACAGTAAAACAGCTTAACAGAAAAACATAAGATTATTATAAATATTTATACTAATTTTGACGTAGTTTTACAAAGTCATAAAAAAACCTCGTTAAACAAAAAATAATAACTAAAATTGAGTTAATATATTATTAGCATATTTCCATTTCTACACACTTGCCTATTAAATTTTGGTTTTCTTTTTGATGATCATTGATTTTTCACTATAAAGCTCAACTTGGCACTTTTTTACGAATCCGAAAAATTTTACGATATTCGATTTTAAACATTGAAAACAATGGTGCAAGTGCACAAAATAGCTTTTATCCTTATTTTTATATTCAGCAACTCTTTTAAACATTCATGGCGAATCTACACAATATAATAATGATCTGTTCTACATAGGAGATATACTTATATATGACATATGCGTCAAATAATTCAGAACACTTGCTTTTAGTGTTGAAGTTAGCATAAATTATCTTAGTGGTAACTTAGTGGCAACTGCTGTTATTATTTTTCTACCCCGTTTTTTGAAAACAGTTCTTTTTTTTGAAATCTTAGTGAATAATTTTCGAAATAAATAGTTGTAAATTAAAAACTTTCTTCAAATTCAGAATTTTATCTTATATTTGTTTATTAGATTTTTCTTAAAACTATTTATACTTGTTCTTATAAGTTGCTCCGTATACTGTTTACCTAACAGTATTTTGTAATTTTTTCAAGGTCTTCTTTAAAAACGACAAACCTCAATATTCTAACAAAATAACAATAAAGATAACTGTATTGATTTACATACTTTTTACAGACATTTGTTGTCACTTTGTAGCGTAAGGCCGGTTGTGTACTAATTCTAAGGTAGGTCTTGGCAACATTTTTAAATACCATCCGATTTTATCACATTTAATAACTTAATGTTCGAAATAACTCTCGGTTTAATATTCTTATGATTGTAATAGCGCATATTATATGATTATATTTTTTTTAAAGTTTAGTAAGTTACTGTTAACTGCTTGCTAAATTATTAAAATTACTAGAATTTTAACTGGATTAAAACACTAATTTTAGCTAAATTTAATAAATTTACTTGTCGACTAAAATCGACCAGATAAGTGAGTAATTACTATATTTTTTTACCAATTTGGTTCTTTCTAAAAAGTAAATTTTCAAATTAAAATTTACTAAATATACCAATTTCATGTTTTTATGAAATGTTAGATTAAATATTTAGATGTCTAACTTAATACTAAGTTATTTAAGACTGAGTTTACTTCTTTTTAGTTGTTTTCTTTCAACAGACACAGCAACATCCTTAAAACGTTTATGAGTTTTTTTCGGTATCCTAACATATAATAAAAATAATAAATATATTTTTTGATAAAATTACACTATTTTTCGTTGAAATAAAAAGCAAAATATTAGTTTTTGTTTTAACTGACGTCATCAAATACTATTACAATCGTAAAAATACCAAAAGTATATTTATTAACAAGTTTAAATAAGTAAACTAAATTAAAAAAAAACTGAAGTTTAGAAACCATCGCAAAAATGGTTAGCATCAAAATATATCTGTCAACAGTGAAATAGTTATAAACTGCATACAAACTAAACTTAATACAAATAGTTAATTGTAGGAAATGTGGTTAATATTAAAATGAAATTTTCGTTGAAAAGTATTTTAAATTATCAAACTATTTCAATTGAAACAGCATAAATAGCATATATCAAAATGGTTGTTTTTTATACTACTGATAAATAACAAAAGTTTTTCAGATATTGTTTATTAATTAAAGACAACCATAAAATATTTTTTTATGAAATGTAGTTTAAATGTTGGACTCAAACTGTGTTTCTAAAATGTCTGAATAAGTGTTTCACTTTATATATCATTTTTATAACACTTCTTTTGTTATTCAAATCCTTACAAAAATTATAGTATTAACTAGTCTTATGAAAACATTCAGCATAGTTTAAATAATGAATTTCCATATCTAATTAAAATGAAACCAAAGTTTTTCTAAGCACGAATTACGTCTTTATCTTTATAAAAGAACTGTTCGCATTTACAAAATTGAAATAAATTATTATTATGTTAATAGTCATTTTGTTTATAACTATTTTAAAATCACTGCAACGTGGTTAAAATTTAACCTATCGACTAAATAACATAATGAAATAAAGTTTATTTATAGTTAAATAAAGAATAATTAAATATTTATCTTAGTGATTATGTAAATATTTCAAGTGAAAAAAAAAGGTTCTTTTCATGAAAATTTTACATCTGATTTTAAACAAATACAAAATAAAGTACTTAAATTTCTGATTGTTTCTTTTTTGTTTAACGAATTAAATTTAAAGCTTTATTTCATAAATTTGTTAACATAGTACCATTAAACACTTCCATTATTGTCTGAGTAACATATTAAAACTAGTTTTAATTTCTATAAAAAATTCGAAACCATCTTAAAATATTTATTGACGGCCTCACTGTAAAATTACAAGTATGTGATTTTAATATTTAATTATTTTTAATTTGTTAAGCTAGTTAATGATCACATAGTTTTAGTGGTTAAACATTTTTTACACAAAAATGCAAAAAAAATAATAGCTTTTATTAGAAGTAAAACAGTAGAAGATATTTAGTTCAAATCTTTTTTTATTTAAACAAAATGTTTAAAATTAAATATTGATTTTTATAATTTTAAAACCGTTTCAAAGTGGTTAATACTTATTTGAATTATTTTTTTATTGTGTATAAATTGTTGTTCAAACTTGAAATATCACTATTAGGATTTTTACTATATTACTATAAAAAATGGGTAGCTGTCAAAATTGCACGAGCGTACAAAATTGCATAAGGGGAAATGATTGCACGAATGCATAACATTTCAGGAAGATACTTTTGTACAAGCAGAAAATATTGCGCAGACACATTCTTGCACGGGTTATATACATTTTTTTAAATTTCCATTTCGCTAACAGTTTTTTTTTTCAAATTTAGTTTTTATTTTAATTTTCACTGTTATCCCTAAGTTTAACCCACGGTCGGTACCTTTTTTTCTCTTTTAAATGATAAAAAAATATTTTTTTTATAATTTTCAAGTTTTTTTTTGTATTTCTTTACTATCATTGTTACCTATAAACCTTACCCTCGGTCGGTAGTTTTTTTTATATTATCTTTTGGTTTTGTTTTTCTTTGTTATTTGTTTGTTCTTAATTTTTTGCTCTCGTGCATAAATGTAACTCCTGCAAAATTGAACGTCGGTGCATTTTTGTGTTTATGCAATTTAGACCCATTCCCATGAAAAACATGTTTTTAAATATTGTTGAATATTTAATCAAGTAATTTTTTTATTATAACATCAAAAATAGTAAAAGTTTCTATAACATTTTCAGTTTGTAGTACTCAACCACGTATAGTCTTTACTTGACATTTAGAATTTAGCAATTTAAAAATTTAACCAAAACCTACTTTAATAATAATTTATAGATAATAAAATTAAATTAGTACATATAGTATATATATACGAGCAAATCAAACAAAAAAAATCTCACTAACTGTTTACACTTAAAATATATTTTGTTTTTTAGAGTAAACAAACTGTATAAAAAAGCTCTTTTTCTGTTTGTAAAAAAGGTAATTATTTTTTTTCAAAACAGTATCCGATGCATTACAATCTAAAAACAAAAGTTATTTTTAAACACGTTGTCATACGAAAAATATTTTATCGCAAGTAAAATCTATTATAATTTTGTTTACTATTTCATCATAATAAACATGAATTTAATCTGAAAGTCACAGCTGCTAGTATTTGTAAAATTTATTATTTTACTTTGTGTAGTGAATATATACTTATTTTATGCAAAAGTTATTTTATAAGCCTCAAAATTTCAGGCTAATGTTAAAAATACAATTTTAATAATTATTTGATTAACGTAGTTTATTTACTTACTTGTTTATTTATTTTAAGTTAGTGAAAACTAAAATGTGTAAATGCTAAAATCAAAAGAAGTTTTTAATGTTTACGCATTCTTATTAAACGTAATAACAGTTGGTAAGTTTAAGAATCGGACTTGTGAATTTATAGTTTTTAAGCAAGCTCAACTTGTAGTTATCTGTATAAGTTTATGTTAATAACAGACAAATACAAATTTAGAAGCTTTTACAGCATTTTTTTTGTAAATCCTTAATCACATTTTTAATTGCAATTAAAAATAGTAATCAAGTTAAAACTTAAATTTAGTTATAAAACTAGCAAAAAATCTTTATAACGTTAACTTCTCTTTTTCAATTATTTCGAAACACTAAACTTAATAAGATAATAACTTCATTTTTAATCATTTGTGTAGAAATTTTTGTAAAAAAAAAACTTTGAAAAAAAATATCATAACAATAATGTTGACATAGTTTAAATTATTTATTTACATAAGTATCTCATGACGTTACAATAACTTAAAATTTTGTAAAAATGATTTAAGAAGCGATTGTTTAGTAGTAGTTTAAGAAATTTCTAAATTCATCCTATAAGTTGTTAGTAAAATATAAGTTTAAATTTAATAAAAATAAATTTCCCAGAACAAAAATGTTTGATATAAAAAACTAAAAACTTTTATTTATCGCTTTAAAGCTTTAATCTGTCTTAAGTCAAAATTTATTATAAAAGTCTTACAATTAAAGCTTTTTTTATGACCGACTAAACAGAAAAAAACTATTATATGTTTTAGGTTAGATTTTGACTACTATGTTCTGTATTTTTTACGTTCATAAAATATCATGAATAACATAGTGACGTAAGCAGTTAAACGATAAATGCCACATTTACTTTAAAGTAAAAAAAAATAACTTATTATTATAACAACTACTTTTAAACATTGTAAAAGTTTGAATCCATTTCAAAAATGGTTAATATAATACAACTAGTAAAAAGTTCAAAAAGATTTTTTAGCTCTATAGAAAGTTAAAAGCAATGAGAGAAAAGTAATTAACAAAAAAATTATAAGTAATTCTAATGTTGTAAACTGAATATAATAAAAAAAACGATTAAATGTACCTAAGTTGTTATAAATTTTTTTATGAACACTGAAATACAACTGTTTTCAAAACTAAAGAAAACTTGCTTCTTTGATTTCGTCGCATTCTTATTAATTGTTGATTTTTGTTTTAATAAATAAATACTCGAATTTCGTGTACTTTTAATCATTGCCTGTTAAATGTTAAGTTACCAACTTTTTGTTTTCTTTTTGATCACGATCTACTTTGATGCACATCAAATACATTTAGAATTTGAAACTATAAATTTATTTTAGAATTTTAATTTATAAATTAAACAGTTAAATTTTAGATTAGTTGGTTACGAAATATATCTATATTTTTTTTACCTACTAGAAACAAAAAAAAAATCAGCATTTTAGTTCTGTAAGATAACTGTAAGCTAGTCTACCGGATTATATCTTAGTTAAAGAACGACGTTTATTTGTTTATTTTATTTCTATTAAACGTTTAATTGTCCTGTAAGTTTATAAACTGTTCTTTTTAATTCATAAAAACAAAAAGCAACAAAAAAAATTTAAGATCCTTTATCACTAGTGTCTTTGATTTGTTTTCTGATAAATTAAGTTAAGTTTCGTCTGGCTACTTATAGAAAAATTATTTTTATAGTTAAAAGACGTAATTACAAACTAGATAAAAAATAACTATAACATACTCCAGTAGATTCCTATATAGGTATAGCATAGGTAAAAGTCGAGTATATAACATCAAAAATATATAGAAATTCTTATCTAGGCTACTTGTTTTTTTTTTAAATGCAGGTAAATTGCTAAGCAGGTAAATATTTATAAGTCGAAAATTAATAAAAAAAAGTATAAAGTTTTTAATTTGGTTTATTGTTAAACATTTAAATTTTTTCAAACTGTTTGAAACTAATTCGTTTTTTTTTTAAAGAAATTAGAAACTTAACTTTTAAAAATAGTGTTTTATTTATAAGAATTAACTGTGTATAACTGACGTAACTAAAAAGAAATACTTAAAGTTAAATAAAAATTTATTAGAGTTTTTGTTTTATAAATAAGCAAATTTGCAATTTTAACTCTTTAATAAAATATTTTTTTTGTTTCAATTATTCTTCATTAGGTCCACAAATAATACTATTGTTAACATGACAAAAAAAAAAACTTAAATAGAGTCGTTCAAATTTTTAAACTAAATACATGAGCAGGTTTTTAAAAGCCTCTGCAAAATGTTTTAAAAGTCTTAAACTTAAATACAGTGGTGAGATTAATTTTTTTACAAACTGTAAGAAATTTGAAGAAAACATTAGTAATTTAGTGATACAAAATTCGCAAAAATGAAAAACTTCGATATCTTTTATTTTTTGTACATATAAATGAAGACTAAAAGTAAACTGTATTTTTTAAAATGAAATTGCGAAAAAAATACATTACATTACTTTCTAGGCAAACTTACTTGTTACTTTATCACAAATAAATAATTGCAGCATAAACTAACATGCTATCAATAAATTTAAATAAAACTCTTGATTTTGTTTTTTTTTTACATTTGAGGGTTTTTATAAAACTGAAATTTAAAATACTTTAAAAAAATCAGGAAATAGCATGTTAATTTTATTAAGAGTTTACAATATTTTGCTGCTTTTTTGATTTTTTATTTTTTAGTATTTAAACTTTCTGTCGCATTTACGACTAAAGAAATTTTAAGTATCTTAATGACGTCATCAGTTAATATCGCAAACGTTAACTTACATAAATTGTATTTAATAAAATTAGTTTACTGGATAGCTATTTTGTACGGCATTTTAGTAGTACTAATTTTTAAAAACCACTTAAAAAGTGGTTGTAAGTCATCAATTTGAAAGTATTTAAGTATGTATAACTGTTTATAAACCTTACTTTTTTTTTTTAATTTTAAATTTTTTTTTAATGCTATATAAAAAAACATATTGTTAAAATTGTTTAATTTATATTTTACAAAATATTTATCCTTTATTCTGTTCGGACTATAACATTAATTGCAAATTAAATAAATTATTAGTATGTATAAAATAAACCATTCTAAATGCGTTATAATTTTATTGCGAGCAAAAAACAATTTTATATAAAAATGTAGCGATTTAATCAATAGAACTAACTGTAACACAAACAAGCAAGCTCTTTTATAGATCTAAATGCAAACTTTATATATTTTAAACTTCAATAAAATATTTAATGCTTATTTAATTTTAGAAATTAACAGATAATTTTTAATTACTAAGCTATGAAAATAGAAATTAATCTTAAATAAAAATTCATTAAAACAGGTACATTTAGTATATTTTTTTTATATTTTTTTTTATTTTTTTGTCGCATTTTAAATCTCAGTAAATTTTAGTAACCTCGTGACGTCATCAAATAATTTTATTTGATTATGGGGATTTTATGTATTTTATAAATCTGAAACCTTTTAAACCTTTGCTAAGTATCTGATATTTAAATATAATTTAAGAATGTAAAACATTATTTTTATTTTAAATAACTTAGTTAGTCTACTAGCTTTAGTCACAAAGTTTTTAGCTGTTAAGCAACGAATCAAAAACGATTGTTTTATTAATAACCTCAGTTTAAAAACTTTTATAGCTAGTTGGCTCGTAAAATCAATATAAAATGTATGGTAAAAAAATAACAAATTTTAAATAAATACCTACTAAAAGCTTTCAAAATCTTGACATTACCATACCATACTATTTACTTTTTTATTTAAATCAACATACGGTAAATCTTTTGTAAAGTTTTATAACTGGATGTTCCATATCTATTTTACAATAAATAGTTCTAAACTATATTCTAGTTTTCATAACTTCGTTTCAGTATCATTTTTATTTAGTTTAATTAACCTTAAATAGAGCTAGAAGAGTCCATCGTTTTTAAATTTTTTTTTACACTCAAAAGGCTTATATGATACTACATAATTTAAAGAATATTTAAGAATATTAAATGTTAAATTGTAGCTTAAACTTACTTATTTAACAAAATACTGCTTTGACGTTTTTCAATTATATTTTTAGGCTCACAAAGATAAATATTAATATTATAAACAATATTTTTAAACAACAGCTTTAGTTTGATGGTCGTTTGTCAATAATTATTTGCTATTTAAAAAAAAAACAAATAAATATGTTTGAAAAAATTACTTTTATGGCATAGAAATTATAATTTTGTAATGGCGTTCAAAAAAAAAGTCTCAAAAGCCAACTCAGCAAATTTAATTAGCTTTTTTGTGCTAATGATTAGCAGATTTCTCAAGCCAACCGTTATTAATACATATAAAGGAAAACTTGAACTTTAGAAAAATATTACATTAAAAGTTGTCCTTTTTGTAATTATTGTAAAATATTTTTTAGGTAGAATAACAAGTTATAGCTTTAGAATAAATGCTAGTCATAAAAAATTGTATAAACTTTTAAAATTAGTAAATACACACTTAGATTTTATTTTTTGGTCATTTAATACTTACTCAAAACATTTTAGCGAAGTTATTCCACAATTACTCTGCAATATTACTGAACAAAATGAAAATTTATTGATAAAAACAAAAAATAATTTTCTAATGGCTTACTGACGTCATTTGTTCATAATCGTAAATGCCAAACATTTCATATTTTTTATACAAGAATATGTTTAGTAAGTTCGTTATTAATAAATTGTTGTTCGGTTCGAACGCCGCAAGTAACTTTAAAAGCACAAGAAAGGTGGTATAACATTTTTTCACTTACTTCAAATAAACATAAAGCTGCTTAAATTTACATGGATGTAATTCTTAAACATTTTAAAAATATAATTCTTTTAGTTTACCATAGCATGCTTTTTATGTATAAATTAGTTTTTTTTTTATTTTAAACTGAGGGTATTAATAAAACAATCGTTTTTGATTCGTTGCTTAACAGCTAAAAACTTTGTGACTAAAACTAGTAGACTAACTAAGTTATTTAAAATAAAAATAATGTTTTACATTCTTAAATTATATTTAAATATCAGATACTTTGCAAAAGTTTAAAAGGTTTCAGATTTATTAAATACATAAAATCCCCATAATCAAATAAAATTATTTGATGACGTCACGAGGTTACTAAAATTTACTGAAATTTAAAATGCGACAGAAAAGTAAAAAAAAAATATATAAAAAATATACTATTTGTACTTGTTTTAATGAATTTTTATTTAAGTTTAATTACTATTTTCATAGCTTACTAATTAAAAATTATCTGTTAATTTCTAAAATTAAATAAGCATTAAATATTTTATTGAAGTTTAAAATATATAAAGTTTGCATTTAGATCTATAAAAGAGCTTGCTTGTTTGTGTTACAGTTAGTTCTATTGATTAAATCGCTACATTTTTATATAAAATTGTTTTTTGCTCGCAATAAAATTATAACGCATTTAGAATGGTTTATTTTATACATACTAATAATTTATTTAATTTGCAATTAATGTTATAGTCCAAACAGAATAAAGGATAAATATTAAACAATTTTAACAATATGTTTTTTTTTATAGCATTAAAAAAAATTAAAAAAAAAAAAAAGTAAGGTTTATAAACAGTTATACATACTTAAATACTTTCAAATTGATGACTTACAACCACTTTTTAAGTGGTTTTTAAAAATTAGTACTACTACAATGCCGTACAAAATAGCTATCTAGTAAACTAATTTTATTAAATACAATTTATGTAAGTTAACGTTTGCGATATTAACTGATGACGTCATTAAGATACTTAAAATTTCTTTAGTCGTAAATGCGACAGAAAGCTTAAATACTAAAAAATAAAATATCAAAAAAGCAGCAAAATATTGTAAACTCTTAATAAAATTAACATGCTATTTCCTGATTTTTTTAAAGTATTTTAAATTTCAGTTTTATAAAAACCCTTAAATGTAAAAAAAAACAAAATCAAGAGTTTTATTTAAATTTATTGATAGCATGTTAGTTTATGCTGCAATTATTTATTTGTGATAAAGTAACAAGTAAGTTTGCCTAGAAAGTAATGTAATGTATTTTTTTCGCAATTTCATTTTAAAAAATACAGTTTACTTTTAGTCTTCATTTATATGTACAAAAAATAAAAGATATCGAAGTTTTTCATTTTTGCGAATTTTGTATCACTAAATTACTAATGTTTTCTTCAAATTTCTTACAGTTTGTAAAAAAATTAATCTCACCACTGTATTTAAGTTTAAGACTTTTAAAACATTTTGCAGAGGCTTTTAAAAACCTGCTCATGTATTTAGTTTAAAAATTTGAACGACTCTATTTAAGTTTTTTTTTTTGTCATGTTAACAATAGTATTATTTGTGGACCTAATGAAGAATAATTGAAACAAAAATATTATTTTATTAAAGAGTTAAAATTGCAAATTTGCTTATTTATAAAACAAAAGCTCTAATAAATTTTTATTTAACTTTAAGTATTTCCTTTTAGTTACGTCAGTTATACACAGTTAATTCTTATAAATAAAACACTATTTTTAAAAGTTAAGTTTCTAATTTCTTTAAAAAAAAACGAATTAGTTTCAAACAGTTTGAAAAAATTTAAATGTTTAACAATAAACCAAATTAAAAACTTTATACTTTTTTTTATTAATTTTCGACTTATAAATATTTACCTGCTTAGCAATTTACCTGCATTTAAGAAAAAAAACAAGTAGCCTAGATAAGAATTTCTATATATTTTTGATGTTATATACTCGACTTTTACCTATGCTATACCTATATAGGAATCTACTGGAGTATGTTATAGTTATTTTTTATCTAGTTTGTAATTACGTCTTTTAACAATAAAAATAATTTTTTCTATAAGTAGCCAGACGAAACTTAACTTAATTTATCAGAAAACAAATCAAAGACACTAGTGATAAAGGATCTTAAAGTTTTTTTGTTGCTTTTTGTTTTTTTGAATTAAAAAGAACAGTTTATAAACTTACAGGACATTTAAACGTTTAATAGAAATAAAATAAACAAATAAACGTCGTTCTTTAACTTAGATATAATCCGGTAGACTAGCTTACAGTTATTTTACAGAACTAAAATGCTATTTTTTTTTTGTTTCTAGTAGATAAAAAAAAACATAGATATATTTCGTAAACAACTAATATAAAAATTAACTATTTAATTTATAGATCAGAGTTTAAAAAAAAATTGATTGTTTCGAATTTTAAATGTATTCGATGTGCAATAAATTAGATCGTGATCAAAAAGAAAACAAAAAGTTGGTAACTTAACATTTAACAGGCAATAATTAAAAGTACACGAAGTTCGAGTATTTATATATTAATACAAAAATCAACAATTAATAAGAATGCGACGAAATCAAAGAAACAAGTTTTCTTTAGTTTTGAAAACATATGTATTTCCGTGTTCATAAAAAAATTATAATAACTTAGGTACATTTAATCGTTTTTTTTTATTCTATTCAATTTACAACATTAGAATACCTTATAATTTTTTTATTAATTACTTTTCTCTCATTGCTTTTAACTTTCTATAGAGCTAAAAAATCTTTTTGAACGTTTTACTAGTTGTATTATATTAACCATTTCTGAAATGGATTCAAACTTTTACAATGTTTAAAAGTAGTTGTTATAATAATAAGTTTAATAGTAGTTGTTACAATCTAGTTTTAATAAATTTTTACTGGTAATCATTTTTACAAAAGATTTAAAAAGACGTAATTAACAATTTTCTATTTCACTAAACAACCACCGTCTGCTTCAAGTAAATAATTTTTTTTGACAGTCTGTTTAGTTTAGTCGTGTTGTAAATACTTATTTGTATTGGCCGTTTTACATAAATGTAATTTTTTTTAACTTATACTCAAATATTAAGTTCTCGTAAGGATACTTTTAAGTTTGTTGATTAAAAATAAATAAACAAAAGTCTAAATAAAGTTTTAGACTAGTTCATTTTATAGGTGTTTTGGCTGGATAGAGATAGTGTTTAACTTTGACAAATTTTGAAACATTTAAAAAGTTAACTAACTCGAAGTCTCTTCAGTCGTTGCTATTGTAGAAATCTCAGATGTTTGCGCGGTTGTAGCTGCTGTAGAAATCTCAGATGTTTGCGCGGTTGTAGCTATTGTAGAAATCTCAGATGTTTGCGCGGTTGTAGGAATCTCAGATGTTAGCGCTGTTGTAGAAATCTCAGATGTTTGCGCGGTTGTAGAAATCTCAGATGTTTGCGCGGTTGTAGTTGTAGCTACTTCTGTGTAGAGATGTGTTGAAGTTTGAACATCACATCGCGTCTTTAATTCTAAAATAATAAATTCTCAATGCACCGCAGTACAGTAAAGTGCTTATAAAAAGCAATTTTTGAGCTTTCAACCGCAAAAAAAATACTGTTGACAAAACAAAAAAAACACAAAATTAAAAAAAATCTTTAACTTTTCTCAATTTATACTATGTTTGAGGACATTTTGAAAAGCTTAAAAGTATAAAAAAATTGTATATACATTTACTATATATTGTAACATTTTCAAATAATTCTACTTAACAATATTATTTTAGTAACACAATATATATATTAAAGTTTTTACTGTGTAGCTTTTCCTTCGCGTAAAAATATATCTAAGTTTAATACAATTAAAAGCTTTAAATTATTTCTTTATGCTCTGCTTATGTTGTTTTTAAGCTATATTGAATTTAAAATCATTGAGTTAACTTAAATAGTTTAATGTAAAAGTTATTGACTGTATTAAATGTATAATATTCATCGTTTAACTTTACATTATGTAAATTCCGCTCTTATGACTTCATAATTGTAAAAAAATTCTTGGGGCTTCAGCTTTACAAAAAACCCTTAAACATAGATCTGCCTACAAAAAATAAAATTTAAAGTACTTTTCTCTATACATTGAATTAACTTTTTTATTATGTTAATTTGTTTTTAAAAAATCGATTTTGGTACAACAAAAATATTTTTTAAAACATATAAAATATTTGCACACGATATCATTGTGAAATTTGCTAAATGTAAGCATGTTGTTAAATAAAAACTTTAAAACTTTGCTCACCTTTAATATTTTGTATACTAAATAAAGTATACATATTTTTAACATTTTTTGTTAAGTACAAACTTTGTTTTTACTTTTTTTTTATGTTAAGTAAAAATTTTGTATTTACCTTCAATTGTTTTCTCCTGCTCGTTGATTTTCTCCTGCATGACCTTCATGACCTTTTGTAAAATAATTAATTAAAATTTATTTAAAAAAATTAATAAATAAAAAACCTTATTTGTTTCCTCGGTGATTAAAAAAGTACTTACTCCAAAGAGAACACCCAATGTAAAAATAATCAATACTGATGTAGAGTTTAAAATAAAAAGAGTTCTTATATATTTATCCATTTTCTAACAAATAAATAAATAAAAGATATATTTTACTTTTCATTTCGAACCTAAAATTGCTTAATATTTGCAAATATTTTATGTATTGTTTCATAAATTTTAACAAAAAATACAGTATTTTATACCAATTTTGTTTTTAGTTATTTTTCGGTTTTTTTCTTTTAATACAAAATTTACACACAACAGAAATTTATTGATTGATTGAATGCGAAAAGTTCATTGATGATTTATTCATTATTTTCATTATATAACATTATTTTAAGCGTATCTTAAATATCATGCTTTTTTATGTAAATATTTTAATAGTACAGTAACCTCTCGCTTATTTACGCACAATGTGTCCACAGAAAAAGTGCGTAATGATACGAGAGATCGTAAATATACGAGAGGTACCTAAATACTTACTACAATGGCTGTTTTCTGATATTGCTTTTAATTAAAAGCAGACTTTCAAGACAAGACAGGGACTTTCCGACTTTTAACAATTTGTTTACTTTATCTATTAATAAAAAAACAAAAAATAAAATTATACGTATATTAAAAAACTGATTTAAATTAATGTAAAATATTAATTGTAGAAAATCTTTGTATATTTTATCTTTATTTGTATGTGACTTATTTGATAATTAACATTTATATTCTTTTCTACTTAGCAAATACAATTTTTAACTAAGCATTTGATTACAATTAAGAAATGGTGTGGTGTCTATTTTAAAATATGTTTCTATAGTCTTTTACAAAAATATGCATTTGGTGCTGTAATAGATTTGTAAGCTTTATATTGTTTAAGTTCTATATTAATTACGTATCACTGCTACTTTTTGCTAGGAAAGTTCATCAGGTTACTTTTTTAGACGTTTATTCATATATAGGGCAAGAGTGCTGTATTATTTATTTGTATTTTAAGCTCTCATTTATTCATAATACTTTCATTATCACAGTCATATTTTTTCATAATTTCATTTAATCTCTTATTGTTAACAAAGTTTCCTATATACTGAGGTATAAATAAATGTTTATTAATTATTCAAGAAACATAAGTTTACTAAGTTTAAAAATATGGAGAGGTGAGTCATCATTTAAAAACATATTTCAAATAAAAAAGTACAATAAACTTAGTTTGTGCAATTAAAAAAAAAATTAAAAAAATTATTTACTTTTTTTTAATTCTAAAATGCGTAACTAAACGAGAGTGCGTAACGTCACGAGTGCGTAAAGATGCGAGAGGTTACTGTAAGTGTTTATTATTACTTTTCGTAATATTAAAACTAGTTGTTTAATAGTTGTTGAGAGGTTGTATTTGTTACATACTCTTGTAACTGTAGCTTGAAATTAAATTATTATATTTTTATAAATCAAAAACTTGAGCATTTTTGGTTTAGTGAAAAAGCTAATATTAGAAGTTTTTGTATAAAAATTTTTGTAGATATTAACCCTTAATTAAAGCTGTTGTTTGAAAAAAAAGAAGTTTAAATTGAAAAAAAAACAAGTTTTTGTTAGTACTGCATCAACTAAGCTAATTTGAACGTAGTAACAAAATTTATGTTGGTTTAATCTGCTGTTAAACAAATAAAAGTTAAACTAAACTTATTGTGTTTTAGACTTTAAACTTTTAGATTTGTATAAACTGTAAGTTCATGGTTAACACGTATTCGGAAATTAAACGCATCATTAATAGGAGGCTTGAACACGATTTAACACGTAAGAAATTAATAATAAAACCTTATAAATTAAATTCCATGAAAATAAATTTGCTCTTAAAAACATACAATTTAATGAATTCATAAATTGTAAGTCTAAAAAAAAGATAGGATAACGACATAAACAAATAAAATATTATAAGTTTATAACCTTCAAACTTTATGTTTTAAAGTCTGTAATTAAATATACGGTTAAAATAGAATTAAATAAGTAACAAATACTTTTTACGAATTCAAATAGTTACTAAGTTTAACTGGTGAACAGATTATCAAACTGCAATTCTGTTATGGATTACTATCTAAATTTATTGCAAAAGTTAATGAAAATTAGTTAGTTACATGAATTATAGACTGTATTAAATTACTTTTTATGTATAATTCTACTTTTATAATTTTAATAAAAGCGGTTTGTACATATTATTATTAAAATTAAAGTTTATTGTCAAACGAAGGACCTAGGCATTAAAACCCAAGCTACTTAAACTGAAAGACACTAACATAAAAAGAAAAAAAAAAACAAATTACAATGACTAAATAAACATAAAACTTATACAAGGCACAAACTGAATAAACTAAAACTTCCACAACCAAAATATTCAACAATTCCAAAGTCACTAATCTCCAATTGTACATTCTAAAGCAACAAATCCCTGAAACAAGCATATCCTGTCAAAATGCTTCAGAACCTAGCTCGAAACTCTAGGAACTATCTTGAAGACCACTTTTCATCAAACACGAACTTTCAAATCAGCATTTATTTTCAACTTTAGACAGAATTCTTCATCTTGCAGAACATTGAAACAACTATTCGCCATTCGTCATATTTTCAAAGTTTCACCACGGCAAACCCAGTCAAAAATCACTTCAAACATGTGGTAGCAACAATTCACAAATCTAGCTTAGGAATCAACTGATTATCCAATAATTTCATATTCTAAAGCCCAAAGCACATTGACTATAGACCGTCCAAAAAATCAAAATTGAAAAGTACTTAAGATCTATAAAGGAAAGGTGTAGCTTACAGATTAAACTACCAATAAACTACATACCAAATTAATGGTTAAAGAGATGAACAAAACTAATTACTTAAAAACTTTACTGGTAAATATTTTATTTAAATCAAATTTTTTTAAGTTTATTCGAAAATTTTAAAGATTTTTGTTCGATACTAGATCATTTGGAAGTTCGTTCCACATTTTTACCGAACGATAGAAAAAAGATTTTTGCCAACCAACGTTGTTGAAATGATATTTGCATGTATATTTTCTATTATTACCTCTGAGTGAATAATTATTTTTATAAGGTTTAAAGAAAGTTTGAGAATCAATAGTAGTTTCATTGTTAATCAGTTTAAAAAAAGTAGTATGATCAAATTCAAGGCTTCAGTACTCTAAAGTTTTTATATTAAGCTTTGTTAGTCGGTCTATGTAAGACGTATATGAAATGTTGCACCGATTAAAGATTGATCTTGTAAATTTTCTTTGAATATGTTTCGTATATCAAACAATTTTATTCACTTCTCAGAAAATAAAAAAAAATAATACTTTTATATCATATATGAAACAAATGTAAAAACTATGTTTTGTTTAACTACATAAATACATACATGATGATAAAAGTGTAGTATAAATTGTGAATACAATATAATGGTTAATAAAACTAATTCACCAAACTAAAATTAAGACAGATAAAGTTTGAATTTTTTAAATTAATATAAATAATGTAAAATTTATTATACTTTGTTTGCAAATCATATCTTGTTATACAATATAAAACTGAAGTTAGGTATTTAGTGCAGTAAACATGTTTGTAAAATGATAAATTATACAAAACCGTTTAAATAATGTGGGTGTCGAATAACGAGTTAATTTTTTTTTTTGTTTATTGATTACATTCGGTAATGTAATATGATGCTTTTAGGTTACATACGATACACATACTAATATGCTCTTATTTACACAGATCCAACACTACTCCATTTAACTGAATATTTAATATTATTTTCGTTTAGGTTTCATAAATACCTTGCTATTACTGTACAATACTAAATTTTTTTTTACCAACATCAGGAAAGGAAGCTTTGTTCTCATAGTAACTTGATTTGAACTTTCTTTCGGTTGCACCTTTACATGATTTATTGCCGGTTTCGGAGGTAAAAATTAATTTTATTTTGCTATACCCTCAATACATACCTTATTATCATTGAAATACCATTTTCCTTTATAGATTTTCAAGATGTATTTACACAGAAACACTAAACACGTCCCTACATATTTGTCTGTTGATATTCGCATTCCTAAATAAACAAATAAACACTCATTTGTATTCCATCTACTCAAGTGTTTTTAAAATGTTAACAAATACAAATATATATTTGTAAATTGCATACAATTATACTTATGAGTATTTTACAAACGATTGATTTACAATCTCTCTCTCTTACCTCTATTGTGTCCTCTTGTGTAAGAATAATATAAATATAAACACTAACATGTTTACATAAATTTATTTAAAATCTAAATCTCTTTAGTTATGCTAAAATAAGAACCTATTACAAGGCTATACTTAATATTACTAGCTAAAACCTTAAATATAATAAGTATTCCCATTTCGTTAATATATTGATATGAAGTAATTGATATTATGTTATGATGTAACAAACGTAACGTCACAAATCATGACGTAAAAATTTACTTATGAAGTAACATTTCACCTATTATGATGTAATGATTCTTGTGTTCCGATTTTACACTATGACGTAACGAATAATGTATTACGACGTGACGGAAGAAGTTAATCGCCATTGACTAGATCAAAGAGGCCGAAAATTGTTAAGAGGAAATGGAAGAAATTAATTAGTTTAAATGGAGGATTATATAAAATAGATGGAAGATTTTTGGAGTTATACAATGATACTAAATTTAGGCTACAAATAAATAAAAATATTAAAAAACAAATTTTTTTAGTAAATTCGAGCTTAGTAAAAGTTGACAACAAAACTCATATACTTTCAAAGGGCAAAAGTCAAACCCTATCCAATAGATTTTTTAAATTAAAGACAAAGGACCGTTCTCTAGAATATAAAAAGTTTTTGTTTAGCTATTCACATAAGGAAAATAATTGGGTCTAAAGTTTAAATATTTTTTAAAAACTCTTGAAAAACGTTACCAAGCTAAATTCGCTCTCGTGTTCTATAAGGAGGCGAAACAGATTAAAATATTTGACAACTATTTATATGTTGTATGTTATATGTTATAAATGGTAATATGTTATATAATTAACTTGGCTAAACGGATTTTAGAATTATATAATGAAGCAAGTAATTAATTTTATCTTATATATTAATTTAGGCTAAATAGATTTCAGAAATGTCTAATAAGGCTAAGTAGTTGAAAAAATTGTTATGTCTTTTAATTGTTTTTTGGTAACTAGATTTGGCTAAATGGATTTCAGAGTTCTATAATGAGACTAAACAGTTTATTTGTCATATAAAAACAGTTATAACAATTAAAAAAGTTCAATAAAAATATCATGACCAAAACCTTTTATTTTTGTATAATTTGAAATAAAAATTAACTTTTTTAAATCTTATGTGACACATTTTTAGTGATTTAATGGATGTTTTCTGAACGATATGTTTATCTTAAGAACGTAAAAACAAATTGTATTGAAAAACGCAGGAGGTGTTAGACTATTAATGGCTTTAATTTTTACCTTTCTTAGTTTTCTTCCCCATAAGCAACCTATTGTACTCTCTGACTTTAACCAGTTGTATCTACAAAAGTTTTTTTGAATATTAAAATATTGTAAAAATAAATTCTTGGCTTGATTTAATTTTAAACTCTACAAAGTAAGACCAAGGTGTATAAAACGTGATTCATCCAACCATGCCCTCATTGCAAACAATGTGATTTTAGAAGAATCATTTTTCTAGCTGCTAAAAAATTCGGACAGGTGTCAGAAATTCACGAAAGGACACCTTTACACCGAATGATAAAAACTTAGCACGGGTTAAAACTTTTTTTTTACTATTGCTGTTGCCCCTAATCCTTACCCTTGGTTGATAATTATTATTATTAAAAGTGATCCTATGTACAAAAGTGTCTTATATAAAAACTGGCCCGTCTCAGTGGCTCACAGTAAAAGGTAGTAAATTTCCAAAATAATTGTGACGAAATTCTACTACCTAGCAAAATTTTTTATATGAAACTGAAGTAAATCATCAAAAAAAAACTTTCTAGTATATCTTTTTATATAGATGTCAATAGGAAAGTAAAATAGAAGCGCAGTGGGTTTCAGGTTAGGTAAAATTCCCTTTTTATATTGCTTACATAATTTTGATATTTATATCCATGTATACAAACTTATATTCAAATTGTATCTTTACCAGGGCCTAAACTTAAGATGAAAATTTAATAATGTAGTTTATCAAACGATAAAATTAAAAACGCACAAAACTTTTGGTCCTAAGACATGTTATTCGATACAAAGAACCTTTCGATTATTGAGTCTTGCACGACGGATATCTTTTGTAATATATAATAATTATTATATAACTGTAATTATTATATATTATAATAATATGCAAAATAAATTCAAAAAAAATAATTTGATATATTAAACATTTAATTGCATTAATAGTTTTTAAAATATTGCATTTTAATGACTATAATATAACGAAAATTAAATATCTCAGTTTATTTTATTTAAAAAAACTTTAGCAGCATGCAACATTAAAACGTAAAATTAAATTAAAATATTGCAATTTATATTATACAGTTTAAATTTAATTTGCTTATAATATAATATTAATATATATAAAAGAAATATACAAATTAGAGTATCTTTATAAAATATTTAATAGACCTGTTTTTTTAATTATTATAATTTTATTATATACCATACCTTTGGTAGCCATTTTTATATAATGCGATTTAAATTTATATTTTTAGAGAAATAAATTAACAGTTTAGCTGCATATTACATTAAATATTTGATTGAATTGAAATATTTCAGTTCAAATTTAATTTACTTCTAATAAAATACTAATATATGTAAAAGAAATATACAAGTTAAAGTAATTTTAAAATATATCTAATTGACGTTTTTTTTTAATTATTAAAATTTTACTATTTTTATATAATGCGATTTAAATTTATAGTTCTAGAGAAAAATATTAAAACTTTAGCTGCATAATACATAATATATTTGATTGATTTAAAATATTTCAATTTAAATTTAATTTGCTTTTAATACAATATTAATAAATATAAAAGAAATATACAAATTAAAGTATCTTTAAAAAAAATTTAATTGGCCTTTTTTTTTTAATTATTAAAATTTTATTATATACCATACCTTTGGTAGCCATTTTTATATAATGCAAATTAAATTTATAGTTTTAGAGAAATATATTAAAACTTTAGCTGCTTAATTCATTATTATATTGGATAATATTAAAATATTTCACTTTAAATTTAATTTACTTATAGTACAATACTAACATATGTAAAAGAAATATACAAATTAAAGTAACTTTAAAATATGTTTAATTGAATTTTTTTTTTAAGTTATTAAAATTTTACTACTTTTATGTAATGCGATTTAAATTTATAGTTTTAGAGAAATACATTAAAACTATAGCTGCATAATACATTATATATTTTATTAAATAAAAATATTTCAGTTCAAATTTAATTTGCTTATAATATATTATTAATATATATATAACAGAAATATACAAATTAAAGTATCTATAAAATATATCTAATTGACGTTTTTTTTAATTATTAAAATTTTACCATATTTATATAATGCGATTTAAATTTAAAGTTTTAGACAAATATATTATAACTTTAACTGCATAATACATTAATATATAAGATAAAATTAAATATTTAAGTTTAAATTTCATTTAGTAATAATATGATATTAATACTAGTATCATTTTTATATTTCTACTTTTTAATTAAAAATACAAATAATATAAAGTTATATATCGCATATTACCATTTTATTTAAAACAAACAAAATCAATTTTATTTAAACATATTAATAAACATAAGTTTAATGTGCAACGTAAAATTTAAACAAAACTTTGAAAGATAAACATATTTATTCATTATCATTGATCATGTATACTGTCAAGGTAAAAAAATTTAGGTTTGATTATTCATAATGTTCCATTGATTAACCATTTATATTTTATATGAATTCAGAGTATTTCTAAATACTTGAATACCGTAATATAAAGATTACATTTTGTTTAATTAAATAATTATGTTTCAAGTTTTTTTTTAATTTTTATGTTTCACACTATTTATATTGTGCACTTTTTACTGTGTAAATATATTGTAGTTTACATTGTGATGACCTCGTTTGATTTTGTTTAAACGAGTTAAATTTTGTTTTGTTGTAAAACTTAAAAAGTTGTATAAATTTTTTTATTATTTTATTTTATAGTAACTTTTAATTTAAAAAAAATATGCCCTATTGTAGACATAATTTGAATATAAAATTGAAAATTTGAATATTATTATCAAAAATGAATATAAACTTGAAATACTCTTTTAAAAAGATCAGTCGAAATGGAAAGAGGGAATGGCTAATTTCAGCTCGATATTGGTTCAAGTCGTTTTCTATTCAGAAAATAATTAACATAATATAAACTAAAATTATAAAACTGATAGTTTAATTTTTCATTTTCATGGTTAAAATTTTTGTATAACAAATCTGCCAATATAATGGCATAGGGGGGGGGGGACATTTTTAATTTTAATTAAAAATAATATTGGGTCCCATGTGAAAGCATGGGTCCCAATCCCAAGTCTCAAAATTAAACAAGGTGACAAAATTGCACAAAGAAAATTTTGCACCAAGGGTCAATTTTGCAAAATGAAAAAAAAAGTTAGTGACCCATAGTAACGGTTAGAAGTTGATGTGACAATACAGAATGCGTTGTGTTGAAACATTGCTTTACATAAAAAAAACAAAGTTAAAAACACAACACAGCCTGAATTTATCCTGTAACTTAACCAATTTAACAACATTATTAGAATTATTATCATAATTTATAATTTTATTTTTGTTCATTTGTTCACTCTTTTTAATATAAATGTTGCAAAAATTTTGTGAATCATATTTATTATCCACTAATTTAAAGGTTTTAATGAAAGAACTTTTTTTTTCCCTCCCAAAATAGGTGCTAGAATAGATTTTAGTTGAAAGTTCTCAAGAAAATCAAAACTACATGGGTGGATGGTGACTTTTAACGGGTTAAACAAATGATCTTTTAAGTTATTAACTTTTCTAAAATGGGAATCCGGTATGGTACAAAAATTCTTTTTTTTTTAATTGGACAAAAATGATTAAATGTATAATTGATACTATTTGTTTGTACAACATTAGAGGTAGTTGTCCAAACAACAGTGATTAATCTAGGATTTTTATTGCTAGACAAAGAACTTTCATAGTAATTGGGAAATCGATTTTGAGGATCAGCCAAACCATGTACAGGGGGATAAATTAAATGAATATTAATTGCCAGAGCTTTAGAGGTACAAAAGGCAGTTAAGCTGCAAGAATAACTTTGCCGGCCATAAGTTTTACTTAGTCTTTCAATACAGTTTTCTAGGGACATACCAAGACATCTTAATAGTGTGGGGTAAAGTTTAACAGGGTTGTACATTGTAAGTCATTATAGTTTTTCATAACAAAATTTAAAATAAATAGTCCTAATCTAAAACTGTATTGTTCATTACCAATTTAAGATTTGATTGAGTTTTTGAAAACAGTTTTTTTTTCATAAATTTAATGCAGAAGCATACACATACAACCTTCCTTTTATTATTAAAGAAGAAAAATGAGAATGAGGTATTAATAATTTGTGTTAGAAGAGAAAATTTTTTTTTTAAGATTTGAAAAATACTCAGGGAAACTCAGGGAAATTTAAAGTTACTCAGGGAAATTTTTGGTCACTCAGGGAAGATTTTTTGGCTCAAAGAGTGGCAACCCTGACAGAAGCTTAATTATTAGTTTAGATCTACCAAGTTTTAGTAATAAAATTGATTTAAATTTCAAAGAGTTAGATTTTAATGCCAATTGTCTGTTGAATTACTCAAAATATTGTGAAAATTTTAGCTACTTAGCTTATAAAGCATCTGCTGATGGCTCCTGTTTCTTTCATTCACTTTCTCTGTTATTATTTGGTAATGAACAATACAGTTTTAGATTAGGACTATTTATTTTAAATTTTGTTATGAAAAACTATAATGACTTACAATGTACAACCCTGTTAAACTTTACCCCACACTATTAAGATGTCTTGGTATGTCCCTAGAAAACTGTATTGAAAGACTAAGTAAAACTTATGGCCGGCAAAGTTATTCTTGCAGCTTAACTGCCTTTTGTACCTCTAAAGCTCTGGCAATTAATATTCATTTAATTTATCCCCCTGTACATGGTTTGGCTGATCCTCAAAATCGATTTCCCAATTACTATGAAAGTTCTTTGTCTAGCAATAAAAATCCTAGATTAATCACTGTTGTTTGGACAACTACCTCTAATGTTGTACAAACAAATAGTATCAATTATACATTTAATCATTTTTGTCCAATTAAAAAAAAAAGAATTTTTGTACCATACCGGATTCCCATTTTAGAAAAGTTAATAACTTAAAAGATCATTTGTTTAACCCGTTAAAAGTCACCATCCACCCATGTAGTTTTGATTTTCTTGAGAACTTTCAACTAAAATCTATTCTAGCACCTATTTTGGGAGGGAAAAAAAAAGTTCTTTCATTAAAACCTTTAAATTAGTGGATAATAAATATGATTCACAAAATTTTTGCAACATTTATATTAAAAAGAGTGAACTAATGAACAAAAATAAAATTATAAATTATGATAATAATTCTAATAATGTTGTTAAATTGGTTAAGTTACAGGATAAATTCAGGCTGTGTTGTGTTTTTAACTTTGTTTTTTTTATGTAAAGCAATGTTTCAACACAACGCATTCTGTATTGTCACATCAACTTCTAACCGTTACTATGGGTCACTAACTTTTTTTTTCATTTTGCAAAATTGACCCTTGGTGCAAAATTTTCTTTGTGCAATTTTGTCACCTTGTTTAATTTTGAGACTTGGGATTGGGACCCATGCTTTCACATGGGACCCAATATTATTTTTAATTAAAATTAAAAATGTCCCCCCCCCCCTATGCCATTATATTGGCAGATTTGTTATACAAAAATTTTAACCATGAAAATGAAAAATTAAACTATCAGTTTTATAATTTTAGTTTATATTATGTTAATTATTTTCTGAATAGAAAATGACTTGAACCAATATCGAGCTGAAATTAGCCATTCCCTCTTTCCATTTCGACTGATCTTTTTAAAAGAGTATTTCAAGTTTATATTCATTTTTGATAATAATATTCAAATTTTCAATTTTATATTCAAATTATGTCTACAATAGGGCATATTTTTTTTAAATTAAAAGTTACTATAAAATAAAATAATAAAAAAATTTATACAACTTTTTAAGTTTTACAACAAAACAAAATTTAACTCGTTTAAACAAAATCAAACGAGGTCATCACAATGTAAACTACAATATATTTACACAGTAAAAAGTGCACAATATAAATAGTGTGAAACATAAAAATTAAAAAAAAACTTGAAACATAATTATTTAATTAAACAAAATGTAATCTTTATATTACGGTATTCAAGTATTTAGAAATACTCTGAATTCATATAAAATATAAATGGTTAATCAATGGAACATTATGAATAATCAAACCTAAATTTTTTTACCTTGACAGTATACATGATCAATGATAATGAATAAATATGTTTATCTTTCAAAGTTTTGTTTAAATTTTACGTTGCACATTAAACTTATGTTTATTAATATGTTTAAATAAAATTGATTTTGTTTGTTTTAAATAAAATGGTAATATGCGATATATAACTTTATATTATTTGTATTTTTAATTAAAAAGTAGAAATATAAAAATGATACTAGTATTAATATCATATTATTACTAAATGAAATTTAAACTTAAATATTTAATTTTATCTTATATATTAATGTATTATGCAGTTAAAGTTATAATATATTTGTCTAAAACTTTAAATTTAAATCGCATTATATAAATATGGTAAAATTTTAATAATTAAAAAAAACGTCAATTAGATATATTTTATAGATACTTTAATTTGTATATTTCTGTTATATATATATTAATAATATATTATAAGCAAATTAAATTTGAACTGAAATATTTTTATTTAATAAAATATATAATGTATTATGCAGCTATAGTTTTAATGTATTTCTCTAAAACTATAAATTTAAATCGCATTACATAAAAGTAGTAAAATTTTAATAACTTAAAAAAAAAATTCAATTAAACATATTTTAAAGTTACTTTAATTTGTATATTTCTTTTACATATGTTAGTATTGTACTATAAGTAAATTAAATTTAAAGTGAAATATTTTAATATTATCCAATATAATAATGAATTAAGCAGCTAAAGTTTTAATATATTTCTCTAAAACTATAAATTTAATTTGCATTATATAAAAATGGCTACCAAAGGTATGGTATATAATAAAATTTTAATAATTAAAAAAAAAAGGCCAATTAAATTTTTTTTAAAGATACTTTAATTTGTATATTTCTTTTATATTTATTAATATTGTATTAAAAGCAAATTAAATTTAAATTGAAATATTTTAAATCAATCAAATATATTATGTATTATGCAGCTAAAGTTTTAATATTTTTCTCTAGAACTATAAATTTAAATCGCATTATATAAAAATAGTAAAATTTTAATAATTAAAAAAAAACGTCAATTAGATATATTTTAAAATTACTTTAACTTGTATATTTCTTTTACATATATTAGTATTTTATTAGAAGTAAATTAAATTTGAACTGAAATATTTCAATTCAATCAAATATTTAATGTAATATGCAGCTAAACTGTTAATTTATTTCTCTAAAAATATAAATTTAAATCGCATTATATAAAAATGGCTACCAAAGGTATGGTATATAATAAAATTATAATAATTAAAAAAACAGGTCTATTAAATATTTTATAAAGATACTCTAATTTGTATATTTCTTTTATATATATTAATATTATATTATAAGCAAATTAAATTTAAACTGTATAATATAAATTGCAATATTTTAATTTAATTTTACGTTTTAATGTTGCATGCTGCTAAAGTTTTTTTAAATAAAATAAACTGAGATATTTAATTTTCGTTATATTATAGTCATTAAAATGCAATATTTTAAAAACTATTAATGCAATTAAATGTTTAATATATCAAATTATTTTTTTTGAATTTATTTTGCATATTATTATAATATATAATAATTACAGTTATATAATAATTATTATATATTACAAAAGATATCCGTCGTGCAAGACTCAATAATCGAAAGGTTCTTTGTATCGAATAACATGTCTTAGGACCAAAAGTTTTGTGCGTTTTTAATTTTATCGTTTGATAAACTACATTATTAAATTTTCATCTTAAGTTTAGGCCCTGGTAAAGATACAATTTGAATATAAGTTTGTATACATGGATATAAATATCAAAATTATGTAAGCAATATAAAAAGGGAATTTTACCTAACCTGAAACCCACTGCGCTTCTATTTTACTTTCCTATTGACATCTATATAAAAAGATATACTAGAAAGTTTTTTTTTGATGATTTACTTCAGTTTCATATAAAAAATTTTGCTAGGTAGTAGAATTTCGTCACAATTATTTTGGAAATTTACTACCTTTTACTGTGAGCCACTGAGACGGGCCAGTTTTTATATAAGACACTTTTGTACATAGGATCACTTTTAATAATAATAATTATCAACCAAGGGTAAGGATTAGGGGCAACAGCAATAGTAAAAAAAAAGTTTTAACCCGTGCTAAGTTTTTATCATTCGGTGTAAAGGTGTCCTTTCGTGAATTTCTGACACCTGTCCGAATTTTTTAGCAGCTAGAAAAATGATTCTTCTAAAATCACATTGTTTGCAATGAGGGCATGGTTGGATGAATCACGTTTTATACACCTTGGTCTTACTTTGTAGAGTTTAAAATTAAATCAAGCCAAGAATTTATTTTTACAATATTTTAATATTCAAAAAAACTTTTGTAGATACAACTGGTTAAAGTCAGAGAGTACAATAGGTTGCTTATGGGGAAGAAAACTAAGAAAGGTAAAAATTAAAAAACTTGATATACTTAAAAGCAGATATTTTATATTTAATTTCAATATACGAGAAATTTGTTTAAAAGTATGTAATGAAGGAAATAGATTACCATGTTGCTAAAAATTTTTATCATAATACAGTACATAAATTTACAATATATCATACATTGATAAAAAGTTTGTATATGTTATCATAATTTAATTATAAGAGCAAAAGAAGTTTTTTTTTGGGATTTATAAATTAACTATTTTACATGTTTAAATAACTTCTTACAATACAACTTTAAAAACATTTAAAAACTACGTATTTAACTATTTAAGCATCAATGCTCTTATAAACAAAAAAAAAGGAATTATGTTTAGAAAAATAAAATTAAGAATCAAAAAAGATCATTAATAAACATTTTGTAGATTATAAAATTAACTCAAAAAGTAAAGTAACTTTTAAAGCAATTAAAAACAAATTGCTTTAAACAGTAACTTTGTCTCTTTTGAGTTAGTTACTTTATTTTCACCAGTAAAAAATAACATTAAAATTGAAAAACCACACTAGAAGGAATTTTCTTTAAAAACTTTTACAATTTAAACACAAGGGTCTTTAAAAAGTTATAGATATCACAGCAGCAAAAAAAAATGACTTTTTTCTTAAAATAGTTTTACACACTAAAAAATTAAACAAAAGTTATCTACGTTTTGAAACATATAAAACTTTAATATAGTTATAAAAACTAAAAAGCACAACTTAGTCATTATTAGCTTTCAATATAGATAATAAACAAATAAAGCAAAATTTGTTTAAAAGGTTTATGTTTGCAAACTAAACAACTAAAAGTTGTAAAATAACCTTTAAAAAATTATATCTAGGATCAAAAAATAATTACCTAAAACAACTAACTTTTACTAAAAACATAATTGAAGTTAAGTCGGAATTATTTTTATCATACAAAATTAACAAACAAAGCAAAATCTGTGTAATAGTTCACAATTTGTTGACTAACAAAACTAAAGTTTGTAAAATAACCTATAAACATTAACATCTAATTAATGAAATACTAACTAAAAACACATAATGTGTTTAAAAAGAAATAAAATATAAAGTTTAGTCAAAAGTAGCATTCAGTACAGAGAATTAAAAATAAAGTAAAATATTTTTAGTAGTTTACTATTTGCAAACTAAAAAAATTAATAGTTAAAAACACAAAACAAAATAAGCTTAATTAAGTATTCTCTGTTAATGATAATCAGAAAATTATTTTTTACCTTTATAAGTAAAATGCATCCTTCTTTCTTTTTTCTTAACAAACATTTCTATTACCTTCGAATTAAAACCATCACATTCACTAACTAAATCTCGACCAATTGATAATATACTTAAAGAATAAAGTCTTGTCTGGCCCATAGTGTTTCTTAGGTAAGTCTAATTCTTTTAAGAGCTGAAAATGATCTTTCTGCCTCTGTTGAACACATTGGTATTGCTATCAGTAAGTTCAACAGCTTTGTGATTTCAGTGAAAGATTTATCCAAGTTATTTTCTTCCAAGTCAGCTAAAATTCTAACAAGACCGCACTTGTGCATTTCTTTTCTGTTATAAAAAGTATCTAACTCATTAACTAATATTATAGACTCTACTTCTAGATAGTATGTTTTCACTTCTTCAACCAAATTTGATGGAAATGTAGATATGTACGCATTGAACTTTTTTTCGTTAAATTGCAATGCGCAAGTGGCCAGAAAACTTGAAACTTTCTGCAACATTTAGATTTATACTGTCGCAAACCTCTTTTGCAGCAGCGGAGAGGTTTACAAACTCATGATCTGTTATAGTTGAGTTCCGAATTCTAGCAACTGAATTTTTAAAATTGCGAATATGGTCCTCTGCCTTTTTAACTGTCAAACTGGTGCTCTGCATTACCTTGTATAAAATTTCTACTTCAGGCATTAATGCAGCAAACACATTAAGCCAAAAAAGAAATTTATTGTCTTCTAAAGTTTTGATGCAGTTTGAAGCAGCAGAAATTGTTGGCAAACCGTAGCAATCTGAAGAATTAACAATTGATTTAAATCCATTGAGTAATTCATCTAAGTTCATGGCAACTTTGCATACTGTTCTTGAGCTATAATTCCATCGTGTTCTGGAGCCAGAAGGAACAGAGACTTCAATGGCTTGTTTTCTCTCTGGCGATTTGGATAAAAAGTTTTGAATTTGATCAAGTTCATCCTTGCTTCATTGTTGCAACTGCCAGCTCTTGATAAAACCAAATTTACTTGGTGAGCAGCACAATGTACATAATGTGCGTTGGGCTTCTTTCACCTTGACATGAACTCCTCCAATTCGTCCCTTCATCACTGATGCACCATCATACGTCTGGGCAATTATTTTCTTTTTATTTCCTTGTAAAATATTGGCTAGCTCAGTCAAAATTACTTCAGAAATACCATCAGCATTAGCTCTTTTAGGTCTTAAAAAACCCCAAAATCTTTCCACAACGTTTCCTTGGTGTGTGTATCTAACAACGATTGAAAGCTGTTTTTGGACACTTATATCAGTTGTCTCGTCTGCAATGACTGCTATAAAACGTACTTGTTCTACTTGTGAGACAACTTCTTTTCTATAGACTTTCAAAGCACATTCTAGAATCTCATTTCGGAATGTGGCAGACACTCCTAAAAATGCTTTGCTTTTTTCTAAATGACTTTCAAGGTATTTATCTAGTTTGCTGAAATATCTAAGCAAAGACCTAAAGCCACCAGGATTTAAGGAATTTTCAGTTTCATTGTGGCCTCTTAACGCAATTTCTTGTTGGCCACAAAAAAGTACACTGTCAATTAAAATATTCAGTACTTTTCTGTTTTTTCTCACTTCTTCATTATGTTTTTCAATACTATCCTGGTAACTTTTACTTAGATAAATTTGGATGCAACTTTTACCTAGGAAATTGAAAGACACAACGTTGTCCAAATTTTTGGAAGATTTGGCATCAGTTAGAGATCTGCAGCAATTTTGGACAAGTTTCTAAAACCAATTTTTGTCCAATCATCTTCACCTCCAAACAGAATACACGGAAAACAGTATAGGGCCATGGACTGTTTACATGCGCAAAGCCATTGGTGCTTATTGTAATATTCATTGCTGAACTTTCTTTATTTGTGAAAACTTTTCCACAGTACTGATATTTCAATGCTAATAATTTATTTTTCACTTTGAAAAGTATATTGTAGTATATAAGTAATGCTTTTATATAATTTCTATTGCTAATTTTTCTTATAAAAAAATGATAGACCCCCTATGTCCTTAACAAACTTTCTACATATGAATTTAATAATAAATGACTTTTTCATTTAAAATAAATGCATGAAAATTTTTAGTTTAGATACAGGTTGATATAAGTTTAACTATGAGAATTGTCTTTTGTTGTGTAATTAAGAATTTTACAAAAAAAAAAAACTATTTTACTTTATCTTACCTTTTCTTTTATTATCAGCAGTTGTTAAAAAAGTTTTTAGCAAATTATTAAAAATTTTTAAAATTTTGTAAGAACAGAGTTTTTAACTTTTGAGTACTTTTATAGTTTAAAATAAAATTTTTATATCTTTTATCGTAATGTTTTTTCTAAATATTTTTACATTAAGTCAAGAAAACTTTGGGTTGTAGATCTCAACTTGAATTTTTTTTTTTTTACACAAGTTTTATTATCAATATAAGGCAGCTATATTTAAAACTTGCATGCAACTTGTTAGCTACATATTGCTTATTTCAATATTAAAAATTATCAAAAAACAAAATTACTTATATTTAAAAGAAATTCAATTATTATATGTAAATAAGATAGGTAGCCTTTATTTTATTTTACTTTAAGGTAATCTTGAATAAAAAATTATGATATTTGAAAAAGAAATTTTTAATGACCATTTTTTCAAAGAATTATCAATAAAACACACAAAAAACTATTAAGTTTTGTAATATTGTTAATAATGTCCTTTAAAATCTTGTTAAAACTTTTGGCTTAAAAGTTTTTTTTGTAGATGTGTTGACCACTGGGTTTTGATCTTGCAACATTCATCTCAAAAACTAAACTTTACTTTCACTGTACTCAGTGTGTTTACATTTAGTAGCTTTGTCAAATGTACTAATTAGTTTTTGAACTAATTAGCAGTATATTCATATTCACTTTGTTCATTATATTCAGTTTAATTCACATAGCGCTGCATTGAATGCAGCTCTAAAAATAAGCTTTTCAACAATATTTTGTGTAAAAAAATTTCTATATGTTTAAAATGCAGCGGACACAGTTTTAGCTTGCAGCGCCAGCCATTGAACCGAATATTTGAAGATTGAATGTAAAATTTGAAAAAGTAACAAATTTATCGTCAAGTTCAATGAAAAAAGCAGAAAAACTAAAGTAAAGGAAAACTTTATTTTTTCTACTTTTTTTTTGAATAGGAGGGACTGCAGCTCCAGTGTGCCACCCAACGCGACGCCCCTGAAGGGTAATAATAATTTTGTAATTTATTCCAAATTTTACATAACTAAATCAGTTACTTTTTACTGCTTCTTAAAATTCAAAGTAACTTATGTGATTTATTTGATCAGAGTTAAAGAATTTAATGGGTTATTAATGCAAGGAGCAAACTAAAATGAAAAAATATTTTTTCAGCAAAAAGTTAACTTTTAGTAAACAATATTTTAATCTGTTATTCAAATTTTTAAAATGATGATCCAGAAAAAACTTCTTTAATTGTCTGGTCATAATTTATTTTTTCAAAATTCTGCTTTAAGCAAGTTAATTGTATAATTAAAAAGAATAATTTCTAAAAATTCAAAGTGAACTACTTTAAAAACTAAGGAGGAGATAAATTTAAATTGAATTAAAAAAAAGAAAGAGTAATTGAGTTGTCTGTACATCAAGCTAAATAAGAAAGTGAAAATATATATTGACATGGCTACTAAAGGGTACCCGCAGTCTGTTTTTAGTTTTAGTCAGTAATACACTGCGCTTTCAGTTGAAAAAATGCAAGCTAGAGAAAGGAGCTCAAAATTCAAATAATTAAAAATTGACAAAAAAACAGAAATAAGAAAAAAAAGCTACACACAAGAGTTTTAGTTTACTAATATTACTAATATACTTATATACTATAGTTATATTAGTATATTATATTAGTATACTATAAGTAGTATATACTAATCATAATAATATTACTATAAGTCATATGTAAATGTTATACATTATCACTTACATGCACAAAATTATTTCAAATTCTAATTAATATACAATAAAATACTTTTTTGTATATGTGTCAACCACTAGGTTTCGTTTGTAGTTTGGTAATTACCAAGAATGATGTTTCACCAATATCAATCTAAAATTGTATTATATTCAATGTGTTTTTTAACCATGATTTTAGGCAAAGTAATAAACAAAATTTAACATATTTATGTTAAACTAATAAAACTTAAATGTTTAATCCCTTTTAATCTACATTATTTAATGATTATTTCAATAAAACAATTTATATAGACTACCAATATCAAGCTGAAATTATAATACATTTGATGTGTTATATAATCATAATTTTTGGCAAAAATTTTATCTATTAAAAATACATGAATAAAATTAATCTATTTATAATAAACTAATAAATTAAAGTATTTAATTGCTTTTATTATGGTTGAAAAAGACATCAAAAGTTTTATAATTTCAGTTTGTTATTGGTACTGACCTGAAGAGCATAACCAAATGTTATATATATTATTTATTGATATTAGTTGAAAATCACTTTAATTCTCTGAATAAGTTAGATACTACAAAAGATTTTTTGTATATGTGTCAACCACTAGGTTTCAATCTTGCAGTTCAACTCAGAGAGTTTTAAAGTTGTCATTAGAGTCCCTATGCCCTCAGACCACACATTAATAATAATTTTTAAAGAAACTTTTGTAACACTGTTGCAGGTCAGAGTAACTATTTTCAAAATGTTTTGTTACAGATCATTTTTTTAGGAAAATTTCCAGTATTTACCTAGCCTATTACTATGTTGCACCAATATTAAACTGAAATTCAATAATAATCCTGCAATTCAACTCAGAAAGTTTTTAGGCTATCATTAGTGCCCCTATGCCACCAGACCACACAAAGTAATAATTTTCACAGAAACATTTGTTTTCACAGAAACAAAAATAGTATTTAGCTTACCTAAAACTTTTTTAAGGGTTTTTAATAAAAAAATCAAAAAGTTAAGACTTGTAATGAAAAAGAAAATATCATAAAAAAAGAGAAAAAAAATCTAATTTTTTATAAAATATTTATATTATTTTGTAACATTTGGTTCAAATAATTATTCAATACCCTTCCCTACCTACAAAAATAGAGTATTTTATGAATTTTTAGTTTTTTGTGCTTTTTGTTAGTCTATTGTAAGAAAAAAATATTAATTTAGTATTTTAATGCAAGTTTTTATAGTTGTTATAAGTATTTAGGGTTGCCACACACTCAGGGAATCTCAGGGAACTTTCAAACTGTAGAAAATCTCAGGGAAACTCAGGGAATTTTGGCATTTTTCTTTTAACTCAGGGAAACTCAGGGAAGTTATGATTTTTTCTCTAAATTTCAGGGAAGTTTTTGAAAATCTCAGAGAAATTTTTTTCTAGATCTAGAATGAGGTTTAGTTAATCCAGTTTCAATATTTTGTTCAAAAGTAGTAATTTTTATTATTTAAGCGGTTATTTAGAATTTTTTTAGCCTTGCTGCTAGTTTTTCAATATTTTGTCTAATTTAACACACTCGATATCCCAAGCAAGTATAAAGACGAGCATAAAGTTATTGTTATAGGAAAATTTATTAATTTTTCAAAAAACATAAAACTTTAATGTCAATTATTTTCCTTATCTTAAAAGCTATCTAAAATTTTTTTTTTTATTTTAGAGAACGCACCTTTGCCTTTAATTTAAAAAAAAAAAATATTTAATTTGGGGTTGGAATTATTTCATGGGGTCCCTCCAAAAATAAAGGTTTTTTTTCGTTTTTTTTCATCAAATGGTATTAGAACCAAAAATAAATATTTTTTTTTAATTTTTTTTTTTGATTTCCCTTAGTTTGCATGTTATAAAAACTCTTAAATAGTTATTTTAAAAATAATGTTAATATTTTTTACGATTTGGCCCAAAATCAAAATGTAGTATATTACACTATCATTTGCCTTGGCCATTTCCTAGATAAAAAATTGATAAAAGAAAAAAAAAAGTTAATAAGAATGTGAATATACAACAAATTTAATTAAATTATTTTATTTTAATTTAGTTTGATGTAATTCACATTCTTATTAACTTTTTTTTTTCTTTTATCAATTTTTTATTTAGGAAATGGCCAAGGCAAATGATAGTGTAATATACTACATTTTGATTTTGGGCCAAATCGTAAAAAATATTAACATTATTTTTAAAATAACTATTTAAGAGTTTTTATAACATGCAAACTAAGGGAAATCAAAAAAAAAAATTAAAAAAAAATATTTATTTTTGGTTCTAATACCATTTGATGAAAAAAAACGAAAAAAAACCTTTATTTTTGGAGGGACCCCATGAAATAATTCCAACCCCAAATTAAATATTTTTTTTTTTTAAATTAAAGGCAAAGGTGCGTTCTCTAAAATAAAAAAAAAAATTTTAGATAGCTTTTAAGATAAGGAAAATAATTGACATTAAAGTTTTATGTTTTTTGAAAAATTAATAAATTTTCCTATAACAATAACTTTATGCTCGTCTTTATACTTGCTTGGGATATCGAGTGTGTTAAATTAGACAAAATATTGAAAAACTAGCAGCAAGGCTAAAAAAATTCTAAATAACCGCTTAAATAATAAAAATTACTACTTTTGAACAAAATATTGAAACTGGATTAACTAAACCTCATTCTAGATCTAGAAAAAAATTTCTCTGAGATTTTCAAAAACTTCCCTGAAATTTAGAGAAAAAATCATAACTTCCCTGAGTTTCCCTGAGTTAAAAGAAAAATGCCACAATTCCCTGAGTTTCCCTGAGATTTTCTACAGTTTGAAAGTTCCCTGAGATTCCCTGAGTGTGTGGCAACCCTAAATACTTATAACAACTATAAAAACTTGCATTAAAATACTAAATTAATATTTTTTTCTTACAATAGACTAACAAAAAGCACAAAAAACTAAAAATTCATAAAATACTCTATTTTTGTAGGTAGGGAAGGGTATTGAATAATTATTTGAACCAAATGTTACAAAATAATATAAATATTTTATAAAAAATTAGATTTTTTTTCTCTTTTTTTATGATATTTTCTTTTTCATTACAAGTCTTAACTTTTTGATTTTTTTATTAAAACCCTTAAAAAAGTTTTAGGTAAGCTAAATACTATTTTTGTTTCTGTGAAAACAAATGTTTCTGTGAAAATTATTACTTTGTGTGGTCTGGTGGCATAGGGGCACTAATGATAGCCTAAAAACTTTCTGAGTTGAATTGCAGGATTATTATTGAATTTCAGTTTAATATTGGTGCAACATAGTAATAGGCTAGGTAAATACTGGAAATTTTCCTAAAAAAATGATCTGTAACAAAACATTTTGAAAATAGTTACTCTGACCTGCAACAGTGTTACAAAAGTTTCTTTAAAAATTATTATTAATGTGTGGTCTGAGGGCATAGGGGCTCTAATGACAACTTTAAAACTCTCTGAGTTGAACTGCAAGATTGAAACCTAGTGGTTGACACATATACAAAAAATCTTTTGTAGTATCTAACTTATTCAGAGAATTAAAGTGATTTTCAACTAATATCAATAAATAATATATATAACATTTGGTTATGCTCTTCAGGTCAGTACCAATAACAAACTGAAATTATAAAACTTTTGATGTCTTTTTCAACCATAATAAAAGCAATTAAATACTTTAATTAATTAGTTTATTATAAATAGATTAATTTTATTCATGTATTTTTAATAGATAAAATTTTTGCCAAAAATTATGATTATATAACACATCAAATGTATTATAATTTCAGCTTGATATTGGTAGTCTATATAAATTGTTTTATTGAAATAATCATTAAATAATGTAGATTAAAAGGGATTAAACATTTAAGTTTTATTAGTTTAACATAAATATGTTAAATTTTGTTTATTACTTTGCCTAAAATCATGGTTAAAAAACACATTGAATATAATACAATTTTAGATTGATATTGGTGAAACATCATTCTTGGTAATTACCAAACTACAAACGAAACCTAGTGGTTGACACATATACAAAAAAGTATTTTATTGTATATTAATTAGAATTTGAAATAATTTTGTGCATGTAAGTGATAATGTATAACATTTACATATGACTTATAGTAATATTATTATGATTAGTATATACTACTTATAGTATACTAATATAATATACTAATATAACTATAGTATATAAGTATATTAGTAATATTAGTAAACTAAAACTCTTGTGTGTAGCTTTTTTTTCTTATTTCTGTTTTTTTGTCAATTTTTAATTATTTGAATTTTGAGCTCCTTTCTCTAGCTTGCATTTTTTCAACTGAAAGCGCAGTGTATTACTGACTAAAACTAAAAACAGACTGCGGGTACCCTTTAGTAGCCATGTCAATATATATTTTCACTTTCTTATTTAGCTTGATGTACAGACAACTCAATTACTCTTTCTTTTTTTTAATTCAATTTAAATTTATCTCCTCCTTAGTTTTTGAAGTAGTTCACTTTGAATTTTTAGAAATTATTCTTTTTAATTATACAATTAACTTGCTTAAAGCAGAATTTTGAAAAAATAAATTATGACCAGACAATTAAAGAAGTTTTTTCTGGATCATCATTTTAAAAATTTGAATAACAGATTAAAATATTGTTTACTAAAAGTTAAATTTTTGCTGAAAAAATATTTTTTCATTTTAGTTTGCTCCTTGCATTAATAACCCATTAAATTCTTTAACTCTGATCAAATAAATCACATAAGTTACTTTGAATTTTAAGAAGCAGTAAAAAGTAACTGATTTAGTTATGTAAAAATTGGAATAAATTACAAAATTATTATTACCCTTCAGGGGCGTCGCGTTGGGTGGCACACTGGAGCTGCAGTCCCTCCTATTCAAAAAAAAAGTAGAAAAAATAAAGTTTCCCTTTACTTTAGTTTTTCTGCTTTTTTCATTGAACTTGACGATAAATTTGTTACTTTTTCAAATTTTACATTCAATCTTCAAATATTCGGTTCAATGGCTGGCGCTGCAAGCTAAAACTGTGTCCGCTGCATTTTAAACATATAGAAATTTTTTTACACAAAATATTGTTGAAAAGCTTATTTTTAGAGCTGCATTCAATGCAGCGCTATGTGAATTAAACTGAATATAATGAACAAAGTGAATATGAATATACTGCTAATTAGTTCAAAAACTAATTAGTACATTTGACAAAGCTACTAAATGTAAACACACTGAGTACAGTGAAAGTAAAGTTTAGTTTTTGAGATGAATGTTGCAAGATCAAAACCCAGTGGTCAACACATCTACAAAAAAAACTTTTAAGCCAAAAGTTTTAACAAGATTTTAAAGGACATTATTAACAATATTACAAAACTTAATAGTTTTTTGTGTGTTTTATTGATAATTCTTTGAAAAAATGGTCATTAAAAATTTCTTTTTCAAATATCATAATTTTTTATTCAAGATTACCTTAAAGTAAAATAAAATAAAGGCTACCTATCTTATTTACATATAATAATTGAATTTCTTTTAAATATAAGTAATTTTGTTTTTTGATAATTTTTAATATTGAAATAAGCAATATGTAGCTAACAAGTTGCATGCAAGTTTTAAATATAGCTGCCTTATATTGATAATAAAACTTGTGTAAAAAAAAAAAAATTCAAGTTGAGATCTACAACCCAAAGTTTTCTTGACTTAATGTAAAAATATTTAGAAAAAACATTACGATAAAAGATATAAAAATTTTATTTTAAACTATAAAAGTACTCAAAAGTTAAAAACTCTGTTCTTACAAAATTTTAAAAATTTTTAATAATTTGCTAAAAACTTTTTTAACAACTGCTGATAATAAAAGAAAAGGTAAGATAAAGTAAAATAGTTTTTTTTTTTTTGTAAAATTCTTAATTACACAACAAAAGACAATTCTCATAGTTAAACTTATATCAACCTGTATCTAAACTAAAAATTTTCATGCATTTATTTTAAATGAAAAAGTCATTTATTATTAAATTCATATGTAGAAAGTTTGTTAAGGACATAGGGGGTCTATCATTTTTTTATAAGAAAAATTAGCAATAGAAATTATATAAAAGCATTACTTATATACTACAAGATACTTTTCAAAGTGAAAAATAAATTATTAGCATTGAAATATCAGTACTGTGGAAAAGTTTTCACAAATAAAGAAAGTTCAGCAATGAATATTACAATAAGCACCAATGGCTTTGCGCATGTAAACAGTCCATGGCCCTATACTGTTTTCCGTGTATTCTGTTTGGAGGTGAAGATGATTGGACAAAAATTGGTTTTAGAAACTTGTCCAAAATTGCTGCAGATCTCTAACTGATGCCAAATCTTCCAAAAATTTGGACAACGTTGTGTCTTTCAATTTCCTAGGTAAAAGTTGCATCCAAATTTATCTAAGTAAAAGTTACCAGGATAGTATTGAAAAACATAATGAAGAAGTGAGAAAAAACAGAAAAGTACTGAATATTTTAATTGACAGTGTACTTTTTTGTGGCCAACAAGAAATTGCGTTAAGAGGCCACAATGAAACTGAAAATTCCTTAAATCCTGGTGGCTTTAGGTCTTTGCTTAGATATTTCAGCAAACTAGATAAATACCTTGAAAGTCATTTAGAAAAAAGCAAAGCATTTTTAGGAGTGTCTGCCACATTCCGAAATGAGATTCTAGAATGTGCTTTGAAAGTCTATAGAAAAGAAGTTGTCTCACAAGTAGAACAAGTACGTTTTATAGCAGTCATTGCAGACGAGACAACTGATATAAGTGTCCAAAAACAGCTTTCAATCGTTGTTAGATACACACACCAAGGAAACGTTGTGGAAAGATTTTGGGGTTTTTTAAGACCTAAAAGAGCTAATGCTGATGGTATTTCTGAAGTAATTTTGACTGAGCTAGCCAATATTTTACAAGGAAATAAAAAGAAAATAATTGCCCAGACGTATGATGGTGCATCAGTGATGAAGGGACGAATTGGAGGAGTTCATGTCAAGGTGAAAGAAGCCCAACGCACATTATGTACATTGTGCTGCTCACCAAGTAAATTTGGTTTTATCAAGAGCTGGCAGTTGCAACAATGAAGCAAGGATGAACTTGATCAAATTCAAAACTTTTTATCCAAATCGCCAGAGAGAAAACAAGCCATTGAAGTCTCTGTTCCTTCTGGCTCCAGAACACGATGGAATTATAGCTCAAGAACAGTATGCAAAGTTGCCATGAACTTAGATGAATTACTCAATGGATTTAAATCAATTGTTAATTCTTCAGATTGCTACGGTTTGCCAACAATTTCTGCTGCTTCAAACTGCATCAAAACTTTAGAAGACAATAAATTTCTTTTTTGGCTTAATGTGTTTGCTGCATTAATGCCTGAAGTAGAAATTTTATACAAGGTAATGCAGAGCACCAGTTTGACAGTTAAAAAGGCAGAGGACCATATTCGCAATTTTAAAAATTCAGTTGCTAGAATTCGGAACTCAACTATAACAGATCATGAGTTTGTAAACCTCTCCGCTGCTGCAAAAGAGGTTTGCGACAGTATAAATCTAAATGTTGCAGAAAGTTTCAAGTTTTCTGGCCACTTGCGCATTGCAATTTAACGAAAAAAAGTTCAATGCGTACATATCTACATTTCCATCAAATTTGGTTGAAGAAGTGAAAACATACTATCTAGAAGTAGAGTCTATAATATTAGTTAATGAGTTAGATACTTTTTATAACAGAAAAGAAATGCACAAGTGCGGTCTTGTTAGAATTTTAGCTGACTTGGAAGAAAATAACTTGGATAAATCTTTCACTGAAATCACAAAGCTGTTGAACTTACTGATAGCAATACCAATGTGTTCAACAGAGGCAGAAAGATCATTTTCAGCTCTTAAAAGAATTAGACTTACCTAAGAAACACTATGGGCCAGACAAGACTTTATTCTTTAAGTATATTATCAATTGGTCGAGATTTAGTTAGTGAATGTGATGGTTTTAATTCGAAGGTAATAGAAATGTTTGTTAAGAAAAAAGAAAGAAGGATGCATTTTACTTATAAAGGTAAAAAATAATTTTCTGATTATCATTAACAGAGAATACTTAATTAAGCTTATTTTGTTTTGTGTTTTTAACTATTAATTTTTTTAGTTTGCAAATAGTAAACTACTAAAAATATTTTACTTTATTTTTAATTCTCTGTACTGAATGCTACTTTTGACTAAACTTTATATTTTATTTCTTTTTAAACACATTATGTGTTTTTAGTTAGTATTTCATTAATTAGATGTTAATGTTTATAGGTTATTTTACAAACTTTAGTTTTGTTAGTCAACAAATTGTGAACTATTACACAGATTTTGCTTTGTTTGTTAATTTTGTATGATAAAAATAATTCCGACTTAACTTCAATTATGTTTTTAGTAAAAGTTAGTTGTTTTAGGTAATTATTTTTTGATCCTAGATATAATTTTTTAAAGGTTATTTTACAACTTTTAGTTGTTTAGTTTGCAAACATAAACCTTTTAAACAAATTTTGCTTTATTTGTTTATTATCTATATTGAAAGCTAATAATGACTAAGTTGTGCTTTTTAGTTTTTATAACTATATTAAAGTTTTATATGTTTCAAAACGTAGATAACTTTTGTTTAATTTTTTAGTGTGTAAAACTATTTTAAGAAAAAAGTCATTTTTTTTTGCTGCTGTGATATCTATAACTTTTTAAAGACCCTTGTGTTTAAATTGTAAAAGTTTTTAAAGAAAATTCCTTCTAGTGTGGTTTTTCAATTTTAATGTTATTTTTTACTGGTGAAAATAAAGTAACTAACTCAAAAGAGACAAAGTTACTGTTTAAAGCAATTTGTTTTTAATTGCTTTAAAAGTTACTTTACTTTTTGAGTTAATTTTATAATCTACAAAATGTTTATTAATGATCTTTTTTGATTCTTAATTTTATTTTTCTAAACATAATTCCTTTTTTTTTGTTTATAAGAGCATTGATGCTTAAATAGTTAAATACGTAGTTTTTAAATGTTTTTAAAGTTGTATTGTAAGAAGTTATTTAAACATGTAAAATAGTTAATTTATAAATCCCAAAAAAAAACTTCTTTTGCTCTTATAATTAAATTATGATAACATATACAAACTTTTTATCAATGTATGATATATTGTAAATTTATGTACTGTATTATGATAAAAATTTTTAGCAACATGGTAATCTATTTCCTTCATTACATACTTTTAAACAAATTTCTCGTATATTGAAATTAAATATAAAATATCTGCTTTTAAGTATATCAAGTTTTTCATATTCATATTAAGAAGCATTTAAGCTAATATCTTAAAGACTTTTAGCTTAAATTTCCCTATTTCTTTCTAATTCCTTGAGTTTTATTTTAATGTTTCAATTTAGGGGATTTTTTTAACTTGACAACTCAATCTGCAGCACCCCCTAACAAAAATACCATGAGACACCACTGTTACCCTTCCTATTACCATAATAAACAGTTTGCTTTTTTCAGTCATTCTAATTAACACTACTTAATTACTCCTAAAGGGCAATAACGCCCACATTGGAAAAGTTCAGTCTAAGTTGAGAAATCTCAGGCTAAATTTGAAATTATTTTAAGTCAATACTCTGTTGGATTAAGTTTAAATATAAAGATGTTAACTTATTAGTCTAAAGTATTTAAATTTTCATAACTATTTGTTTAGTACAGGTTGCCTGAAAAAACTTAAATTTTTAATAATTTTTGCATTTAACCTATGGAAATTTTAACAGGTCAGGGTTGCCACTTTACCTGGATAACCCTTGAAAAACCTGGAATTTCACAATTTAGGCTTCAGAAAACAATAATCAACAGGGTTCGTGCGCGTCAGGCTAAATCAGGCTAAGTCAGGCTAAATCAGTTTTTTGAAAAAAATTGAAAAACGTCAGGCTAAATCAGTTTTTTATTTAAAAATTTGAGAATCTCAGTTTTTCTCGATTCAAATGCTTCAAAATTTATGATTAAAAAAAATTCAGAAATATTTTTAAGATCAAATTAAGATGTGAATTTATTTTTAAATATTGATTTACTTATTAAAGACGAATTCAGTCAGTATTTGTAAAGTAAATGCTAAAAACCTTTTGTTGAATCTCTAAAAATTTTTAAGAATCTTCATTATTTTGTTTTGAGTAGATTATATACGTCATAATTATGAAAATTCATAAAAAAAAATACAGTTTAAACATTACAGTTTAGTTCAATAACTTAGCTTTTTGTTTGAATTTTAATACTCGTGTAAGCGTTTTATTTTAAATTTTAATAATACAAGACAATGCACGTCGTTTAATTATAAATATTCTGTTTTTTTTTTAGCGCTTAATTAAATTGAACAATTGTGTTTAGTAATATATATGGAATCTTCACACTAATAAAAGATTAGATATAACACTTATTTCAAAACTTATTACTGAATTTGTTATGTTAAGGGCATAGGGAGGATTTATCACCTTTTTCTTATTGGTCTTATTTTGTTTGGTCTTATTTTATTGAGTTGTAACTAAGATATGAAATGCTTTTTGCAGATTTTTAAAGATGAAAATTTTTTGAGATAAAGCTAGTTGGAGTCGGAGACTAAAATAGTACTAATAAAGACCCCCGAATATCTAAAATGACTTTTAAAGGGGATTTCCCTTACTTTGAAAAAATGTCAGGCTAAATTGGTCCTAGTCAGGCTAAATGAAAAAAATTTTCGCGCACGAACCCTGAATCAATTATTTTTTTTCTTTAAAATTCAGTATGATTTCAATAAAAAGATGGATTTTTTATTTTAACATTTAAATTTACTTAGAATTGTAAAACTTCAATACATATCGAAATTCATCTTTATGAAACTGGTAGAAAAAATAAACTTTCTTTTATTTCTGTTTGATACATGTCAAAACATGTTTCCACATTTTTTTTGGCTTGATGTACAGAAATTTTAATTTAAAGTTTTTTACTTAAGAATTTTTAGAAGAACTTATTATAACAACATCCAGAAAACAAAAGTTCTAAGATCTTAAATATTTATTTTACTATATTTTAAAAATTATTTCTTTTTTAATAACTAACACTGAAAAAAATTGTCGTGTTTCCATAATCTACACATTTGATTTAAACCTAACCACAAGTTAATTATTTATTGATTACAAAACTAAAAATCTAAAAGTTTGTTTAAATTAAGTAAAAACAAGTTATGATTTTTGGTGTTTCTTACATTATACTTTATTAATTAAATTATGAGAAGTTACTTAAAAAATTATAAAAATAATTTTAATTGAAAATTCCTGTTCACAAATTATTTAAGTATGATATCTACAAATATATCAAAAATACTAATAACCAAAATTAAATACAGTTTTTAAGTAACAATCAGATAACTATTTTTTATGAAAATTTTATTAATTTTTTTACTAGAATATTCAATTACAGAAAAACTTGGACATCTGAGCTCACTGATGACGCAATTATGACGTAATCATTTCGTTATGACGTCATAAAAAGGTTTCTTTAGTTTGTAGTTGCTAGGTTATTTATTTCGGGAACGGGTCTAAATTGCGCGAAGACAAAATTGCACGAGGTTACTAAATTGCACATGGGGACTAAATTGCACGAGAACAAAATTGCACGAGTCTACAAAATTGCTCGAAGATACATTTGCACGAAGACTAGTTTGCACGCGAGCACAAAATTGCACGAGGTGACAAAATTGCACGGAAGCTTAATTTTGCACGACAGACAGTTTTGCACGGAGGGTCAATTTTGCACAAAAAAATACTAACTTAAAATAACTAAATAAAAAATATAGTAAAACCTTTATATTTAAAAAAAAAGAAAAATAGGCATGTATTAGTGTGATTAACTTTAATTCAATTAGGTTTATATTAATTATATTTATATATATCTTTAAATTTATTTAGTTATTTAAAAGTTAAAAACAAAATTGTTGTGTTTAAAACCTAATATAAAATAAATAAAACTTATTAAATATAAAACTAGAATTTTATTTTAATAAAAATAACCGCTATCAAAAATAAAGATGTTTTGATGTAAACTTAAATTAAATTAAAATTATACTAAACTTCAATATGAAATAAAACAAGATTAAAAAAATAATACTTACATGGGTAGGTGTTAAAATTGCACGAGAGGACAAAATTGCACGAAGATATTTTTGCACAGAAAAAACGAGCATGCAACATAGTGAGACAATTAGATAAATTTAGAAAGGAGAAAATCCGTCTGATGAAATTTTATTGTGCATTGTACAGAAAGTTCTGTTATGGCTTTGTACTTTCATAAATTATACTTAATTTTTTTTTTGTTTTATATAAAAGTTTAAACACAATTAAATATTTTTTTTTCTATTTGTTTAAACTTTATCTTAGTTGCATCACTATTTGCACGCGTATAACTCTTATTAGCTCTTAATATTCTCCTGCTCTGTTTTATCTCTTTATCTAACCCAGACTTGCGAAAAAGCACTGTAGAAGCTATACTCTTCTTATTTTTTTAGAAGAAAAAGGAGATACAAGCTTTTGACTAAAATGAAACACAAAATAATACAACAGCTACAATTAGTTAATTTCTATTTTTAACGAAATTTTTTTTTATTAATATAAACAAAACTTATTTTGGTAATTATATTTTAATAAAGGTTAGAGTCTTATTTTATAATCTTTTTTGAAACTCCGTAGATCTGTTCTTAGATTTATTTGAGAGCAATAAAACGCCGTTAGTCGGAATAAAGTTTTAACACAAAAACATCTGTGGTAATTTTTTTTTATTAATTTTTTAAATTACTTATTTTGAGTTTTTAACTATTATTCTTTTTTTTTAAACTTATTTAATTATTTATTTAACTTATTTTATTATTTTTTGTAAATTTCATTAATTTTTACTTTGGACTTTATTTAATGTGTTTATTAATTAACTTATTAATATCTTTTTTTTATAAATCTTATTTATTTTGTAATATTTTAAAAACTTACTTTTTATTTTTAATTTTTCATTCTTACTTTTTTTTATTATTTGTATTAATATTTTTAACATTAAGTTTATAGTTTTTTTATTTAAAAGTATTTTTTTTTACTTAAAAATAATTTTATTATTATTATTTTTTTTAATTTAGTATTTTTTATTTTTATTTTATTATTTGTCTTGTTATTTTTATATTATAATTTTTATTGATTTGTTATTTTTTACTTAAAAATTTTTATTTAGTTTTTTAAATTTTTTTATTTTTTATTGATTTTTTATTGATTTTTTATTAAGTTTTGTATTCTGATTTTTTTATTTTTTTTAAATATTATGTAAAAATTTTTCGTGCAACTTTGTCCCCTCGTGCAATTCTGACCCGTCCCTGGGAAGGAAACAAAACCCGTGCAAAATTGACCCTGCGTGCAAAATTGTCTTTAGTGCAAAAATGACCCTTCGTGCATAAGTGTCTGCGGGCAAAAATATACCCTCGTGCAAAAGTGTCTTCGTGCAAAAGTGAACCCTCGTGTAATTTTGTCTACGTGCAATTTTATCTTCGTGCAATTTTGTGCTCTCGTGCAAATTTGTCTTCGTGCAAAAGTATCTTCGTGCGAATTTGTGTTTTCGTGCAATTTTGTCCCCTCGTGCAATTTTGTACGCTCGCGCAATTTAGACAGCTACCCATTTATTTCACCTCAAAAACAGTTTTTTGTTGAGAAAGAAATGTTTTTTTTTACACTGTATTCTAATTTTATTCAACTTTTCAGCACAGCTGATTTTTTATTTAATAAAATTATAATTAATTTCGGTACTTCAAAGTAAATTAATATCATATATAAAAAATTCACATGTTACGGGCAAAATATTTTAGTTTATAATCTGCCGAATATGTTATGGTGAACTTTTATTTTTTTATTTTGTTTCGTTATTTCGTCTCAATTATGTCAATTTATTTTTGTTTTATTTTTTTTCAATGCGCTGAAATTTTTTCTGACTTTTTTCTGATTAGAATAAAAAATCCTGACTCTTTTAAAAGTTACACAAGTCTTTGATACCTGATTTAAAAAATATTGAATTTTAAATCTAAAACAAATTAGTATAAAGTTATTTACCATTAATAATAATTTGATAGTCTCAGTGATTTTTTTGATTTTTGTTACTTTATTTATAAATTTGATGTAACAAATATACCATGTTTTCTTATAAAAATAAAAATTATTTCGTCAAACGTTCTTTTGTTAGATTATTAATTACATAGCATACAATTTAATAATATAGTGTTTATTCAGCTTTCAAAAAGTGAGAATACTTTGATTTGTTGTAATACAAAAAGAAATCACTTTGAGTAGTAAATAAAAAACAAATAAAATTGACATCTTATATTATAAGAGGCAAATAACTTGGATTTAAAAAAATACTTTTGTCTGTTGTAATATAAGCATATAAAAAATTAGATAACACTAAAACTAACAAAATATTATTTTTTTAACTTTAAAGAAATATAAATATTTTGAATTACTATGTAAAACAATAGAATAATTTATAAAATTAACATCTTAAATTATAAGAGGCAAACAACTTTGATAAGAAAATATTACTGTTTATTTTTGTAAGAGAAAACTTGAAGCATTTGAAAAAAGAAGTTATTAATAAAATTTTTTTGATTTAATTTCATTTAACGTAGTCTTTGATGTTTTGTAAAATTATAAAATCATGTTTAATAAATGCTTTTATTTGAAAAATGAAAAGTTCGGATCAAACAAAGTTAATATTCACAAATAAAGTATTGTGAGTAATCAATAATGTTCCCAATGGTATTTTTGTTTGAGTCATTGTAGAAGTACCACAACAAAAAATCATAACCATCTCTGCTATAAGGATAGTCAGGAAACCATCCCTCTAAACTAACCTAGACTCCGTCGCTGCTCCTCCTCCAGATGTTGGTGCTTGTTTCATCTCTTCTGATTCCTGTGTGATATTCATTATACGTCAATCCAATTTCTTTGGCGATTGCACTAAAATTTTTAATTAATTAATTGAAATAAGTTAATATAATTACACTTATTATTAAGCGGCATTTATAATTCTTCAGAAATTTGTCGGAAAATTTTTGATTTGGTTAATGACATAAAATTTGCTATGTAGAGTAATAAAGTCACTATATAATAGTGAATTTAAACGTTTGCTAAAAATGTTTATTCATATTAATATCAAAATTTGCTTCCTAACTTTACCTATATTATAAAAACTAATATATTTTGTTTAAATAAACCGTAATTGAAATTTAAAAAATTATTTATATCAAAAGCAGTAAAAATTTTAATAGCGCCTACAACATTTACTTTTTTATAAAAATTAATATAATATTGTTTATATACCGTATTTAAAATTTTCAAAAATGTTTGTTAACAAATGCAGTTAAAACGATTTTACTAATTGTTTTAGTAATTGTATTTATTTAAAAAAATATATTCTAATAACAGTAACTTAATATTTTATACAATATTTACTTGTTTTACGCGATGTATATATAAATAATAAGTACAATATGCTGTTGCTACATTTAAAATTCATAGTTACTAGGGATAATTTATTTACAGTTTTATATTCAAATAATTCAGATTCAAGCTGCACTAAGTTCAAATAATTATATTATTACCGCGCGGTAGTTATTATACGTCAATCTATTTTTTTTGGCAATTTCATTAAAAATTTTAATTAGTTAATTGAAATAAACTAATATAATTACACTTATTATTTTGTGTTATAATATAACTAAATTGGCTGAAATTGTTTACTCATACTCTGTTTGGTTTTCTAACCGTACTAAAAAAGTTAATGCGAGATTTTTTTTATTAGACTGGATGAAAAAGTTAATAACTAATTTAAAAAAAATTAAACTACTTAATTATTTCATGTTATGAAAGTTTTCAAATTATATTGATTTTTTTTACAATCCTAAGCGTCTACCAAGACTTTAAATGTGAACATAATTGAATTAATATAAATTTTAAACAACTAACTTTCTTCCACGTCGAGTCAACAATCTTGGGTCGTGTTGTATGAGGTCTCCAGACCTCTGTTGACAATAACTTCTCGCTGCCTCCCATTCCATTTCTTGTTTGACAACTTCGAATTTTTCTGTTGGTTATTTTTTTTTTAAATAATTTTTCATATATGTATTTACTCTGTAGATTATTTAGTTTTTAAATAGCATTTCATTTGTTTTTTTAATTATTTTTTAATTAAAAAGTTTGCTTGTAACGATCGTTATCGAAAATAAAATTACATCAATAAAACTTCACAACATTTTAAATTTTCGTTTGATACTTAACTTTAATTCTAATTAAATGTTAGATATATTTTAGTATGTATTTTAAAAAATTTAAAACTCCATTACACAGTAATAATCTCCTTTAATAAAATTAAGTAGTATATCTGATTAAAAATATTTTTTTAGTTTTAATAAATTTTACTGGTAGTCATTTCTTACAAAACATTTAAAAAGACGTAATTAACAATTTTCTATTTCACTAAACAACCACCGTCTGCTTCAAGTAAATATTTTTCTCTACGGTTTATTTATTTACTCTTGTTGTAAATACTTATTTGTATTAACCGTTTTACATAAATGTAATGTTTTTTAACTTATACTCAAATATTAAGTTCTCGTATGGTTACTTTTAAGTTTAAAGATTAAAAATATATAAACAAAAGTCTAAACAAAGTTTTAGGCTAGTTCATTGTATAGGTGTTTTAGCTGGATGGAGATAGTGTTTAACTTTGACAAATTTTGAAACATTTAAAAAGTTAACTAACTCAAAGTCTGTTGATTTGTTGCTGTTGTAGAAATCTCAGATGCTAGCGCGGTTGTAGTTGTAGCTGCTTCTGTATAGAGATGTGTTAAAGTTTGAACATCACATCGAGCTTTTAACTCTGAAAAAATAAAATCTTAATTCTCAGCAGTACAGTGTGCTTATCAAAAAGCAATTTTTGAGCTTTTAACTGAAAAAAAAAAGTGTTGACAAATATCAGAAAACACCATGTGCAAAATTTCAGATGATTTAAAGAACTTTTAATAGTGGCAGAATCGATTTTCTGAAAGTACTTAAAATTGTAGAAAAATGACCTTTTTACTGTAAATTATAGCAGAAATATAATTATAATTAAACTATGTAAAAATTACATCCAATATGTATACTAACACCATAAAAGGCTATTTTTAAGCTATATTTAGTTTATAAATCATTGTTTAAACTAAATTGCTTAATGTAAAAGCTATTGGTTTTATAAAATGTACAATATTTAGGGTTTAACTTCACATTAGGTAGTTTCCGCTGTTATGACTTCATAATTGTACAAAAAAATCTTGGGTCTAAGCTTTACGAAAAACCCTTAAACACTGATCTGCCTTTAAAAAGATAAAACATTTTAATAAATTGATTTTTCTTATACATTTAACTGAAATTTACAGTATCAACTTTTCTTTTGGCACAATAAAAAATTCTTTAAACCAATTTTTGCGCACGGTATTTTTGTGATATTTGCTAACTGTAAAATATTTCGAGTCAAAAAACCAAAGGGCTTTTTTTTTTATATAATCACCCTATTGCACAACCACGTTTTTAAAATAAAATAAAAAGTTTGTGTTTAATCTTTTTTTTTTTAATAATAAAATAAAAAGATTTTTAAAAAAGTAAAAAATTTGTATATACCTTCAAATTTTTTGTAAAGTAAAGTTTGTTTTTACCTTTTTTTTTTGTTAAATGAAAAGTTTGTATATACCTTCAAATTTTTTTAATAAAAAAATTGTATTTACCTTCAATGGTTTTCTCCTGCTCGTTAAATATCTCCTGCATGACCTATCATAAAAATTATAATTAAATTTCATCAAATAAAATTTTAAATAAATAAAAAAACCTTTTTTGTTTCCTCGGTGACAGAAAAAGTACCAACTTGAAAGAGGGCACCCGTTGTGAAGATAATCACAATTGATATAAAATGTGTAATCAAAAGAACTTTGAAATATTAATTCATTTACTAGCAAAAAAATATATTATTGAAAGATTTTTTTTAAATTTACATTTTCAATATAATTTTGCTCAATATTTGCAACTATTTAATATATTGTTTCATAAGTTTAAACAAAAAACATAGTATTTTATACCGTTTTCGCTTTATATTAGTTTTCGTTTGTTTTCTTTTAATACAAAATTTGCACAGAACAAAAAGTTATTTGGTTAATTGAATACAAAAAGTTCAATGATGATTTCTTTAATATTTTGGTCATATAACATTATATGAAGCGTATTTTAAATCTCATGCTTTCTCATGTAGAACTTTTAAAAATAGTTTTTTATAAAAACTTTTGATAATATTAAAACTAGTTGCTTAATATTTAAGAGGTCTAAGTTTATTAAAGTTAAGCCTAACTATTTGTAACATACTTTTATAACTGTAGCTTGAAATTAAGTTATTTTGTTTTTATGGTCGAAAAATTTAAGCCCTTTTCGTTTGGTGAAATAGCTAATATTATAAGTTTTTGTAAAAAATTTTTTAAATCTAAACGCTTACTTAAAGCTTTTGTAATAATTTAATTGAAAGTAATATTGTTTTTGTTACTACTGCATCAACTAAGTTAATCTAAAACGAAGTACTAGTAACAAAATTTATGTTGGCTTAATCTTCTACTGAACAAATAAAGTTAAACAATACATAAAGTTAAACTAAAACAGATTGTGTTTTAAGCCATTAATAAACCATAGATGGGTGATTCATAGCATACACGTACACGGAACTTAAACGCGTCATAAATACGTACACGGAACTTAAACGCGTCATAAATACGAGAATTAAACACGGAACTTAAACGTGTTTAAAACACGGGACTTAGACGTGTTTAAAACACGGACTTAAACGTGTTTTAAACACGGAAGAGTTTTAAAATATTATCTAATAGCTTTAAAATTATCAAAATTATTCGCTCAGTAAAAACACATAAATTCATTTATTTTTAAATTGTAAAACTAAAAAAGATAGGATAAAGATGTCTAAAACTAAACTTTGCTTTAAATTAAAGTCAATAAGCTTCAAATTTTTTAAAATCTGAAATTAAATACGAGCAAATCAAACAAAAAAAAAATCTCACTAACTTGTTTACACTTAAAATATATTTTGTTTTTTAGAGTAAACAAACTGTATAAAAAAGCTCTTTTTCTGTTTGTAAAGGAGGTAGTTATTTTTTTTCAAAACAGTATCCGATGCATTACAATCTAAAAACAAAAGTTATTTTTAAACACGTTGTCATATGAAAAAATATTTTATCGCAAGTAAAATCTATTATAATTTTATTTACTATTTCATCATGATAAACATGAATTTAATCTGAAAGTCACAGCTGCTAGTATTTGTAAAATTTACTATTTAACTTTGTGTAGTGAATATATACTTATTTTATGCAAAAGTTATTTTATAAGCCTCAAAATTTCAGGCTAATGTTAAAAATACAATTTTAATAATTATTTGATTAACGTAGTTTATTTACTTACTTGTTTATTTATTTTAAGTTAGTGAAAACTAAAATGTTTAAATGCTAAAATCAAAAGAAATTTTTAATGTTTACGCATTCATATTAAACGTAATAACAGTTGGTAAGTTTAAGAATCGGACTTGTGAATTTATAGTTTTTAAGCAAGCTCAACTTGTAGTTATCTGTATAAGTTTATGTTAATAACAGACAAATACAAATTTAGAAGCTTTTTATAGCATTTTTTTGTAAATCCTTACCCACATTTTTAATTGCAATTAAAAATAGTAATCAAGTTAAAACTCAAATTTAGTTATAAAACTAGCAAGAAATCTTTATAACGTTAACTTCTCTTTTTCAATTATTTTGAAACACTAAACTTAATAAGATAATAAGTTCATTTTTAATCATTTGTGTAGAATTTTTTGTAAAAAAAAAACTTTGAAAAAAAATATCATAACAATAATGTTGACATAGTTTAAATTATTTATTTACATAAGTATCTCATGACTTTAGAATTACTTAAAATTTCGTAAAAATGATTTAAGAAGAGATTGTTTAGTAGTAGTTTAAGAAATTTCTAAATTTATCGTATAAGTTGTTAGTAAAATAAAAGTTTAAATTTAATTAAAATAAAATTCACAGAACAAAAATGTTTGATATAAAAACTAAAGACTTTTATTTATCGCTTTAAAGCTTTAATCTGTCTTAAGTCAAACGTTATTATAAAAGTCTTACAATTAAAGCTTTTTTCATGACCGACGAAACAGAAAAAAATTATTATATGTTTTAGGTTAGATTTTGACTACTATGTTCTGTATTTTTTACGTTCATAAAATATCATGAATAACATAGTGACGTAAGCAGTTAAACCAGCAAATGCCACATATACTTTAAAGTAAATAAAAAATAACTTATTATTATAACAACTACTTTTAAACATTGTAAAAGTTTTAATCCATTTCAAAAATGGTTAATATAATACAACTAGTAAAACGTTTAAAAATATTTTTTAGCTCTATAGAAAGTTAAAAGCAATGAGAGAAAAGTAATTAATAAAAAAATTATAAGGTATTCTAATGTTGTAAATTGAATATAATAAAAAAAAAACGATTAAATGTACCTAAGTTATTATAATTTTTTTATGAACACTGAAATACAATTGTTTTCAAAACTAAAGAAAACTTGCTTCTTTGATTTCGTCGCATTCTTATACGTTGTTGATTTTTGTATTAATAAATAAATACTCGAACTTCGTGTACTTTTAATTATTGCCTGTTAAATGTTAAGTTACCAACTTTTTGTTTTCTTTTTGATCACGATCTAATTTATTGCACATCGAATACATTTAAAATTCGAAACAATCAATTTTTTTTAATTCTGATCTATAAATTAAATAGTTAATTTTTAGATTAGTTGTTTACAAAAAATATCTATTTTTTTTTACCTACTAGAAACAAAAAAAAAAATAGCATTTTAGTTCTGTAAGATAACTGTAAGCTAGTCTACCGGATTATATCTTAGTTAAAGAACGACGTTTATTTGTTTATTTTATTTCTATTAAACGTTTAATTGTCCTGTAAGTTTATAAACTGTTCTTTTTAATTCATAAAAACAAAAAGCAACAAAAAAAATTTAAGATCCTTTATCACTAGTGTCTTTGATTTGTTTTCTGATAAATTAAGTTAAGTTTCGTCTGGCTACTTATAGAAAAATTATTTTAATAGTTAAAAGACGTAATTACAAACTAGATAAAAAATAACTATAACATACTCCAGTAGATTCCTATATAGGTATAGCATAGGTAAAAGTCGAGTATATAACATCAAAAATATATAGAAATTCTTATCTAGGCTACTTGTTTTTTTTAATGCAGGTAAATTGCTAAGCAGGTAAATATTTATAAGTCGAAAATTAATAAAAAAAAAGTATAAAGTTTTTAATTTGGTTTATTGTTAAACATTTAAATTTTTTCAAACTGTTTAAAACTAATTCATTTTTTTTAAAGAAATTAGAAACTTAACTTTTTAAAATAGTGTTTTATTTATAAGAATTAACTGTGTATAACTGACGTAACTAAAAAGAAATACTTAAAGTTAAATAAAAATTTATTAGAGTTTTTGTTTTATAAATAAGCAAATTTGCAATATTAACTCTTTAATAAAATAATATTTTTGTTTCAATTAATCTTTATTAGGTCCACAAATGATACTATTGTTAACATGACAACATAAAAACTTAAATAGAGTCGTTCAAATTTTTAACTAAATACATGAGCAGGATTTTAAAAGCTTCTGCAAAATGTTTTAAAAGTCTTAAGCTTAAATACAGTGGTGAGATTAATTTTTTTACAAACTGTAAGAAATTTGAAGAAAACATTAGTAATTTAGTGATAAAAAATTCGCAAAAATGAAAAACTTCGATATCTTTTATTTTTTGTACATATAAATGAAGACTAAAAGTAAACTGTATTTTTAAAAATGAAATTGCGAAAAAAATACATTACATTACTTTCTAGGCAAACTTACTTGTTACTTTAACACAAATAAATAATTGCAGCATAAACTAACATGCTATCAATAAATTTAAATAAAACTCTTGATTTTGTTTTTTTTCACATTTGAGGGTTTTTATAAAACTGAAATTTAAAATACTTTAAAAAATCAGGAAATAGCATGTTAATTTTATTAAGAGTTTACAATATTTTGCTGCTTTTTTGATTTTTTATTTTTTAGTATTTAAGCTTTCTGTCGCATTTACGACTAAAGAAATTTTAAGTATCTTAATGACGTCATCAGTTAATATCGCAAACGTTAACTTACATAAAATGTATATAACAAAATTAGTTTACTAGATAGCTATTTTGTACGGCATTGTAGTAGTACTAATTTTTAAAAACCACTTAAAAAGTGGTTGTAAGTCATCAATTTGAAAGTATTTAAGTATGTATAACTGTTTATAAACCTTACTTTTTTTTTTTTTTTAATTTTTTTTAATGCTATATAAAAAAACATATTGTTAAAATTGTTTAATTTATATTATACAAAATATTTATCCTTTATTCTGTTTGGACTATAACATTAATTGCAAATTAAATAAATTATCAGTATGTATAAAATAAACCATTCTAAATGCGTTATAATTTTATTGCGAGCAAAAAACAATTTTATATAAAAATGTAGCGATTTAATCAATAGAACTAACTGTAACACAAACAAGCAAGCTCTTTTATAGATCTAAATGCAAACTTTATATATTTTAAACTTCAATAAAATATTTAATGCTTATATAATTTTAGAAGTTAACAGATAATTTTTAATTAGTAAGCTATGAAAATAGAAATTAATCTTAAATAAAAATTCATTAAAACAGGTACATTTAGTATATTTTTTATATATTTTTTTTTATTTTTCTGTCGCATTTTAAATTTCAGTAAATTTTAGTAACCTCGTGACGTCATCAAATAATTTTATTTGATTATGGGGATTTTATGTATTTAATAAATCTGAAACCTTTTAAACCTTAGCAAAGTATCTGATATTTAAATATAATTTAAGAATGTAAAACATTATTTTTATTTTAAATAACTTAGTTAGTCTACTAGCTTTAGTCACAAAGTTTTTAGCTGTTAAGCAACGAATCAAAAACGATTGTTTTATTAATACCCTCAGTTTAAAAACTTTTATAGCTAGTTGGCTCGTAAAATCATTATAAAATGTATGGTAAAAAAATAACAAATTTTAAATAAATACCTACTAAAAGCTTTCAAAATCTTGACATTACCATACCATACTATTTACTTTTTAATTTAAATCAATATACGGTAAATTTTTTGTAAAGTTTTATAACTGGATGTTCCATATCTATTTTACAATAAATAGTTCTTAACTATATTCTAGTTTTCATAACTTCGTTTCAGTATCATTTTTATTTAGTTTAATTAACCTTAAATAGAGCTAGAAGAGTCCATCGTTTTTAAATTTTTTTTTACACTCAAAAGGCTTATATGATACTTCATAATTTAAAGAATATTTAAGAATATTAAATGTTAAATTGTAGCTTAAACTTACTTATTTAACAAAATACTGCTTTGACGTTTTTTAATTATATTTTTAGGCTCACCAAGATAAATATTAATATTATAAACAATATTTTTAAACAACAGCTTTAGTTTGATGGTCGTTTGTCAATAATTATTTGCTATTTAAAAAAAAAAACAAATAAATATGTTTGTAAACATTACTTTTATGGCATAGAAATTATAATTTTATAATGGCGTTCAAAAAAAAAGTCTCAAAAGCCAACTCAGCAAATTTAATTAGCTTTTTTGTGCTAATGATTAGCAGATTTCTCAAGCCAACCGTTATTAATACATATAAATGAAAATTTCAACTTTAAAAAAATATTACATTAAAAGTTGTCCTTTTTGTAATTATTGTAAAATATTTTTTAGGTAGAAAAACAAGTTATAGCTTTAGAATAAATGCTAGTCATAAAAAAATGTATAAACTTTTAAAATTAGTAAATACACACTTAGATTTTATTTTTTGGTCATTTAATACTTACTCAAAACATTTTAGTGAAGTTATTCCACAAATACTCTGCAATAGTACTGAACAAAATGAAAATTTATTGATAAAAACGCAAAAAAAATTTCTAATGGCTTACTGACGTCATTTGTTCATAATCGTAAATGCTAAACATTTCATATTTTTTTATAAAAGAATATGTTTAGTAAGTTCGTTATTAATAAATTGTTGTTCGGTTCGAACGCCGCAAGTAACTTTAAAAGCACAAGAAAGGTGGTATAACATTTTTTCACTTACTTCAAATAAACATAAAGCTGCTTAAATTTACATGGATGTAATTCTTAAACATTTTAAAAATATAATTCTTTTAGTTTACAATAGCATGCTTTTTATGTATAAATTAGTTTTATAGAATTTTTTTTTATTTTAAACATTAAGTAGAAACTTATTGTTTTACTTATTTTAAACTAAGGGTATTAATAAAACAATCGTTTTTGATTCGTTGCTTAACAGCTAAAAACTTTGTGACTAAAACTAGTAGACTAACTAAGTTATTTAAAATAAAAATAATGTTTTACATTCTTAAATTATATTTAAATATCAGATACTTTGCAAAGGTTTAAAAGGTTTCAGATTTATTAAATACATAAAATCCCCATAATCAAATGAAATTATTTGATGACGTCACAAGGTTGCTAAAGTTTACTGAAATTTAAAATGCGACAGAAAAGTAAAAAAAAAATATATAAAAAATATACTATTTGTACTTGTTTTAATGAATTTTTATTTAAGTTTAATTTCTATTTTCATAGCTTACTAATTAAAAATCATCTGTTAACTTCTGAAATTAAATAAGCATTAAATATTTTATTGAAGTTTAAAATATATAAAGTTTGCATTTAGATCTATAAAAGAGCTTGCTTGTTTGTGTTACAGTTAGTTCTATTGATTAAATCGCTACATTTTTATATAAAATTGTTTTTTGCTCGCAATAAAATTATAACGCATTTAGAATGGTTTATTTTATACATACTAATAATTTATTTAATTTGCAATTAATGTTATAGTCCAAACAGAATAAAGGATAAATATTTTGTATAATATAAATTAAACAATTTTAACAATATGTTTTTTTATATAGCATTAAAAAAAATTAAAAAAAAAAAAAAATTAAGGTTTATAAACAGTTATACATACTTAAATACTTTCAAATTGATGACTTACAACCACTTTTTAAGTGGTTTTTAAAAATTAGTACTACTACAATGCCGTACAAAATAGCTATCTAGTAAACTAATTTTATTATATACATTTTATGTAAGTTAACGTTTGCGATATTAACTGATGACGTCATTAAGATACTTAAAATTTCTTTAGTCGTAAATGCGACAGAAAGCTTAAATACTAAAAAAAAAAAAATCAAAAAAGCAGCAAAATATTGTAAACTCTTAATAAAATTAACATGCTATTTCCTGATTTTTTAAAGTATTTTAAATTTCAGTTTTATAAAAACCCTCAAATGTGAAAAAAAACAAAATCAAGAGTTTTATTTAAATTTATTGATAGCATGTTAGTTTATGCTGCAATTATTTATTTGTGTTAAAGTAACAAGTAAGTTTGCCTAGAAAGTAATGTAATGTATTTTTTTCGCAATTTCATTTTTAAAAATACAGTTTACTTTTAGTCTTCATTTATATGTACAAAAAATAAAAGATATCGAAGTTTTTCATTTTTGCGAATTTTGTATCACTAAATTACTAATGTTTTCTTCAAATTTCTTACAGTTTGTAAAACAAATAATCTCACCACTGTATTTAAGTTTAAGACTTTTAAAACATTTTGCAGAGGCTTTTAAAAACCTGCTCTATATTTAGTTTAAAAATTTGAACGACTCTATTTAAGTTTTTTTGTTGTCATGTTAACAATAGTATCATTTGTGGACCTAATGAAGATTAATTGAAACAAAAATATTATTTTATTAAAGAGTTAAAATTGCAAATTTGCTTATTTATAAAACAAAAACTCTAATAAATTTTTATTTAACTTTAAGTATTTCTTTTTAGTTACGTCAGTTATACACAGTTAATTCTTATAAATAAAACACTATTTTTAAAAGTTAAGTTTCTAATTTTTAATAAAAAAAACGAATTAGTTTTAAACAGTTTGAAAAAATTTAAATGTTTAACAATAAACCAAATTAAAAACTTTATACTTTTTTTTATTAATTTTCGACTTATAAATAATTACCTGCTTAGTAATTTACCTGCATTTAAAAAAAAAACAAGTAGCCTAGATAAGAATTTCTATATATTTTTGATGTTATATACTCGACTTTTACCTATGCTATACCTATATAGGAATCTACTGGAGTATGTTATAGTTATTTTTTATCTAGTTTGTAATTACGTCTTTTAACTATTAAAATAATTTTTCTATAAGTAGCCAGACGAAACTTAACTTAGTTTATCAGAAAACAAATCAAAGACACTAGTGATAAAGGATCTTAAATTTTATTTTGTTGCTTTTTGTTTTTATGAATTAAAAAGAACAGTTTATAAACTTACAGGACAATTAAACGTTTAATAGAAATAAAATAAACAAATAAACGTCGTTCTTTAACTAAGATATAATCCGGTAGACTAGCTTACAGTTATCTTACAGAACTAAAATGCTATTTTTTTTTTGTTTCTAGTAGGTAAAAAAAACATAGATATTTTTCGTAAACAACTAATCTAAAAATTAACTATTAAATTTATAGATCAGAATTCAAAAAAAATTAATTGTTTCGAATTTTAAATGTATTCGATGTGCAATAAATTAGATCGTGATCAAAAAGAAAACAAAAAGTTGGTAACTTAACATTTAACAGGCAATAATTAGAAGTACACGAATTCGAGTATTTATTTATTAATACAAAAATCAACAATGTATAAGAATGCGACGAAATAAAAGAAGCAAGTTTTCTTTAGTTTTGAAAACAATTGTATTTCCGTGTTCATAAAAAAATTTATAATAACCTAGGTACATTTAATCGATTTTTTATATTATATTCAGTTTACAACATTAGAATACCTTATAATTTTTTTATTAATTACTTTCTTTCATTGCTTTTAACTTTCTATAGAGCTAAAAAATATTTTTGAACGTTTTACTAGTTGTATTATATTAACCATTTCTGAAATGGATTCAAAATTTTACAATGTTTAAAAGTAGTTGTTATAATAATAAGTTTAATAGTAGTTGTTACAATCTAGTTTTAATAAATTTTTACTGGTAATCATTTTTACAAAAGATTTAAAAAGACGTAATTAACAATTTTCTATTTCACTAAACAACCACCGTCTGCTTCAAGTAAATAATTTTTCTTGACAGTCTATTTAGTTTAGTCGTGTTGTAAATACTTATTTGTATTGGCCGTTTTACATAAATGTAATGTTTTTTAACTTATACTCAAATATTAAGTTCTCGTAAGGATACTTTTAAGTTTGTTGATTAAAAATAAATAAACAAAAGTCTAAATAAAGTTTTAGACTAGTTCATTTTATAGGTGTTTTGGCTGGATAGAGATAGTGTTTAACTTTGACAAATTTTGAAACATTTAAAAAGTTAACTAACTCGAAGTCTCTTCAGTCGTTGCTATTGTAGAAATCTCAGATGTTTGCGCGGTTGTAGCTGCTGTAGAAATCTCAGATGTTTGCGCGGTTGTAGCTATTGTAGAAATCTCAGATGTTTGCGCGGTTGTAGGAATCTCAGATGTTAGCGCTGTTGTAGAAATCTCAGATGTTTGCGCGGTTGTAGAAATCTCAGATGTTTGCGCGGTTGTAGTTGTAGCTACTTCTGTGTAGAGATGTGTTGAAGTTTGAACATCACATCGCGTCTTTAATTCTAAAATAATAAATTCTCAATGCACCGCAGTACAGTAAAGTGCTTATAAAAAGCAATTTTTGAGCTTTCAACCGCAAAAAAAATACTGTTGACAAAACAAAAAAAACACAAAATTAAAAAAAAAACTTTAACTTTTCTCAATTTATACTATGTTTGAGGACATTTTGAAAAGCTTAAAAGTATAAAAAAATTGTATATACATTTACTATATATTGTAACTATTTCAAATAATTCTACAAAACAATATTATTTTAGTAACACAATATATATATTAAAGTTTTTACTGTGTAGCTTTTCCTTCGCGTAAAAATATATCTAAGTTTAATACAATTAAAAGCTTTAAATTATTTCTTTATGCTCTGCTTATGTTGTTTTTAAGCTATATTGAATTTAAAATCATTGAGTTAACTTAAATAGTTTAATGTAAAAGTTATTGACTGTATTAAATGTATAATATTCAGCATTTAACTTTACATTATGTAAATTCCGCTCTTATGACTTCATAATTGTAAAAAAATTCTTGGGGCTTCAGCTTTACAAAAAACCCTTAAACATAGATCTGCCTACAAAAAATAAAATTTAAAGTACTTTTTTCTATACATTGAATTAACTTTTTTATTATGTTAATTTGTTTTAAAAAAATCGATTTTGGTACAACAAAAATATTTTTTAAAACATATAAAACATTTGCACACGATATCATTGTGAAATTTGCTAAATGTAAGCATGTTGTTAAATAAAAACTTTAAAATTTTGCTCACCTTTAATATTTTGTATACTAAATAAAGTATACATATTTTTAACATTTTTTGTTAAGTACAAACTTTGTTTTTACTTTTTTTTTATGTTAAGTAAAAATTTTGTATTTACCTTCAATTGTTTTCTCCTGCTCGTTGATTTTCTCCTGCATGACCTTCATGACCTTTTGTAAAATAATTAATTAAAATTTATTTAAAAAAATTAATAAATAAAAAACCTTATTTGTTTCCTCGGTGATTGAAAAAGTACCTACTCCAAAGAGAACACCCAATGTAAAAATAATCAATACTGATGAAGAGTTTAAAATAAAAAGAGTTCTTATATATTTATCCATTTTCTAACAAATAAATAAATAAAAGATATATTTTACTTTTCATTTCGAACCTAAAATTGCTTAATATTTGCAAATATTTTATGTATTGTTTCATAAATTTTAACAAAAAATACAGTATTTTATACCAATTTTGTTTTTTGTTATTTTTCGGTTTTTTTCTTTTAATACAAAATTTACACACAACAGAAATTTATTGATTGATTGAATGCGAAAAGTTCATTGATGATTTATTCATTATTTTCATTATATAACATTATTTTAAGCGTATCTTAAATATCATGCTTTTTTATGTAAATATTTTAATAGTACAGTAACCTCTCGCTTATTTACGCACAATGTGTCCACAGAAAAAGTGCGTAATGATACGAGAGATCGTAAATATACGAGAGGTACCTAAATACTTACTACAATGGCTGTTTTCTGATATTGCTTTTAATTAAAAGCAGACTTTCAAGACAAGACAGGGACTTTCCGACTTTTAACAATTTGTTTACTTTATCTATTAATAAAAAAACAAAAAATAAAATTATACGTATATTAAAAAACTGATTTAAATTAATGTAAAATATTAATTGTAGAAAATCTTTGTATATTTTATCTTTATTTGTATGTGACTTATTTGATAATTAACATTTATATACTTTTCTACTTAGCAAATACAATTTTTAACTAAGCATTTGATTACAATTAAGAAATGGTGTGGTGTCTATTTTAAAATATGTTTCTATAGTCTTTTACAAAAATATGCATTTGGTGCTGTAATAGATTTGTAAGCTTTATATTGTTTAAGTTCTATATTAATTACGTATCACTGCTACTTTTTGCTAGGAAAGTTCATCAGGTTTCTTTTTTAGACGTTTATTCATATATAGGGCAAGAGTGCTGTATTATTTATTTGTATTTTAAGCTCTCATTTATTCATAATACTTTCATTATCACAGTCATATTTTTTCATAATATCATTTAATCTCTTATTGTTAACAAAATTTCCTATATACTGAGGTATAAATAAATGTTTATTAATTATTCAAGAAACATAAGTTTACTAAGTTTAAAAATATGGAGAGGTGAGTCATCATTTAAAAACAAATTTCAAATAAAAAAGTACAATAAACTTAGTTTGTGCAATTAAAAAAAAAATTAAAAAAATTATTTACTTTTTTTTAATTCTAAAATGCGTAACTAAACGAGAGTGCTAACGTCACGAGTGCGTAAAGATGCGAGAGGTTACTGTAAGTGTTTATTATTACTTTTTGTAATATTAAAACTAGTTGTTTAATAGTTATTGAGAGGTTGTATTTGTAACATACTCTTGTAACTGTAGCTTGAAATTAAATTATTATATTTTTATAAATCAAAAACTTGAGCATTTTTGGTTTAGTGAAAAAGCTAATATTAGAAGTTTTTGTATAAAAATTTTTGTAGATATTAACCCTTACTTAAAGCTGTTGTTTGAAAAAAAGAAGTTTAAATTGAAAAAAAAAAACAAGTTTTTGTTAGTACTGCATCAACTAAGCTAATTTGAACGTAGTAACAAAATTTATGTTGGTTTAATCTGCTGCCAAACAAATAAAAGTTAAACTATACTTATTGTGTTTTAGACTTTAAACTTTTAGATTTGTATAAACTGTAAGTTCATGGTTAACACGTATTCGGAAATTAAACGCATCATTAATACGAGGCTTGAACACGATTTAACACGTAAGAAATTAATAATAAAACCTTATAAATTAAATTCCATGAAAATAAATTTGCTCTTAAAAACATACAATTTAATGAATTCATAAATTGTAAGTCTAAAAAAAAGATAGGATAACGACATAAACAAATAAAATATTATAAGTTTATAACCTTCAAACTTTATGTTTTAAAGTCTGTAATTAAATATACGGTTAAAATAGAACTAAATAAGTAACAAATACTTTTTACGAATTCAAATAGTTACTAAGTTTAACTGGTGAACAGATTATCAAACTGCAATTCTGTTATGGATTACTATCTAAATTTATTGCAAAAGTTAATGAAAATTAGTTATTTACATGAATTATAGACTGTATTAAATTACTTTTTATGTATAATTCTACTTTTATAATTTTAATAAAAGCGGTTTGTACATATTATTATTATTATTAAAGTTTATTGTCAAATGAAGGACCTAGGCATTAAAACCCAAGCAACTTAAACTGAAAGACACTAACATAAAAAGAAAAAAAAAAACAAATTACAATGACTAAATAAACATAAAACTTATACAAGGCACAAACTGAATAAACTAAAACTTCCACAACCAAAATATTCAACAATTCCAAAGTCACTAATCTCCAATTGTACATTCTAAAGCAACAAATCCCTGAAACAAGCATATCCTGTCAAAATGCTTCAGAACCTAGCTCGAAACTCTAGGAACTATCTTGAAGACCACTTTTCATCAAACACGAACTTTCAAATCAGCATTTATTTTCAACTTTAGACAGAATTCTTCATCTTGCAGAACATTGAAACAACTATTTGCCATTCGTCATATTTTCAAAGTTTCACCACGGCAAACCCAGTCAAAAATCACTTCAAACATGTGGTAGCAACAATTCACAAATCTAGCTTAGGAATCTACTGAGTATCCAACAATTTCAATTTCTAAAGCCCAAAGCACATTGACTATAGACCGTCGAAAAAATCAAAATTGAAAAGTACTTAAGATCTATAAAGGAAAGGTGTAGCTTACAGATTAAACTACCAATAAACTACATACCAAATTAATGGTTAAAGAGATGAACAAAACTAATTACTTAAAAACTTTACTGGTAAATATTTTATTTAAATCAAATTTTTTTAAGTTTATTCGAAAATGTTAAAGATTTTTGTTCGATACTAGATCATTTGGAAGTTCGTTCCACATTTTTACCGAACGATAGAAAAAAGATTTTTGCCAACCAACGTTGTTGAAATGATATTTGCATGTATATTTTCTATTATTACCTCTGAGTGAATAATTATTTTTATAAGGTTTAAAGAAAGTTTGAGAATCAATAGTAGTTTCATTGTTAATCAGTTTAAAAAAAGTAGTATGATCAAATTCAAGGCTTCAGTACTCTAAAGTTTTTATATTAAGCTTTGTTAGTCGGTCTATGTAAGACGTATATGAAATGTTGCACCGATTAAAGATTGATCTTGTAAATTTTCTTTGAATATGTTTCGTATATCAAACAATTTTATTCACTTCTCAGAAAATAAAAAAAAATAATATTTTTATATCATATATGAAACAAATGTAAAAACTATGTTTTGTTTAACTACATAAATACATACATGATGATAAAAGTGTAGTATAAATTGTGAATACAATATAATGGTTAATAAAACTAATTCACCAAACTAAAATTAAGACAGATAAAGTTTGAATTTTTTTAATTAATATAAATAATGTAAAATTTATTATACTTTGTTTGCAAATCATATCTTGTTATACAATATAAAACTGAAGTTAGGTATTTAGTGCAGTAAACATGTTTGTAAAATGATAAATTATACAAAACCGTTTAAATAATGTGGGTGTCGAATAACGAGTTAATTTTTTTTTTTGTTTATTGATTACATTCGGTAATGTAATATGATGCTTTTAGGTTACATACGATACACATACTAATATGCTCTTATTTACACAGATCCAACACTACTCCATTTAACTGAATATTTAATATTATTTTCGTTTAGGTTTCATAAATACCTTGCTATTACTGTACAATACTAAATTTTTTTTTTACCAACATCAGGAAAGGAAGCTTTGTTCTCATAGTAACTTGATTTGAACTTTCTTTCGGTTGCACCTTTACATGATTTATTGCCGGTTTCGGAGGTAAAAATTAATTTTATTTTGCTATACCCTCAATACATACCTTATTATCATTGAAATACCATTTTCCTTTATAGATTTTCAAGATGTATTTACACAGAAACACTAAACACGTCCCTACATATTTGTCTGTTGATATTCGCATTCCTAAATAAACAAATAAACACTCATTTGTATTCCATCTACTCAAGTGTTTTTAAAATGTTAACAAATACAAATATATATTTGTAAATTGCATACAATTATACTTATGAGTATTTTACAAACGATTGATTTACAATCTCTCTCTCTTACCTCTATTGTGTCCTCTTGTGTAAGAATAATATAAATATAAACACTAACATGTTTACATAAATTTATTTAAAATCTAAATCTCTTTAGTTATGCTAAAATAAGAACCTATTACAAGGCTATACTTAATATTACTAGCTAAAACCTTAAATATAATAAGTATTCCCATTTGGTTAATATATTGATATGTAGTAATTGATATTATGTTATGATGTAACAAACGTAACGTCACAAATCATGACGTAAAAATTTACTTATGAAGTAACATTTCACCTATTATGATGTAATGATTCTTGTGTTCCGATTTTACACTATGACGTAACGAATAATGTATTACGACGTGACGGAAGAAGTTAATCGCCATTGACTAGATCAAAGAGGCCGAAAATTGTTAAGAGGAAATGGAAGAAATTAATTAGTTTAAATGGAGGATTATATAAAATAGATGGAAGATTTTTGGAGTTATACAATGATACTAAATTTAGGCTACAAATAAATAAAAATATTAAAAAACAAATTTTTTTAGTAAATTCGAGCTTAGTAAAAGTTGACAACAAAACTCATATACTTTCAAAGGGCAAAAGTCAAACCCTATCCAATAGATTTTTTAAATTAAAGACAAAGGACCGTTCTCTAGAATATAAAAAGTTTTTGTTTAGCTATTCACATAAGGAAAATAATTGGGTCTAAAGTTTAAATATTTTTTAAAAACTCTTGAAAAACGTTACCAAGCTAAATTCGCTCTCGTGTTCTATAAGGAGGCGAAACAGATTAAAATATTTGACAACTATTTATATGTTGTATGTTATATGTTATAAATGGTAATATGTTATATAATTAACTTGGCTAAACGGATTTTAGAATTATATAATGAAGCAAGTAATTAATTTTATCTTATATATTAATTTAGGCTAAATAGATTTCAGAAATGTCTAATAAGGCTAAGTAGTTGAAAAAATTGTTATATCTTTTAATTGTTTTTTGGTAACTAGATTTGGCTAAATGGATTTCAGAGTTCTATAATGAGACTAAACAGTTTATTTGTCATATAAAAACAGTTATAACAATTAAAAAAGTTCAATAAAAATATCATGACCAAAACCTTTTATTTTTGTATAATTTGAAATAAAAATTAACTTTTTTAAATCTTATGTGACACATTTTTAGTGATTTAATGGATGTTTTCTGAACGATATGTTTATCTTCACAACGTAAAAACAAATTGTATTGAAAAACGCAGGAGGTGTTAGACTATTAATGGCTTTAATTTTTACCTTTCTTAGTTTTCTTCCCCATAAGCAACCTATTGTACTCTCTGACTTTAACCAGTTGTATCTACAAAAGTTTTTTTGAATATTAAAATATTGTAAAAATAAATTCTTGGCTTGATTTAATTTTAAACTCTACAAAGTAAGACCAAGGTGTATAAAACGTGATTCATCCAACCATGCCCTCATTGCAAACAATGTGATTTTAGAATAATCATTTTTCTAGCTGCTAAAAAATTCGGACAGGTGTCAGAAATTCACGAAAGGACACCTTTACACCGAATGATAAAAACTTAGCACGGGTTAAAACTTTTTTTTTACTATTGCTGTTGCCCCTAATCCTTACCCTTGGTTGATAATTATATTATTAAAAGTGACCCTATGTACAAAAGTGTCTTATATAAAAACTGGCCCGTCTCAGTGGCTCACAGTAAAAGGTAGTAAATTTCCAAAATAATTGTGACAAAATTCTACTACCTAGCAAAATTTTTATATGAAACTGAAGTAAATCATCAAAAAAAAACTTTCTAGTATATCTTTTTATATAGATGTCAATATATATTTTCACTTTCTTATTTAGCTTGATGTACAGACAACTCAATTACTCTTTCTTTTTTTTAATTCAATTTAAATTTATCTCCTCCTTAGTTTTTGAAGTAGTTCACTTTGAATTTTTAGAAATTATTCTTTTTAATTATACAATTAACTTGCTTAAAGCAGAATTTTGAAAAAATAAATTATGACCAGACAATTAAAGAAGTTTTTTCTGGATCATCATTTTAAAAATTTGAATAACAGATTAAAATATTGTTTACTAAAAGTTAAATTTTTGCTGAAAAAATATTTTTTCATTTTAGTTTGCTCCTTGCATTAATAACCCATTAAATTCTTTAACTCTGATCAAATAAATCACATAAGTTACTTTGAATTTTAAGAAGCAGTAAAAAGTAACTGATTTAGTTATGTAAAAATTGGAATAAATTACAAAATTATTATTACCCTTCAGGGGCGTCGCGTTGGGTGGCACACTGGAGCTGCAGTCCCTCCTATTCAAAAAAAAAGTAGAAAAAATAAAGTTTCCCTTTACTTTAGTTTTTCTGCTTTTTTCATTGAACTTGACGATAAATTTGTTACTTTTTCAAATTTTACATTCAATCTTCAAATATTCGGTTCAATGGCTGGCGCTGCAAGCTAAAACTGTGTCCGCTGCATTTTAAACATATAGAAATTTTTTTACACAAAATATTGTTGAAAAGCTTATTTTTAGAGCTGCATTCAATGCAGCGCTATGTGAATTAAACTGAATATAATGAACAAAGTGAATATGAATATACTGCTAATTAGTTCAAAAACTAATTAGTACATTTGACAAAGCTACTAAATGTAAACACACTGAGTACAGTGAAAGTAAAGTTTAGTTTTTGAGATGAATGTTGCAAGATCAAAACCCAGTGGTCAACACATCTACAAAAAAAACTTTTAAGCCAAAAGTTTTAACAAGATTTTAAAGGACATTATTAACAATATTACAAAACTTAATAGTTTTTTGTGTGTTTTATTGATAATTCTTTGAAAAAATGGTCATTAAAAATTTCTTTTTCAAATATCATAATTTTTTATTCAAGATTACCTTAAAGTAAAATAAAATAAAGGCTACCTATCTTATTTACATATAATAATTGAATTTCTTTTAAATATAAGTAATTTTGTTTTTTGATAATTTTTAATATTGAAATAAGCAATATGTAGCTAACAAGTTGCATGCAAGTTTTAAATATAGCTGCCTTATATTGATAATAAAACTTGTGTAAAAAAAAAAAAATTCAAGTTGAGATCTACAACCCAAAGTTTTCTTGACTTAATGTAAAAATATTTAGAAAAAAGATTACGATAAAAGATATAAAAATTTTATTTTAAACTATAAAAGTACTCAAAAGTTAAAAACTCTGTTCTTACAAAATTTTAAAAATTTTTAATAATTTGCTAAAAACTTTTTTAACAACTGCTGATAATAAAAGAAAAGGTAAGATAAAGTAAAATAGTTTTTTTTTTTTTTGTAAAATTCTTAATTACACAACAAAAGACAATTCTCATAGTTAAACTTATATCAACCTGTATCTAAACTAAAAATTTTCATGCATTTATTTTAAATGAAAAAGTCATTTATTATTAAATTCATATGTAGAAAGTTTGTTAAGGACATAGGGGGTCTATCATTTTTTTATAAGAAAAATTAGCAATAGAAATTATATAAAAGCATTACTTATATACTACAAGATACTTTTCAAAGTGAAAAATAAATTATTAGCATTGAAATATCAGTACTGTGGAAAAGTTTTCACAAATAAAGAAAGTTCAGCAATGAATATTACAATAAGCACCAATGGCTTTGCGCATGTAAACAGTCCATGGCCCTATACTGTTTTCCGTGTATTCTGTTTGGAGGTGAAGATGATTGGACAAAAATTGGTTTTAGAAACTTGTCCAAAATTGCTGCAGATCTCTATCTCATGCCAAATCTTCCAAGCATTTGGACAACATTGTGTCTTTCAACTTCCTAGGTAAAAGTTGCATCCAAATTTATCTAAGTAAAAGTTACCAGGATAGTATTGAAAAACATAATGAAGAAGTGAGAAAAAACAGAAAAGTACTGAATATTTTAATTGACAGTGTACTTTTTTGTGGCCAACAAGAAATTGCGTTAAGAGGCCACAATGAAACTGAAAATTCCTTAAATCCTGGTGGCTTTAGGTCTTTGCTTAGATATTTCAGCAAACTAGATAAATACCTTGAAAGTCATTTAGAAAAAAGCAAAGCATTTTTAGGAGTGTCTGCCACATTCCGAAATGAGATTCTAGAATGTGCTTTGAAAGTCTATAGAAAAGAAGTTGTCTCACAAGTAGAACAAGTACGTTTTATAGCAGTCATTACAGACGAGACAACTGATATAAGTGTCCAAAATCAGCTTTCAATCGTTGTTAGATACACACACCAAGGAAACGTTGTGGAAAGATTTTGGGGTTTTTTAAGACCTAAAAGAGCTAATGCTGATGGTATTTCTGAAGTAATTTTGACTGAGCTAGCCAATATTTTACAAGGAAATAAAAAGAAAATAATTGCCCAGACGTATGATGGTGCATCAGTGATGAAGGGACGAATTGGAGGAGTTCATGTCAAGGTGAAAGAAGCCCAACGCACATTATGTACATTGTGCTGCTCACCAAGTAAATTTGGTTTTATCAAGAGCTGGCAGTTGCAACAATGAAGCAAGGATGAACTTGATCAAATTCAAAACTTTTTATCCAAATCGCCAGAGAGAAAACAAGCCATTGAAGTCTCTGTTCCTTCTGGCTCCAGAACACGATGGAATTATAGCTCAAGAACAGTATGCAAAGTTGCCATGAACTTAGATGAATTACTCAATGGATTTAAATCAATTGTTAATTCTTCAGATTGCTACGGTTTGCCAACAATTTCTGCTGCTTCAAACTGCATCAAAACTTTAGAAGACAATAAATTTCTTTTTTGGCTTAATGTGTTTGCTGCATTAATGCCTGAAGTAGAAATTTTATACAAGGTAATGCAGAGCACCAGTTTGACAGTTAAAAAGGCAGAGGACCATATTCGCAATTTCAAAAATTCAGTTGCTAGAATTCGGAACTCAACTATAACAGATCATGAGTTTGTAAACCTCTCCGCTGCTGCAAAAGAGGTTTGCGACAGTATAAATTTAAATGTTGTAGAAAGTTTCAAGTTTTCTGGCCACTTGCGCATTGCAATTTAACGAAAAAAAGTTCAATGCGTACATATCTACATTTCCATCAAATTTGGTTGAAGAAGTGAAAACATACTATCTAGAAGTAGAGTCTATAATATTAGTTAATGAGTTAGATACTTTTTATAAAAGAAAAGAAATGCACAAGTGCGGTCTTGTTAGAATTTTAGCTGACTTGGAAGAAAATAACTTGGATAAATCTATCACTGAAATCACAAAGCTGTTGAACTTACTGATAGCAATACCAATGTGTTCAACAGAGGCAGAAAGATCATTTTCAGCTCTTAAAAGAATTAAGACTTACCTAAGAAACACTATGGGCCAGACAAGACTTTATTCTTTAAGTATATTATCAATTGGTCGAGATTTAGTTAGTGAATGTGATGGTTTTAATTCGAAGGTAATAGAAATGTTTGTTAAGAAAAAAGAAAGAAGGATGCATTTTACTTATAAAAGTAAAAAATAATTTTCTGATTATCATTAACAGAGAATACTTAATTAAGCTTATTTTGTTTTGTGTTTTTAACTATTAATTTTTTTAGTTTGCAAATAGTAAACTACTAAAAATATTTTACTTTATTTTTAATTCTCTGTACTGAATGCTACTTTTGACTAAACTTTATATTTTATTTCTTTTTAAACACATTATGTGTTTTTAGTTAGTATTTCATTAATTAGATGTTAATGTTTATAGGTTATTTTACAAACTTTAGTTTTGTTAGTCAACAAATTGTGAACTATTACACAGATTTTGCTTTGTTTGTTAATTTTGTATGATAAAAATAATTCCGACTTAACTTCAATTATGTTTTTAGTAAAAGTTAGTTGTTTTAGGTAATTATTTTTTGATCCTAGATATAATTTTTTAAAGGTTATTTTACAACTTGTAGTTGTTTAGTTTGCAAACATAAACCTGTTAAACAAATTTTGCTTTATTTGTTTATTATCTATATTGAAAGCTAATAATGACTAAGTTGTGCTTTTTAGTTTTTATAACTATACTATAGTTTTATATGTTTCAAAACGTAGATAACTTTTGTTTAATTTTTTAGTGTGTAAAACTATTTTAAGAAAAAAGTCTTTTTTTTTTTGCTGCTGTGATATCTATAACTTTTTAAAGACCTTTGTGTTTAAATTGTAAAAGTTTTTAAAGAAAATTCCTTCTAGTGTGGTTTTTCAATTTTAATGTTATTTTTTACTGGTGAAAATAAAGTAACTAACTCAAAAGAGACAAAGTTACTGTTTAAAGCAATTTGTTTTTAATTGCTTTAAAAGTTACTTTACTTTTTGAGTTAATTTTATAATCTACAAAATGTTTATTAATGATCTTTTTTGATTCTTAATTTTATTTTTCTAAACATAATTCCTTTTTTTTTTGTTTATAAGAGCATTGATGCTTAAATAGTTAAATACGTAGTTTTTAAATGTTTTTAAAGTTGTATTGTAAGAAGTTATTTAAACATGTAAAATAGTTAATTTATAAATCCCAAAAAAAAACTTCTTTTGCTCTTATAATTAAATTATGATAACATATACAAACTTTTTATCAATGTATGATATATTGTAAATTTATGTACTGTATTATGATAAAAATTTTTAGCAACATGGTAATCTATTTCCTTCATTACATACTTTTAAACAAATTTCTCGTATATTGAAATTAATTATAAAATATCTGCTTTTAAGTATATCAAGTTTTTCATATTCATATTAAGAAGCATTTAAGCTAATATCTTAAAGACTTTTAGCTTAAATTTCCCTTTTTCTTTCTAATTCTTTGAGTTTTATTTTAATGTTTCAATTTAGGGGATTTTTTTAACTTGACAACTCAATCTGCAGCACCCCCTAACAAAAATACCATGAGACACCACTGTTACCCTTCCTATTAGCATAATAAACAGTTTGCTTTTTTCAGTCATACTAATTAACACTACTTAATTACTCCTAAAGGGCAATAACGCCCACATTGGAAAAGTTCAGTCTAAGTTGAGAAATCTCAGGCTAAATTTGAAATTATTTTAAGTCAATACCCTGTTGGATTAAGTTTAAATATAAAGATGTTAACTTATTAGTCTAAAGTATTCAAATTTTCATAACTATTTGTTTAGTACAGGTTGCCTGAAAAAACTTAAATTTTTAATAATTTTTGCATTTAACCTATGGAAATTTTAACAGGTCAGGGTTGCCACTTTACCTGGATAACCCTTGAAAAACCTGGAATTTCACAATTTAGGCTTCAGAAAACAATAATCAACAGGGTTCGTGCGCGTCAGGCTAAATCAGGCTAAGTCAGGCTAAATCAGTTTTTTGAAAAAAATTGAAAAACGTCAGGCTAAATCAGATTTTTATTTAAAAATTTGAGAATCTCAGTTTTTCTCGATTCAAATGCTTCAAAATTTTTGATTAAAAAAAATTCAGAAATATTTTTAAGATCAAATTAAGATGTGAATTTATTTCTTAATAATGATTTACTTATTAAAGACGAATTCAGTCAGTATTTGTAAAGTAAATGCTAAAAACCTTTTGTTGAATCTCTAAAAATTTTTAAGAATCTTCATTATTTTGTTTTGAGTAGATTATATACGTCATAATTATGAAAATTCATAAAAAAAATACAGTTTAAACATTACAGTTTAGTTCAATAACTTAGCTTTTTGTTTGAATTTTAATACTCGTGTAAGCGTTTTATTTTAAATTTTAATAATACAAGACAATGCACGTCGTTTAATTATAAATATTCTGTTTTTTTTTTAGCGCTTAATTAAATTGAACAATTGTGTTTAGTAATATATATGGAATCTTCACACTAATAAAAGATTAGATATAACACTTATTTCAAAACTTATTACTGAATTTGTTATGTTAAGGGCATAGGGAGGATTTATCACCTTTTTGTTATTGGTCTTATTTTATTTGGTCTTATTTTATTGAGTTGTAACTAAGATATGAAATGCTTTTTGCAGATTTTTAAAGATGAAAATTTTTTGAGATAAAGCTAGTTGGAGTCGGAGACTAAAATAGTACTAATAAAGACCCCCGAATATCTAAAATGACTTTTAAAGGGGATTTCCCTTACTTTGAAAAAATGTCAGGCTAAATTGGTCCTAGTCAGGCTAAATGAAAAAAAGTTTCGCGCACGAACCCTGAATCAATTATCTTTTTTCTTTAAAATTCAGTATGATTTCAATAAAAAGATGGATTTTTTATTTTAACATTTAAATTTACTTAGAATTGTAAAACTTCAATACATATCGAAATTCATCTTTATGAAACTGGTAGAAAAAATAAACTTTCTTTTATTTCTGTTTGATACATGTCAAAACATGTTTCCACATTTTTTTTGGCTTGATGTACAGAAATTATAATTTAAAGTTTTTTACTTAAGAATTTTTAGAAGAAATTATTATAACAACATCCAGAAAACAAAAGTTCTAAGATCTTAAATATTTATTTTACTATATTTTAAAAATTATTTCTTTTTTAATAACTAACACTGAAAAAAATTGTCGTGTTTCCATAATTTTTATAATCTACACATTTGATTTAAACCTAACCACAAGTTAATTATTTATTGATTACAAAATTAAAAATCTAAAAGTTTGTTTAAATTAAGTAAAAACAAGTTATGATTTTTGGTGTTTCTTACATTATACTTTATTAATTAAATTATGAGAAGTTACTTAAACAATTATAAAAATAATTTTAATTGAAAATTCCTGTTCACAAATTATTTAAGTATGATATCTACAAATATATCAAAAATACTAAGAACCAAAATTAAATACAGTTTTTAAGTAACAATCAGATAACTATTTTTTATGAAAATTTTATTAATTTTTTTACTAGAATATTCAATTACAGAAAAACTTGGACATCTGAGCTCACTGATGACGCAATTATGACGTAATCATTTCGTTATGACGTCATAAAAAGGTTTCTTTAGTTTGTAGTTGCTAGGTTATTTATTTCGGGAACGGGTCTAAATTGCGCGAAGACAAAATTGCACGAGGTTACTAAATTGCACATGGGGACTAAATTGCACGAGAACAAAATTGCACGAGTCTACAAAATTGCTCGAAGATACATTTGGACAAAGACTAGTTCGCACGCGGGCACAAAATTGCACGAGGGGACAAAATTGCACGGAAGCTTAATTTTGCACGACAGACAGTTTTGCACGGAGGGTCAATTTTGCACAAAAAAATACTAACTTAAAATAACTAAATAAAAAATATAGTAAAACCTTTATATTTAAAAAAAAGAAAAATAGGCATGTATTAGTGTGATTAACTTTAATTTAATTAGGTTTATATTAATTATATTTATATATATCTTTTAATTTATTTAGTTATTTAAAAGTTAAAAACAAAATTGTTGTGTTTAAAACCTAATATAAAATAAATAAAACTTATTAAATATAAAACTAGAATTTTATTTTAATAAAAATAACCGCTATCAAAAAATAAAGATGTATTGATGTAAACTTAAATTAAATTAAAATTATACTAAACTTCAATATGAAATAAAACAAGATTAAAAGAATAATACTTACATGGGTAGGTGTTAAAATTGCACGAGCGTACAAAATTGCACGAGAGGACAAAATTGCACGAAGATATTTTTGCACAGAAAAAACGAGCATGCAACATAGTGAGACAATTAGATAAATTTAGAAAGGAGAAAATCCGTCTGATGAAATTTTATTGTGCATTGTACAGAAAGTTCTGTTATGGCTTTGTACTTTCATAAATTATACTTAATTTTTTTTTTGTTTTATATAAAAGTTTAAACACAATTAAATATTTTTTTTCTATTTGTTTAAACTTTATCTTAGTTGCATCACTATTTGCACGCGTATAACTCTTATTAGCTCTTAATATTCTCCTGCTCTGTTTTATCTCTTTATCTAACCCAGACTTGCGAAAAAGCACTGTAGAAGCTATACTCTTCTTATTTTTTAAAAGAAAAAGGAGATATAAGCTTTTGACTAAAATGAAACAAACAAAATAATACAACAGCTACAATTAGTTAATTTCTATTTTTAACGAAAATTTTTTTTATTAATATAAACAAAACTTATTTTGGTAATTGTATTTTAATAAAGGTTAGAGTCTTATTTTATAATCTTTTTTGAAACTCCGTAGATCTGTTCTTAGATTTATTTGAGAGCAATAAAACGCCGTTAGTCGGAATAAAGTTTTAACACAAAAACATCTGTGGTAATTTTTTTTTATTAATTTTTTGCTTAACTATTTAAATTACTTATTTTGAGTTTTTAACTATTATTCTTTTTTTTTAAACTTATTTAATTATTTATTTAACTTATTTTATTATTTTTTGTAAATTTTATTAATTTTTACTTTGGACTTTATTTAATGTGTTTATTAATTAACTTATTAATATCTTTTTTTTATAAATCTTATTTATTTTGTAATTTTTTAAAAACTTACTTTTTATTTTTTGTTTTTCATTCTTACTTTTTTTTTATTATTTGTATTAATATTTTTAACATTAAGTTTATAATTTTTTTATTTAAAAGTATTTTTTTTTACTTAAAAAAATTTTTATTATTATTATTTTTTTTAATTTAGTATTTTTTATTTTTATTTTATTATTTGTCTTGTTATTTTTATATTATAATTTTTATTGATTTGTTATTTTTTACTTAAAATTTTTTATTTAGTTTTTTAAATTTTTTTATTTTTTATTGATTTTTTATTGATTTTTTATTAAGTTTTGTATTCTGATTTTTTTATTTTTTTTAAATATTATGTAAAAATTTTTCGTGCAACTTTGTCCCCTCGTGCAATTCTGACCCGTCCCTGGGAAGGAAACAAAACCCGTGTAAAATTGACCCTGCGTGCAAAATTGTCTTTAGTGCAAAAATGACCCTTCGTGCATAAGTGTCTGCGGGCAAAAATATACCCTCGTGCAAAAGTGTCTTCGTGCAAAAGTGAACCCTCGTGTAATTTTGTCTACGTGCAATTTTATCTTCGTGCAATTTTGTGCTCTCGTGCAAATTTGTCTTCGTGCAAAAGTATCTTCGTGCGAATTTGTGTTTTCGTGCAATTTTGTCCCCTCGTGCAATTTTGTACGCTCGCGCAATTTAGACAGCTACCCATTTATTTCACCTCAAAAACAGTTTTTTGTTGAGAAAGAAATGTTTTTTTTTACACTGTATTCTAATTTTATTCAACTTTTCAGCACAGCTGATTTTTTATTTAATAAAATTATAATTAATTTCGGTACTTCAAAGTAGATTAATATCATATATAAAAAATTCACATGTTACGGGCAAAATATTTTAGTTTATAATCTGCCGAATATGTTATGGTGAACTTTTATTTTTTTATTTTGTTTCGTTATTTCGTCTCAAGTATGTCAATTTATTTTTGTTTTATTTTTTTTCAATGCGCTGAAATTTTTTCTGACTTTTTTCTGATTAGAATAAAAAATCCTGACTCTTTTAAAAGTTACACAAGTCTTTGATACCTGATTTAAAAAATATTGAATTTTAAATCTAAAACAAATTAGTATAAAGTTATTTACCATTAATAATAATTTGATAGTCTCAGTGATTTTTTTTGATTTTTGTTACTTTATTTATAAATTTGATGTAACAAATATACCATGTTTTCTTATAAAAATAAAAATTATTTCGTCAAACGTTCTTTTGTTAGATTATTAATTACATAGCATACAATTTAATAATATAGTGTTTATTCAGCTTTCAAAAAGTGAGAATACTTTGATTTGTTGTAATACAAAAAGAAATCACTTTGAGTAGTAAATAAAAAACAAATAAAATTGACATCTTATATTATAAGAGGCAAATAACTTGGATTTAAAAAAATATTTTTGTCTGTTGTAATATAAGCAGATAAAAAATTAGATAACACTAAAACTAACAAAATATTAATTTTTTTAACTTTAAAGAAATATAAATATTTTGAATTACTATGTAAAACAATAGAATAATTTATAAAATTAACATCTTAAATTATAAGAGGCAAACAACTTTGATAAGAAAATATTACTGTTTATTTTTGTAAGAGAAAACTTGAAGCATTTGAAAAAAGAAGTTATTAATAAAATTTTTTTGATTTAATTTCATTTAACGTAGTCTTTGATGTTTTGTAAAATTATAAAATCATGTTTAATAAATGCTTTTATTTTTTATTCTTTATTCACAAATAAAGTATTGTGAGTAATCAATAATGTTCCCAATGGTATTTTTGTTTGAGTCATTGTAGAAGTACCACAACAAAAAATCATAACCATATCTGCTATAAGGATAGTTAGGAAACCATCCCTCTAAACTAACCTGGACTCCGTCGCTGCTCCTCCTCCAGATGTTGGTGCTTGTTTCATCTCTTCTGATTCCTGTGTGGTATTCATTATACGTCAATCCAATTTCTTTGGCGATTGCACTAAAATTTTTAATTAATTAATTGAAATAAGTTAATATAATTACACTTATTATTAAGCGGCATTTATAATTCTTCAGAAATTTGTCGGAAAATTTTTGATTTGGTTAATGACATAAAATTTGCTATGTAGAGTAATAAAGTCACTATATAATAGTGAATTAAAACGTTTGCTAAAAATGTTTATTCATATAAATATCAAAATTTGCTTCCTAACTTTACCTATATTATAAAAACTAATATATTTTGTTTAAATAAACCGTAATTGAAATTTAAAAAATTATTTATATCAAAAGCAGTAAAAATTTTAACAGCGCCTACAACATTTACTTTTTTATAAAAATTAATATAATATTGTTTATATACCGTATTTAAAATTTTCAAAAATGTTTGTTAACAAATGCAGTTAAAACGATTTTACTAATTGTTTTAGTAATTGTATTTATTTAAAAAAATATATTCTAATAACAGTAACTTAATATTTTATACAATATTTACTTGTTTTACGCGATGTATATATAAAAAATAAGTACAATATGCTGTTGCTACATTTAAAATTCATAGTTACTAGGGATAATTTATTTACAGTTTTATATTCAAATAATTCAGATTCAAGCTGCACTAAGTTCAAATAATTATATTATTACCGCGCGGTAGTTATTATACGTCAATCTATTTTTTTTGGCAATTTCATTAAAAATTTTAATTAGTTAATTGAAATAAACTAATATAATTACACTTATTATTTTGTGTTATAATATAACTAAATTGGCTGAAATTGTTTACTCATACTCTGTTTGGTTTTCTAACCGTACTAAAAAAGTTAATGCGAGATTTTTTTTATTAGACTGGATGAAAAAGTTAATAACTAATTTAAAAAAAATTAAACTACTTAATTATTTCATGTTATGAAAGTTTTCAAATTATATTGATTTTTTTTACAATCCTAAGCGTCTACCAAGACTTTAAATGTGAACATAATTGAATTAATATAAATTTTAAACAACTAACTTTCTTCCACGTCGAGTCAACAATCTTGGGTCGTGTTGTATGAGGTCTCCAGACCTCTGTTGACAATAACTTCTCGCTGCCTCCCATTCCATTTCTTGTTTGACAACTTCGAATTTTTCTGTTGGTTATTTTTTTTTTAAATAATTTTTCATATATGTATTTACTCTGTAGATTATTTAGTTTTTAAATAGCATTTCATTTGTTTTTTTAATTATTTTTTAATTAAAAAGTTTGCTTGTAACGATCGTTATCGAAAATAAAATTACATCAATAAAACTTCACAACATTTTAAATTTTCGTTTGATACTTAACTTTAATTCTAATTAAATGTTAGATATGTTTTAGTATGTATTTTAAAAAATTTAAAACTCCATTACACAGTAATAATCTCCTTTAATAAAATTAAGTAGTATATCTGATTAAAAATATTTTTTTAGTTTTAATAAATTTTACTGGTAGTCATTTCTTACAAAACATTTAAAAAGACGTAATTAACAATTTTCTATTTCACTAAACAACCACCGTCTGCTTCAAGTAAATATTTTTCTTTACGGTTTATTTATTTACTCTTGTTGTAAATACTTATTTGTATTAACCGTTTTACATAAATGTAATGTTTTTTAACTTATACTCAAATATTAAGTTCTCGTATGGTTACTTTTAAGTTTAATAATTAAAAATATATAAACAAAAGTCTAAACAAAGTTTTAGGCTAGTTCATTGTATAGGTGTTTTAGCTGGATGGAGATAGTGTTTAACTTTGACAAATTTTGAAACATTTAAAAAGTTAACTAACTCAAAGTCTGTTGATTTGTTGCTGTTGTAGAAATCTCAGATGCTAGCGCGGTTGTAGTTGTAGCTGCTTCTGTATAGAGATGTGTTAAAGTTTGAACATCACATCGAGCTTTTAACTCTGAAAAAATAAAATCTTAATTCTCAGCAGTACAGTGTGCTTATCAAAAAGCAATTTTTGAGCTTTTAACTGAAAAAAAAAAGTGTTGACAAATATCAGAAAACACCATGTGCAAAATTTCAGATGATTTAAAGAACTTTTAATAGTGGCAGAATCGATTTTCTGAAAGTACTTAAAATTGTAGAAAAATGACCTTTTTACTGTAAATTATAGCAGAAATATAATTATAATTAAACTATGTAAAAATTACATCCAATATGTGTACTAACACCATAAAAGGCTATTTTTAAGCTATATTTAGTTTAAAAATCATTGTTTAAACTAAATTGCTTAATGTAAAAGCTATTGGTTTTATAAAATGTACAATATTTAGGGTTTAACTTCACATTAGGTAGTTTCCGCTGTTATGACTTCATAATTGTACAAAAAAATTTTGGGTCTAAGCTTTACGAAAAACCCTTAAACACTGATCTGCCTTTAAAAAGATAAAACATTTTAATAAATTGATTTTTCTTATACATTTAACTGAAATTTACAGTATCAACTTTTCTTTTGGCACAATAAAAAATTCTTTAAACCAATTTTTGCGCACGGTATTTTTGTGATATTTGCTAACTGTAAAATATTTCGAGTCAAAAAACCAAAGGGCTTTTTTTTTTATATAATCACCCTATTGCACAACCACGTTTTTAAAATAAAATAAAAAGTTTGTGTTTAATCTTTTTTTTTTTAATAATAAAATAAAAAGATTTTTAAAAAAGTAAAAAATTTGTATATACCTTCAAATTTTTTGTAAAGTAAAGTTTGTTTTTACCTTTTTTTTTTGTTAAATGAAAAGTTTGTATATACCTTCAAATTTTTTTAATAAAAAAATTGTATTTACCTTCAATGGTTTTCTCCTGCTCGTTAAATATCTCCTGCATGACCTATCATAAAAATTATTACTAAATTTCATCAAATAAAATTTTAAATAAATAAAAAAACCTTTTTTGTTTCCTCGGTGACAGAAAAAGTACCAACTTGAAAGAGGGCACCCGTTGTGAAGATAATCACAATTGATATAAAATGTGTAATCAAAAGAACTTTGAAATATTTATTCATTTTCTAGCAAAAAAATATATTATTGAAAGATTTTTTTTAAATTTACATTTTCAATATAATTTTGCTCAATATTTGCAACTATTTAATATATTGTTTCATAAGTTTAAACAAAAAACATAGTATTTTATACCGTTTTCGCTTTATATTAGTTTTCGTTTGTTTTCTTTTAATACAAAATTTGCACAGAACAAAAAGTTATTTGGTTAATTGAATAAAAAAAGTTCAATGATGATTTCTTTAATATTTTGGTCATATAACATTATATGAAGCGTATTTTAAATCTCATGCTTTCTCATGTAGAACTTTTAAAAATAGTTTTTTATAAAAACTTTTGATAATATTAAAACTAGTTGCTTTATATTTAAGAGGTCTAAGTTTATTAAAGTTAAGCCTAACTATTTGTAACATACTTTTATAACTGTAGCTTGAAATTAAGTTATTTTGTTTTTATGGTCGAAAAATTTAAGCCCTTTTCGTTTGGTGAAATAGCTAATATTATAAGTTTTTGTAAAAAATTTTTTAAATCTAAACGCTTACTTAAAGCTTTTGTAATAATTTAATTGAAAGTAATATTGTTTTTGTTACTACTGCATCAACTAAGTTAATCTAAAACGAAGTACTAGTAACAAAATTTATGTTGGCTTAATCTTCTACTGAACAAATAAAGTTAAACAATACATAAAGTTAAACTAAAACAGATTGTGTTTTAAGCCATTAATAAACCATAGATGGGTGATTCATAGCATACACGTACACGGAACTTAAACGCGTCATAAATACGTACACGGAACTTAAACGCGTCATAAATACGAGAATTAAACACGGAACTTAAACGTGTTTAAAACACGGGACTTAAACGTGTTTAAAACACGGGACTTAAACGTGTTTAAAACACGGGACTTAAACGTGTTTAAAACACGGGACTTAAACGTGTTTAAAACACGGGACTTAAACGTGTTTTAAACACGGAAGAGTTTTAAAATATTATCTAATAGCTTTAAAATTATTAAAATTATTCGCTCAGTAAAAACACATAAATTCATTTATTTTTAAATTGTAAAACTAAAAAAGATAGGATAAAGATGTCTAAAACTAAACTTTGCTTTAAATTAAAGTTAATAAGCTTCAAATTTTTTAAAATCTGAAATTAAATACGTTTTTTAAACAGATTTAACAAAGAAACCAATTCAATTTACATGTTGTTATATTTAAAATTATTAATTACGAATTGTGATAGTTACTATGTTTCACCGCTGAACGGAATACTAAAATGCGATTATGTTGTAAAATATTATCAGAATGACAAACTATGCAAAAATTAATAATATTTTGTCAAATACGTGAAGTATAAACTGTACCAGTGGCGTAGTGTGGTATCTATATTAGGAGATGCGCAAAATTTATTAGTTTCAAAAGGATTCCCTAACTTAAAACTTTTATTGTAAGCTATCAGTGGTGTAGCGTGGTATTTTGGTCAGGGGGTGTGCAAATTTGTTTCTCAAAAAATCACCTAAATCAAAACATTTGTAATAAGCTATAAAAAGATCTTTTTATAAGTAGTATAATTAAGCAAAATTCTTTAAGTAAAATAAGTTCGAAGTAACTGTTTTTTAAATACTTATACACTACAAAATTAAATAATTTAAAAAAAGTATAAATTTCATTACAATTACTTATACTTGCACAAATGTAAACTTACTAAATAAAAATTGTTTTAACTACTTACAGTAAACTCTATATCTTTAAAAATAAATATATTCAATAAAACGAAAGTATCTGTTTTATTTACGAAAAAAGTATTAATCTCTTTAATATACAATACAACAGTGATAACAACACCTCTTTGCACATGATTTTAATAAAGTTACACAGAAGTTAAAACAGATCAACTTTATAACTATTATTACAACTTTGTAAAATAGTTAAACGTATACTTTTAAATTTCATTCATCTGATTGTATTTGTTTAAAATAAAAATCACAAACAAAGTTTATTTCTCTTAAGCCGACACGCTTTTTCTTGTATGTTTATAAAGATAAAGATCAGAAATCTAGCAGCAGTCTTAACATTTATTGTAGCATAAAAAAAAAACTTGTAAAATTGTTTAATTTTTCTTTAAGCTTGACGTATTTTTGTAAACTTTTTGTAGAAAAATTTGTCATAAGGTTATACTACTGCGGTGCACTAATTAGTTGCGTTCTTTTTGAGTCTAAATTCTTATGAAGTTAATGAAGTTGTAACATTTTTCCTTATGGAGTTTTTCATCAACATCGGTGCGCACTTTCGTTTGCGCACCGAATCAGTATATTGGATAACTTTCCTAACTTGTCACTAATTGGTATTCCAAATTTCGTTTAACGTTTTGAATACTAAATAAACATAGTTGAAAAAAGGCAAATTAAGCAGAAAAAATAAACAATAAAGGATAAGATATTACATTTTTTATTTACTTCATTTCTTTTTTTTGGGTGGCACGCATGCGCCAGTGTCCCTCCCTACGCTACGCCCCTGTAAGCTATATAAAAACCTTATTTTAAGTGCTAAAGTTAAAATAATTTTACTATATAAAAGTCTATGCTACTGTTTAAAAAAAACTTATTTATTTCAAAACTTAGCATTTTTTAAACAACTGTAGCAAAATTTTTAAATTTATATTCTATTATAGTTTTCTGTACTTACAAAAATACTAACTAACTAACAAAAAATAAATACTTAATTAATTATTAATAAACAACAACTCTTATATAGAAATAAAAAATTTTCCTTACCAAAAATTATTAGTATTTTATTTAAGAAAATGTATCTAAAACAGCTAAACATTTTTAAAGATAAATAGCAAAATAAAAGATAATGTCTAGTCAGGCTGATCAAGGAAGTTATAAATCAAACTACAGGCAATAACAAATATGTTTTCCTAAAACATGTTAATTAATTTTTTTTTTCAAAAAGTCAAAACAATTCTCAATACAAATAAGAAATACAAGGTGAAGTTTAGTCAGACTTTGTTTTGATTAGACAGAATTAACAAATATAGCAAGATCTGTTTGTAAGTTCAACAGTGTCAAACCAAGAAAATAAAAGATGAATTTTTTATTCTATATAAAAATTTGGATTTAATATTTACATTAACGTTTAAAACGAAAAAAAAAGTAAAATTTAGTCAGATTAGCTTTCATTACAGAGAATATACAAGTAAATCAAAACATATAAGATTTAGTTTGTAAACGTACAAAACTAATATTTTTCATAAAGTATTAAAAAATATACTAAAAAAACATCTAAGAACGTTTTTAAACTAAAAGATAAACGTTCAAAGGTGGAAAATTAAAAAAATTTTTTAGAAAAAGTTTAAAAAAACTAGTTTAAAGAAACTAATTTATTAGAATACGTAAAATTTTTAGCTTTGTTAAACTATAAGTTTGTAAAAATTTGTAGAAGGTCAGTTAGAAATTAAATGATATTTCACTAAACGAACAAACAATAATAGTTTATAGTTGAACAAATTTTATACCGTTTGAAGTTTGAACTGCATTCTTTAGTAATAGAAACATCTTGTGTTGGTCTGCTACTTTTAAACTTGATCTTTTAAATCTCAGGAACTTAGCTAATTTTTTTTTCAGTTTGCAACGATCTATACAATACCACTGATATTACTTAGTATATTTGTTTTATCAAAAATCTAAATAATAACCAAGATAAATTTTTATTTTATTTTTATAAACTACAATATACTTTTTTAAAACAAAAAAATCAATTTAACTGGAAAATATCAAGGTTGCCACTCTTTAAGACAAAAATCGTCGTAAGTGACCTTAAACAGTACTAAGTCATTTTAAGGTTTACAAACCCTTGAAAGAATTTCTTTTTAACTAAAAATTAAGTTCTTTAATAAAGTTTGGCATTAAATAATGACAATTTGAACTGACACAACTAAATCTGATTCAAAATCTAATAAAAAGCTGTCCCGGAGTTTTTTAAAGTTCTAAAACTATCCTGAGTTTTTTATATACAACAAAAGTATCCTGAGTCAGCCTAAGTTTAAAAAAACTATAAAGTATCTTGAGTTATCCTGAGCTGTATTGATTCATACAGACATTTCTTAAAACTTCAGCATATCCTGAGTGTCCTGAGAATCTTGAGTGTGCGGTAACCCTGAGATAAAACCAGTTTAATAAACATTTATGAAACAATACGCTAACAAAGTTCAATATTTTCAGAACTTCTTAAAAGGTAGAAAATAACTATATTTAATTTTTTTAATAATATTTTTTTTTTAATTTTCAAATAAAAACAGATTTTGGAAATCAAAATTTCTATGAATAACATTTTGAAAGCTTATGACCTAAATTAAAACTTTAAATTTTTTTAGTTAAAAACTACTTGACAAAAAAATAATATATGTCCTATAAAATAATATATAAATATATGTTTCCTACGAGTTGTTTAAAATTTAATTATTACTAAACTTTAATTTTCCTTAATTTAAATGTATGTATTTTAAAAAGAATTCAGAGATCTCTTTTTTGTAACAGTGGAGTTCAATAACCAAATACAAATATGATTATGAAAAAAAAAATATTTTTAATTTTAATCCAAACATACTAAAAATTTGGTCCCTTAGCAACCATTGAAATGTTTTGACTTTATTTAGTTTTTTAATACATAAATACATAAAATTAAAATAAATTAAATTATAAAAGTAAACAGTCTAAGGTAATGCTTCATGAAAAATAAGTGAAAAAAACTAGCAGACTAATATTCTACAAATGAACTTTTAAGTGCACTGCACGATAGAATTACACTTTTTGATATGCTTAATCTTAAAGCAACAAGAAATTACTTTTACTAAAAATTTTAAGATTACTAAGATTTAACTTTGCCTTTTGTGTACAATGAGGTTATCATTGTATTTACTGTTTATTTATTAGTCTGTTTATTATGTTTTAGATTTTTTTTTAATCATTTATTTTATTAATATTTTATAATAATTTTGTGTATTCTTCTGTTAATAATTAGTTTATTTTTATTTTGTTACTAGTTATTAATACTTACTAATTTTTTTATGAAAATTTGTTTATTCTTATATTATTATCATCATAAGATTGGTTTTGCTAAACGGTTTTTTACCAACTGTTTTTCCTTTTAAAAGAATTCGTCATAACTGTTATACCACTGCGGTGCACTACAATAGCTGTGTTCTTTTCAATTCTTATGAAGCTTATATATGTATGGAGTTTTTTCATCAATGCCTGTACACAATGATCTCAACGCACCGTTACCTGGCTATGCATATTTGCTATTGGAATAATTCGTTTAACTTTTTGAATACTACGTAAAAATACTGGAAAAAGAAACAAATTAAGTAGGGAAACTAGATATTTGAAAGATAAGAATAATATGTTCTTTTCATTTTTTTACTTTTTATATGCCAGTGTCACTCCCCACGTTTACGTTTGATGTCAGTTAATTTAAATTGATATATTTATACTTTTTATGTATACTCCTTCATTCGTAGTTTTACTATAAAGTTTTAGTCAAAAGTGATCGACAAAATTTGAAGCTAAATACTAAAGTGGTTAAATAATAAAAAACGGTTCGTATCGTACATATGTTTCGTATATGAAACAATTCAATTACTCCTAATAAAATAAACAAATGCGAAATTTGTATATCATATATGAAACATATGTAAAACACTGTTTTTAATTAACTACATGAAAAAATTTAATGAAAATAAAATAAATTAATATTTTAGTTGCAAGAAATCTTTTATTTAACCTCTTTATTTTATTTTAGGTGTCTACTTATTATTATCATAAATAATAAATATCTCAGCAAAAATTCAACTAATTCAAATAGTTGACTTTTTTATTTAAAATTTCTATGGAAATTATAGTTTTTAAAATTAGTTGTAAAATTAAACACCTATTTAGAGTAGTTATAATGATGTACAGTTAGAAAAGTATTTATGTTTTTCTACAACCAGATTTCTTGGTTTTATATGTATTTAAGTTTAAAGCGTTTTATTAACAAAGTATAACGTTCTTCAATTTAAAAGCAAACATGCTCATTCACTAGTATTTAATTTAATAAAATTTAAAAATTAGTTTACCATCTATATTATGTTCACTCTACTAACACCTCTGCATAGACTAGTCGATATCTACGGCACCTGCACCCTAAGGTTGCTATACCTTCAATACATACCTTATTATTATTAAACTCTCTTTTTCCTTTATAGATTTTCAAGATGTATTTACACAGAAACACTAAACACGTCCCTACATATTTGTCTGTTAATATTCACATACCTAAATAAACAATAATCACTCATTTGTATTCCATCTACTCAGGTGTTTTTAAAATGTTAACAAATACAAATATATATATTTGTAAATTGCATACAATTATACTTATGAGTATTTTACAAACGATTGTTTTACAATCTTACTCTCTTACCTCTATTGTGTCCTCTTGTGTAAGAATAATATAAATATAAACACTAACATGTTTACATAAATTTATTTAAAATCTAAATCTCTTCAGTTATGCTAAAATAAGATCCTATTACAAGGCTATACTTAATATTACTAGCTAAAACCTAAAATATAATAAATATTCCCATTTCGTTAATATATTGATATGTAGTAATTGATATTATGTTATGATGTAACAAACGTAACGTCACAAATCATGACGTAAAAAATTACTTATGAAGTAACATTTCACCTATTATGACGTAATGATTCTTGTGTTCCGATTTTACACTATGACGTAACAAATAATGTATTATGACGTGACGAAAGAAGTTAATTGCCATTGACTGGATCAAAGAGGACGAAAATTGTTAAGAGGAAATGAAAGGAATTAATTAGTTTAAATGGAGGATTATATAAAATAGATGGAAGATTTTTGATTTATACAATGAGTCTAAAATTAGGCTACAAATAAACATAAATATTAATTTTTTTTTTTTTTCATTTTTATTAAATTCGAGCTTAATAAAAGTTGATAACAAAACTAATATATTTTTTAAGGGTAAAAGTCAAACCCTATCCAATATATTTTTTTTAATAAAGACAAAGGACCATTCTTTAGAATAAAAAAAGTTTTTGTTTATCTATTCAGATAAGGAAAATAATTGGGTCTAAAGTTTAAATATTTTTTAAAAACTCTTGAAAAACGTTACCAAGCTAAATTCGCTCTCGTGTTATATAAGGAGGCAAAACAGATTAAAATATTTGACAACTATGTAAAATATGTTATATGTTGTATGTTATATGTTATAAATGGTAATATGTTATATAATTAACTTGGCTGAATGGATTTCAGATTTATATAATGGAGCTAGTAATTAATAATATCTTATATATTAATTTAGGCTAAATAGATTTCAGAAATGTCTAATAAGGCTAAGTAGTTGAAAAAATTGTTATGTTTTTTAATTGTTTTTTGATAACTAGATTTGGCTAAATGGATTTCAGAGTTCTATAATGAGACTGAACAGTTTACTTGTCATATGAAAACAGATATAACAATTAAAAATATTCAATAAAAATATCATGACCAAAACCTTTTATTTTTGTATAATTTGAAATAAAAATCAATTTTTTTAAATCTTATGTGACACATTTTTAGTGTTTTAATGGATGTTTTCTGAACAAAATTTTTATTTTAAGAACGTAAAAATAAATTGTATTGAAAAACTCAGGAGGTAATAGATTATTAATGGCTTTAATTTTTACCTTTCTTAGTTTTCTTCCCCATAAGCAACCTATTGTACTCTCTGACTTTAACCAGTTGTATCTACAAAAGTTTTTTTTGAATATTAAAATTTTGTAAAAATAAATTCTTGGCTTGATTTAATTTTAAACTCTACAAAGTAAGACCAAGGTGTATAAAACGTGATTCATCCAACCATGCCCTCATTGCAAACAATGTGATTTTAGAAGAATCATTTTTCTAGCTGCTAAAAAATTCGGACAGGTGTCAGAAATTCACGAAAGGACACCTTTACACCGAATGATAAAAACTTAGCACGGGTTAAAACTTTTTTTTTACTATTGCTGTTGCCCCTAATCCTTACCCTTGGTTGATAATAATAATAATAACTATTATTAAAAGTGAACCTTTGTCCAAAAGTGTCTTATATAAAAACTGACCCGTCTCAGTAAAGTTCGGTTCGGCTCACAGTAAAAGTTGGTAAAATGTTTTACTTTATTCTACCATTGAAATTTCCAAAAAAATTGTGACAAAATTCCACTACCTAGCAAAATTTTTTATATGAAACTGAAGTAAATCATCAAAAAAAAACTTTCTATTATATCTTTTTATAAAGATGTCAATATAATTTCACTTTCTTATTTAGCTTGATGTACAGACAACTGAATAACACCTTTTTTTATTAATTCAATTTAAATTTATCTCCTCCTTAGTTTTTAAAGTAGTTCACTTTGAATTTTTAGAAATTATTCTTTTTAATTATACAATTAACTTGTTTAAAGCAGAATTTTGAAAAAATAAATTATGACCAAAACAATTAAAAATTTTTTTTCTGGATTATAATTATTAAAATTTGAATAACAGATTAAAATATTGTTTACTAAAAGTTAGATTTTTGGTGAAAAAATATTTTTTCATTTTAGTTTGCTCCTTGCATTAATAACCCATTAAACTCTCTAACCCTAATCAAATAGGGAACGGGTCTAAATTGCGCGAAGACAAAAGTGCACGAGGTTACTAAATTGCACGCGGGGACTAAATTGCACGAGAACAAAATTGCACGAGTGTACTAAATTGCACAAAGATACTTTTGCACGAAGACTAGTTTGCACGCGGGCACAAAACTGCACGAGGGGACAAAATTGCACGAAGACTATTTTGCACGAAAGGTCAATTTTGCACGAGTTACAATTTTGCACGGAAGGTCAATTTTGCACGACAGACAGTTTTGCACGGAGGGTCAATTTTGCACAAAAAATATCAGCTTAAAATAACTAAATAAAAAATATGTTAAAACCTTTATGTTTTATAAAAAATAATAGTAAGCATGTACTAGGGTAGTTAATTTTATTTTAACTAGGTTTGAATTAATTTTATTTAATTTTTTTTTGATATATAGCCTTTTTTTAATTAAATTTAAATTAATGTGTTTAAAAACTAATATAAGTTAAATAATTTTTTTAATAAAAATAAAACTAGAATTTTATTATACTTAAAATAATCCTTAATTAAAATTAGACATGTATTGATGTAAACTTAAATTATATTATAATTATACTAAACTTAAATATGAAATAATTCAAGATTAAAAAAAAAAAAAAAAATTTTACATGGGTAGGTGTTAAAACTGCGCGAGCGTACAAAATTGCACGAAGATACTTTTGCACAGAAAAAAACGAGCATGCGAAATAGTGAAACAATTAAATAAATTTAGAAAGGAGAAAACACGTCTTATGAAATTTTTATTGTGCATTGTACAGAAAGTTCTGTTACAGCTTTGTACTTCCATAAATTATACTTAAAATTGTTTTTTTTATATAAAACTTTTAAACATAATTTAGATACCATTATTTTCTATTTGTCTAAACTTTATCTTAGTTGCATTACTATTTGCACGCCTTTTACTCTAATTAGCTCTTAAGTTTCTCCTGCTCTGTATTTTCTCTTTATCTAACCCATACTAGCGAAAAAGCACCGTCAGAAGCAATTTTCTTCTAACTTTTTTAAAAGAAAAAGGAGATATAAGCTTTTGACTAAAATGAAACAAACAAAATAATACAACAGCTACAATTAGTTAGTTTCTGTTTTTAACAAAAAAAAATTAATATAAGCAAAACACTTTTTGGTAATTATATTTTGATGATGGTTAGAGTGTAATTTTATAATCTAGTTTTTATTTTTATTTATATAATTTTTTTGATTGATTTTTGTTCATTATTTAAATTGTTCATTTTGAATTTTATAACTATTATTATTTATTTTAAATTTTTTTAATCATTTATTTCATTTATTGAGACTTTTTTTATTAATTTTATCAATTATTGTTTTGGACTTTTATTTAATGTATTTGAATTTAATTTATTAATTTTTAATTTTTATAAATCTTAATTATTTGTTGATTTTTAAAAAAATATTTATTATTTAATTAATTGATTTTTTATATTATGACTTTTTTATTATTTATTGAAATCTAATTAACATTTAATTTTTTTATACTTAAAAATATCTTTTTTTTACTCACTATATATGTATTTTTTTATTTACTTATTTTTTTCATTATTTGATTTTTTTATTTTTTACTTAATATTTATTTATTCATATTTTTTATTTTTTTTTGTTATTTAGTTATTAAATTTTTTAATTTAGATTTTTTTTTTTTTTTTTAATATTTTATAACTTTGTTTCGTATTTTTTATTGTTAAGTTAAAAATTTTTTAATTCTGGTTTTTTTATTTTTCGTTATTTAGCTATTAGATTTTATAATTCAGACTTTTTTATTTTTTTGAATTTTATATAATTTTGTTTCGTATTTTTATTATTTTGTTATAAATTTTTTAATTCTGATTTTTCTTTTTTTTTAAATATTATAAAAAAAATTCGTGCAAAATAGTCTTCTCGTGCAATTTTGTCCCCTCGTGCAAAAATGTCTACGCGCAATTTTGACCCGTCCCTGGGAAGGAAACAAAACCCGTGCAAAATTGACCCTCCGTGCTAAATTGTCACTCGTGCAAAAATGACCCTTCGTGCAAAAGTGTCTACGTGCAAAATTGTCTGCTCGTGCAAAAATATACCCTCGTGCAAAATTGTCTTCGTGCAAAAGTGAGCCTTCGTGCAATTTTGCCAACGTGCAATTTTATCTTTGTGCAATTTTGTGCTCTCGTGCAAATTAGTCTTCGTGCAAAAGTATCTTCGTGCAATTTTGTGTTTTCGTGCAATTTTGTCCCTTCGTGCAATTTTGTACGCTCGCGCAATTTAGACACCTACCCAATCAAATACTTTGATACAAAAATAATTTACTTTGAATTTTAAGAAGCAGTAAAAAGTAGCTGATTTAGTTATGTAACAGTTGGAATAAATTACAAAATTATTATTACCCTCCCCATTACCATAATAAACAGTTTGCTTTTTTCAGTCATACTAATTAACACTACTTAATTACTCCTAAAGGGCAATAATGCCCACATTGGAAAAATTCAGTCTAAGTTGAGAAATCTCAGTCTAAATTTGAAATTATTTTAAGTCAATACCCTGTTGAATTAAGTTTAAATATATAGGTGTTAACTTATTAGTCAAAAGTACTTAAATTTTCATAAATATTTGTTTGGTACTGGTTGCCTTAAAAAAACTTTGAATTTTTAATAATTTTTGCATTTAACATATGCAAATTTGAATAAGTCAGGGTTGCCACTTTAACTGAAAAACCCTTGAAAAACCTGGAATTTCACAATTTAGGCAAAAAAACATGGGTCCTTGAATTTGAGAATTTTTGCAAAAAACCTGGAATTTTAACAATTTTCACATGTTCAGTAGGAAAACTTCAATTTGACTCCAAAAATCTATCATATAAATAAAAAAAATTTTGTTATCAACAAACATTTTTTATATTTAAAAACATATTAAAAGTAGCTATACAGTATCTCATCAATGTTTTTATACTTTTTAACACAGTTTCTTACCTTTTACTTAACTTTAAACTAAAAATAGACCCATAAATAAGTAATTTTAAAAACCTGCAAGAATTTTGGAAAACCTGGAAAAATTTTTGACAAAACGAGTGGCAACCCTGATAAGTTAAAAACTAGTAAACTTATTAACAACAAAAAACTACTTTTCAGGGTAGGGTTGCAACACACTCAGACTAGCTTTGATATTTTTTATAAATCTTAAAATTTATTATGACTGAAAGTATTTCTTCTCATAACTTTTGTTTTTACAAAATTCTCTTGTTATTATTTTTAGATATTTAAGCTTGATTAATAGTTATTTTTTTTAATCTTTAGCTCAAATTATTTTTTTTTGATTATAGTCACTCAGGCTGGTTTATTCTTTGAGTTTTATTTTACTATAAAAAAAATATGAATTTATTTTTTCAAGAAATAAATTTACAAACTAAGTTTTTGTCAAAGACCTCGTCAGTGCTTAAATAAATCTTATTTAAAATTTTAAACATATGTCTGCTAATTTTAATTTTTTATACATAAAACAAGTCTTTTTCAACAACACATATATATTTCAACAATTTTCTTTAGTGTGATTACAATTGTAACAAGGTAAAACAAATTTTAAACTTATATAGCCTTTTTAATTATATGAGAAATTATCAATCAATTAGCGAAAAAAAAAACCCTAAACTATAACAAAACAAAAAAAAATTAAAAACAACAAGGAAAACGTAATTAACTGTAACAATTTAAAACAAAACAAAATTAGTCTAATTTAAACAAGGATAATGAGTAATCAAATTCTCTTTGTTTGCATAATTCTGGCTTGTTTAAGTGAATATAAATAGCTTCTATTTTAATTAAATCAAAAATGTTCGTGCAACTTCTTAAAACTTTGAACTTTGTCTCACTGTAATTATTACCACATTTAGGATTTTTTACTAAGTGCTCTGAAATTGATGATCTTTTTGTTGCGTTTAAGGTTGCATTACTCATTTTCTTCGGTTGATTTTTGATATGGTCTTTTTTTTTTTTGAGCCAGAACATAGTTCTGTAATTAATTCAAAAGAAATCATAAGTAGCCTGACTAAGATTAAAAGTAATGAACATATTATCATTACCAAACCTTACAAAGGTTCAGGAATCGTAATTCTCAATAAAGATGACTATAATTCTAAAATGTTGAACATAATTAATGATGAGAAGAAGTTTTTGAAAATAGGTCCTGTAGGAGATAACTTATCTATAGTTAAGTTGGAAAAGAAAATTATTCAAATATTAAAAGATTTGGTGGATAAAAATGAACTTTCTCAAGAAAATTATAATTTAATTAGACCGGTAGGTTCCATAAGACCTCGTTTATATGGTTTACCAAAACTACACAAAGTGGATATACCTCTGAGGCCTATACTTTCTATGATAAGATCTCCACAACATGAATTGGCAAGATACTTAAATAGTCTTTTGGATCCAGTGTTGAAGTATTTTTCTAGATATATTGTAAAAGACTCTTTCAAGTTTGTAGATGACTTAAAACTCCAGGGAGCTAAAGACACGTTTCTTTGCTCTTTTGATGTAAAAAGTCTTTTTACAAGTGTACCTTTAAATGAAGTGATAGATATTTGTGCAGAAATGTTATATAACCTTGAAAATCCGACTCTGAAAAGAAGTAATTTTGTTCGACTAATGAGATTCGCAACAGAAGAAGTTGAATTCAGTTTTAATAATATATTATACCGTCAAATTGATGGTATTGCCATGGGTTCCCCATTAGGACCTACATTGGCAAACATATTTATGGGCTATCTTGAATACAAAGTTCTACCAGAATTCGATTCAAATTGTAAGTACATGAGATACGTGGATGATTGTTTTGTTATCAGTGATAGTGTAAAAGTTAGTAATTTATTGTTTGAGAGGTTAAACTCTTTGCATAGTGCTATTAAATTTACAAAAGAAAATGAAGAAAATGATCAAATATCATTTTTAGATGTTTTAATCAAAAGAAAGGAAAATAAATTCATAACGTCTATTTTCAGAAAACCATTTACTGGTCAATACCTTAACTTTCAATCATATTGCAGTAAAAGAAGAAAAATTGGTTTGATTAAAACCCTATTTCATAGAGCAAATAAAATATGTTCGCCAGAAGTATTTCAGAATGAACTTAAGGTTATAAAAGAATTACTAATAAAGAACGGATATCCTAATCCGTTGATTGATAAGGTATTCAAAACTGAAATGAAAAGACTAAAGTACACAAAACCTTATGGACCAGAGAAATGTCCTGTTTTATTAATTTTGCCCTATGTGGGTGAAAAATCAAAACAAGTTGAAAGAGATATAAAGAATATGACAGAAAAAGTTTACCATGCATCTAAACCAAGAGTAATTTTTACTTCTGCTGCTATCCTAAATCCTAGAGGTAAAGATCTAATATCCTACAAACACAAAAGTTGCGTGGTATAGACGTATAAATGCTGTTGCGCAAACAGCTATATAGGACAAACTTCTAGGCATTTAGAAACAAGAATAAAAGAGCACGTACCTAAGTGCGTGTAAGACCATATCAAAAATCAACCGAAGAAAATGAGTAATGCAACCTTAAACGCAACAAAAAGATCATCATTTTCAGAGCACGTAAAAAATCCTAAATGTGGTAACAATTACAGTGAGACAAGGTTCAAAGTTTTACGAACATTTTTGATTTAATTAAAATAGAAGCTATTTATATTCACTTAAACAAGCCAGAATTGTGCAAACAAAGAGAATTTGATTACTCATTATCCTTGTTTAAATTAGACTAATTTTGTTTTGTTTTAAATTGTTACAGTTAATTACGTTTTCCTTGTTGTTTTTAATTTTTTTTCTGTTTTGTTATAGTTTAGGGTTTTTTTTTTTGCTAATTGATTGATAATTTCTCATATAATTAAAAAGGCTATATAAGTTTAAAATTTGTTTTACCTTGTTACAATTGTAATCACACTGAAGAAAATTGTTGAAATATATATGTGTTGTTGAAAAAGACTTGTTTTATGTATAAAAAATCTTATTTAAATAGATATAGAAATAAATTCATTATTTCTCCTCTAGTAGTTGAGATCTTTTTATTTTTTTTTTTAAAACCAAAATATGAAATAAATTACAATATCAATACAGTATCTTTTTAATAGTTGTATACTATAAAAAATATTTTTAATTCTCAAATTAAGTTACTACTAAAATGGGACAAAATAACTTGTGCTTAAAATCCTTCAACAAAACTTTTTTAATTTAAAATCAAAGTAATTTAAGATTTACATTTTTTGTTTGAATTTTTTGTTTAAATTGATAAAATATTGAATTAATTTTATTTGCTATCAACCGGTTTCTATTTTTGAACTTAATTATATAAATAAAACATCAAGATGGAGCAGAATATCTAGCTTATTGTAGCATAATGTTTAATTTAAAAAAAAAGTGTACTAGTTTTACTAGCTTTAAACTGAAGAAAAAAAAGAAAATAATTTTCGTTACAGATATGCTAATACTATCTTAAAATAGATACTATAATATGCTAGAAAAAATTTGATAAGTTATAATGAATTTAGACGTACTATAAAGAAAGTCATCATAACCTATAAAACTGAGAATATCAATTATATTCATAACTAGTTTTATTACCTAAAATATATTTAATATGATACAAAATAGACTATCTGCTTTATCAAAAAACATTTTTTCTTTACAAAAAAAAATGTTATTTTGGTAATTTTATCGCATTATGTACTAATGCGTAATTTTAAAGTAATTTATAACTTTTTGTCATTCGTAATTTCTTTTGTAATTTTTTTTTTGTAATGTGTATTACATTTTTGTAATGACAAATAAAATAATTATATTATTTAATTTTTAATTAAAAATTATAGGCGTATTCATTTTAAGATTTAACTATTAACAAAATAATTATCATACTAAGTTTCTGTGAATAAGTAAGTTTTTAACCTAAATACAAAATATTCTAGTTTTAGTACTTGTTCGAAGGTTTAAAAAAAAATAATTTATAACAAAACTAACACGGTATATCTTAAATTCGTCTAAATTAAAAAAAAAGCTTTATAACTAACAGTGAAATTAAATAAAATAATTAACAACACTATTATTAAGTTTATCTGTGATTTCCTGTGGAAGTTAGAACTATTTTGTCAATGCAACTTGAGAAGAAAAGTTCACCAAGATTTAAGCACAAATTTCTATAAAAATAATCAGCATGTCATAATTGTTTTTATAATTAGTATGTTATATTTATAATTAAAAATATTTGTGTACTTAATTAATTCAAATTCTACTTAACTTGGTAGAGATTTATTTAATAATTCTACAAATTACTTATTAAAGATTTATTTTATAAAAACTATTTTTGAAGTAAAGCAAGTTAAAATGTGAGAGTACAGTAAGTTCCTAATGGGAGATGAAGAATAAACTGTGAATGAATAGAAATCAAAAAAAAAATCTTCTACATTTTTTGAAATAAATATCTCAAATTAAAAGAAAGTTTTTTCTTGCAATACTTATAATAATTTAAAACAGGGTTTTCCAAACTTTTTTACAAATGGCAACCTTTAAAAAAATTAAAATAGCCATGGCCTCATTCAACAAGATTACTAATAAACTATCATAAAAAATACCTAACACCTTTTTTTTTTATTTTTTGCATTTCATCTGCAACTCAAATATCTATTGTAAGTTTCAAGTTATGACCTTATGCCCCCCATTTCCTTTTTATCCCTTTGTTGCTTGTGGCCCCCTTTGGGAAATACTGATCTATATTAATATTATTTTACAAATAATTTACTTTAGAAGTGTAAGTATTGCGCCTGCTTCACACTGCTTCCGAGAGAAGAGAGTAACCTTTTTTCTACGCAAGCCATTCCGCACAAAACCAAACGTCGCGGTAAGGGCGCGGGCATTCATAATTACACACTCAGCGAAGACGTTTGACTTAACGCATAAGATCTCACAGAAGGCTTTGAGTATATACATTCAGCGAAGAGGCAGTTTCCACTTAGCCATTCCGCTTAGACGTTCGATTCAGGGATTCAGTTTCAAAACAAGACGACTACTACCGGCGTTAGAAACCACCCCTAGGCGACTGCTATCTGATTAACCATAGACTGATTTGGTTCTTTTAAAACCAAATCGCGAGTAAATTTTAGTGAGATATTATCAACCTCTGGGCTCTGACCTGCATGTGTGTGAGTGTCTCTTTTTATATCGTATTGTATTGTTAAAAACTGTAAATAAACTTAGTTTGCTAATTCTCTATTTAGTAATAGTAAGATATAATTAAGTAAATTTAAACTTCTAAAGTTAGAGCATAGGAAGTTAACGTTTAATTACAACAATAACTTTTGTATAATTAAGTAGTTACTAATCAATTGACAACCATAAGTGGTCAACATAATACTAGACGAGCTTCGATTAACCATACCTTGTTTCCTGTTCGCATTACTGAGGTCAAACTCGGTTAATTGCGGTGAAATCTTAACAGTTCGCATTACTGAGCTCCAACTCGGTTAATTGCGGTAGAAATCTTACCTGTTTGCATTACTGAGTTCTAACTCGGTTAATTGCGGTAAATTCTTAACTGTTTGCATTACTGAGTTCTAACTCGGTTAATTGCTATTGATTTCATTATGAGAACTCTACGTTGGTTAATACCTTGACGTATGAGTTCCAATACCACGAAACCCAAACCCTTTTCGTCATCCAGCATCTCTAGTATGGTCAAGAAGCACAAGAAGCGTGCACATTCGGCCGATAGGCTTCGAGTTACAATAGGCAAGCTCAACAAAGTAACTCCGAGCTGTTAGCGGATTCTCACACATCTACAGCCAAACCTTCAACTGTAGAAATCGTACCTACTAAAGAAGAAACATACAAAGTAGAAGAGAATATAACAGCAGAGGGTTATAGAAGTTTAAATGAGTCAAAAATTTATTAACTTCTTATGAGAGGTTTTTTAAAACATTGAAAGAAATATTTTTAAAAAATTCAGGATTTTATCATATGAAATAGATTTTTAGTGATTTTTTTTTATTCAATATTGTTGTTTTTCCTTCCATAAACAAATAATTGTGTTCTTTTTTATTCAATATTGCAGTTTTTTCCTCCCATTAAGAAATTTTTGTATTCTTCAGCTTCATTTTAAAAATAGTTTGAACATCTAAAACTTGTAAAAAGCAAGTTCTAGCTTATTTAAAACTCTACAAAACAAAATCAAGTAGTAAAAAAGTGATTTATCCCCTTCCCACCTTATGGCCTTAATATAAATAGTTTATGTAGTCTATATGTAAGTATTTTTTTCAGAAATTTTAAATCAATTTATAAAAATAAAGATTTAATCTTAATAGAATGTTTATTTTAATTCAAGTGTGATAGCTACTGAACATAAAATATTTTATCACTTCATTAATTTTTGACAAAATTTTCTGTAATATTTATAAATATTTGATTTTTATTTATTTATAAGTTGACATGTGATGTATTCAAATACAAACTGAAACTTTTAAAAGTTGTCTGGATAAATTATGTTGTAATGGAATATCAGTTTCACTGCTGTTCCATTTATTTAAACATCAAGTAATATAAAATAAAGTCAACCAGATAGCAAGTTGAATTAATGCTATTTTCAGGGTTGCCGCAGACCAAGCTGAGAAAAATTTCCTGACTTTTTACTAAAATTTTCCAGACTTTTCTATATCAAACTCTTAATTTAAACTTATTCTAAAGTACACAATCAAAAACTTCAAACTATATAAAGCTTTGAATCTTATTTTTATAAAGCTTAAAACAACAGTTTTTTTTTTTTTTGCTGAATTCAATCATCTAACTTTCATTACATCACTTGAACCATCTGTGTATGATTGATGTATTTGAAATAAACAGCTCTATCAGCAAAACATTTGTATTTTCTAACATACAAACATAGTTTGTCAGAAAAAAGAAACAATACATTATTTGTTGGTGGCCAACATCCAAAGTCTCAGTTGGGTCTGGTTGACTGTCTGTGGGCAGATTGACAACCTGACCTTTTTGCTCATACTTTTCCTGCAGACGGGGTGACTTTCTAGGACGTTTATGCTTAGGACCCTCTGCAGGCAATTTTTTATTTATATTACTTATTTATATTACATTTGGGTGCTTTAAGAGTTCACTTCCACACATGGTCATTGTTGTCTCGATCTACATATTCAGAGTTCAAAACAAATGAAACAACAAATAAAATGCAGTAGATACATTACAAGTTAACAAAATAATCTGCCTTACTTATTTTTGAAATTAAACAACTTTGAAATAATTATAAATAGGTAAAGTATAAACATAAACTTGTTACATTAAATGATAAACTTAGTGCTTAATTATAGAGAGCTTAATTATTTTATTAAACAAAAACACTTAGATTCTAAAATAATGCTAGATAAACTTTTGTGTATATATCACAGTTTTACTATGGAAGTGTCCTTGCTACAGATCATCAATACTAAAAAGTATACAAAAACTGCTTGTTCAAGTATAGTAGTTGTTCAATAGGTTTATAGAAAATCTTTGCAGTTTTATAAGAATATTTTACTAATTTATACCATAAGAAGACATTGAAAATTAAGTAATTTTGTAAAATTTTGCAATTTCAGACTAACATTAAATGACTTTAATTTAATTTTTTAACATTTGAAGGCTTTGGAAAATAAGGAATTTTGTAAACTTGAACTGACAAAATCTGATGTTGTATCAAATTATGTCAAATTTCCTGACTTTTTCAAAAACCCCAATTTTTCCTGTCTTTTATCATTTTTTTTAGTTTTTCCTGACCTTGTGGCAATCTTGAAGTTTACATTTATAGAGTTATATAGGTTATAATGTAACAGTTATTGTACATGATGTTTATCTTAGTGTGTTGTCATTTATAATATTTATTTAGAAACAATATATAGAAAAGTTTAAGGGAACTAAAAGAAAAAAAACAAGGATGCAAAATTTAATTAAAACAGTTGGCCTTAATTGGTAACATAATTTTATTTTTGAATAATAAACAAAAATGGTTGCTTCTCTTTTAGTGAAAGAAAACTGTCCTGAGTCATCCAGAGTTTTTTAAAACTCTTTAAAAAGTTTTCTTTAATATTTAATAAACAACAAAACTTAAGTTTACCAATTAAATTTGTCATAAAAGAACAAAATATTTAAAATAAATTCCAGTTAAAAACTTAGACAAAAACCTGTCCAGAGTTTTTCTTTAATTAAAAAAAAATTATACTGAGTGATTTATAAAAATACAAAATTATCCTGAGTCAACTTGAGTTTGAAAAAATCCTGAGTTATTCTGAAAGTGTGGCAACCCTGTTTTTAATTTAGTATAATATTTAGTAGCAATACTAAGTGGGTATATAATTATATATATATATCTTTTTTGAATTAAACAAAAAAAAACTTTTCAGTAATAATAAAACTAACAAAGTATATCTTAAGTTTGTCCTAATTTAAACAAAATATACTTATAATTAACAAAAAACCAACTAAAAATAATTATTAATAAAACTAACAGTTTATTTGTTGAGTTTTTCTGTGATTTCCTGAATTTTTTGTCGTTGGCCATGTGATGAAAGCATCTCACCAGGGATTAAAAATCTATTAAAATAATTAGCATGCAATATTTGAATTAAAAATATTTGTTTATTTGATCAGTATGTTATGTTTATAATTTTAAGATCTGTTTGCCTATAAAATTAAGTTGTTAAACTTTTGACTAAAAATTGTATAACCACTAAAAACCTATCTCCTTCTACATTTTTTGAGATAAAAACCTCAAACTATAAGGAAATGTTCCTTGCAATATTTAAAACAATCTGTATTTAATTTTTTGAATAAATATATAATTTACAGACAAATGCTGACTTTTTTCCTTGAATGAAAATTAATTGGTCAAAGTTAATCAACTCCTTACAGATAGTTGTCTTAATGTTAAAGAAAAATTACCTGAAAACTTGAGACATTTATCACAAAAAGCGTAGGAAGGAGAAAACATGCTTTTTGTGATTTCTCTTTATTTGTTGTTTTTGTTTTCACCTCTTTCTCTTTATTCACTGTTTTTGTTTTATCTTCCCATGGGGGATAATCTCTAGCACTCTCCAATTTTGACTTTATCTTCAGTTTAGTTTGAATATTTAAAATCTGTAGAAAAAAAAACTATTACATTTTTGCCTCTAAATATTGAATTAATTATCAAACTTTATTGATTCAAACTCTGACGCTACACTATAACACTATAAAAATGTTTTTTGATTTAAGTTATATTTATAAAACTTATAGACCTTGTTTTAATCTATTAGTTTGCAAACACTTAACAAAATTGGTTTGATTTAAAATCTTTAAGCTAAATGTCTTAAATTTGAAAGCATTAGGCAGTAAAAAATAATTTCATTCTATAAAAGCACTAAACACATCTTCTAACACTTCAACAAATGACCAAACATAGTTGGAATGAGGTTTACACATTTTTAAATGGTACAAACTTTAGAAATAGAATTAATTTTATTTTATACTAATATTTTTGGTGCTGTTTTCTTTTTAACTACATTTTAAATGTTGTTATTAAGTAAGCTAGTTCTTTAAAACAATTTGATTTTGCTTTTAAACTCAAAATTTTGACAGTTAAACAAAAGATTTTAGGAAAAAAAGGTTTTATAAAGTATAGTAATATTTTTAAAACATAAATTAAATTTAAGTTGAAAGCCATAAAAGGTGAATGAAATTGAGATTTAAAGTCTTATTTAAAAAAGATTAATTTACAAGACATAACTTTGATAGTTATAGTGACATAATAATTTTTTTTTTGAAACTGTTTCTAACCTATAAAATCCCAGACAATAAATTCTCTAGCCTAAAATATAAAACAATTATAACTAGTACAAACCAATACTTTTCAACTAATCATTCATTCTTCAATCATATCAAATACTCTGTTTTAAATTGTACAGTTTAAAAGTTTTATAACATAAAAATACTTAAAAAGATTTTTTTTTATTGTTTACGATGTATAAAGTCTGCAAAATCTAATTTAGCAAATGTGGATAAAAAAATCGGAGGCTATAATCAAATATATTTAAATTGTAGATAACACTAAACTTAGTATTGTTTTAGCTGGGTTTTAAATGTTTAGCTAACCCACAACATTTATAAAACTATACGCAACTTTTTGTAACATTAATTTAAAACGAATACATAAGTTTAGCAAGATGAAATATAATAAAATAAACAACAATTGATAATCTCATAAATTGTTTGTTTAAAAACTTAATTAATTAAATTGTTTTGTTAGCGAAAATTATCAGTAAGTTGTCTAGTGAAAGTAACAATAAATTTATTGTTTTATTAAATTTCTATTTTTACTTTGTTCTTTTTATTTTATTTTTATATGTTTACATAATATCCACATTAAAAATTTTAAACTCTTGTTAACAAACCTTAGTATTACTTATTAAAATGTTTTTTTTTCAAGTACTTAAACATGTATCACAACACAAAATATTTTCGCAATATATATATTTCTAAACAATAATGATTTGAAAAAGAACAACACAAATTTTTACAGAATCTGTTAAATTAGATAGGCTATAATGAACTACATATGATGATAATCGTGTATCAAAGTTTAAACAGCATACTGCTGTATACATTGGAATAAAATTTAAGTTTTGTAATATTATAAAAAAGTAGTAAGTTTTTATTTTCTTAATTTAAATAATTTTTTAATTAAACTATTTCTTAGTATAGTCATTTTATATAAACTAGTATTATGTATAATATATAAATTATTTTTATAATAAATTTTAAATACTAATCGGTTTTTGTCAATTAAAACAACAAGTCATAGTTTTAACAATTTACAATAAAGATAACACTTTTATCTTGTTATAGATGACTTATACTTCAGTGCTTAACCAAAGAGAAACAAATTTTACTCCTGTTAATCGTTACAAACTATGCAAAAAAAAATTATGTCAGGTAAATTTATTCATAAAAACTTTTAGTATAAACGAATTAAATTTATAGCGAAGAAAGAATGCTTTAAATTTCACATAAATATTAACTAAATACGATTTTCTTTCCGATATGAGTTTTATGCAACTTGCTTAAATAACTACTTATTTTTTCAAAATTGCTAAAATTAAATGATAGTCATAAGACAAAGTATTTTTAATATGTTCATTAATTAAAGAAAAATATTATATTGAAATAACAAGTACGAACTAAATTTAAGTTCGTAATTTTTGTAAGTTTAAAAACATTAAATTTTTTCTACTTTCTAATATTAGCTAGTTTATAAATCTATTCTAAATATGTTTCTTAGTGTATAATGTAAAGTATCTTGTGAAATACAAAAAAAAAACTAAATATTTACTTAAAAAATTAATTACAAAGGTTTGGTAGAATTTTTAAAATTAAACCGCAGAAAAAAATTAAAAACATGTATGCTGATTGTTACCAAACTAAAAACTTTCATATTTTTTTCAGTCGTTTTATTTTAATCGGTCTGTAAACTATCTACAAACTTTCAACATTTGTTTTTTTGGAATAACTTTAGCAATTACTAATGCATTTGACTCTTTGATCATTAAATATAACAATAATGACATTTAGTTGTTATAGTAATTATTTCGTAATATTATAATTTGTTAACTTAAACTTTGTCAACTGAAAACTTTTACATATACACATACCTTTTAGTTTAATTCATTAATATAAAAACTTAATCAAAGTATAATGATACTATGAAATGAATTAACCTGTCAACACACATAAGCATATGTTAGTATAATAAAAAAACAAAACTGTTTAATTTGTTATTAATGTATATCCAAGTAAAACTCGAATCTTTAGAATAAAACGCTTAGATTTATTTCTTTGAACAGTTTTAAATATAGCTATTGAATTCTGTATTGAAGTAACAAACAAAAAAATAAACAAATGATTCAAAATACTTTTATTAATAACTATGCTTACTTTAAAGGATTTGTTTAAAGTTTTAGTTTAGCCTAAAACTTTTATATACTTTAAAACTTAAAAGAAAAATACATGCTATAACTGAAAATTGTTTAATAAAATTTATAAATTAATGATTAAAATTATTTTTCAAATACAGTCAATTAGTTTTATGTTGACGTAACAATTTTTTAACCGAAAATGTTCTACAAAAGAAGGAAAAATCAAAATAGTTTTAAAGTTATTTTTTGTCTTCAAATTTAAATTTTAACTAAGACTAGTCGGTTTATTAACTAATACTGTTACATGGCAGCAACTGTTTAGTCACAAAAAACCCAATAAAACTTAATCTTAAGATAATCTTCTTCTAATTATTTATTACATAATAAGCGTTAATCTAACTTGTATTTTGATGTAATAAGAAAAGATATTGATGTTATTACGATAAATAATTTTTTTAGCTTTATTCTTAAATTTTTCCAAATATTTGGCAAACAAATACATGTAGAACCTTAAAAACTATTTAAACAAATTTACATTAAGTTCTTCTGTAAGACAGAATTTATTTACGATATTTAACTGTATACAGGCCTATGTATATCAAGTAATTAAAAAGTTTAGTTAAATTGAAATATTATGTTATTTAATTAACATGTAGCTCTTACGTTTTGTTAATATTCTTAAATTTAAAGCCATTGAAATAATTTATACAAAAATAATAACCAGTTTTAAATTATTGCAGTTTACTTTACTGTAATTATATTGATAATGTCAAGATTAAAATTTCATTCATTAGTTTTCATGTATTTATTAGCTAAATTTACTATCATTGTTATTCAGTTATAAGTTTAAAAGACGTTTTTGATTTACAATTAAAAACTTGAACTTTTAGCAAATGTGTGATTTTTTTACTAGCTAATACCAGTTTTGAATAGAAAAACAAGCAATTTTAATGAATTATTTGTTCAAAATAGCATATTTTGCAGAAATTACTGGCGCTACTAAGTATACAACTTGAACAAATAGCAATCGTAGAAGAAAATAATTAACAATTACTGAATAGAAGACATGTAATTTTAAACAACTGTGTAAACAACCGACGATTATTTTTCATAAAAAACAATAACGTTTTCTAATCTATCATTTGTCTTTCACATGAAAATACACACTCACTTTATATCGTTTTTTTTTTATTGTAAATTCTAAGTTATTACATATTTTTTTAGTTATTTGATTTTATGTAATTGTTTTTATACATGTCTATTTTTATTCTCTGACATTGTTTCGTCTCCTACTCGTATGTTTATTTTTCATATTCTTATATTTGTTAAGTGTATGAAGAATAAAGTATATATTCTTTTAAAGTAGTGAAGTAACAAAACTTTAAAAATATTATTTATAAATTGTATACATTATAAACAGTATTAAACTTTTTTATGTGTATAATGTTTTAGAATGATATAAATGAGCATATGAACTCAATCATAATATATACTTTTGATGTCTAATTACAGTTTTACTTATACAACTAAAGCAAAGATTTTATTTGAATCGAAGATTAATCATTATGTTGCAGCTGCATTGTACAAAAAAATGTTAAACTTTTTGGTAGCCTAAATAGAAATGTTATTTACCTGCCTAACTATTAGACTTAAAAAAATATATAATAATACGATCAACAACATTCAAACTGATTGGTTTAAAATTACAAACAGTTACTTCACTTAATATTTAAACTATAGTTTTCATTATAGCTGTATAATAAAGAAACTGCACAAAAAACTAAATAAACAACTATATTTTAGATTTCTTGATCTAAAGTTTTTTTTCTAGAAATTTTACGCAATTGTTTAGAAAATTCTACTTTAGAAGTCAAATGTGTATAATAAGTAATAAAACTAAATATATTTTAAAGTTAAAAAACATGTTAAAAAAGTTATTTTCTATATGATGTAATTAAATAGACAGACTCATGTAGTAATAATTCTGCAGATTTCACTATTTATGAATTTAATATGTTCCAATTTATGAGTTGATAATCGCAACTTGTAATTCTGTGTGATTAGTTATAAAAATATTGTAATAAAAATGTTTATCAAACTATACCTTATCAAGCTAATGCAATCAATATTTCAAGTAACGTTAACATTATTTTATATTTTTAGCAGAGTATAAAAAAATAAATAATCGTACAGTATTAAACATTTTCAATTTTACATAACATTAACCGGTAATCTTGTTAAATTAAAAAAATAACTTTACTTGAATGATAACTATTTTATTAAAATGTTTACATTTAAAGCACATTGTGACGTGTGAGTTATTTCAAAGCATACCCTCTTAAATTTTTATGATTAAATAATTTGTAGTTATTGTTCTAAATAGTGTTGAAAACATTTAAATTTTGTTCTGGTATAGCTATTAAACTACTTAGAGTTTTATAAATCTTGATTATCAACAATTACAATGGATGTACTTAGTTGGATTTTATATTTCTAGGTTTATTTTAACTAATAAAATTATATAATAAACAAATAAACATTTAGTTTGTGAATAATCAGAAAAAAACATAAGCTTTAAGTGAAAATAGTCTATTTTTCTCTAAAGACTATAAAAATTTTTAATTTGATTGGTCGTTTAAAGTTAATATATTAACGATAAAAATTTTTTAGCTTCCGTAAAGTTTCGTAGTCGTTACTTTAATTTATTCTATGTCTCAATTTAAAAAAACAAACTGTGAGCTATTAAACAGATATATAACAGATGATAATACCAAAATTAAATATTGTAATATTTTTTTAAATTTATCAAAAATTACATTAAACATTTAGTGACAAAACAATTATTCCAAGCAAAATATCAAAGACTAAAAATATATAATATTTTCTAGTTTTGCAATTATTACACTTATCATTTTATAGCGAACTTTAAACAGGTGTTGAGATGTGTACTTTCCAATAATCACTTGTTTAAAGTTGTAAACTACGTCAAAATGGTTTATGCGTAACTTATTCTTGTTATGTGTTTTATTGCGCACAAAACCTTTTTTACCGAAATTTGTTTTAAAATTAGTGAAGTTCAATTAATTTACTAAAATGTTAAAAAACATTTTTTACTAATCATCAGTCCTCTATAACATAAATTCTTCTAAATAAATAGTCTTATAGATTCTAGTTATTTCCACTCAAGGTCTATTGTGTTCAAACAAAATACTATATCAACTAAACAAAAAAAAACTTACAAGAAATAACATTAATATTAATATTACTCCATAAAAAAAAAAATTAATTCGATAAAATTGGAATATTAGATTAGATTACGACAAAAATTTATATTTGAACTAATCTTGGTACGTTTATTTTTACAAATATTCTTGTTTAAAACTATACGAGAATTAAAGAAGTTTCGGTGTTTAATTTCGAATAATAATTTGTTGTTATAATAACGCATAAACCTTTAAATTCAAAAAAAAAATTATATATAAAACTAAAGGTTTAGTTGATATTACGATGATTTCTATTTATTGTAACAACAAAAATAAAAGAAAAGTTTTTTTGAAAAGAAACAACATGTTGCTGGTTTACTAAAACGGTGTTAATTAGTTTTAATGTTTAATATATAAAAACCGATTTAATTATTCTTAGGTTTGTACATAGAAATAACTTTATAGTCTAACAATTTTTCATACTAAGCTTAACTTACTAAGCTTTAATTAAAATTAAATAGCGTATTTTTTCTTCACGCAAAAAAAGAATTAAGTTATAAATATCGATACATAAAGTGTTTACAATGCTAAATATGCTGATTTGCTTCAGTTAAAATTTTCCACTCAAAAACTGGTATAAACATAAGAATTGTGTCTTATTTATACTTTAAATTACATACAAAACTCTTAAAAATATTTGTTGCGTAAGTACGTATTTTTTAATTTTTTTAAATTAATTCAAAAATTATATTAAAACTTAAGGGTGTTGGTGACCCAATATCCAAAGCTTCAATTACCCTAAAACGCTTACGCTTGGGACTTAATCTGAGAGTGACTTATTTAACACTTTACTCTAGACTTAGTATTATTAGATATCAAAACTACTATAAATAACCAGGCACAACAATTGAGTGGATTTATCTATTAAACGAACATCATTTAATATTAAACCAATTGTAAAAATTACAAGAACTATCAAATATGTAATAAGTAGACTAAAATAATGTATATTAACTACTATAAAAAACTCAATAATGTTTAAAGAAATATTTAATATTCAATGCAAAACCAAGTGTTAAAAACTACAAGAACTATAAAAGTATGTTACTTATGTGAAAATGCTTTATACTTTACACCGTAAAAAAATGCTTTTACTAAATAACTTTTTGAAAATCAAAAGAGCTATAAAAATGTACAGTAAGAGAATTATAAAATTTACTATAAATAACAATATAAAATCTAACAAATACAATTATAATTGTATATACTAAGACTTTATAAACAACTCAATGCCAATATTCAAGTGTGTTATTGTAAACAGTCTCTGCAACTCCTCGCGGTTATCAATACAGCTCAGTAATTCTATAAGCTTATGACCAAAACATTAAACAAAACAAAAAAAAACTATAATTAAGCAACTTAATTAATTTATGGTTTAATTAAAGTAATAACTTTATAAGACTTTTTTATTTTACTAAATATTTCATCTTAAAAAGCAATTGAATTTCGAGCTGACGTAGTGTGTGTTTTTAAATACTGGATAGAAACTATTAGATAGATTAGAAAAAGTTACTGAGTTAATGCACAGTCCCATTATGAAGTTACTTAACTAGTACAAGCAAGCATACCTTTGAAATAGTATTACTAAGCAAATTCTTTTTTGACTACAACAACTTTCAATTTTATTTACAAAATTTTTTTATTATTTGAAAAGGTAACAAAATCTTTTTCTTAGCTAAGTTTTGTTTAAATTCAAAAAAAATTGAATAGAAAGATTCTATTAAAATATTTACTTAAAATATTAGTTTAGTTAATATATATATTTTTTCATAAACTTCGGTTAAAATCTAGTAATAAACGTTTTTTTTTTTCTAGAAAAAGTAAAAATCCTTATTTAATAGATATCTTTACATTTCAGTTATACTTTTATATGCTTTAAACCAGTTTCTGGAAACAGTATCATTTCAGCGAAAACGGATATATACAGATATTATAAAAAATGTTTAAAAAGATCTATTAATTTTCAGTTATTTTTTATATGTTTTCCAATGAAAATCTAGTCTAATACTAATTAGTAAAAATTATGAAAAACTAAATTTTTTTATTTCGAATCAATAAGTTAATTTCAGGGAAAAATTTTGTTTTTGATGAACAAACTACTAAAAGTTTTTAGACTTGCAAAAGTTTCTTTTGACAATTAGAAAGTTTTCTAAAATTTTTCTGTAAGAAATTCTAGAATATTTAATAAATTAAAATAAATAAAAAGTGTTACGTCATAAAGCTATAACTAAAAGTTTACTAACATGTATTAAAAAGGAAAAAAGTTGTGTAACCACATAAATACTTGTCTTTTTAATGTTTTATATTTTTATACCATAAACTTAAATAGAGTTAAAGTATAATTAATGAAAGTAGAACTAAACGTTTGTTTTTGACCTGCTACTTTAATGTAAATTCTTTAGACGTCAATAAAAGAACAAATGAAGTGAGTAGTTTTAAATACAAATTACCTCGTACATTTTATTTGATAATATTACTTTCTAATAATTAAATTATTAAATTGTAAAGTTTTATCAAAACTAAATCATTACAAGTTAGTTTATTTATAACTATTTATCAAAAAATTATAACTAAAAGTAATTTTTCTTAAAAAAAATCTTAAACTTTTTACTTTTTTTATTTTTATTTTTTTGTTTTTGTTTTACTTTATAAAAATAAAAACCAAAAATATGGGTTGGGAATATCAATTTATAACTATTTCTTAATTATAACAGATTTCGTAACAAGTTTTTAACAAACCTCAAATACATTTTTATACTAGTGTTTTGTCGTAACATATACTCACTGATTCTAAAAACACTATTACAAAATCTTAATTAGTAAAAACTACTGAAACACATTATTCATTTTAACTTTTTCGTTTGATGATGAATGGAGGAAAAATGATACCGATAGTTTTTTTGATATACCAATGGGTAGTGTTCATGGAGCGGAGATATGCGATCTTGTAGGGTTATAGATTCTAAATAAACTCAAAAGTTTTATTGATAATTGTGGATTGTATAGAGATGATGGACTCGGTGTCATTGATCTTTCAAAACCTCTTGTTTACGAAAAGATTAAAAAGTCAACTTTGGATTGATGTCTGATATCGGTTTTAAAATAACTGTAGAAATAGGAGCGCAATAAACGAAATTTTTAGATGTTACTTTTAATTTATCTAATAATACTTACCGTCCGTACCGTAAACCGAATTCTTGATTAAACTTTATTAATATTAATTTTGACCACCCTTATCATGTAAAAAAATGCCTCCCGGTAATGACACGAAAACGTTTAAGTACCCTATCTTTGAATGAAAAGATATTTTACGAAATAAAAGCACAATACGAAACTGAATTAAAAAATCGAGGTTTAAAATGTATATTAAATAATGAAAAGTTAATATTCCCATGTATTAGATGTTGATAAAAAACGGAAAAAAACGCGTAACCGACATATAATGTGGTATAATCGTCCATATTGCTCTTCAGTTAATATAAACCTAGGTAATTAATTTTTAAAGCTAGTCGATAAAAACTTTCCCGATAGCCACTTTTATAAAAAAAAAATTAATAGAAAGACAGTTAAAATTTCTTATAGTTGCATGAGTAATGTTAAAACTATAATACAATTGCACAACAAAATAGTAGTTTTTAACTTTAAAAATATATATCAAAGCTAATACAAATAATAATTCTAGTAATAAAGTTAGTAATAACGTAGATATACATAATATTTCTAATTATACTAATCATATTAATAATAACAGAAATAATAGAAATAATAATTTTAATAGCAGCGATAATAACGGTAGTAATGATAATAATCTTAATAGTGGTAATTTAACTATGGTAACAATAATGTAAAACATATTAAAACTTTAAACATTAAAGATATAATTTGTAATGATAATTTAAATATTTATGATAATGAAAATATTCATATCAATAGTACTAATAGTAGTGTAGATTATAGTAATCAACGTATAACTAGAAGTATTTCTAAAATGATAAAAGAAAACTTAGAACAAGCAAGTGATAATAGCGCTAAAATTATAAGTAAAGTTCATAACAATAAAACTATAAATAAATATTCAAAACCAACTAAGCCTAATAGTGATAAGTTAAGTAATATGCATAAAATATGTAGTTTCCGTAAAATAAATAAAGATAACTGCCCATTAAAAGGTAATTGTTTAATTAAAAAAGTAATTTATAAAGTTAAAGTAAGAAGTAAGGGCCCAGATAAAACTTATATTGTAAGTATAGCAGGTAGTTTCAAGGATAGATATGCTAACCATAAACATACTTTTAAAAATATTAATAAAAAACAAAGCACGCGTTTATCGGATTATGTCTGGAGCTTTTTTCACAGGTACGGTAAAAGCCAAACATGGAGTGGAGTATTGTTTACATCAATCAAACATCTAACGGAGTAAGTAGAATTTGCCCAACTTGTAATACAGAAAAAGCAGTAATTGCAGCAGAAGATAAAGACCTACTTCTGAATAAGCGGCAAGATTTATCGAATATTTGTCCCCACAACCGACGATTCTACTTTAAATAACTTTGTCTACTTATGCACTTTTTTATTTCACAACATTCACATTAAAATTAAAAAAAATTGCAAACTTAATACTTCATGTTTTTAACCTGCAAAAATTATTGATCAACTTATAAAATTTATTATGACTAACATTTCTGCACAACTCAATTTAATTTTCATTTTTAAAAACTTGCCTATTCTTAATGCTTTTTGAGGTTAGTGTTTGCTTTTATTAAATTTGTATTTTTTGTAGACAATTTTATAATTTTATGTTTTTATTCCACATAAACACTATACATAATTATACATGCTTTTTTTCTAATGTGTGTTAATATTTTATAGACTCCGTAGATCTGTTCTTAAATTTATTTGAGAGCAGTGAAACGCCGTTAGTCGGAATAAAGTTTTAACACAAAAACATCTTTGGTACAATAAAAATAGTTCGCATTAAAGCTTACAACATTTATTTATCTGAAAACTTTCAACTATCTTTTAGCAAAAATGTCACATTACAGTACTGTAACAATATTTTATTTCAAAAAAGTATCATATGCCAGTTTGCACCAGCTAAAAACTAATCACCAATTTTCAGTCCAAGTTCATTTTGAAAGCTTGTATAATATGCAATATTTTATTTCAGTAGATAATTTTAAAAAACTTAGGACGAAATTTAAAGTTTGAGTTATGCCTATGTGATAGAAAATAAAAACTTCCAAACTAAAAAATATAATTTCTTTTTTTTTAATTTATCTCAAAGTATTACAATAAAACTATCAAAACACAAAGAAAATTATTAAAACTTATTTTATCAAAACATTATCAATGATGTCTTTTTCGGTTTAAACTTTTAGTTGGTTAAACCAGTAAACTTTTTGTGATATATTTTCTGAAAGGTTTCCTAAAAAAGCTAAATAATTTTAGTTTATTTCGATTTAACCTTATGTAGTTTGAAATAGTTTTAATTTTTTATTAAAACAGAGACTAGCTACTGAGTTTTCGTAACTCTGCAACAACAGTTTTGTATAAAATATTTATAAAAACTTGAAAAATTTTATTTCAGCTTTCCAGAAAGTCACTGTACAAATTCTTTAAATAAAAAACTAAATTAAAAGTTATTTGTTAAGTCTTTGAAATTTAAATTTAAATGAAAAACAAGTTTTGGTGCAATTTCAAACAACATTAATTACTATGTTAAAAATTGATGTTTTGTTTCAAGTTAATACATTTTAAACAATCTAATAAAGTTTCAGCAAATCAGTTACGTTATGCAAAATTTTACGTTGTTTTGGTTTTATATAATGTATACAGTTTTTTAATAAATCAAGTTGTATATAAAGAACTATTGACTTAGATTAAGAACAATATACATTTTTTTGTTTAGTAACTAATTATAGACAAGCATATAAAAAAAGTTAAAGTTTTTGTCGTTATGTTTGTTCTAAAAAATAGTTAAACATTTAAAAATGGTAAGTTTCGCATTTTTATATATATATTTTTAGTCATATAATAACATGTATCATAAAAATATTTACATATCTTCTAAAAATACTAAGTAATAAATATTTACAATAATAAATTATTTAAAATGGTATTTGTTAAATAATTTTTTATTGATAAAATATTTAAATTATATACGTTTTAATAGTCAACTATTTACTTTTACAAAAGTTATTAAAACAAAACAATTGCAAAACACAAACTCTATAACTAGTAAAATATAAATAGTTTAAGATCAGCAATGTAAAGTGGACAGCTGTCAAAATTGCACGATTGCACAAAAATGACAAAGATACTTTTCCACGAAGACACTTTTGCACGAGGGAATAAAATTGCACGAAGGGTCACTTTTGCCCGGGCTAAAAATTTTAAACAGAGACATTTTTATACGGCTTGAATATATATATATATATATATACTTAATTGCGGTTTGAGCTGTAGATATTTATATTTTAATCATATACTTTCTTAACATAGTTCGTTTTATAAACTCTGTTTTCTATTTGTTTTTTAGAAAAAAAAAAACATTTTATCCAGACGTAATGCTAATGCAGCAAGGTAACTTTAATAAACAAAATAAGTTAAACCAGACTTCACATGTAGAAGTGCAGCATAAAGAAGCTTTTTGTAAATATTCATATACTTGTATGTTTAACCCTTTTTGTAGTTTTACTGGTGTAAGCAGGTTGATTTACTATTCAAAAGTTTTTAAAACTATAAGTAATTGATTGTACATACATTTAATAAGTGTTATTTAATCGTTTTATGTCAAACTTAAATAATTTTTAGATTTTTTTACTTAACAATATAAAAATTTATTAAAAAAACAGTGTACGATGTAGAAAAAACATGATTTTCTTATCTTCCATGAAATATTATTATACAACTGTATAAACTTCAGAAAATTTAAAACAAACTTGTTAAGAAAAAGCTACAAAATTTATTTTTACTATTAAGCGTAAAGTTTGTAAAATTTTAGAACAATATAAGATTTCTTTATTGATGCTATGAATCTTGTAAATTGTGTCAATTTTCAAACAAAAACTGGGCAATAAAGTTTTTACAATGTAAATGTCGGTTTATACCAGCTCAAAACTACAACTTATCCATACTGCTGGTTACTAATATCTGTCTATAAATTATTAAACATACTAAACTAGCTGGTTGCTTTAAAAAACTACCTACGTCATTTGATAAAAAAAGAGTGAAATATTAAAAGTTTAGTTTTTGATACCTATCAGTAAACTTTTAGTTATAGTTGTATAATTAAATAAGAATTACGAACCGATACAAATGATCATTAGTTTTGAAATTAGATAGAAATTTTGAATTAAATGATAGTCTACTTAAAATTATGATATAATACTGGTTCATACCGGCACCAAATTTTGTCACAATCTTAAATACATAATTTCCGATGTTGTTGTATATAAATGTCATATTTTGTTTCAAATGGTTGTTATCAAAAATATTTTACCTCACTCTAAGATGAAATTGAGTTGTTATTTAAATATTTTAATACTCTAGTTGAGTTAGTATTGAATTTAAACCATGATCTATTATCCAAATTTATTTTATACCAAGTAAACAAAATAAGAATTTTAAAATTTGTCAAGTTATAATAAAAGGATAACGTGAAGTTTAGAAATAGGAAAAATTGAAACTGTTTAGCATTATAGGTCTAGTTATAATACAATTAAAAGTTTATCTTTTGTTTGGAATATATAAATTACTATTAATGTTTCGAATTGTTCACTTTTAAATTTTTATTTTTTTTTAGTTCTAAAACTTATTAAGAAAGTTAATTTTATGCAAACTATCAGAAATGTTTATTGGCAAAGTATTTTCTAAATCTGCTTGTTTTATATTTTATAGTTTTTCATACTAAATGTTTTCGAAAAAAATGTAGAGTTAAAAATGTATTTTTAATACTTCTTACTAGTTTAAAAATAAACAGTTTTCATGCAAAGCACAATAAAATAACTGTACGTTAACAAATATTATCAAATTTGCATTTTTTGCAAAATTGCAAAACCCCAGCTGGTAGTTTTAAAGTTTAATAATAATTTTTAACAAGTTTCTTTTTGTTATTCAAATTATTGTAACAAATTAAATGTCAAATTTTACTTAAGGTTCCGAACTAACTTTTTTTTGAAAAAGTATTTACCATCAAAAAAATAAAATTCTTCTGTTAAAAGTAACAAACTATTTTTTATACAAACAAATGAAACTGAAATTTATTACTATTTAATGAAAGTTAAAAAAAAAAAATTGAATGTGATTATTAACATATTATTTTTGTTCTTATATTGTTTTTTATGGGTTAAAATTTAAACCGTCTAACATAACCACTAACAAGTTATACCTTATGTAGTTTTATGAAATCGTTCTTGTTAAACTTTGAGTAGTTTACTGGCTTATACCAGTACAAAATTCGAAGGCTCCGATCAAGTGCTAGAGTGTATAAAACAAATCGCTTATTGAAAATATTGTAAGAATAATGCTTCAAAAATATTTCAACGTCACTACTTAATTTAATTTTTCTAATAAATTTGAAACTTAATAATGTACTCAAAAAGCCAACTTCGTACGTGAAAAACTTAATAAATAACGTTATGTACATTTTGCTGTGAAAAATATTGTTATTTAATTATTAATTTAATTTCTACTTTTAAACTTGATTGTATACTGAACATATTTTAATATTACGTTCGACATTACTTATAAAAACATAATTCTAAATTTTTTTTATAACTAAATATCTTTTACTTATTTCAAAATTAATTACTACAAAAATATAAAAATGTAATATAAGTGTAAAAAAGTAAAGGTATTTAAAGTTAGATTTAAAATAACTCGAAGTTAGGTTTTCATTATTCACTACTAAAACAATGAGTTTTCATCATTTTACAAAGTTAGTTATTTTAAAATGTAACGTTGTCTTAATTGTTTCTGTAATGCTTGTAGTTTCCTTAGATAATATATATTACCAAGTTTAGAACTGTTTAAAATCAATAACAGAAAATTGTTATCAAAATTTATCGAGAGTTCGAAATCTAACGACGTATTGGTATGAATCAGTTTAATTTTTGTAATTCTGAATGAATTATATAAATTCATAAATATTGAAAAATGTACTACGTTTATTTATTATATAACGAAATATATACAAGTGTTTTTGTGGTCGTTTACTTTATTATTTTGGTATAGTTAAACTCACATATTTAGAAATTTTATCAAGTTTCCTAAAAAAAGATAGTTTTAATCAAAATGATTTATTTTTTTTATACTTATATTTAGTTCAAGCAATTTTCTCAATGTTATAGCTTTATTTTACTGTTACTTATTTTTTGATAAATTAAAATTAGTTGGTAGTAGAGTCGAAATTCCAAAACACACATTAAAAAAAAAAAACTTTAAATGTTTTTAATTTTTTTTTTCTCTTTTTTAAATCATATAAAATGTTAATATATTTGCAAAATCTGGATAAACTTTAAGATTAAAACTTCAATAAAAACTTTTTAACGTAAAGTTAGATAAATATTTTATGTGTATATAATGTTAGATACATGTGTGTATAAAAATTCTTTAATGATTTAGGATATTTATTTTGTTTTTTATTTTTATAAAAATATTTAATGTTGTAAAGTTTAATTTTTCATAAAAATTTTCGTTTTAAAGTTTAATTTTTTTTTTTTTTCATTTTAAGCTCATTATAATTTTGATAAAGTTTGAGTATGCAACTCGATGACCGAGAGGTCTATTTGCTATCCAGTTCATTGAACCAAAAAATTTTTTGAGCAAATATTTTATTCGTTTTTGTTCAATAAACTAACTATAATGTTGTAAAAATAAAAACTTGTGATTTTGTCAAAAGTTTCTAAAGTTAGAAAAAAAAACCTCTGAATTATAAAATCATTTTAAAATAGTTTTCTACAACATATTTGACTGGCGATACTTTGATAAAAAGTTTCATTTGCCAAATAAGGAAACGGATCTAAATTGCAGGAAAACAAATTAAGTATTTGGATTTTATTAATGTTTAGTTTAGGAAGCTACTTAGACATTTAGCAGCTTAAAAGTATTTTTTGCAGTGTTATCGATGTCATTTTCGTTAATTATGAAGTTTTTAGGTACGCATATATGAATGTATTTAATGCTATTGTATTGTTGTTCACAATAATCTTTTAAGTATAGTATAAAAATTAAATTTGCTTAGTTAAACGTTTCTCTTTCAAAAATATTTCATGAAGTATCAAAAAGTAAATCTAGTAAATATTATTTTTTAAATTTTTTACCTCATCATTTAACAATAGTTATGAATTAATAACACAAGTAAAACTAACTTACTTTAAAATCATATAAAACGAGCATAATTTTTTAAACATTAAATGACGTAAGCAATTTTTAAAGGCAACCACACGAGAAAAAATTATAAGTTACAAAATTATTTGAATGAACTGGACATAACTAAAAGTTTTAGTTTTGAGCTGTTACTTACCGGCATAAAAATACATTAAAAACTTATTTAAAATTGTGTAATAATTAGTACGTAAATTATTCCATGACTAACTTCCTGTAATAAAGTTTAACAAACTTTTTTTATCAAAAGGATATCAATATTTAATAAATATATACAAATATAGCTCTTTTTTTTTCTGATGATATTTTTAACATTTGGTGTGGCGTAATGTATTAGGAGTCTTGTTAAACTTTTAAAACAATTGAGTTGAATTTTTATATTGTTTTAAATTTCTATGTACTATCGAGGATTACCAAATGACACAGTATTTGTTGAATAGATAAAACTCAAACATATTTCATAGTGTTTGTAAGTAATTATTTTAATAAAACTATGAACTTACAACAAGTTTTGTCTTTTATGTAATAATTTTAATTAGTTTTATAGTTAAAAAATAAATGTAATATTTATTGCACTAAAATCTATTTAATTTAAGATAACGGCGTTTCTATTAAAGTTTTATTATACTTATCATAAATTACCATATTTATTTAGAAATGGTGTCTAATTATAGTAAGAAAACTTTTTTTATCAAACATGTATATAGTCAGCTTAGCTGACTCAGCTATTCTAATCAGTAAAACACAAAGCTAATTGAAAATAAACTAGTAAATACTAAATAAAATATCTCGATTTTGTAAAAAGTTTAGAAAGAAGGAAATATAGTCCCGGTTTACATTATTAAAAATATTTAAAAAAATAGTTACAGAAATTTTTATAGAACCATATTTGTCCTTTTTGTGAGTATGATTTAATTATCTATTTACTTTATAGATAGTAAGTAATTTTTGTTTAGCATAATGAAATGCGAATATTATAACAATCCTAATTGAAGTTTAAATGAAAAGATACTCTTAACATTTTTTATAATTTAAAAAATAAGTTTATACAAGATTTTTAGAAACATTCTAAAGTGTTTAACAATGTTGTTATTTAAAAAGAAAATTAGCTAGCTTTTTTTTTCTTTCAGTTTTTACATTGCTCTCTTTTTGAAATAAGTTAAACATAGCTAAAAATTTTAAAAGTATTTATTTTTTTTATATCTTATACATTTTTTTTAATAGTAATGAAAGTAGTATTGTTTTGAAAATATCTTCGACCATTTTATTTGATTTGTATTTAAAAATATTGATTTTCAATTTTCTTTTTATTCCTAAGTTAAAGTTTTTTTTTCTTTTGTTGTTAAACTTTAGGTTTTTCTACGATTCCGGATTTTTTGACAACCCTGTATACAATTTTTGACAACCCCTTTCTCGACTTGAACAAAGATCTACAAATTAAATGATTTTTATAATAATTCTAAATAAATAGAGAAATTAACAGAGGTGCAAAGTCAAAAAAATCTAGCCTGAAATCTAGAGATAATATCAAAACTAGCCTTAGTTTTTCAAAAAAAAAAAAAAAACTAACTTGGTTTATCAAAAATTTTGTCAAATAATTAAAACTTGGATTATTTTTTTAACCAGATGTTACTTAATCAATAATAACAATGTTTAAAATATTGTTTAGTAATTTTTAAACATATATTTTACATTGTGTACATAAAATTCCTAAATTTGCAAAACTAAAATGTCATGCAAAACGTTTTAATAAATTATTTAAGCAGTAATTTTATACTAAGTAAATACTAAAATAAATTCAATATTTTTCAAAAGAAGGAAATGTTGTGTGGGATAAAACTTTAATTAGGTCCTGGTTTACTTTATAGTAAATAATAAAAATAGTTATATCAGACCCCTATAAACTTTTATAGAGTCGTACTTGTCGCTTTTGTGAGTTTAATTAATTTATCTATTCTATTTAAAGAATCTTTTTTTATAGATTTACTTTATCTAGCATAAGAAAAGGCTTATGTTTTAATAATCCCGGTTGAAGTTTAAATAAAAAAAATGTTAACTTTTATTATGATTACACAATTACATTTATACAGGATTGCCAAATATTTTTCAGAATTTTTTTTCAAGGTTCTCAACAGTACAAGTGTTTGGGTCCATGAAGTTTAAGGTAAGGAATTGTCTTATATTGTATAAAAACATTGAAAAAATACTGTAAAGCAGCTCAGAATGTGTTATTTTTTTTGGTAAATTATTATTAACTTTTTTTTTATCTATATGATACATATTTGTATCAAATTTAAATTTCATTACTTTAAATGTAAATTATTGTTTAAAATTTCAAGTTTTTCCAGGTTATTTGTGAATTTATCAAAATTTATTTTTTTTCAATTTTTTCAAATTCCAGCTTTATCTAGAGTTTTTAAATCTAAGCTCTTTAAATAAGCTTTTTCGAGGGTTAAGTTTTTTTGGTAATCCTGCAGTTAGAAGTGTTTATTATAAAAAGTTGCTAATATTGATCAAACTTAAACAGTTGTGTATTTCAATTAAACTACATTATTAAATTCAGAGTTTTATTGAAAACAGAAATGTGTACAGATTAAGTTTGAATAAAACTTTTGTGAGAAAAGTTCGTATGGAAGAATTTCTAAGATAAATTAGTGAGCATAATTGTAGATTAATGCTTATTGTATAATATTAATTATGACTTAATCAATTATTTACGCAGTAAGTAAATCTACTAATATAAACAAATTTTGGTGAATGAATTATATTAATACAATTATAAAGGAAAATAACCACATACTGTTTACATTGATTTGTCATGTATTACATAATTAAATACTCAAGTGTGTGAAATAAGTGAGTAAAATTTATTAACAAAGTGTAACTATCAATGTTTTATGTAATTCAAACTTTAAAAGGTATCTTGTTATGGAATAGTAATTAAACTTTTCATAAGTAAATTTAACACACTTTGATTTAAATACATTAAAAACGTAATAAATATCTGCCCACAGGTACACAGGTTTGGGAAATAGAAAATAATATAGTATAATCTAAATAATGATTTTTGTAATTCTTTTTTTAACACTTATATTGAGAAATATCTGCTCATAAGTACACAACTAAAATAAAGAGACTAAAAATTTATTCTAAACAAATGCTAACCTAGTAATTAAAGTAAAATAATGTTAACTAAAAAAACTCTTAAACAAAATTTAAGTTAATTCCAAACTTATTACAAATGCTAAATTACACTAAATGGTATAGTAGCGACCAGGATTGCCAATGTTTTTTTTTTGCAAATTTTCTCCAGGTTTTCAAAGTAATCGTGTTTGGGTCTGAATTTGTTTTTTAAAATTTTTAGTGATTTTTCTCAGTGTTTAAAGTTTTTCTAGCTTTGTAACACAAATTTCTTAAATTCTAGGATTTTTAACCTTATTAGTCAAGTTCAATGTTTTTCTAGGGCTCCAGGTTTTGTGGCATCTCTGCCATTCTAATACTAATCATCAGCTGATTCTAATACAAATAAAAATATTAAGGTTATAAAATATAATGTTCAGTAATAAGCAATTCATTTATTACAAATTATAAAAAATGTAGCACATTAAAATTTGAGCTTTTAAATAAATTAAAACAAAGATAACATTTCATACTTAAAATTTCACAATTAATCTGCAAGATTATTATTTTTAAACACATAAACTTAACATAAACTAAGTATGTTTTTAAGTAAAAACCTTTTTTGAACCACTCTTATTCTTCAAATTTTAACTGGTGTTAACTGGTGAATAAATTTATATAAAGTTCTACAAACGAAAATGATGTTTAAAGAAAATCAAGCAATCCTTTTATTAAAATGAATATATAAAGTTTTAAGTTTCAAGAATAGAATTTAACGCTTACTACACATTTTTAGAATTTTAAAAAAGTAATATTTAATGCTTTATTAACAACATTAATTTTTACCATATATAAAACCTAAAAAAAATGTTTAGATTTATTCATCTAGTTAACTAAAAGCACTAAAATATTTTAAAATAACTTTCTTAAATTAATATAAATTCAAAATGAGATTATGTTATATTAATTTATCAGTCAAGTTCATGGTGACGTAACATTACTTTTAACATAATAGTTTGATATAAATGTTAAATAAATGACATCCTAAATACTTAAATTATAACCGTAGCAATTTGAGCTTTTATTTAAACTAGTGTAAGCTGGTATACTTTATATAATACTATAACACTATAAGACAGCTTCAAACTGAAGTAATAAGTCGTGTTAAAGATCTCTTAAAAAAAGCAAACATATTTAAGTTAGTATCATTAAACTTTGTTTCAAAATTTAGTATCGTAATTGTATAGATAAATAGCATAAAGTTTTGATTTATAAAAATATGATGCAAAGTTTAATAAAAAAATTGTAGTATTGACCTTATGCGGGTATGTCATATCGCTTGTGGGCCGGTCATTTACACTCTGCAGGGCGGATCCGGCCCGCGGGCCGTACGTTGACCATTTTAGCTTAGATAAATAGCTTAAACAATGGAGTTGAAATTATTCTCAGCTTTCAATTTAACCTAATGTAGCTGAAGTTACTGTTATTATACATACATAAACCAAATTAGCAACTCAAATTATATTTAATTTAGTTACCATCACTTTTGCTCTTAAGTATATTTTGTTGCACTAAAGTAACTCGTTCCAAAACTAATTGGTTTAAAATGTAAAAAGCTGTTTTTTTTTGTTATTTGTAGTAACAGTTTTAACTTTTTTGCATAAAGAATATAATTAAAATAATACAATTTAAAGTTGCTGTGACATAACGAATTTTTTAAAGTCAAACAATGTTAAAATTATTCAAAACTGTACTGACATTCTGTTTCAAGTACATACTTAATTTAAAAATCATATTACAACTAAAATCTTTGGTTTTTAATTACTAAAAAGAAGGCTTTTGTAAGCCTTTTAAAATTTATAATTTTAAAATGCTGTTAGTTAATTTGTAATTATTGTCTAAAAGTTTGCCTTAAGTAATTTCAGATTTTAATGAAAAAAATCTGTTAATTATTTTAACTATAGTAACATAATATACTATAAAAAAAACCGATACGTCAATACGATACGGCTTTGAAGTCTAGCTCTTATTTTTGACAAAAATAAATAAATTAGCTGAATAACTGTAATTGTACTTTTAAACTTTAATTACTATGAGACCATTGATAAAAAAAAACAATTAGCTTACTAACTTAAATGAAAAAAAATATTTTTAGCTGTTATATCAACATAAAACAAAACTGAGAGTTTGTTTGTATACTTAAGCTTTTTATATTTAGATTGTTTTGTAAAAAAAAAAAGTGTTAATAGCAATTTTGTAATAATCTTACTTTTTATTAGAAAAAATCTTCTTGGTGCTTAATGTATAACTTGTACTAACGTAAGTGATTTTAATCTTATCTTGTATAGCCTTAATGGGATAACACAATGTTATTTATTGTAACGGAGTATTTTTTGTAAAAAGCTATCTTTAATTGTGTAAGAGTCTACTTAAATAATAAACATTTTTATTAATACACCATTCTAATAAACGTTTTAAGTCGGTTTAGTTACTGAGTAAGGTAGAAATAATAAAGATATTATAGAATTTTAGTATAAATTTTATTTTGTAGTTTAAAAATAGTACTTACCAGTAAAACTTAGTTGTGCTAAAGTCTGAAGGTAATCGATGCATAAATTCGCCTTAGGTAGCTTTTTAAAAATTTAAAAGTGCTATGTGTTCATTTAAAATAATTTTCAATTAAACAAAGTTATTAATGCTAAACGATGAAAATTTTTTTAAATTATAACTTTGTTTAAATTAGAAAACAAAAGAACATCTGTATTTTGAATAAAATCTTTGTAGATATTTTAAACTAAAAATTGTTATTATTTAATGAGTATTACTGTCAAACTATGAACTAACTAAAAAAACTGGAGTTTTTGTAGTCTCTATAAGTGTTTACGACTGACTTTTTTATTTAAAATTACGTTTTAAATACTAAAAATTATACTTTGTTTAGATTATTGAAACATTTTTTTTTAGCTTAAAGTTTTTATAGACAGTTTATTAGTTTTTCATTTAAAGATTTATTGGGTTTGTACTTTACTAAACATTTTATTTCTATATATAAAGATATATATATATATATTACGTTAATATGTTTCACTTCTTTACAATAATATATTTTTAAATTCTAAGAGTTTTTAAAACTTATCAAATTTCGATCCATTTAAGTAATCGGGATCACAATTTAGTTTCATAAAATATTGAAAAAAAAATGTTAAGTTTAATTTTTTTGTTGAACATAAAACAAAATTGACTTTTTTTTTAATACAATTTATAAAAAAAAATATTTTTCAATTTTTTGTACTATTTACGAAATTCTGCCTTCATTTAGACATTTTTAAAACAAGTCAAGACAAAAAAATATTCTAACAAGTATTGCTCGCTGACTATAAAACACTTTTTTTAAAACCATCTTGAGTTGACGACTATTTCGAAATAAATCTAACTACACTTATTTTACAGTATAAGTTGTATTTAAATATTTTTTGTTATTTAAATAACTTAACACAGTTTGCATTGAAATGGCCTGCAATTACAATATGTATTATGTATGTATTTTTTTTAAGTAAAAGTCTTTACACTACTTTTTCATTATAATTAATAAAGAAGTTTGTTTTATCGTGTAACCCTTGATGAAAATTAATAAACAAATATAGTTTTAGTACTCGCCTTATTTTCTTAAATATCTTTAAAAAAAAACCACCAACCTCTTTTCTTAATTTTTAATACTTATCAAAAATACAGCCATCTATGATTGTTAAGATTATAAATAATTTCGTTTCAAAATTATAAATTGTATTATTGTTATTGCGTGTAGTATTGCTTAAATATTATTTCTAACTATACATAATAATAAGTTTGAAAAGTATAAAAAAAAACAATAAAACTTAAGAAGTGTTTTTAAACTTAGATATATGTCTTGAAGCTTGTAGTTTTAAAATAGCAATTTTATAGAAGCTTACTTTAGTACTTAGCAAAAGTAAGTTCAACTAGCAAAGTAGCAGTATTAAAATTATGTTACGAGAGACTGTTTTCTTTTAAACTTTTCACAAGCATTTTTAAGTTCGAAAATAGTTTATACAGGTAATAAACTTATTAAATTTTAATCATTAACAAAAATTTAAAGTTTTTAGTGACGTAAATTTTTTTCAAAACAAACTGTAAATTTAAAATTCTTAATATAACTTTCAAAACTATTATTACTCTACGCCTCTTATGTGAATGAAAATTTAACTGGTTTTAACCGGACAAATTTTTATACAAATTTTTATAAAAGTAAGTTTTTTCAGACTAGTTAAAGGTCGTTATTACTAAATAGCTTATACTTTATAAAACTGTAAAAACTAATAAAGAATAAATAATATCATAGAACGAGATGTTAAAGTTTGGACTATTTCCTTTTCAGAACAGAGTTGTGGCTAATTAACATTAAAGTACATAGGACTACGATAACATGCTTTGAGCTAACTTTTGTTGAGTTCTTTTTGCATTTTAACGTAGAAAATATCGGAACGTTAGAAGAGTCTCTGCATCATTTAGAGTCATAAGTTTGGTTGTAAAAAGTATAAAATAAACTAGACAAAATATTTAGTTTTTTATTAAAACTTTTTGTATTAAAGTATACGTATAAACATTTGGTAGTGTTATTATAAAAAACAAGTATCATAAAAGAACCCATAACTTTTTATTCTCAAAAGATTACAATTTCGAGAAAAGATAGGTTTGTTCTTCTGTAAACAAAAATTTAATGATTGTAGCTTTGTAGCAAAATCTTGTAATAAGATTTTAACAATTTAAGTTCTCTAAAAGAAATAGTTTTCTTTCTTCTTTGATGTATATTCTTCTCAAAAGCAGCATGGTTGTCAAATATTTAACCATTTAAGCCGTTTAATTTTTTTTTCAGTTAATCTTTGGTAAAATTCCATTAGTTTTTTAATAGAACATTTAAGTAAATTATAAAAAAAAACAATAAGTACGTATGATAAATCGATTTTGTAAAAGTAAGACAATATATATTTTGTGTTTAAAAGTTATATTGATAAAAGTTATCTAGTTTACAAGAAATAAAACATTTTATTTTTGGATAGTCTACATTAACAATTAAAATTAAATTAGTAAATATCTAAGGCCAAAATATCCCTCAGGATTATTTTTATGTCTTAACTGTTTGTGGACAATATAAATATCATCTTTACAGATGTGTTTCATACATATTTATTACATACATGTTTACAATTTTACTCTTACAATCTATTTTCAAACACTTTATTCTTAACACATACGTAATTACTAATTTAGTTATCTATAAAACTTAAAAAGCTTATTACTGCAACTTTTTATCAATTATATACTTATCTATATCATTTACTGTTTTTTAAAGCATTTTTAAATTTGTTTAGCTAGAAACTTATTTTGATAATTAAACTCTGTAAACTTTTATTAAACATTGAAAACACCATCTGTAGATTAGTATTTACGTAACGATTGTTTTACAGTAAAAAATTTTTTTAAACAAAAATACATATAAACACACAAAAATTATTAATAGATAGGCTTGTAATTTGTGAAGTTTGAACTGGTGTAAACCATTACAAATACTTAACTAAAACTCTTCAATTATTTATTAATATTTAGTTTCTTAGTGATAAAAAGTAAGACTTTAGAAAATTCAAAAGTTGTCATTTTATTAAATATTTATTGTAACGATATTTGTTCTATCAAACTTATAGTCATCTTTTGTTTAGATTTTTAAAAAGTTAAAAATGTTTATTTAGACCAGGGTTTCCCAAAGTGGGCGATATCGCCCCCCTGGGGGCGATTTTAGTATTTCAGGGGGCGATAATTAGTAAGGGGGCGAAAGGGTGGGCGATAACTAGTAAGGGGGCGAAAAGGGGGCGATTTTAAAATTTTGGGTTGTCATAAAATTTTTACTTTTTATTTTGCTATTTTACTAATTTTAGCTTGCTGTTAAGTATTTGACCCTGTGGTAAAACTTAAACAATAAAGTTTATTCTGTTTATGTAAAATATAGAGAAAAAAAATCAAGTACTTATGACTCCTACTTTCAAGTTAATTACATATTTTTAATTATATACTTTCTTATTTAACACTTACATAGATCATAGACGATCGGAATTCTTTTCACTATTTACATTATATTACCTTACATATATGTTATTTAGGATCATAAATGGTTTGTAAAAATCTATGTTTTCTATATCAACTATCACCTCATGATATTTCAAATTGTTTTTTGTAAAGTCATTAAGTTAGACTAAGAAATAAAACTATACAGGGTTGCAAATTTACCTGGAAAAACCTGGAATTTGATAATTTAGGCAAAAAAAAAAAATTATGTGGAATTTTTAATAATTTCAACATATTAAGTAGTAAAATTTCGATTTGACACAAAAAAGCTATAATATAGATAAAAATATGGATCCCTTCGTGGCAGATCTTTTTGAAGTAAACGACTCACAGGAAACCTTCTCCGACATTACAAACTGACCTTTAACTTAAAGTAATTTTTTTTCAAAGAACAAAATGAAAGCTTTCGGACTCAACAAAAACTAAGGCAAAAGTATCCAATCATTTGAGAGGAATTTAGATTGTTGTGTATAGTTTTTCCTTCTAGCTATGTTGTTGAGAAAGCTTTCAGTTTAGTTATCAACATCTTGAGCAAAATATCTAATCTAGATATTTGTAAAGGAGGTGACTTGAGGTTTTATTTGACTGATTTAGAATCAGATTATAAAAACTTGCAAGCATTCATGAACCTCATCCTTCGCATTATATTAGAATTCAGTAGCAGACATTATTTTATGAAAGTTTTTTTTTATTTATTTGAACTTTTAAAATACTTCTTGTTTAACCTGGTTTGTATTGTATTTAAGTAGTCTTTTTATATTAAAAATTCTTTTAAGTTGTTTATTCTATAACAGGTTTGCATAATGCCTAATAAATATGAATTACGGTAGACTTCCTCTTAAGTTCGCACTTTTTACCCAAAAAAAGTGCAAACTTATACTTTCTTAAATTTAACTTAAATAAATTCTATTACTAACTAAGTATTAATAAAACAAAAAATACACAATATTTAATAGCTTATATAGATCTTTTTTTTATGAATGTTTGTTTTATGTTTTAGTTGATTTCATGTTTATTCATAACGTTATTGCATATAACATATTTAAATTTATCATTTTGTAAAAAAAATGGTAATAATTTTTGAGTTTAAACTTTTTTATTTTGTTCAAAGTGCGAATTGAAGAGGAAGTCTGTATTTATAAAATGTTTTATGTTTTAAATATGTTAATAGCTTTGTTTTGACCGGGTTAATTTTATAGTTTATATTTGTCGATTTACATTACACTAAAAGTTTTTATAGCATAATGGTTAAAGTATTTGTTTAAAAAAGAAATTTATTTGACATACTTTTGTTATTACTTGTTTAATTTGTATAAATAAAAAAACTTTGATAACCATTATAGTTTTTATTTCAAAAATTATTTTTAGTTTTAAAAGAGTATAGATTTGATGTCTCTATTTGAAATGACTTTAAATTTTTCTATTAAAAGATTATTAAACTCAAATTTATTTTCTAACTTGATTTATTACTGTTAGAAAATCTATCAAATAAAATTAAATAATTTTAAATTAATTATACAACTGTGTTTTGTTTTATTTTATTTTTTAATATATTAGCAATTAGAATATGTTGTTTTTTCAATAGTTCAACACTAGCTTTTAGTTTTTCACTATTTTCTTCTGGTAAATTATTATAGGCTAATAACTAGAGAAAAAATAAAATTAAACAGTATTAAATAAGCAATCAAAAAGGCTTCTACAGTTACAAAAGAAAATTTTAACACAATTAAAAGAATTTTTTAATTGACTATTTTCTGTTCACAGAATTAACTGTAAAACATTTGATTTTTTTTGAATTTAAATGAAGAAAAAAAATGTTAAAAATAAGGTTTAGTTTCCTAAAGGTTATTTTAAGTCAAATACTATTTAATGGTATTCTACTACAAAGCATATAGTTTAAAAAGTTTAGAATTAAATTCTTAATTTTACAACTAACTTGCTTATAATATATCTCAGCATTGAAATTAATAATTTTACTGCATTAACAGAAGCTATTGATAAACCCACTATTCATGTGAGATAATCAACCAGTCGGTCAAACTTCCTAAAACTGGATCAGCAATAATGTTTTAATATCTACTTCATTGTGTTTAAAAAGTTTGTTCATTCTTTTACAGTTTTTTAACTTCTGGTATTTAATTTTAGAATATGCCTATTTATAAAATAATTTAAGTATTTTGAGCGGCTTAAAAAAGTTACTTAGTATTCACTTCTAAATGTCCGAAGCTCGTTAAATGAGATATAGTTATAATGACAGGTTTCAGTTAAGATTTCAGATGGGTAACTTACGGTCCAGATCCAACCAAATTTCGACCCGCTAAGTAACTTGAAAATAAACGAAATTTAGTTTTTTGATGCTTATGGTTTTGAAATACACTTTCAATTTGGTTTTTAGTTACTTTAGTATTTCCTAGATCACAATAATAGTAAATCATTTTATTACAATTATGCTCGAGTTTTTTAGTTTTCTATATGTTATATTTTTTAATTATGCATCCCAAAATTACATTTTTTTAACGAGTTGAAACAAGAAAATATTTTTTAGTAAATATGAATTCCTGACTACAAAAGTTGTCCACCACTACGCTAAAAGTTTCATTAGTTTCAAAACAATTTATATTTAAACAAGATTGATTACTGATTACACAAGGCTTTTTAATATTTAAGTATTTAAATACACTTTAATGGGCTTATAAGAAAACAACATAACTTATTTTTTAAGCCCTGTAAAATACTTTGAAACTCAAAAGTGCTTGTATAAGAAATACAAGACTAAATTACATTTCGAACACAATTTTTTTGGCTCAAAAGTTTGTACTCAAGAGAAAAACTACTTTTTAAAATCGTGGGGGGCGATTATTTTTCAAAATTCTGAAAAGGGGGCGATTTAGTAAATGAGTTTGGGAAACCCTGATTTAGACTGTCATTAATACATACTAATTCGAGTTTATTTTTTTAAAGTAAAACATACTTTTTAGTTTTAACTATTATTGTTATTAAGTTCAACTATTATAAACTGTATCATGGCTTTAAAACTCAGTATGTACATGAAAATAGTTTGTATTTGAGATACTTAAATTTGGTTTAATTTATTAATTATTTATTGAGTATAACGTATACTTATTTCATAAGTGTTATCTTTTTCTAAGTTTATAACTTTTATTACACTATGTTATAAAATTTTTTATAATTTTATATACAAACTTTTTCTAAGCTTTAAAAAATTTATCTTGAAACGTTTTGAAACGTGAAAAGCAAAACTTTATGATTTTCTGATAAAACAAATAGTTTTTTAATATATTCTCATTTTTGTATCGAACAATTCGTAAACTATTTATTGTTATGCAAGTCAAAAAGTATAATAATCAATTTTATTAAACTGCCTGGTTTGTAATAAATAAAAAAAATACATAAAATTTAAAATTAGTTTTATTCCTTTTTATTTAAGTTTTTACCACATTCTTATTTAGGTTTATATCTTAGTCTTATTTTGAGCGTTATAAGCTGATGCAGCACATTAAGTAAACTTGAACATGTTTGCTTTTCATAAATAAATCAAACTGTAGTAATAATATGTTTTTGTTTAGTTTACACGCTGATTCATATCACTTAAAATTTTCTCATGAAACAATATATTAATTGTACAAGTGGTTGTTTTTTATATAGTTTATGATTATAAAACAAATACTTGATAAAGTTTGTTACGTCACTTCGTAGTATGGATAAAGTTAAAATTCCAAAAGTAAATAAACTTAATCTAAGTAGTTTATTTTAAAAGTTTAACAAATATCTAATGTTATAAACTGTTTACTGTAATTGTTTTTCCGTTAAATAAAAACAAATGTTACAGTATTTTTACGATATTGTTTATAAATGTGGTTTTAAAATTTCTATTAATTTTTATTATGAAGCTGTGAATTTTAAATCCAAGAAAAGTTCATGAAAGTGTGGTTCTGCATATATTAGATACTATTAAAATAGTATATAATAAACTTTTATTTTTATTTTGTTTTTTACGGTTTATTGTCAATTAAAAAAAAATCGAAAACCATAGAACGAAAATACAAATGTTTTTTATAAAAAAAATTGAAACAATCTTTTTAAGTTTATATGTGCATTTTTGGCAATATAGAGTATTAAAAAAATATATCATAAAACAATCCTAGAAATATATAATTTTATCTTTTAGCAAATATGAAAGGGATTTAAAATACTAAATAAGAATTTCTTTTCTTAGGTTCATACAAGCAATACTTTTATTCTTATTTGCTTTATTATTTCAGAAAAAATATTCAATTAAAGAAAAATAAATGTTTTAGTTTTTAAATAATAATAGAAAGGTTTTGTAATATAAAAAAGTAAATGTCTATTGAAGCTGAAATTAAAGCATTAGTTGAGTCCTCCAAAATTGGGAAACAGCTGAAAGAAAAACTGATTGCCATTGGAAGCAAGAAGGACAATGAATTTAGTTGTTTTCAAGCTGAGATGCTTAAATTGAAGAAAGATTATAATGAAAAAAGTAGAATTATTGAAAATAACATTGATCAGATTCAAAAAGATGAATCCAGCAGTAAGAGAATAGACAATATAGAAAATAGAATTACAGAATTACAAAAAAGTTTCTCAGAATTTAAGTCTGATTTTTCTTCTAAATTTAACAAGTTTGAAGCTAAATTCTCCAAATATGCTGATGCTATGCAGAAAAGTGAACCAACAGAAATTATCACAAACATTAGTACCAAATTAAATTTAGTAGCAGAAAAAATAGATGCTGAAAATGAACAAAAACTGAAAGAAAAGAAGGCTTTAAATGTAATAATATTTAACATTCCAGAAAGTAAAAATCCAACTCATAATGCACTAGAAAGTTGCAAAAATGATCTAAAAATAATTCAACAAGTATTAGGAGAAAATAAAATGAAAAAAGAAGAATTTAAGTCACTTTATCGAGTTGGTAAAATTGCAGCTAACAAAATCAGACCAATTATAGTCAAATTAAATAATTTAGCATCCAAACACAGACTGTTAAGACTGAGAGATTTGAAAATGTTTAATGGTGAAATTGAATCAAAAGTCTACATCAACCCTGATAGAACTCTCTTGGAAATTGAAGCTTTCAGAAAATTGAGAAAAGAAGTTAAAATAAAGCAAGCCATCGCTGATGAGAATAAATTGGACATAAAATATGTTATAAGGAACAACAAGATAGTTGAACTGACAAAGCAGCCCTTTCGTTACCGCTCCCAGGACATCTGGGATTAGTGGAGGAAATCGTGAGTCAACGGGTATAAACTTATTAAGTGATAGGATTAATTTTAACACTAACAAGTTTTCCTATATAAATTGTAACAACAACTATTTAAAAGTTTGTTACACTAATATAAGATCTGTTTTAAATAAATTTTATTTTTTAGAGAACTATATAAATTTGAATAACATTGATTTATTTTTTTTGACTGAAACATGGTTGACTAATAAGGTCAACGATGCCACAGTGTGTCCTTTTAACTATAACATTTACCGAAGTGATAGGTCTAGTAGGGGTGGAGGTGTTGCTATCCTTTTCAAAAATTCCCTTAAAGTTATTAAAGTTAAAACCGATTCTATCTCTACTAGCAACATCAATTTTGAATACCTATGTGTAGATGTAATTTTTAAAAAGATGAAATTAAGATTTTGTTGTGTCTACCTTCCTCCACTGTCTGCTAGATGCGCACTGACTGTTCAAAATGTAATCAAAATGATTAAAATGGTTTTTCCAAAAGAGTGTTCTTTTTATGTTCTTGGTGATTTTAATATGCCAAATATAGATTGGAGGATTCCTAGCACAGATTTCAATAAACCCCATGAGTGTTTTCTTGATTTTTGTACAGACAATTTTTTAACCCAAATAATTGAAGTCCAACCCATAAGAATGGTAACATTCTTGATCTCATAATTTGCAATCATTTTGGTCTAGATAGAATCATATCACACTCAACTAATTTTCCATTAACAAACACTTGTGACCATAACTTGCTTTCACTAAAAATTAAAATTGAAAATAAAATAGTACCTATTGCTAAAGAAGTCTCATATGACTATAAAAAAGCAGATTTTGAAAGCATCAATGATTTCCTGTCAAAAATTAATTGGACCTCTTTATTTAAAAATTCAGAAAATCTCCAGCATTTCTACGATCAATTCATCAGCTCAATCCAAATCTCAATCAAACGTTTTGTTCCAATTTTTTCTAAAAATAACAAAAGTAAAAAATATCCATCTCATATTAAAAAGTTATTAAAAGAAAAAGCGAATCTATACAAAAAAAGTAAGACAAATAAATCACTTTTGATAAAATACAAAAACAAGTCTAAAGAATATCAATTAGCTGTTAAAAAATACAACTTTGAATATGAAAACAAATTCTGCAAAAACCCAAATTTAAAAAAGTTTTATAGCTACGTGAAATCTAAACTTAAGTTAAATAATTCCATACATCTCTTATATGATAATGATAAAAACAAAACAGTAACCTCAGATTTTGAAATAGCAACACTTTTTAACATAAATTTTCAAAAAGTTTTTAAAAAAGACGAGAGTTACCAGTCTTTTAAGCTACCCCAAAAGAATTGTAGTAAGATGCAAAATTTTTTCATAACCTATGAAGACATTATAAGTTCAATTAACCACTTAAAAGATAAAATCATAAGAACGCCAGAAAACATTCCACCCTATTATATCAAGCATGTTATCCAATCAATAATATTTCCACTTTCATTATTATTTAATTGCTCTCTAGAACTATCTGATGTTCCTAAACAATGGAAAACATCTTTTATTATTCCTGTGCACAAGAAAGGTAATATACACGATGCATTAAATTACAGACCAATATCTCTAACAAGTGGCTTTTCAAGAATTTATGAACATATTGTATCTGTAAAAATTCTCAATCACCTCTTTGATAACAAATTATTAACTAACAAACAGTTTGGTTTTGTTCCAAACCGCTCATCAACCATTCAACTGTTAACATGCTTACATTCTTGGTTAGTTCCTTATTTCAAAAATGAATTTACTAAAGTAGTTTATACGGATATTCAAAAAGCCTTTGATTCAGTATCACACAAAAGATTATTAAAAATTTTAAATCAGTATGGGCTACATGAAAGCTTAATTGATTGGTTTGATAACTTTTTAAATAATAGATCACAAAGAGTACTCATCAATAATACGCTTTCTGACTCTTTAACAATCTACAGTGGAGTACCACAAGGTGGTGTAGTTGGTCCCCTTCTCTTTTTAATTTATATTAATGATATTTGTTCAAACATTGATATTAAAAGTGAGTTAAGCTTATTTGCAGATGATGCCAAAATCTTTAGTCAATCAAATACTTCATTACAACTATCTTTAGATAATATTTACATATGGTTAAAAACAAGAAAACTAAACTTAAATCCTAGCAAATGTAAAATTCTAACCATTAACAAAAAAGAATCTTCTCCAACTGACCTCTTAATCAATAACATCAAGTTACCAGAAATTAAAGTTTTTAAAGATTTAGGAATTTATATTTCCAAAGATTTGAAATGGAATGAACATATCAACTATTTATATAAGATTGCAAAAACTACATGTTATCAAATATTGAAAAGTTTTAAAACTAATTCTGCTTCAATTCTGACAAAACTATTTAAAACATACGTTCGCCCTAAACTTGAGTTTAGTACCCAAATTTGGTCACCCCATTTAAAAAAGGATATTAACAAAATTGAATCTGTGCAAAGGAGTTTTACCCGTCATATTTGTAATCGTTGCAACATATCTTACACGTCATATAATGATAGAATGATTAAATTTGGATTGAAATCACTGGAATATAGAAGATGGGAATTTGATTTATTAATGCTTTACAAAATTATCAATGGCAAATATAAAAGTTTTTTTGACCAGTTTTTTAATTTTTCCCAAAATAAATATCAACTAAGAGGAAATAATTTGAAAATAAAATGTAAACATGATTTTCAAAACAGTCAGTGGCAAGGCGCATTTTTTCACAGAGCAAAAGCTATGTGGAACAGACTACCTCAGGATATAGTATCTTGTGAGAGGGTAGAACAATTTCGTTTAAAGCTAAAAAGATTTGACTTAAATACGATAAATACCAGTAAATTAACTAATTTTCCACTTTAACAAAAGGAAAAATATTCGTTTCCCTACGCCTCCCCCCTACAAACTATTAGTTTACTTATATATTTTTTAGTTATGAATATTGTTTTATAAGCCAAGATTTTAGACAAACTTCTTTACTGTGTGTACTAAGTAATATATAAATTTGAATTTTTTGAACTGAATTTTCAATTTAGTTCATTTGTTTATCATATTGTGTTTAACTTTGTGTTTCCATTTAAATTATGTTTGTATATATATATATATGTATAATTTATCTTAAAGTTTTGAATATAATTTTATTTTCTTTTTCTCTTTTTGTGTGTCCTGTTTAAGTGGCTCAGGTTTTGATGCCTGAGTCCAACATTGCACAATAAACAATATATATAATATATAATATAATAAATGAATTATATAATTTGTTTATACAAATTGTACTAAATTTAAGAAAATTTTTAATACAACATTTTTTTAGATAAGTGCTTTAATCAGTTTTCTGTTATTTTTGCAAGCAAAATTTTGACATAAGCTATTAAGAATTTTGAGTAAGTTTTACACTGTTTAGAAAAAATTGGTTGGATTTAACTATAAAAAGTGAATAATTATTCTTAAAAAGACGAATTAATTATTAAAACAAAGACGTCTAGGTCTTTTCAATTATGTTTTACACCGATTTTCTGCAAGTACATTATTGTTTTTATAGTCAATGGCCACTTGAACCTCGTTTATTGTGCTAAATGGGAACGGATCAAAGTTGCTTGAAGTTACTAAGTTGTACAAGGGCACTAAATTGAACAATAATAAAATTTCACGAGTGGAAAAAATTGCACAAAGAAAATTTTCACCCAGGGTTAATTTTGCACGAGTTACATTATTGTGCCAGTTTAAAAAAAACCGAAAAGAATAAAAACAAAAATCTAAAGTATAAATTAATAAAAAAATAAAAAACTACTGAACGAGGGTAAAGGTTAATAACAAGTCAATAGATAAATATAATAAAAAATTAAAAAAATTCAAATTTGAAAAACTCAACCCGTGCAAAACTTTAACCGTGCAAAATTATCTTCGTGCAATTTTATACCCTCGCCTAATTATGTAATATTTGTAAGTTAAAGTCTTTGTAATAGAGTAGTAAGTTTATAAAATGTTTTATAAATATGAAAAATAAAGATTAACAAGCTCAAGTTCAGAATCTTGTTGGTTTTGTCGATGTTATTGATAATTTATTTAAATCCTAAAGTCTTATTTTAAAAAGCTATATAATCTATATTTGCGAGAACGAAAGAACAGAATAAAATTACTTTGTTTGCTATAATTATTTAATTAAAGTGCATAATCACAATTTGGAAAGTGTATTTTTGTAAGAATAGGATTAATGGTTCCAATAACTTAAAATACACAAATAACTTGTTGCTGTTCAACATGATTAACTGTGGTTATTAAATATGAAATTTATATCAATATAAACCGTTACGTTATTAAAATATCTCATGTAGAATTCAAGCGCAAATTCGTTTCATTTGCAAAACTATTGAAGTATACTACATAACTATAATTATAGAATAACGTATAATGTTTTTACTGAAGGCAGTTATTAACAGTTTTAAATAAAAACTATTAATTGATACGTTTTTAAGTAAGAACAATGTAAACATACATGTTTACACACACTCAAAATTAAATGTTCTTCCATATATAAGTTAAATATTTATTCACATATTCATAAACATGAAAATCAGCTGCTAGAAATATTGTTTCGTCATTGAAAGATCTGCGAATGTTTTTATTACTATATCAAAAACTTTTTAAATAAAAGCTCGTTCTTCATCAGGACCATGCCAGATATTTAGGTGACGATGAGCAGCAAAGGGGCCAAAGGGGTGACCAAAATCAAAAAGTGAGTCACAGGGGGCTACGAGGTCAAAATTTAAAACTTTCACTAACTAGGGTTGATGATGAAAAGCGAAAACTAAAAGTTTTTAGGTGTGATTAATGGTAGTACTTTTAGTAACTTTTTTGAAGGGGGCGATTTTACTTGGTTTAGGTTTGTTCACTGTTTACAGAATCTTCAAACTTTAATTGTACTTCGCTCTCTGTTGTTTTATTTTATGTAATAATTTATAAAGTTTTGATGAGTTAACATACTGGTTGCAAGACATACTCATGATTTCCTAAACTAGGTTTACATATAGTTTTTGTGTTGTGTGAGGAAATTATTTTCTTTGTTTGCTTTGCTGTAAGTCAAATGTTTTAGTTATTTTTTTTTTTGCTGACTGTTATTTCGTATCTTGCAACTTTAACTCTGCAGTTATCACCTTTTAGTTGGTGTTTGATTTTGTTTCTGCAAAAAATCTTTTTTTACTAATATGTGCTATTTTTATTCAAAGTATTGTAACAAAATAATAGTTATGTTTTTTTAGAAGTCTTAAAATAAACTTACTTGTTAAATAATGACTAACCATAAAAGAAAAGTTAACATCTTCTATTAAAACTAACAAACCAACTTTTTATGTTATATACTATTACTATTTCAGGAAACCTATACCTTAATCTGATTATCAACTAACTAAGTGTTAACTTATTGTTAATATGTCTTTTATTAATTAGAATAAAACCTAATAATATAGTTACCAATAAAAATATCCGATGTAATTTTTAATAACCACGTTTTTTAAATTGTTATTTAAATGGCTTATACCAGTACGAAATTCTTGGAAAACTACTAATAATTGCTTAGATAAAAAACATATTATTTATTGAAATCATTTTAAGAAAGGATGCGTGGAAATAATTTATACTTAACGACGTGCTTAAAATGTTTATTGTTTAATAAATTTTAATCATTTAAGTAAAGTTGTTTTTGAACTAAAGAAGACTATCTGTTTATGTTATCTAAGATTAAATTTGTATAAAAGAGTAAAAATTTACAATAATTTTTTATTTTATACTCTTCGAAAATATAGTATAATTTTTATATAGGTTGTAATTTTTAGTGTATTAGTTAAAAAAATTTATTATTACTACTCTTTTAGTCAAATAAACGTAATAAAGTTAAAAATTATAAAACAAAAGTAGATGTTAAACAAAATTAAATTATAAGTTTCGCTAAAAAGGATGCATATGAGTAAAGTAATTTAAAAAAACTAAAATATAGAAAGCTTACTTTTAGCTAGCAATAGTGTGTTAAAAAAAGTATGAAAAGTTGCTTAATTTATAAAAACGTAACTGATTTTTATTATTTTAAAAAGATAAAATTCAAGCTATTACAAAAACAATGTAAACTTGAGTTATAAAGATAAATGTTGCTTGTAAAAAATATATTATACCTCTAATGTCCTTACGTTTGTTTTGAAAAAACTGAAACATTTTCTAGTTAAATATGTGGAATAATAATGTAAGCTTAAGGCAAACCAACTATATATTTATTAATGTATGTTAATTTTGATAAATTCAATAACTTTTTTCTTTTTACTTTGCTCGTTTGTTTTAATTTTGAAAAAAAGATAATGTAAAATATTACTACTATTTTGAAGAATTGTGGACAAAATGGATTTATTAAATTAAATTGCTGTTAATTTAGTTTTATGCAAAGGTTGTGATACACATTAACACTTTTTACTCTACTAAATTAAAAAAACTACGTTGAAAAGATTAAAAAGTTTTAAATAATGTCTTTTTAATTCAACAAACGTCGTATACGTTATTATGTTGTCACTTGTGTAACAGATTGACAACGGTATATAATCCAAGAAAAAAAAAACATTATGCTAAGAAAAAATTTTACTAAAGTATCGCTTCATTACCAACATTATTAATTTTAATTTATCTATAAAGTTATAATAACAAATATTGTATATTTTCAGTTAAATAGAATTAATTTGAAACCTTTTTTTTTATGTAATTATGAGAATTAGTTTACATGACTTTTACTTACTATAGTAGTTGAATTTTTATGTAAATTTATTCTTCCTAAATTTTATTCATTTGAATTATAAATATTGCCGATCTTTGAAAAAAATGCTTTTAAATAGTATAGTTATTAAAATACTGAAGTTTATATGAACCACTTAAAATTCAATGAACAAACAGTTAAATTTCTATGTTACAGAAAACTACGTTGAGTGTACAAATTATCACTTTATATATATTTTTTTACATGTTTTAATTTTTTTCAAATCATTTAATCTATTTATTTTAATGACAAAAGTTTAAAACAGTTTTTGCTATTCGAACAAAGAAACAACGTATTGCTTGTTTACTTAATTTATTTTAACGAACTGTAACACTTTATATAATAACAAATGATTTTATTTTAAGTTGTTTAATTTTCTATAGGTGCTTAAAAACAATAATCTAGCTTTAAATCAAAAGAATAAATCTTGCATTTGCTTTATGTGTAAAAACAACGTTTTTAATTTGGACGTTTAAACAATTTGCAATGCTGCATATATAAATTTATATAAGTTCAAATTGTTCGACAGTTATAAATACTGACACTATATAAATTGTGTATTTTTGTACTGTTTATTATTAAGAAATAGTTAAAAATATTTGTAACATAACTTTGTAAAATGTATTATTATAACTTTTTATTTTAATAATTTAAATAATTAATTTTATATACAAAGAATTTTATAATAAATGTAATGAGCTGTTATTTTGTTTACTATAATAACAAGTAACTTTGCAATTATTTAAAAACTTTTTTATTTATAGTGCTTTGTTTAACCTAGTTTATACTTAATAATATCGCTATTAAATTATTATGACAAAATCATACAAGCATGTTCCTTCAAACAAAATATATTTTTAATAAATATTTATTGCCGTTTAATAATAGATTGTTTCAAAACTTAACTATTATTTTAATAAGTGCAAATCAATAAGTTTTATAAAGTTTAAACGTAGCTAGGTATGTTTAACTTAATTAGTAAATCATAAGCTGTTTTATTGGGCGGCGGTGTCTTTAAATTGTTTTGTTTAATACTTGTTACTTTAATAAAATATTTCGTTTAGCTTGCATTTTTAAACTTATTAAGTTTTTTTCCAAGTTAATTTTAGATAAATAAATATCCAAGTCTATATAGTTTAATAACAGCATCTTCATTCAAACAAAAATATTTTTAGTTAAAAATGACGTAAAAACTAATTTAAGACAAACGTTTTTCCAAATCTTATGAATAAAAACGGAAATACCATTAAGCTTGCCTTTGAAAATATCAGCTTAGTTTTAACTGGTGTAAACCAGCAAGCTCTTTTATTTGTTTGTTGATTACTTCAATATTTAACATTTGTAACTACAATTGTAGACTTACAACTTATTTGAAATTTCTTTCAGGTTCATTGTCTATTTAGCTGGTTTTTTTAACCAACAGTACTGTACAAGCGAGCTAAAGTATTCGAAAAAATAAAATAGATAAACCAAAAGTATATTTTAAGAGATATTATAAAAAATTTTAAAATTTGTTTATCTTATATAAATTAATTTTCTTTAAAATTATATCATACAGCATATTTTCTGTTAATTTATAAACTTTTAAACTCGTTTGTCTGCTCATAGAATGTTTATGCTTCTTTCAAATTTCGATAAGGTTTAACACCATAATTGTATAATTTATACAATATGAGTTTATTAAAATTTCTGTTAAACTGATTATATCTATTTTCCTTAAAAAAACGCTATTTAAAAAATAATAACTATTTAAATTTTCAAAACATTATTTGTATCATATTATAAAACTTAATTAATATTATATTTTAAAACAGTACGAGTATTTCAGAGCAAAACTATTTAATCTAGTACAACCTAATTTATAATTGATTTCTAAATTATACTACTAGTTTTTCTTTGTCCAAATATTTCAAGTACTTTAGTAGTTTAAAACTATCTAATTAAACATTTTTTTCAAAACAGATAGTTTCTACACATTAAGCCTAGTTTGGTTTTTAAAGTTGTTTGAAAAACGCAGTTTATTTTTTTAAAAAGTGGCAACTCTTGCACATACTAAGAATTCTGCACTTTGTAATTTTAAACAAGATGTTAACTTGTTATCTAATGTTATTGAATAAAATAACATGGAGTAGTAATATTTTTTTTTGTATATGCTTATGTTATAAATTATGTAGTGATTAGTAAATCAAACGTTTAAATTCTAAATATAGATTTAGAAAATAGTATACTAAATACTGTTTTTAGTAATTAAAACTGTTCTACTTATAGAACCTATATTACTGTTTTCTGGTAACGCAAATATATAAAGCTATAAATATTGTCAAAATAGTTTTTATTATGATCTTTTTTTTAATACCTTAATTTCACATACTTTCTGAAACATAAAAGTTTGCTTAGCTTATAAAAGTTTAAAATACTAATGTTGAATAGCTGAAAAAAATATTATAAGTTATAGTAATATTATTACTACTTTTGCAAAACAACTTACGAATTTAAAATACCAATATTACTGTTTCCAAACGTACAAGTTATAAAGTGTTTTAATCATTGTTTAAATTTAAACATTTAATATTTTTAATTTCTTATATATGTACATAAAATTATAACTTTATAATTTTTTTTATTTAAAAAAAAAAACTTTATGATGTAAAACAGAATTTTTGCTCTTTATAATAAATAATATTTAAACTAAACAGAAATCAGTTTCTATATTTGTTTAAAGCTTTAAAGCTCAAAGTTTTCACATGTATTTTTACTAAAATGTTAAACAAGTATCTTAATTAAAAAAATTCAAGATAATATAAAATTGATGCGACAACACTATTATGGACCAATTTTAAATTGTATCTCATTAATATAAGAAACTACAATTTAGTTTTAAGTTTATTTTAATATTTTTATAGGTAAAAAAAAGTAGGTTTGAAATTTTTATTACGTCACGACAACCATTACATTTTTGTCTTAAAAACAAAAATGTAAAAATTTAATCTCTTTTACATTAATTAATACATTAATTAATTACAGCTTTTATGGCTTTCAGTTTTTAAATTGTTAAAACAAAATGTTTAAAACTCTTTTGCTTAAAAGCTAACAGTTATTATGTAGCTTATAAAAAATAAAATTAAAATGAAACTATTACTTAATTATATCAACTTTCAATCTATACGATTCTAAAAAAATTAAAAAAAGTGAGTTATATTTTATAATATAAGTATATATTTAACATAAGTTTAGGCTTGTTGTAGAAAAATGTTTAAAGTATGACAAAAGGTGCACCGGCTTTACCAGCTCCAAGCATAGGCTTCAAAAGATGGAAGTTTTAGTTGCAGACTAAATTAAATTAATTTAGGCATCTAAAATATGCTATCAATATTCTGAAACGTAACAACGAACTAAGACGTAGTGCAAAGAAAATTTATCATAATTTAATAAATTAGAAATCAGAAATTTGAATTTTATTCATTATTAGTTACTTATGGAATATCATTGTAGTACACTAAGTGTGTTTTCTTTTCAGTGTATAATGATAAATTTTAAAACTTCTGAAACACTAATTTTTTTATTAATGAAATAAAAAGCTACGAATGGGTATCAAAAGTGCAACATTAAAAATACTAAATAGTGTCTAAACAAATTACTTTATTGCTTCTTAACGCATTATAACGAAATATTTGATATAGTATTATTTAAAAAAGATTTTTAAACATAAATTATGTCACTCCAAAACTTATATGAAATTTTATATTTCTATAAAAAAATTATTTTATTGATTAAAACGAAGTTAATTACAACTATATTTTTGTAAATAACTTTTATAATTCTTTAAAAATCTTATTTATGAACTTTTTAAATTAACAAGTTTATTTTTACTTAAAATATTAATTTATAAAAATGGTTAAAGTAAAGATAAACTTAGCTCCTGGATTGATAAATTTTAGTTTTATATTTATAACTTATTTATTACGTTGAAATCTGTATTAATGTTAGTTTTGACATTGTAAATTTTTAAATGGACAAATTTAACTTCTTTGCACCTTTTCGTTAATATTTTAAAATATTAATTGAACGCCTTAAAAAACAAATTCAATTTTTTTAAAGAAGTTATTTTCAATCTTTTTATATTTATACTAGTTAAAAAGTATTTTTATTTAATTAACAACCAAGAGTTTGAGTATTTAGATTAATAATAATCTTAAATAAAGTTTTAAGTATGACTTAAAAAGAGTCTTTTAAGCAGTTTATAAGTATGGATAAACAAAAGATTATTGAAAATCATGAAAAGCGTTTTTTTAAAAATGTAAATAAACCTTCTAATAATGTAATTATTTTATGCTGAATGTTTGTAAAAAATTCTTAATAAAGTTTTATAAAAAATTACAATTTTTGTTCTTTTATTACTTAAAAAAGTTTAAAACTAGTATAGACCAGTATAAATTTATAGTCTGTATTATATAGTAATTGAATATACTTTATTTTAATGTTATTGTTAAATTAGTTAAGAATACTGTTAAGAAATAAAAAAAAAACAATTGATATATAGCGAAAAATCTTTAAAAAAATTACTTAAAACTTATTTGGTTTAACACTTTAAATTTTAAATTTAGAAGATAGAAAAATATCAAACAAATTGATGTCGATTGTTGTGAAGTTAAGTTTAGTGATATTAGATTTAACAAAACTTGTTTGTACGACACGATTACCATACTCAGGTCTTAGGTTTTTCCTACCAAGTTCATAGAATTTATTATAAAAAAGGATTACCATGTTACTAACGCCTTAAGAAACTGGATGACTTATAGGACATTTAAGCCAATATCTTTTAACTTTTTTACTACTGTTTTTAGTGTTTGTTACTCAAAAAAAGAATTTACAAACAAAATTTAAATTTAAAGTTTTATAATTGGAACAATGGTTTTAAATCAAAATAAAAGGTTTTAAAATAGTAATGTATAAAATTGTATTGGTTCCATAATAATATTTTCTTTAATGTTTTGAATAACTAACTAAAATTGTATTGGTTCCATAATAATATTTTCACAGTAAAATCCATAGATCTAAATGCAAGTTTGAAGTAGTAAAACCATATATCATATTTTTTATCACATATTAAACTGCACACTAGAACCCCCTGTGTTGTTCAATTATATAAGGTAAACTGCTCAGGCTGAAAAAAAAGTAAAGTATTGCTTATGTTATATATACATATATATATATATATATATATATAACATTTTAAAAAAATTTTTAACTTTCATTGGTGATTTTGTTTTGTGCTTTATTTTAACCTTGTTTTGAAGCTGATGAGTGAATAGTCACGAAACTCGAGTCCTTTGAGTTTTGCATCTTTAAATAAACCTTTTTAATAATAAAGCCCTCAAGGTGGGCTAATTGTGAAAAATTTAATTTTTTAATTTAAATAACTTAATTCTATATATATATATATATCTTTTAAAAAAAAAAAAAAAAGAATAAATAAAGGCTTTAATTCAATAAAAAAAATTAAGGTGATACTAAAATATGTTTTTTCTAAATACAGTTTTTATAACAAATAAAGTATGACCAATACGAATCAAATGTTTAATTTTTATTCATCACTTTAACTACAACTTTAACTTTTAAACTATATTGACAGTATTTTAGAGCACACTTAAAATTTTACTGAACTATTTTAGTACTTAAAAACCTTGTCTAAACAGGTTCTTATTTTAATTTTGTTTAATGTTTTGAATAACTACAATACTAAATTTCTGCTTACATAATGTGAAGATAAAATACACATATTAGTTTAGAGAGAGAAAAACGTAAAAAAATTTTGCACAGTTGAACTTTTAAAATGAAAATAGTGTTAAGCATGCTGGTTTTTATCAGTTAAAATTTCATATATCACTATTTTACAAATTGAATCTTTTTTTTTATTAGCAATTTATGTTGTTTAAACCACGATAAAAGTTCTAATAAAATCCTTAATGTTAAACATATTTATATTTATTTATAGACATTTTCTTTATTTAAACGTATCTATAACATTATCTAAAAGATTTTTAAATTTATAGTTTATTAACGTTATTTTTTTGACTAAAAAAAATTAAATCATTATTTTTATTTTTAAAATAACATAGTTTTTAAAACCATTTAGTTTAGGCTTTTGTTTATTTTAATAAAGTTACAACACAAGTTATTAAAAATTTAAGTCCAAAAATTCAAACTAGTTTAGTATTATTTTGTTGAAGAGCTAGCTAAAGTGTATGAAACAAAAAATATTTAATTTTTGTTATTTAAATCTTAGTGTCTGTTTAAAACGCTTAAAATAATTTGAACAATAATTTTATCATATTTGTAACATACAAAACCTACTTAAACAAAAAAAAAGTTAAAGTTTTATAAAAATATTTAAGTTAGTTTGATAAAATTGATGCAAAAAAAGAAATAAAAATGAGACAAACATTTTAAACGCTCATATTTTTGCTCGCATTTTATATTTTACATCACACAAGCTGACGTAATAAAAAACACCGCAAATTGTTGTTTACTTTTTTTAAATTTATATAAACTACATAACGTAAATTTACAAGTATCTGAGTTTTAACTTTTTTCTTTAAATTTTAAAAGCCGTACATACTACGGCTAAACTTGAAATAAAATTAGCTGAAATAGAAGCTGTATAAACGCTATTACTTGTATACATTTCTATTAATTTCTTTTTTGTTGAAATTATTTAAACATGTTACTAGATAATAATTCTAAAATTATACTCACTGAGTATGTTTAAAATTACTTTATAGATATTATGACATTGAACTAATTAAAACTCTGATGTTTTTGTTTTCACTTCGAAAATTAAAATACTATAATTATGAGAATTCTAAAGACTTCAAAAGAGAAGCATAAATTTAACTCTTAATTGCCTTACTGTACAAAATTAAAAGTAAATTTATCAAACTTAAGCAAACGGCTAAAAACAATAAATATTTTTATTTTCAAGGTTATACCCTTTACGATTAAAACTTAAACTAGAAGAGAAAACATTAATACTTAACTTACATTAAATAAGCAAGCAATTTTCCTATTTATAAAATTTCACAATTTTTTCTAATAAATAATTTTGTGCAACATATATAATGCAATAAGATGTTGTTGTTACTGTTGTATTGTATATTAAAGAGATTGATATTTGTTTCGTAAATAAAACAGATACTTTCGTTTTATTGCGTATATTCATTTTTAAAGACATTAAGTTTGCTGTAAGTAGTAAAAAAAAATTTTTTTTTAATTAAATTTACATTTGTGCAAACAAACAATTCTAATGAAATTCACAATTTTTTTTTTGCTTAATTTTGTAATATACAAGTATTTTTTAAAACATTAACTTCGAATTTATTTTACTTAATAAAATTATTTCAACTATTTACTTATAAGAAGATCTTTTTATAGCTAATTACAATAATCTTAAACTAGGGGATTTTTTGAGAAAAAAATTACGCCCCCCTGACCAAAATACCACGCTACGCCACTGCTACTAACACAATTAACTTGCATTTTAAAAACATTATTTAAGTTTTAACTTAAAAAACACAATCCTACTAACTAATATATTGCTTATAATTTGAACTAAGCAACAACTTAGGTTTGTTATATTCAATCGAGTTTAAGCCGCATGGAAATGTTAAGTAAATTATGAATCAAATCATTTTTTTTAGAAATCAAATTTTTGATAGATATATTGAAACGATTTTGCTTTATACTTAAAAACTTTAGTCAATTCACAAAACTCTTAGTTTGTTAAATTAATTTTGTTAAAGCTATTTCTAATGTAAGTAACCTTTATAATTAAGATTTGATACAGGATTTTTATAAGAAGTAGTACTAAGACTTTTTTATTTTGAATTAATTTATAGTAAATTGTTGAGTACGTTTGTTTATTTTAAAAGTTATCAGCATAAAAAAAACTTACACTCCAAAAGTATAATATTTTTTTTGCAAAAAACTTCGTCAAAAAAAAGTATATAAAGTTGACAGTAACATAGCTTACATCTTAAAACATACACTTGTAACAAAATTATGTTATTAAGAAAGTGTAATAAATAATATTAAATTACCTTCCAACTAACAGTATGAACTGTTGAAAACCAGAATACTTATTACTATTTTTATTTAACTAAGAAAGCCTGATCATAGGTTATTTATAAGTTTATTACATCGTTGAATGCAACGTTAAAATATGTAGTAAAACATTAAAAACATTAAAAATGTGCAAATAAAAGTTAACATTATGAATAAAAACTTTGAGCTGGTAAAAACTAGTTTTATGTAAAAAAACGACTTTGTTTTGATCAAATACTTTAGTTATCTCTACACTAAACACTATAAAAACAAACAAAAATGAACTGTCGTATTTTTTTGATAAAAGTTACTTACTGAAAAGTTGTTTTACTCTAGTACGTTAAGAGCTAAAGCAACAATAATTAAACAAACGTTTTATTTTACTTCATAAATTCAAGAAAATTAAAAACAATAATATACGGTTAAAGCAGTACATATTAATTTCCGGTCACATATTTGCTTTTTTAGTTTTTATTTAAATATTTATTACTATGTTTATATGGTGAAACAAAAACCAAAAGTATAATTTAACCAGATGCTAGTTTAAACAGTAAAAAAGCTTTAACAAACAAAGTAAAACTAGATGTTAGATTTAGTAGTGTAGCTTGTAGATCTAATACTTTTGTAGGTTTTTATGATTAAACCTTTAATGTAGTTTCACTGTTGTATGTAAAGTAACAAAATATATTTAAAAACTCTGAACAGACTATACTTAATTGATAGTGCTTATAGTTAATATATGTAACTTAATGCTTTAAATTGTCATATATACTTTTTAGCTCGGTTTTATTAAAATAAAACATTGAAAAGTTTTATGAAAAATACTTTTTTCTACTAACAACAGTTTAACATTTAAAGTAAAAATATATATTTATTTATGTGCTCAATAGTTTCTATATGCAATTATGATACAAACTCTAGTTAATATAAAAAATATGCGAAATTTTTATACTTTATATGAAAATCAATATTTTTTGATACAAATATTTATAACTAAAAATGCGCAAAATAATAAAAACATACTTAACGAGGTAAATTTTTGTTAAACTAATATTTTAGCGCCTATGAAATTATAACTTAAAAATATTAAAGTTTACTGATAAAAAATTATTAAGTTTAAAAAATGAGCTTTAAGTATTTTAGTATAATAGATTCAAAAAATTTTCTTTTAAAACGTATTTTAATCATTAAAATTAATTAACCTAAATCAATAAAATATTTAGAAATATTATAACTTTGATAAGATTAAAACAGTTATTTGGTAAATCTAAATGTCAATCAACTTTATTATTTTCATTGGAAAATGTTTAAATTTATAAACCATACAGTATATGATGTATAAAGTAAAGAACTTTAAAGTGTTATATAAGACGCCCTAAGGAAAATCGAACCAGTATTTAAAAATTAACATGTTAGCACAATTATGTCAAGCTATAAAATACCAGTGTAGAACTTTTACTGTAGTATACAAGAGTGTTAAAGACAACTTAAAACAAAAAATAACTGAAAATAGTAGTCACGTCACTAAAAAAACTAATTTTAGATTCAGATTTTTAGATATTGCTTAATTTTGCACAATATAGTACAATTTAAATTTGTTTTTAATTGTGTTCTATAATGGCACTACAAGTTTAAACTCTAGTCAGATATTTTTGAATCCTTTTTGAAAATACTTTATATCATATTACAAAAATTATTTAAACTATAAAAAAAAATACTTAATTGTTTAATTAACTATTATGTTACGCTCATAATATTGAGGTAGAAACAAAACTAAACGAACAAAAATTTATAAGTATCGTAAAAACATTTGTGAAATCTCAACAAATATTTGCAAATGGAGAAAAAATATTGTAAATCAACAACTTAAACTGGTTTTTAAGTACAACTCTCTAAAATTTGGTCTTTAAAGAATTGTTCAAATTAGAAAACCTTAATTAAAAATTTCATTTTCATATACAGCCACTTAAATCTGTATTTAGGTAACAAACTATTAGATAAAATATTAGAAAAAAGTACAGTTCGAAATATTTTAAGATCACTACTTGTTGACTTTAGAAGAAGTTTGATAATTAAAATTTATATACTTGTTTAAAGTTTTAGTATAGTATAGTATATTAAAATACTTTAAAACTTAAAAAGACAGTACATACTATACTTATAAATCGTTTCCTAAAATTTATAGTTTCGAATTAAAATATTTGTTTTTGACTACAGTTTAAACTTTGTGGTTTTATTTAACAAAACAATAAAGTAAACTTGAACATACTCAATTAGTATGATCTCAAAATTATTATCTACTAACTTGTTTGAATAATTTAAACACACAGCAAACAAATTTTAAAATTAATTCTAAACAAGTATTAGTATTGATACAGATTTTATTTCAGCTAATTTTACATAAATTTTAGCCGTAATATGTACGGCTTTTAAAATTTCTATACAAAAAAAGTGGAAATAATTCATTTGGGCTTTAATGTACTTTTGATAAATTAAAAAAAAGTAAACAATAATTTGCGGTATTTTTTATTACTTCAGCTTGTGCGATGTAAAATATAAAATGCGAGCAAAATATGAGCGTTTAAAATGTTTCTCATTATTTTCTTTTTATTCACCTGTTTATCAAACAAACTTAAATATTACCGTGAAACTTATGCATTCTTTTCTTTAAATAATTTTTGTATGTTATATATAAAAAAAAGTGGTTAAATTAATTCTAAGCTCTTGAAATAGACTTTTAGATGAAACAACAAAAATTAAATATCTTTTATTTTAAACAATTTAGTTTGCTATTCAACAAATTAAAGCTAAACTAGTAAGAACATTTGAATTTAAAGTTTAAAAAACTGTATTAAAACTTTCTTTGAATAAACAGAAGCCTAAACTTAGTGGTTTTAAAAACTAAGTTATTTTAAAAATAAGTCTAGTAATTTGATTTTAATTTTATTTTTTTTCAAAATAAAATGTTTAAAAATTATGAATTTAATTATCTTGAAGATTAGTTTTATTTATGTAGTTATAAATACGTTTAAATAAAGAAAATGTTTATTAATCATAAAGTATAGACACGTTTGTCTTTTAAAATTTATTTAGAAGTTTTATCGTCGTTTAACCAATAAACGTAAATTGTTAAAACGAAGTAAACCATAAATAAATGGTTCAGTAACATTTGCATTAAAACTAAATTTTGAATATATATATTTTTTAAACAATATAACTGAAACAAATGAAGTGTTTTAATTTAAAAAAATTGTAATATAAACTAAAATTCATTTTCTATACACAGCTCTTGTAATAGATGAAGTATGACTAATACTATTTAGATATATACTTTCGAATTATTAATTTAATTAAAGTTTTTGATAGGAAACTATTGTTACGGTATATATAAACAGAACTAAAGTTTTAGTTAAGTTTTTATTAACAAAATTAAAATTTTAAATATGAAACTTTTAATTTTTGTACAATTTTTACTTTCTTTAAAGTAAGAAATACTTTTTAAATTGCTGCTGCCATTAAAAAAATTAGAAATTTCTAACTCCAGTGAAAAATAAATATAAATAAGTTATAAAGTCAATCGTGTGAAACTAATTAATAATAAAAATTAGTTGCAAGTAAATAAAATATTAAAAAAAAATATATATATAGTCAATTGTGTGAAACTAGATATTAGGAAGCATGCTGGTTTTTACAAGTTAAAGTTTGAGACTTCCTAATGTATAAAGTTGTAAGGATGTTGTTTATAAATTATTGAATTGTTTTAAAAGCATTTGCCTTAATATTATATATTACGAAACTAAATTTTGTAACTTTTAGGACAAATAATTATATTTATTTCCTTTAAAAAATTATGAAAATAAATTGGGATACTTAATAAAAAGAGAATAAAACTAAAAAATAAGAAAATGTAATAATGTTTATAGTAGAAAAAATAGTTATGCATAAATTAGTATTAAGCAAATATGATAAAATAATGTTGCTATTTAGCAGATAAGTATTGTAAAAGAAAACATCCTTATAATTGTAAACAAATTAATTTTAAAATGTTTTCATTGTTTAAAAAAGAAATAAAAAGTTTTCTTAAGCATTACAAAATAAAAATTTTACAGAAATATATTCACCACATATAAAAATAACAAAAGCATCAGAGAAAACCTTCGATCGGTCGTAGTTTATCTCGTATTTTCTTGTTGTTTATCGTGCGGTAAAGTTAATTGTTTATTATCTAGTGCAAAAAAAAATCTCAACTTTATTAATTACGGCTGAAATAAATAATAGCTAAAATAAAGAAATTATACGTTAGCAAATGGTGCTTTTTAGTTATTCTTTATTAGTCTAATATAACTTAATTTTATTTTACTGTTTTTAATGTATACTGGCTTATAGGTATCATCAAAAACTACACAGAGGTCGCTATTTATAAGAAAAATATCAAAATATTTTAACTCTGTAAAAAATAATGCAGTTTAAACTAGTGTAAAACAATATATATATATTATACCAAAAGTTTAGAACAATCTTTGCAGCGGTTAGTGTTTTGTACTGTAATTAAAGATTTTATACATAGAATGAAAATACAGTGAAACAATCTTGGCTAGTAGAAAGCAGGAAGCGACACTAAAACTTGAACTGGTGTACACCCAAATTTTATGCAGAAGTTTTTTTAAATAGTCTGCTTTTCTTAAATGTTGAACATTAGTATAACAATTAAAGATATTATTGTTTTTGTGGTTGAAGCGCTTTAGCTAAACCAGGTGCTTTTAAAATAAATCTTTTGTAATAAAAAAACTTTTTATTCTAATAAAGCTTTAAAACCAGCAAATGTTTGATTATAACTTTTTAATTTATTTTGTGTTGAATTACAATTCAAATAGTTTTTATCTAATTTTATTTTTATGTTCATAATAGTAAAACTTGCTTTCTATAAACAAGTAGATATAAGTATTATAGCGTGTTTTTTTAAACAGAAACAAACATACAGCAAAACAAAATCTTAGCTTATAATTTACTTTGACATAAACTTTCAATTAATTTTGCCTTTACAGCAAAACATACGATTTACGCGGAAAAACACAATAATTTAACAAAAATTCCCAAAGTTTTTTACATCAAAGTTTATATTGACATGACGATTAAAATAAAGTAATATGTATCATATATTCAAGATAATGTAAATCATTTTTAGCAAACAAGTACATGCATTCAACGCTTAAATTTGAACTGGTATAAATCAGCTTAATTTTACTACAAAATTATAATAATCTTTTTATAGATAGTCCTCAGCGGTTTATGTTATCAAAATATTATTTGTTAAAGGTACAAGCAAGCTTGAGCTTGTAAGCTAAGTGTTTATAGCTTTGAAATTTAGACATAAACTGAAACAAAACCTTTTCAACACTCTTTTTTAATGGCATTTAGGATTAACAAAAACAAACTTTTTAGAAAGTAAAAATACTATGCCATATGTAATTTCATACTTAAAATTCAGAGCTTAGTAATTTTTTGCTATACTGTTATAAAATTATACAATAAAAAAACACTAATGTGTAACTGCAAAAGGTTAAAGAACTTTTTTCATAAACTGATTTTTATACTAATTTTCAGTTTTAAGTTCTTAGATAGCAGAGTCTCATACGTCTCCTTTATGTACTTTAACGACAATAGACAGCAAAATAATATACAAATATGTAATGTACACATGAAACTTCGACTTAAACTTAGTTATAACTAAATGAAGTAAGTAAAACGTACATTAAACACAAAAGGTTTAAGTTAATAATTTTTTTTTTTACATTAAGAAAGTACGCTTATTTAAAACCTATACCCCGTCTTTTGTTTTATATTTATAAAACGGTGCACAATTTAAGTAAAACACAAGAAAAAAAGAATTTACTTTAAGCCATTTTATGAAAGCTTTCCATACAGGTTTATTAATATACTATACTTTTACAACTAAAACTAATAATAATCGTTACGTCATTACAAACAACTATAGAGCTATAAACTTTCAAGCAAAGCTTTAATGAATAAAATTATGATTTTCTCACTAAAAATTTGCACTAATTAAAAACAATAAGTAAAAACATTTGTCGATTTCGTAAGTAATAGAAAAATTTAAGTAGTCTTAAAATTTAAGACTAAAAACTGGTATTTTCATTAGTTTGTTTATATCCAATGTTCCAAAACCTAAAGAACTGTGTAACAGTTTAGTTTATACTTATTATTTGTTTTTTTTCAAGAAATAACGTAAAACAAAGATGCTCAGAAAAATTTTTGATTCAATTCTTTGGTGCACCAAAAGACCAGTCGCTCATCAAGTTTCACACCCAACTAAAATTAAAATTATTATACCTAAATAAAGAGTAAACGAAACAATTATGAACATAATTTAACTTTAAGACGAAAAATGTAATGTAGTTCATTTAGCTTCAAAACTTTTAAGACTTTGTAATTTTATTCAGTGTAAACATACAATAAGATACTAATGTATTAATTAAAGTTATAAGTTTTTCAGTAGTCATAAAGCCTTAGTTTAAAAAAAATATTTAACAAAAGCTATTTAAAATCAGTTACAAGCTTTCTGTTAACTGAAATATTTTAAACAACCAAAATTTATAAATATGCCTATTTATAAAATAAATGAAGTTCATTGTTCGGCTTATACAAATTACTAGCATTAAATTTAGTGATTTACCGAACTTACTATCCGGGTCCGGGTCCGGCCAGATTTTGCCATTTTTGTCTGATGTCCAGATCCAGCCAAATTCTAATTTGAAAAAAAGTCGGGATCCGGATCCGGCCGTATTCTAATTTGAAAAAAAAGGCCAGATTCGGGTTTGGCCGATTCGAATCTAGTTAGTAAAAAAGAGCATACTGAAAAGTATCTTTTCAAAAACAAACCCTGTGTAAATTAATAAGAGTCATTTTCATCAGTTAAAATTAAACACCTACCGTGATTGGCTCATTTTATACACGTGACTAATTTACAGTTGTTTACATTTAAACTATGAAATAAACATTTCATAAATGCAACTCTTTACATATGATGTAAAATTTAAAATTTTGGAATGAATACTTGCGTTATTTATTGTTTTAAGTTGAGCTCAGAGAATATTTAGAGTTAATACGATTGAATGTACGAGCCAATGAGAATCATATGACGAAATGTTTCAAACTAAAGACTGATGCAACAAAACATTAGAACATGACAGACAGTTTATATGTAAGCAGTTAATTAGTTTGGTGTGCAGCTTGAAGCAACAAAACATATTGAACTTTTTTGTGAACAGTTTATTAAAAATTTTACAGTTTTTTGTTTACTAAAAGTTTTATTTTATTTTTAGTTTATTGTTTTAAGTCTTTTGATATAGATTTAACTAGCTTCCAGTTTTTAAAGTGTTACCAAAGTAATTAATAATTTTGAATATGCTAGTATTTCTTGTTGTGTTTTATATAAAATATTCATCACTTAAAACCGTCGTGTCTGATTACAGAAAGTAGTCTCAGTTAGAAATTAGTATTTGTTAGATATTAATTAAATAAGGTAGGATTTAATGATGATGGGTAGTACTAATAAGTTAAGTGTACCACAATCAGTCCACAACTTTACTACCAAACTGTCAACCTTTGCTAGCTGTTTTACTTATTAATAAATTAAAGTAATTTTTCAGTTTTTAAATACCTCATTCTGACTCAGGCTTGTTTATACTCACTCTAGCTAGTTTTATTGATTTAAACAGCGGCAACCCTGTTAGTTTGAAAATGTTTGGGAATTTTAGAAAATCTTGGACTGCCTCAGGCTAATATTTAGACTTTTATAAAAACACAGGCTAGTTTTCTTTTAAATTTTGAATGAGTTTGAGCTGATCCAGTTTTCAATATTTTGTAATTTTCTAGTGTATTTTGTTCAAGAACTTGATTTCAGATTTTTAATTGAAAATAACACCTAAATTTGTAAACCTTGTTGCTAGCTGTTCTACTTAATATAAGATTAAAGTTCTTTTTTTTCATTTTTTAAAAACCTCATTCTGACTCAGGCTAGTTTATACTAGTGATGTACCGGACTCACTATCCGGGTCCGGGTCCGGCCGGATATTGCCATTTTTGTCTGACATCTGGATCCGGTCGGATTCTAATTTGAAAAAATAGTACGGATCCGGGTCCGGTACATCACTATGAATTCTAAATGTCCGAAATTCGTTATATGAGAGGTTTTTTTAATGGCAGCTTTTTAATTTCAGTTAAGATTTAGATGGATAACGAACGGTCTAGATCCAGTCAAATTTCGGCCTGCTAAGTAACTTTAAAATTAGTTGTGCAAAACAAATAAAATTTAGTTTTTTGATACTTAATATTTTTAAATACGCTTTCAATTTAGTTTTCAGTTATAAGTAGTACTTTCTAGATCACAATAATTCATAAATCATTTTATTACAATTTTGCTTGAGTTTTTTAATTTTGTTATATGTTAGTTTGTTAAATTATGCAGCCCGCGAGTACATATATTAAGAAGTCGACACTATAAAGGGTTTTTTAGTAAAAATTACTATAAAAGTTGTCCACCACTAACCTAAAGGTTTCGTTAGTTTCAAAACAATTCATATCCAAACATAATTGATTACAGATTACATAAGGCTGTTTAATATCAAATATTTTAGTACACTTTACTGGGCTTTATTTAAGTGTAAACTATTTTCTCAAGCCCTGTAAATTACTTTGATCACAGCCCAAAAGTGCGTGCATAAGAAGAACCAGTCTAAATTACATTTCAAACACATTTTTTTTGGCTCAAAAGTTCGTGCACAAGAGAAATATTACTTTTTAAAAAAGGGGGCTTTTCAAATTTATGAAAAGGGGGAGATTTGTTAAATAAGTTTGGGAAACCCTAGTTTAGATCAATACTAATATAATAAATAAAATTCTATTATTAATATTTTACCTGGCGTTGTTTATTTATAATCAATTGTAAATGTTAAATTGAAAACTAATTGAAATCGCAGATAAATATTTTATACAAGTTGTTTAGTTATTTTATAGAAAAGTGACAATATAACTTAAAACATCCATTTGTTAAGTACAGTAACCTGTCGCTTATTTACGCACATTGTGTCCACAGAAAAAGAGCGTAAAGATATGAGAGGCCGTAAAGATACGAGAGGTACCAAATATACTTACTATAATGGCTGTTCTTTAATATTGCTTCTATTTAAAGGAGACTGGGGACTTTCCCACTTTTAACAATTTGTTTACTTTTTTTATAAATATGAAAACAAAAGATAAAACTATACGTATTTTAAAAATAATAGATTAAAGTTAATATAAAATAATAATAATTTATAAAAATTTACTAATTTTGATAATAAGTAGATTTTAAAGAAATATAAAAATATTGATATGTTTACTTAAAAAAACAATTGAGGTTTGTGTTTAGTGCAAGATCTATATTTATTAAGTATCAATGCTACTTTTTGCTAAAAAGTTTCATTAGATTTCTTTTTTAGATGTTTATTGATATATAGGGCAAGATTGCTGTATTATTTATTTCTGTTTCAAACTCTCATTATATCATTATACTTTCATTTTTTAACACAGTCATATTTCTTTCAGAATTTTAATTTAATCTCTTATTGTTAATACAATTTCTGATATACTGAGGTATAAGTAAATGTTTATCAATAAGTCAAGCAAAATAATTCTATAGATATAGAGAGGTGAGGTAGCATTCAAAACATTTTTTAAAATAAAAATATACAATAAACATAAATTTTGCAATACTGAAAAAAAATGTTTTAAACTTTTTTTAGAAGTCAAAAATGCGTAACTAAACGAGATTGTATAACGTCACGAGAGCGTAAAGATGCGAGAGGTTACTTTATTACAAGAAGTTAGGCTTGTTTTAATTTGAAAAACTTTTAAAAGCAGAGTTTTTAAAAACTGTTCTTAAAGTATTAATACTGTTAACTTTTTTCAAACTTACAAATTACTGTTTGCTTCAGTTTTAGTTTTTATTTCTAATTGTTTGTATTCAAAATATCATAATACTCTATTGATAAGTACAATTTGTATAAACAGCATATTTAATAAAAGACTCAGTGTCCTGTTACATTTAAACTTATTCAAAAAAAAATAAAAATGTTTACGGGTCGATAGTCAAACCATACACTAGTTGTTTGTTTTTATATTGTCTAATATACTTTATATAGGCATTATAAAAATAATAACTTGTTTAATAACAGAGAAAGTGTTATGTTACATTTAAATTTATTGGAAGACAATAGATTGTTTGTATGGTTGATAAAAGAATTGTGTACTAGTTGGTTTAAAAAAATGTCATAAATCTGGATTTTTAATTAGTACACAAAGATGAACACCTTTCATTAGTTTTTAAAAGTTAGTTTTTATGAAAGATTGTAAGAAAAAAATTGGCAAGTGATTGAGTTTATATAGCTTAATAGTGTTATTGAAGATGCTCATGTTAAAAGTATGATTAAAATATTTATTAAACATTTTTCACAGTTAATAAAAATAAAGTTAGTTTAGTATGTTAGCTTTAAATAATTAAATATGTTTAACAACAAGCTTACTTGCTTAACTATATCTTTTTTAAGCCTTCTTGACTTATTGTAAATAAACTTTTGTTCAAATTTTTACCACTTCTAAAGTAATTACTTTTTCAAGTTATATTTTTTTTTAAAGTTACTTTTATCAAATATTACAAGAAGTTAGTTAATTACTTTTTCTGAAACAGTAAATAAAAAAATGTTAGTTTCAAACTTTTTTTCACAAATTAGTAACTTAGTCTTACAGAAAATCTTAGTATTGATGATCAATGTATATTTATATTAAACTCATATTCTATAGAATTTACGATGTTTTTAAACAGAATTTCGATCATTTTTAATTAAAAACAAAATTAAAATTTATAAAACATTAAAAGCAAATAAAACTTTATTTTTGAAATTTTGTATATATCAAAAAGTTTTAATGATTTTATATTGAACAATTTTAAGAAGAGGTTATAAAAAAAAAACATCTTGAAGGTTTTTTTTTTATGTTTTTTGTGTTGAAATGTAGCTATGGAATTAGTTAGATGGTCATGTGGTTAAAATCTATTAGATTTTATAACTATGTTAAAGGAGTTTCCAAAATTTTTATTTATACTTTTTTTCTTTAAACATGTTTTTTCAATTGCTTTAAGTTAACAACTGTTTTAACAATAAACTAATGATGTTACAGTAGAATAATTTAATTTTATTAAAAGTTCTCATTCTAAGTACAAACTAAAGTAGTCTTACTTATAAAAGAAACTTTAAAACATTAATAAAGAATAAAAGTATTAACTTTAAGTTTAAATTGTAATATTATAATAGAGTTTAACTATAATTAACTTGTTGTAGTTGAAAAAGTCAGTTTTTAAACATTGATTATACAAAATACATTTATTAAAAAAATAAGCTGAAAACAGCAAGAAAGTTGTTTATAGAGCTATAAACCCTAATTTTTCAGTTTTGATTTTTTAAATTACCGGTATTTAGCCTTTAAAATTGATATTACTTGTTTAAACATTTTTATTTTAAATATAGTTTTGATGGTGAAAAAATGATGTTTTATAAAAAGGGTCATAAAAAGCTTTTGTTCATCTAAAAGCTTAAAACTGTAACTTATAATTGTTAAACTTTTAAAAACTCGTATTTATCTATGTAAGAACTTTAAATCATTTACTGTTGGTATGAAACGTAAACTACTTTATTTTAAACAGTTATAAAACACCTGTCATTAGTACTTAACAAAGGAATAGTTCATGTTACAATATTTAATAAGTTTACGCTTAGTAAAAAAATGTAAACTACTTTTTTTATAATAAGTTATGGTACACTGAGCATAAGTAGTGTATAATAAAATAGTTTTTGTTACATCATTCAAAGTTTAACTTACATTAGAGCTTATTATAAGACAATGAAAAAAGTTTATACAATTACTTAATAAATCCAGCTAGATACAAAAGAATTGCTTATGTAAAGTAAACTATAATTGTGCTTATTTATTAAATCAAAAGTTGAAAAGTATGGATAAATGTTTTCATTGTTATTTATTTAAGCTTACGTTTGACATGGAATGTTTAGCTTTAATTATTTGGTGTATTTTACCACCAGCTGAGAATTTTTTTAGTTTTATAAAACTGCCTTTTTCTTTTCTTTTTTTTAGTTACTGAATAAATATTTTAATTTGTACAACAAGTGTTTTGTAATCATGCTTTTTTAATGCCTCTGAAAGTCAAAAAGACACTTTATATAAGTATCACTAAACTAATTAGAGGTTTTTTACAAAGCTCTGAACAATTTTGTATGTTTATAAAGCTTTTTTATTTTCTTTTAAGATCGTATTCAAATATTATTGTTGATTAATAGCCCCAAAAAGCTTTTAAATCTGTAAATGGTTTTCACTTGGCTGACTTGATAGCTCTCAAAAATAATTTATTCTTGGTCAACTAATTTTAATTTCATCCTTAATGTTATAAACTATTACATTAATACTCTTTTCAGCATATATAAAGTACTTTAACTTATTTGCAAAGCTCTTAACTATGTCTTCCAATAGCTCTGAAAATAGCCTTCAAACTGATACAGTTGACAGATCAGTCAGTGCAGAAACTGATGAGACTAATACTACTTTAGTTGAAAAATTAGTTACTAAGGATAATAAGATTTAACTTGGTGCAGTTGTTGCTGATGCTGACAGAAACTCTCTACAACCTGAAGAAGAGCCTCCAAGTAAAAAGATGCATTTGTCTCAGCAAAATGCTGACAAAAAACAAAACAAATATCCCACCACTGCTGCAGACTTAACTTTTGAAGAAAAAGGTTCTAAGTTGATAGCTAAAGAAGATACTGACAAAACTGCTGTCACATCTAAAGAAAACGTTGCTGAAATAAATCAAACAGAGACAAGTGATAAAGCTGAGGTGAAAACCCCAAAGATGACTTTGATCAGCCAATCATCAACCAGAAAGTCAGCAAAAAGGAAGAAGAAAGTCGACAGGAATTCCCTTGATGACGTAAGAAAACAGTTAATTTTTGAAGAAGCGAGCACGGAAGTTACTGACAAAGAAGCTCCCAAAATTCCTGAAAAGCGCCAAGATGCTCCACCTTATAAGGTAGGAAAAGGAAGCATAAGAGAAATGTTGGTTTAACTGAAATTGATCTGAAGCTTGGAGATGATTAGTAGTAGAAATCAGTTGTTTTGTAAAAGTAAAACTTAATGTTGAAGTTTATACAATTTCTAAAGCTAAGATTACGTTTTGTATTTTATTTCTAAACAGTTCATAGCTTAGATAATTTTAGTTAAATTGATTTTTTAATTATGAATATTTAAACCTTCAACAGTTTCTACAACGTACTTTAGTTTTCTTAAATTTATGTTAGAGCTCAAAATTATAAAAGTTTTTCAAACTTATTGTCTTTGTACAGTTGGATCTAGATAAAATAAACTATACATGTTTTTTTAATAATTGTACCACATAACAAAGTGAATAAACTATAGTTATCATTTTTCTATGCACAATTGGTTTAAACTTTACATTATTTCTCTTACTTCTTAATCTGGACCTAGTAGTACTATACACTTGTTTAAATTTTGTTGAAATAAATAACTCAAGTAACAAATTGCTTTATTTTATGAATATTGTAGTCGAGAAAAATAGTTTGTTTTTGATAGTTATATGTTATGTTTGTTTTTTTTCTAACTTATGCTGTGGAAAATCATTATCAAAACGCGAAGGATTCATTTAAAAGTATATAAATAAATTAAAATTAAATAATGATAAAGCGGGATCATTTAAAAATATCATGTAGCGTCCTTTTTGAGCTATTTAGAATTTTATATAAGACTTGTCTTCTGTAATAATATAATTAGAGTTGCAAATATACATAAACTTATTCAAACTATAATGTCTTAAAACTTACAATGAAGTTTTTCACAGAAAAATGGTTTAAATTTAAACTTTAAATTATATAAGGTTTTAGCAACTTTTGAAATTAATTTTTTCTAAAGCTTCCTGTACTTGTCACATATCGTCCCTAGTTACAATTGTAAGTTTTTTTTTAAGTAAAGTTAGTAGTCCTGTACGTTAGATATTATTGTGAATTTTTAATTAATGAAAATGCTTATGGTGTTTTTTGTGTAGAACAATAGAATCACAAATGCAACTATTTGTTTTTATTACATTTATACCAACTCCATATAAAAGCTTAAGCGTTCTTTTTCAATTCTTAAATCATAATAAACTTTTTTTTCAGTTTTAGTGCAACAAATTATTTAATTTTAAACATCTTGAAACTTATGTAGGCTATTTTAAGTATATAGTTTTTAAAACTTTCGAAAAATGATATTAAGTAAGTCAACATGAACTTGTTCCATAAACTAGTTTATTAACAGCTTGACTAACTTAGCGTATAAATCCAACAACAACCTTGTACTTGGAAAATCAAGTTAATTTTTTTAATCTAAAAACAATTGACATATTTTTTTTACAATTTAGCTATCATAACTTATGTTCTTATCAACCAGTTTTATATTCCAAATCTATAATATTACTACGGTTTAGGTCAGACTTATTAAAATGCTAAGAGTTACTATGGTAATTCAGCAATGAAGCGTATAAACTTTGGTTTTTTTAAGTAAGTAGTTTTTTAACATGTTTGGTTTAGGTTGCTAGTTTTCACAAAAACAAACTAGACCTTAGTGAAGTAGAATCCCTCGATAGGCAACTTTTATGATCAGTGAGCAGTATCTAAAGTAATAAATTTTGTACGGACTGAATTTTTAAATGAATTCTTAACAGGTCATGTAATTTCTAAAGTTTTACTAAAAAACTCTTTAAAAGTAAAATTTATATAATCAAACAATAAGCACTAATTTATAACAAACGTAAGTTAAAAAGAGCATTTGAAATTTTGTTATCTATAAGCTCAACTTCAATTGGTTTTAATGAAATACTTTAGAAATAAAAATATTCGCAGAACAAAGGTTTTTGGAAGTTCAAGGGGCCATACGTCGCCCAACCCCAATCTACTTTTGCTAAAAATCGTTAACAGCAACAGTAGACTTGGTAGAACGATTTCTCTATATCTAAAATAATACTCTATTTTATAGGAACAAATTTAAATGACATGGCTAGTGAATATATGTGTAAACAAACTTCAAATTAAATAAACTTGTGTAATAAATAAAAAACAGTTACACTGACCGAACAAAATTACGATTAGAAATATTCATAACATAATAAACAAATATTAAGGTATTTGCTCTTACTTTTTACTTGTTTAAATTTCAGAAATTGAAAGATTAGTTTTCACTTACATTAAGATTATTTTATAGTCTAGGGGTCGGCAGCATTTTTCTACTCGCGAGCCAATTTACTCTGAAAACGTTGCTCGCGGGTCGCAGTTATCTAAAAATAGTTACAGTAATTACTAGAAGAATACTAATTTAAATCAAAAGTATAAAAAAATAAGCAGTAAAACAACTTTTTTAAAGAGTATTCATTAAAACAAAAGCCTAGTTGTAAATCTTTATTAAAAAACCTTTTATCCTTTTGTGTTTTCAAAAGTATACTTTTAGCTAAAAAGTACCTCGCGGGTTGAATATTTTTGCTTTAGGGGCCGCATTTGGCCCGCGGGCCATAGTTTGCCGACCCCTGTTGTAGTCTATAATACTTAACAGAGTATAGAACTGGGCTTTCCATAGTGGGCCATTTTACCCTTTTAAGGCTGTAAAGGGGGGCGAAAGGGAAAAAGGGGATTGCCATTGGGGGCAATGAGGGCATAATTTTAAAACTTAAAGTAGATATGTTTATGTTTGAGATGAAGAGCACAAAAAACAAGACCATAAACGTCTTTAATTAACATGTTTTGTCGGATAGAGTCATAGTTTAATTTATTTTTTCAAAAGGGCCTTATGAAAAAAGATTAAAAAACCCAGGTGAAGACAAATCTAATAACAACATACATAATAAACTATGAGTCATTTCCTTAAAATTTGTTTATAAAAAAAGTGCAAAGAAGTTTTATATTCAGTTTTGATAATGGTTCAAACTCCTGCTATGTTTACTATTCGCTTTATCTAATCAACATCTAATGGTTTTTAATACTTTTACTTAACTGACATACAAACTAAAAACATTTAATAAAATTTACAAGTAAGCAGTGTCTACTAAATATATTTAATATAATTAAAAGTTAAAAGTAACTAATTTTATATAAACAAGCAACACTACATTATAAATATTAAACATAACTTACATATTGTTTTCAAAACACTTCAATAACAATTCTTACAGATAAATCCTAGTTTAAACTTCTTATAAAAAACTCCCTAACAGGTTTACAAAACTTCATTGCAAAATATCTGCAAATAGTTTGAAAAGTTTAAGTAGTGTTTAATTCTTTAAAAAGATTTAGTCTTTTTAGTAAAATCTTTAAGTAAAACATGGCCTGCTAAGACTTTTTTATTTTGTGAAAATGTTACGTGTAGAAGACTGCCGAAACTTAAGTTAAAATAGAAATTAGGTGTTGACTCCAAAAACATGCTATTTACAAAGTTATAGTAAATTTTTAAGTATAAATGAGACTTTTAGTTCTTTTGAATTTCTGCGAATCTTTTTTGACTACTAATTTAACCTCGTATTGAGTTGGCATACAACTTTTAATATTTGGAGAATTTAGTGTGAAATAACTTGCTCGAAACAAACAAATCTCAACTTTTAAAAGAAAAATATAAAAGCTAGTTCAAATTTTATTTTAAATGGGATCTATGTTCAGTATAAAAATTAGAATTTTTTATTACACATTTTGTAAGCTGTTATATGCCAGTTTTGCCGGTAGAAAATATTCCAACTCTGAAACTGTTTCAATTTATTTTATATTATTTAATTATTACGTCACTACAAGCTTTAGATGTATGTAAATTTATAAAGTCTTGATTTTTGCGCAATAAATTTGCAAGAATCAACCGTTGATTTAATAAGTTCAAGTTTCAAGTCAATAAATTTCAACAAGATAAGTTCAGAAATTGTATTCTAAAGACAAGTTTTAACTGTACAATAGAAATGTTTATTTTATTGCAGGAAGCTTAGATAAAAGTTCTAAAACAAAAACTTTAGATGCCCTCAGACTCAGAGCCATAAACTGCGGTTTTTTTCAAGGAAAACTTGCGGGTGACTTACAAAAAGCTGCTGGCTTACATAAAGTATTCCTACTACTCTTAAACATGTTAAAATGTTTTTTTTATGCATCGAACTTGTCTAACAAAAACACAGTTTTGATCTGATTTTTTTTTTATTTACTCTATTTACTGTATTTATTATTCGTTAACAAAAACTAAG